>NC_136059.1:1780186307-1780899517 GCF_964261635.1 Lissotriton helveticus | reverse complement strand
GGCTCCGGATTTGTGGCCTCCGAGGGATCGGGGCCTCTGCGAGACTTGGACCGGGACCTGGCCGGTGGGATCCGACGGCTCTCGGCCCCGCCACTGATCGAAGATCGTGTAGTGTGCCGGTGACTTTGGGGCGCCCTGCTTTTCAAGGTTCGGACCCCGGGGACTTGGATGCTGTATTGCGACCCTGTTCGACATTGTTGCCTGAAACTATTGGTGGACTGCCTCCTGTGCCTGCTTCGATGACTTTGCCTGTGTCTATAATTGGGGCCACCTCGCCCGCTCCAGTGGCGCAACTGAACTCCTGTTTTTCATTGCTCGTACTGCGATTGTTGATGCATCTATACTTTCGGTTTGGACTATCGCTCCCTTGTGGATCTGTCTACCCCCCACGTAGCTATGCTAGTCACCATTCCACTCGACTATATGCTGATTTCGTATTTAGTATGTGGTTTTACATTGCCGTGCGGTGGGTGGGGTTTGTCGCTCGAAAGGGTTGGGGTGAAATGTACGACTTCTGTCTGATTCCCGGTATACGATTTAGTGGCATAATTGTTTTTTAATCGTAGAAAGGTGGGAGGTCCCCTTCTTCTAATGTTTTATGGCGCATGATGGGGTGTTGTTCTGGTCTGTTTTTGACTGTGCTTGTCTGGTTGGGCGGAGGGCTGCGGCCGCCCGTTTGGATTATAGTTATTTTGCTCCTCCCTCCTGTTTTCTTTTCTCCGCTTTTCTGGCTTTTTTGTCTCGTTCTTCTTTCTTACTTCTCGCTATATTTCGGGTTCTGGTTTAGGGCGACAGGCACGCTGTTTGAAGGGTAGGCCGTAGCCTTCTACAGGGGTGCAGGGTGGGACGGGTGGGTTGGGTGCTATTTTTTGTTTGTCCTCTGGTTCTATGGCCCTTTTCTATCTCTTTTTCGTGAGGCTGCGTCTGTCCCGACCTCCTATGGTGTGTCTCGGGTGAGGGGTGTGGCGTCGTTAATCCTCCTGCTATGTTTCGGCTGTCTTTCTCCCCGATCGCCATAACCCCACTTGGGCCGCTACTCCTTTTGTCTCCTGTCTTCCCGCCACGGGGGGCCTGTGTCGGCGTGTCTCTTCCTTTCGTTTTTCATATTTCTTTATTTCCCTTTTTCTTGTTTTATTGTGTCTTCCCTCCATTCTCCTTTCCCTTCCCCTTCCCCTTCCCCACCTCGTCCCCCCCCCCTTTTTCCTTCCTGTGTCCTAGAGGTTACTATGACGGGCTGGTTTTGGTGCATTGTCTTTCCGATCCCTCTGTTCTGGCTTGGTAGTGTCTTGGGTGGCGGGCATGTCACGAGGATAATGCTCAGGGGCTGATTGTGTCTCACATATCCTGATTTCTTGTATACATTGTTATTCTGGCCCCATGCCCCCTTATTAATGTTTCAGTTGGTTACGGGATATCGGATGCCTTCGTATTGAAAGTGAGCCTGTCATACGTCTTCTCCCCATATTATAAAATTAAGCCTTATTTACTCCTGTGTTTTAGCCCTTTGGTTCTTGTATCTTTTCTCCCCCCTTTTATGATTGTACGGCCTCTGCTTTGTATTGATTGATTATGTGATATTTGCCTGGTGACTCCTGATTGTTTTGCACATTGCAGCCGGCCGGCTTGGTTGTAGGCCTCGACTTGTCTCTCCTTTTTGATGTCAATAAAGGTTTTCAAAAAAAAAAAAAATAAATAAAAGAAAGAAAACGGCATCTTGCACAGTGCGAGCTGTAGTTTTCTGCCGCTCTAGGACATTTTTACTCGAGCGGCAGCTTTCTCAACGCGGACTGGTAGTTTCTCATCGTAAGTGGTCACGAGCATACGCGAGCACTCACAATGAGAAACCAGACCTCCCCACGTTGAGAATCTCACAGGGAGGTTTATTTTCCACGCTTGTGATCGGCAACTTGATGTTGCTGATCGCGAACGAGGAAAAAGTCTTGCCAGGATGTCATTTTGCTTGCTCACGTCGCCAACTTGATGTTGAGGACCGGGGGCAAGCAAAAAATGACCGCTGCATTACGCTACGCTACGCGTGTTTGCATTGCGCTACGTGCAGTTCGTGTATTGCGACGTTGCGCAAACTTCGCAAACTGCGGGAGCGTAGAGTTGTGCTTTGCCCAGGCCTATTGAGCAGGTACAGGCGTTGCTGGTGTGGCTTTTCCATTTTTCCATTCTGCCCGGTAAGCAACATCGAAAAAAACAAGGAAGAAAAGGTATGGTTGAAAAGCTAAGGGGGCTGGAGATTGAAAGAGACAGTACCGTAGGCCACTCGAGGACACCGTGATGGGGCCTTGGGTAGTTTAGTGATGCTTCCAAGGGGGTGCCCCAGCCTCTTCAGGGGATGATGGGTGAAGACGCCCCTGATCTTCGTTTGGGCGCTACCGGCACACATCGAGGCCGCAGGAGGCTGGCAGCAGTTTTGAGCACTTCCTGTAAAGTTTCTGACCTTGCATTGGGCTCTCCAGCAAACTGGGAGACATAGTTCCACCCCAGTGACTCGCCAGCGGATGCTGTGAAAAGGAGTTCAGGGGACCGCTTTGATAACACTCCCACACTGCAGGAGGCTGACAGCGCTTTTGAGTGCTTCCTGCACAATCTTTGGCATGCCTTGGGCCCTGCTACAAACTGAGGGACATAGTCCCACCCCAGTGACTTGCCAGTGGAAGCGGTGAAAATGCAGGTAGGGACCGCATTGATGAAACTCATTCACTTTCGTTCATATTCATGGCCATTGTGTACTACTGTCAATTTTTCTGAAAATTAGTGATGTGTGAAATTGCAAATTGTTTGGGGGTCTGACTATATGCACGGTCCTCTATACTTATAAAAGAGAACAATTGAGCCTTCACAGAGGATATCTCCTGCATCCCTGCAGCAAGACCATTTTCCTGTAACTCTAAAACAAACAATCCTCCTATCTCCACTCATAAAACCTAATCCAGACATCTGCATTGCAAGTCACTGTGCCTACTCTTAAAACGTTGGTGAAGATCATTGAACCTATACAAGCAAATCACCCCAATACTACACAGAGCCCAGCAGCCTGCTCAACACTCACAATCTGTCTATTTAAGATGTGCTGAAACAATGATGATGGATATTAGAGAAAAGATCTCACTCTAAAAGATCAAACCAACACTGCGAATCTATCAGTGCCATTTGACACTGGGGATCATACATTTCACCTACACCATTTACAACTCTGGTTTAACACAACCTGAAAAGCATTGGACGTCTTCAAAAATTCATGTTATAATTAAAACAGCAAATAGTACTAACTCCTGTCTCAGGTCCCACCTCCTTACAATGTGATGCCCCCAGAAGTACAACCCTCCCTCCTCCTTCTCAACGTATAAATGAGCCAGCTAATCCACCTGTTGAATGAGAAAGCTCCAAAATGTCAGCATGTCAACTCCCAGTAGTTGATTTAAACAGCAGGTTTAAAATGGAAACACCAACCAACTGCCTTCTTTGTGTTAAAAAAGTGGATGGCTTGCCGAAGCAGCAATAACATAGAAATCATAAGAATCAATATTGGTAAAACCCCTCCACTAACCATTTTCTAGCCTTCACTATACCAACCCTTCCCCCATCAGTGGTTGTGGTGTTTAGTCTAGAAGACATTTTGGACTCTCAATTACCCTTCAACGCTCAACTTCAAGCACCCATCAGATCGAAAACTGTCACCTACATTCTATGTCTAAAATGATTCCTCTTCTAAACATAAAATTACTAGTTCAATCTTCCTATTAACTCGAAATAGGGCAAAATAGAGTAATAGGGATGTTTAAAGGAAAACAACCATGTGTCCACTTTCGTATCACAAACTGTCCAGGATAATCAGTGAACACTATATGAAATACATGTCTTTTATCAAAAGTGATCAATGCTAAATCAACCTTTTCAAATTCCACTAAACACAGAGGGGCATATTATCAAGGACAGGCGATACATTATCGCCGCTTTATCGGCAATTTCCTGCCGATAAAAGCGGCGATAATGTATCGCCTGTCCTTGATGATATGCCCCCCAGTGTGCTATGTTACCACTCCAACCACAGACTGATCATCCCAAAATGAAGAAAATGGAAATCTTTGGATCATTCTTTCCAAGGAACACTGAACAACACCACATTCAACAAATGCGCCTTGAAACAACTTCTACCCGTAAAGCAAAATGGATGTATTAAAGTTGCCTTGAATAAAAGTGCAAAAGAGAACAAATCATGTTTATCTTCGGAGTCGACATGAACTCTCAGGGAATAGCGCAGCCACTGACTTCCCTCCTGCCTCGCCCCACTACCAGCCGCGGGCCGTGGAGGGAGTTACGGTGGGGCAGGGAGGCGGGGAGGGGGAGGGTGGAGAGGGCTAAAAAACGGCACCTGGAAGTTACAGGTAAGTAAACAATTTGATTAATAAAACGAATTTCGTAGCGCGCACTGCATCGCATTTTGCGATGCAGTGCGCACTACGAAATTCGTTTTATTATTTAAATTGTTTACTTACCTGTAACTATCCAGGTGCCGTTTTTTAGCCCTCTCCACCCTGCCCCTCCCCCTCCCCGCCTCCCTGCCCCACCGTAACTCCCTCCACGGCCCGCGGCTGCCCACTACCCCACTTCTGTTACCTGTTCCAGCCGGGCCTGCTCCGGACACCCTCTTGCTCAGTGGATCTTCCATCCGCTGATCTCATGAACTCTACAATCACCCTTCAGTAATTGACTCTCCCCATATAAGTGACATTCACAATCACTAATTCACCCCAGTCTTCTTGTATGAGCCCCTTCCTTCCCCGTCTCCAGCCTTCTATTTTCTCATCCCTATCAGTCCTTTTCTGCATGTATGTTCTTCGTACCCTTAACTGTCATTTACTGTTTCACTCCATATTGGATTTTTATATTAGAATATTGGCTTCGTATTTTTAGCCATTCTCAAACTCTTATTTGTGTACATAATCATTTATTGTGTCTAGAAGCTAGAAATCTGATATTTGTTGTGCATTAAAAATGTTTGACTAAAGTAATAAAATGCTCAAATTAGGTGTGAGACTACTAAACAAACCTATACTTTCATTTGGTGTGTAGAAGGGATTTTTCACATGAAAACGTTTCCTTGTGGAAATAGTAGGAGTACTGCATGAAAATAAATGCACCCTTCCTCAATACCTAATCCTGCAGGTTGCTCACTATGCCAATAATCTACAAGAACAAGTGTCAGGGAGAAGGTGAGGTTTCCAGGTACACTTCTTAGAATGTTTTCAAAGGACCAAATTGGTGGAAATCTAAGCATATAAGAGGTGCTAGGCAGGTGTCATAGCTTCTCACATATATTTTTAAAAAAGGTCTTGCATTTTTGGACCTAGATTCGTTAAGACTTTGTGTCAGGTGTGGTACACTTGGGACACCCTGAAAAGTTACCTGAAGTAGGGAGAAGGCAGGAAGGGACGTCACTTCCTGAGCAAATAACTGATGGGAAATCAAGTGATGTCACTTTCTGTGCTACTGGGTGATGAGAAACTGAAACAATGTATCTGACTTGAAGAAGGCCACTGTGTCAGGCTCTTTGGTGGAGAAATACATTTTCTGGAGCATAGAAATTCGTATAATCTTCCATTAGTCTAGAGACGAAGAGTAAATGCATATATGGGCACCCCTGAAAACATAGGGAATGCCAAAAGAACTCCTGAATAATTAAAAACAAAAGCTCCACATAATCTCGAAAATAAGGTGCATTTCTTTGTCATGGTCCTCCCTCCCCACACTTTTTCCTGTCTGGTTTTGCAGTGTCGGAGAACTTGTGCTTTCCATCTTCTACAGTAGGGTTGTTATTTGCTATGGGTTGTGCTGGTGCTTGAGCATTCACCTGCACGACTTTTATACGGGACATTAAATAAAAAATGCTTTGCGTTGCTTTGTACTACATAGTAATCAGGAGTAAGTAGGACCCGTACTATGCTTTGGTTTCACTCAGTTGGCTTATTTACCTTTCCAGCAAGGGTGTGGTAGTTTGTGCAGAACGTGCACTAGTGGTGTGTAAATTAAGTGTCTTGAAACCTGCATCGTATGCTTACACTAATTTCAAATATCACAAGACTAAATGGCTCTAGAAACCACCATCAACCTCTGAGTGTGCTGCAAGGTAAAACTACTGCAATGACACATAGCATAGAAAAATACCATTGCCATGCAGGCTCCTATATATTGGTTACATCACCTCTAAAATGTGTTTGTAGCCCACAGCTATGGGTACTTAATATATCAAGACAGGGCATATAAACAGTGACAAAAGCTGTTCTCACTGTGTATGTGTACCCTGCCCCACTGGAATATTTGGACATGCAATAAGTAGTAAAGAAGGTAAAAACTGTGGCTGGTGTGACCTGTTTTAACTGCCCCACATTTCCTCCATTGCAGGTTACCTCAAATTATGCCTAAATCCTGGTCAACCACTAAGTGTATGAATTTTATAGGTGCTGTATATTTACAAACTAAAAAATGCATACTTCATTTTCACTTATCCAAGTATTATGGTTTTGGTGTCTTTCAGCTTATTATACTTTTTAGATTTTTCTAAATGTGGGTTTATGAATTGTATTGTGTTGTGTTCTTGACTTTTTGAACTTGTTTAGTACTGCTGGAACTTAACATCCATTTCTCTGGGGAATTGCTTGATGGTTGTGCTATTGCTACTGTTGTTAGAACAGAAAATCTATTGGAACTGTGTTGTGATCTAACCAGCGTCTGTTTATTAAGGTGGATACCTACCTTCCAAATAATTCCCCAATTTTTGATATCCTTTATTTGATAATAACTAATCTAACATTATCTTAGAGTATTTCAAATTAAATATTATTCCATTTGTTATGCTGATTAAATCATACCCATGATTATTTAAACATTTACTGACATACATTGATTGAATTTCCGTGCCAGTGCAACCAATTTACTTTCCTTAGTAGACGTGTGTTTTAAGACAATACATTTTGTATATATGTGTGGCATTTTCCATGAGTTGTAAAGAGCAAAACATATTGGTTTTTTTAAGCAAATTCCTACCATTGTATAATTTTAAATAGGAAGGGGCATGGAGGTTCATTGTGTGGCCTCTTTTATCACTGTAAGTACATTGATTCATGCAGCTCCCAAATATAATTGGGTGTTATTTCCCACACCAATCTTGGTGTTTAATTACCCTACCGGTATCCACGGTCCAGGGCAGTAGTTGAGGGAGCATAACAGTAGGGGTCATTTACAGCCATTATTGAACTGAAGATGAGGGCAGCAAGGCTATTAGCACTCACACTTGGGGGAGAAGGAGAGGACTCTTACCTGAAACACAGATTTATAAAACAGTTCAGTTCTCACGTGACACTCCCTCAGCCTTTTCTGAGGCAACCTAATGACATATGGCTGTGTGGAAAAACACATAAAGAATATTTTCGACTTTGCTCTGGATGGTTAGTCTTCCCTCTGAGCAAAATGAAGAGGAGGAGGCTTGACACTCCAGTGTTGGCTGCGTCAGAGAAAGCTGTTGGAAAAGCACAGGAGAATGGAGCCAATTTTTAGCTATTTCTGGTAAAAGGCAACTCATGCTCCTACAACACCCCAGGGCCTCATTCACCTGAGGAGTGTTAAGACCTGGCAACGGTGATTGCTCCCTTTGAGGGCCTGTAACAGTAACTGAAGCCAGAAAAAGAGGTATTCTTATAGCTGGCCAGCTTCTCAACATAATGAGCTTTCCCTATTAATTCAGCTTAGTTGATACCTAAGGACAAGGGAATCCCAAAAAATATGCCCGTCACAGATGAACTCCATGGTGGATATATATACAACCTTAGCACCCAAGTCAGCTGCATTTGACTGGAACGTAAAGGTTGTCATATAGCAATGTTTAATTCATCTATGCTACAGAGTGTTTAATACAACACAATACAATTAAAAAATGTTATTGTTTAAGTTAATAAAAACCATAACAATATTCTGAAAGACGATTATTAAAATTAAGTTTCGTAACTTTTAAAACGATCAAAATAAATAATATGAGTATATCTTAAAAATAGTCAACAATATTGCTATCAAATCCGATCTCAGTATAAAGTGCATAAGTGCAGTTAAAAACCGGTCTATACATTGCTTTTGTAACTGCGAGAACAAATACAAGAACTACTTAATCATCCAATGAAAAAGTCATAGCATTCAAGAATATTCGTAGTCCTTATATCATCAGTGGTTTAAGCGGATTCGTGTGTTTCCTTGGTCCATATTATCTTTTCTTAAAGTATCAAAAATGTCATCATCTTACAGTTCAGTTGGGTCAAAGCGTTTGCTTATTGCCGATCTACAAGACTGAATGCCCCTATCGTTGAAAGCTTTTTCCACTAACAAATCCCGAATAGTTTTTAAAAAGAGGCACAAACAGATCAGATGAAAAAAATCTTGCCTTACTGCACCACATAGGTTACATGTCCTGGGACCATTATACTTCCATGTTCGCTGATCAGCCAAACATGGTAATACCCCAAACCTGTTGGCAATAAGCTTTTGACTCAAATGGACTGCAAATGTTGTGTATAAATATTCTGCCGGACGCACTGTTTTATAGGACTGCAAGACCATTAAGGCATGAGATCGCTTGGCTAATTTACTTTTATAATCTAGTAGTGAGTGTCCCCAGATTTCTGTTGTATTTGTATCCTCCAGAGCTGTTTTCAAGAATTTGCCGTAACTTGAATGCAGATCTTCTTTTTAGGCTTTATGCAAGACACTGGCTCAATTTAACTTAGATTTTGTACCAGGTTTTAATAGCGCCATATTTTCTCCCAATCTCTTGTTTTATAAGATCAAATTCCAATTGCACCTGTGCCGGGGAAGCGTTCAGAGATAAACTAAAAACCTTTTTGCACATTTTCATTTGTTGGGTATCTAAAAGTTTTGCATCTTTACCATTTAAATGATTCTTGCATAAGTCACTGTCGGTAGTAGTATAGCACCAATAACTACAAGCATCAGCTTAAAAGATGAACCTCTTTAATTTCTTGCGTGGGCACAGAATGCGTATATTAGTCCATTTCCTTTTTTATCAAGATATTGTTTATGAAATTGAAAGTTCAGTTGATTATGTATGTACAGCCCCAGATATTTATAAGTTTTGACTACCACTAAAGCTGGTTCTCCTAGCACAATAGGGTGTTGAGGTCCAAGCCTCTTTCCAATAGACATTGTTTTTGTTTTTAGTAATATAGATTTCCAAGGCATTTTTTTGGGCCAAGGTTAATCATTTATTTAGCACTCTGTGTAAGCCAACTTTCGTTAGGCTGAGAAAGACTATGTCATCAGGTTAAGAAAGATGCTTTATAGATAATGGGCCTATGCGTGGTGAGTGAGAATTGACCTGATTTAATCATAGTGAGAGGTCTGCCATAAAAATATTGAATAAATAGGGCGCTAACACAGCCTTGCTTTAGACCTTTCTATGTCTGTTTTTCCCTTGACAGTCTGGTGCCATTTGCTCTTTTTATAATATGGATTCACGAGGCCGTATACAGTTGTATTATGGCGTGTAGGATTGTTTCAGGAAGGCCCAAAATCTTTAGTTTACTCCTAAACAACCCGCTGTCTACAAGGTCAAACGCTGCTTTAAAATCAATGAAACAAAGTTGTAACTTTCTCTGCATGCGCTTGCACCTTTCCGCTATTATGGTCAGGGCTAGTATGTTTGTTCTTGTACCAGACCATTTGCGGCACCCTGTGTGATTGAAAGAGATACATTTGTTGTTGTTGGACCATTCCACCAGATCCTCCAGTATTAACATTGCATGGTATTTGGCTTCAATATCCATAAGTGCTATAAGCCTATAAGTGCTATAAGCCCTTGGATGCTACCTGTCACTTTCCTCGAATATCGTGTTGATTATTGACCCTTTCCAACTCATAGGCAGAGTATTCGTTGTTCCTACCTCGTTATATAGCCCTACAACAGGATCCAAGGGGTCCCATCCCTTCCACCTGATTTTATTATTTTAGATATCTTTTCTATCACATAGCGTTGGCTGTCCAGAGATATTTGGGAGTCTAAGGTTATACTCCGTTGTCTGATGGTTCCTGATAACGTGGGCTCCAAATTGATATGGCTGTTATCTTTCTCATTATTAACAAAGGAAGTTACTTCTTTAAATATTTCACTTAGGTAGACTGCCCATGCCGACTCAGTCAAGCATGCATTATTTATAATTTGCTGCGATCTAGTTGTCCCATTTATTATTTCCACAAAGTCTCTGTTGTTGGTTTGTTTGGCACATGAGAAGCTTTGTACAGAACATTTCCTGTTTTGTTTTTTCATCCTCCCAGATTTGCTTTTTGTATGTCTTCCTAATGTTTTTTACATTATCCCGAGTGCTTTTTGCAGCATTAAGGGTCCTGTTCATCCTGACCACCTTTCTTATTTCTTTTCTTAATGTGAAGACTTTTTTTGAAAGTCTGAGGTATGCTTATTCATTGTTTTCCGCGCATAATCGTTTTTGGGTGCCTGCATTATGAAATCTCGTAGTGAATCGAATGCTTTCTAAAATTACGTTTGTTTCTAATATCTGTTTTTGCTAGCGTTGATAGTTCTGATAGATTATCTGCCGACCATTGTATGCATTTCAAATTCGTTGTTGTCACCTAGCCCACCTCTTTGGGGATCGACCGGTGTTTTGGAGGATTTATTCTTATTTCCAGATGCTGGTATGAGTTATGGCTTCCGGTTGTATATTTGATAATATAATTCCCCACTTGGTTCAGTAATGGTTAAGTTAATATTGTGTAGTCTATAATCAACTGTGCATTTGTGCCATGATAAGTCCATTGAGGGCGGTATCATCTTTGGTTCTGCTGTTTAGTAGTCTCAGGCCTTGGTGTTCCAAGGCAAGTACTATTTTTTGACCATTTAGGTCCTGCCATCTTACTGGTGAGGGCATGTGTTCAGGCACAGACAAGAACAGTTTTGTGCTGCTAGTCGCTCGTCTTCCTCTGGGGTGTAAATTAATTTGAGTTAAAATCACCTGTTATCATTATTTTCCAATCTGGGTTCTCAAATCTAATATCTGTTATTATTGAAAGTAATTTATCATATTGTGATAGTTTTTTTTCTCACATTTGGTTGAAAATAGACATTTAATAATATTATTGCTGTTATCGGATAGTTAGACTATTGGTCCAATTTAAATGCTTGTAGATCTGATGTTGTGCTTTGGAGCTGTTCTGACCTGATGGTCAGTGCTGTAGATACATATAATGCTAGGCCACCTTTTGCTCTCCTATATCGGTGTGTTTTCATGGCATTAACATAATGACGTGTATAATTGGAAACTTCCTTCGGCTCAGTCAGCCAAGTCTCTTGGAGCACAATGATCTCATAGTTGTTCCAATTTGTTGGAGGGACACTGTCCTGTATTTCGCTTTTTGCCCATGTAATGCTCCAAAAAAATAAGGTTTAGGGAGTCATTTAGGTTGCTTTTTCTTTGTACGATGAGTCAATCCTTTCTCAGGGCATTAATGGTTGAGGCTATCAATTTCCATTGGATTGGGTCCTGTTCCTGTGTTTGTCTGTTCTTGATTCTTTCGGTGTCACCCACTTTTCCTCTGCCATTTTTTAGCACTGAATATACATGTGCATTTCCTGAGCTAGGGTATGCCTTCTAGTTAGCTTTGTTAGAGGTAAAGGTAAGCATGGTGTTGAGGGTTTAGCAAGTGGAATGCCCCATGATTGAAATTGCTGTCTGGCTATCATAATAGGTGGCACAATTTCCTATTTTCTCCAAGTCGAAAAGGTATTTTCCATCTGAGTATTTTCTTCTTATGGAATGTATTTGATTGATAACAAAACTGTTAGAGAAAGATGTTTTAATGCAGGAATTTGAGCAATTAGTCTAATTGTGTTTCCTCTGTTGAGGATGACTTGCTGACCCTCTGAGATGTAATGGGGTGTTAGTAAGATCTGCTTGCTTTAACTAACATCTTGGTTTATGTCAATAATTGATGATCTGAGGAGCAGATGTCACACCACCTCTCTAGGGTTTGCCCCCACTCCACTGTCCATTGGTAAACGTACTTTCATTACCTTCTGTTCGTTCCAAGCATCTTCTATTTGTGAATTCCTCTGCTGGGCCTCCTCAGACTCATTTGTATCCTTACTCTCCTTTTTTGTTACCGTTATTCTTTGTTTAGCAGCTGAATGAGTGTTCAGGCCGGCAAGATGGCGGCTGCTTGACTGCTGTGTATGCTACTCCCACCCCACGGAATGGAGATGTAAGGAAATTACGGCCATGATAATTACCTCTGGGGTTGGAATCGGGCTGATTGCGGGACCACTTGTGCAGCTGCTGTCGGGCGTTTTTGCTGGGTTCTTCGATTGTGGCAGTTTTTGTCTGATCTGGTGAAGAATGCTTCCGAAGGAGCGATGATAGCCAAGGGGGACCCAGAGGTCTACCTTCTTCTCGGAAGATGCTGGCTGGCCGCAAGGGAGAGGATGCTACTCCCTCAAAGTTCAGTGAGAAGGAGGAGAAGGGCAATCCTAGACGTCAGACGCGGGAGATTGCAGGAAAAACTGAACAGCCAACCGTCCGAGGGATGGTCTTGGGATGCGGACCTCTCACTAGCAAGAAGGCAAGTAGAAAAGAGGGACCTGACAGTAAGGAACAGGCTGATCTGACTGAACTGAGAGACACTCCTCAAAATGTGAATGATTTTAAAAATGAGCCTTTGGCTCAGACTCTTGAAAAACAAATTGATACTTTGTCTCGTGCTTCTAGTATGTTGCCTGATACTTGTGCAGCAGGGGGTGACTCAATAGGTTCTACAGGTGAAACAAGAAGGATTGTTGGACTTGAGGGGGGCCCAGTATGCCCAAAGAGCCTAATATCATTATGGGCAATTTCAAAGGAGTGGGCTGATGAGTTTTACTCTCTCACTGACGACTCCGAAATTTCTATGGACAGTGAGCTGGGTGATTTGGACCTTGACAATTCCAGTGAAGAGTCAAAAAGTTCCAAAACTGAGCCCGTTACTCAGAAATGGGTTTCTGCACTGAAAAAATGAAAAAATATTACTGGGAAACTACTACAAGTTAAGGGGTATGAATCAGACTTTGGCCAGTCCGGGCAGATGAAAGGGGATTACTCGGAGATCTTCCTGGATTCAGAGGCTAAACGAATAGGAGAGGACTGCATCCAGCAGGATACAGCTAAGCTACTTTCTGGGCCAAATGCCTCCACCAAATCCTCTCCTTCAATGGGTTTAATCTATTCTACCCTTAAACAAATGCAAATTGAAGCCTGACAAGAACACAAACGGGCCCACATGGCAACAAAAAAATTGCAGGGGGCCATAAGAAAAATCAATAAAGCTTGCTCTGAGATCAGGGAGCGGACCTTGGCACTAGAAGAGCAGGTAGTGGCACTCGAGGCTGGGGCTGAGGCCGGTGGTCAACAAGCAATTGCAAATAAGGCCGGAATGACAGACGTCATGTGGAAGCTCGAGGATTTTGAGAATCGTCAGTGACCAAATAATCTGAGGCTTTTTGGCATACCTGAAAATGCGGAAGGAGAGGATATTCAAGGGTTTGGCATGCGTTTACTCAAGGAAGCCTTCCCGGAGCTGAAGCACTGGGACTGAGACTCAGAAGTAAAGATAGTGCACTGATTGCCCTTAATGTTGGGAAAAAAAGGGACAAGGTGCTCAAGAAGATAAACCTAGAGCTATTTTGATTTTCTTTGGTAATTTTTTGTTGCAACAGAAAGATTTTTGATAAGGCCCAACCAGAAGCCAGATGCTCAGTGGAGGTGTACACTTTTTTCGTCAGGCCTGACTTTTGCCACATAACAGAGAAGAGAAAGTGGCGCCTCAGACAGTTGATTACTCCTTTTCAGAAAGTAGGCTGTGAAGTATACTTAATTAGCCCTGCCCATCTGAAAGTTATATAGAAAGGGGTGATCCGAGTGTCCAATTAAGAAATTCAGTCTCAAGAGTACCTGCAGAAAATTTCGGGTGCAGGGAAATAATGAACATTTTCTAGATTCCTCACGGTAAAGATGTAATGTATTTTTTCGTAATTTTCTTTCTATGTTATCTTTGGATTTCTTGGGTTCTTTGTGGAGGGAGGTGGTGGCATCGGTCAACAGCAGGATGCAGGAGGTAGCACAAGGGTCTTCAGACCTATTTTGCTGGGTTTTTTGGGGAGGGGGGTTGGGCAGGGCTGGATCCTTAATCACGAATTTAATATGTAAATGGAGGGGATTTTTGGACAGGGAGAATGGGGTCTTTTTCTACTGGGGATAAATGGTTAAGGGCAAGGTAGGGCTTGCTTCTGTTAATATCTGCGACTTAAATAACACACTGAAGAAAAGCAGAATTAATGAGGACATCCAATATGTAAAGGCAGATACTGTGTGTCTTCAGGAGACCCACATAGAAGCTGGCCACCAGAAAGTTGCAGAAGTGGCTGGTTACCAATTAAAAACCTGTACTACCCAAGGAACACGAAGAAGGGGTGTTGCTTTTATGACCCGGAGGGGTAGAGCTGAGTTTCCACGCATAAGCTCTGATATGATGGGGAGATGGGCTATTGTTCAATGTGTCATGAATGCTTGCTCATTTACTTTATGCTCCCTGTATGGATCTGTTTTAGATGACCCTATTTTGTTTGTAAAGGCAGATACTGTGTGTCTTCAGGAGACCCACATAGAAGCTGGCCACCAGAAAGTTGCAGAAGTGGCTGGTTACCAATTAAAAACCTGTACTACCCAAGGAACACGAAGAAGGGGTGTTGCTTTTATGACCCGGAGGGGTAGAGCTGAGTTTCCACGCATAAGCTCCTTCAGGCTCCAATCTCAGAGGAGGAAGTAAGCAGGCGGTCAATTCCTTACCAAGCAAGAAAGTGGGTGGAACTGATTCAATCCCAGAGGAATTTGATAAAAATCTTTTATCCATGCTTAAATGAGATACTGAGAGAAATAGTTATGAATGCCCAATCTGATGGGGAGGCTCCCGATTCTTGTAGGTATGCTAATATTGCGGTCTTTCCAAAAAAGGATAAGCCCACATACAAGTTAGGCTCTTACCAACCTATCACATTGATTATTAGTGATATAAAAATGTACGCTAAAATATTGGCCAATCGTTTATCCAAAGTGATCAAGAGGATGGTTTCCCCTGTCCAGCATGTCTTTGTTCCCGGTCGCAGCACCACGGATCATATTCGGCGGAAAATCGCCCTGCTTGATACCTCAAAGATTGCCGGAGACCCTTTGGCTTTAATCCTGCGAGATGCAGAGAAAGCCTTTGATAGGGTCTCCTGGCCTTTCCTATGGGCTAGTGGAGAAGTGTGGCTCACTGGTTAGAGGAGGCAGACCCTGAAGCAGAGGTCAGACCCGGGACCAGGGTTCAATTCCCGACGCGGCAGGGTCTTGAGCCCAAATATCCAAGGACTCGATTATTCTTGTTTCGGTGCCTACTCAAATCACGGGTTCACACTCTGCATCTCTGGGCATTAGCCTGCTTAATCTCCACTACGGCCCTCCCGCGGCGGGATGCCTGGCTTTCACCTTGGGGATGCCCAGTACGGGTATCTCACAGGGAAAAGCCAGGACGGGTTCCCAAGGCAAGCGCCGAGATGCCTACGGGTAATCGAGCGCTATATAAGAACGCATAATAATAATAATAATATATTAGATAGAAATGGCCTAGGCAGTGGCTTTATTAAGTCTATCCGGATAATGTATCGGAATCCAGTTGCTCGGGTCATTATAATGGGAGATATGTCTGAGCCCGTCTCAATCTGTCGGGGAACCTGTCAAGGGTGTCTGTGTTCACCTCTCTTTTTTGTGCTGTGTATCGACCCCCTTATTAGAAAGATGGAGCATAATACTAGTATTATTGCTATGCATAATAAGGGGGAGATACTAAGATTCTTGCGTACGCGGATGACCTGGTTATTACCACTACCAATCCATTGGATGCTTTGGGGGAGATTGAAAGGGAAGCTGCCAGTTTTGGACAGTTCTCCGGATATTTGCTTAATCAAAGTAAAACTTTACTGCTAATAAATGGATTTGTCAAGCTAGATGACTTTCGGGTGGTTTCCAGGGCGAAATACTTAGGGGTAGAGATAACAGCAGATGTTGGGAATATTGTCGATTTAAATTTAGGCCCATTATTACGGAAGTCCAAAACTGATTTTTCTTGAATGAATAATCTTATGCTCACAATAATAGGGAGAAGTAATGTGATCAAAATGTTGCGCCTTCCCAGAATACTGTATTTTTTAAGGGCCATTCTACTGGAAGTAGAAAGCCACTGGTTTAAATCTCAAAATGAGCTGGTATCATGGTTTTTATGGGCCGTGCAACGTCCCCGAAGGGTTATAAAACTTTTGACTCTACCAGGAGAACAAGGGAGATGGGCAGTCCCTAATTTTCAATTATATTATTGGGCAGCAACACTTCAACAGATGATGACACTTCTAACCTCTGCGACAACCAGCTCAGAAGAAGGAGATCTGGTATCTACCTACGAATTGATAATGGACATAGAGGCTCGAGGTTGCCTCCTTCGTCAGATTGAAAATGGATATTTCAAAAGGGTTAGATTTAAGGTTATTATGGGAGCATTTAAGGTATGGACAGCTGTCCAAATGAAGTTCGGTGTTGGTAGGATAAATAGATATACCCCTCTAGATGATAATCCTCTACTACCAGATATTTCTAAAGATGAATGTATGACACAGTGGGTTCAGAGGGGGGGTGAAGGTGATCGTCGATCTGATAGGTGAAGGAGGGATTCTCTCCTTTGATGCAATAAAGGAAAAATTTGGCATTTGTTATACCCATTTTTTTAAAGTATTTACAAATTAGGGATTTTTTGGTTAAAAAAAGTGGGGGGCGTGTTGGCTTCAATCGCATAGAACTTGTGGATTTACAGGTAGATTCATCAAGCGAAATAGCGATCGCAATAGCTACGAAACAGCGATTGTGATTGCAATTTCCGCTCTCGCAATTCATCAACTACAAAAGCATAAAATAGCGAATTCGCAAAATAAAGAATCGCAAAACCAATTGCCAACCCACTTTGCGATTCCGTAACAGCGATTTCCCACATTTTCTGAGAGTTAATTTGCGAATTCGAAATATATTTGCGATTTCGCAATATAGTTGCGAATTCGCTAATTAAATCGCAAAAGAAATTCATCATACATCTCAAATTGCGAAAAAGGCAAAAATCGCTAATAACGAGTCGCAATTTAAGGAGAAGCAAAACCAGGTAGTAACCATGAAGTCCAATAGGAAAAAAAAAATTGCAAATAAGAAACAGGTGTAGGGTCAAACAAACACACTTAAGGAGACTCAGTAGGAGCATGAGGAAAATCACAATGCCAGGTCTCTACATCGTGGCAAGGTGGCTGAGGCCTGCTGCCGCATTGTCGTCGTGTGTGCCATACTCCACAATATTGCCACCAAGCGGAGGATACCTGTGGAGGTGTCTGGTAGTGAGTCTGAGGGGGACAACCGGCCACCTGCACATGTGCATCATGCACGTGGGGAGAATCCTGCTGAAGGACACAGGTGCCGTAACAACTTAACAATGAACTACTTCTAGTGCACCCATACCCCTCACACAACACTGCACTCATGCATGCCAGATGAATTAATGACATGAGGAAGTTTTGGGTTCAAAATAAAAATATTTTTCATGTTCTACAAGCTGTAGATGTGCTTTGATTCATCAAAAAAATTACAACTGTATTGCATCATACAGGCACTTGTGTCCAGGGCTGGCGTGCGTAGTTTTATCACCATGGCACTGCCGTAAATGTTTACTCAGTCACTGGCGCCTCCTGCCGGATGCACCCTGTCACCTCTCTGACTCCACGTTAGGTGTATCCGGCCTGGATGCAGCACTGGGCCTGGTACTGCGACGCCTTTCTGGTAGCACCTGCACAGTCAGGCTGCTCAGGCTCGATGTGCCCTCACTGGCATCATCATCCCCCCCTTGCATGGCCATGGCCGCACACCCGTTGATTCTCAACTGCGGTGGTAACCTGCTCCAAGGCCCTTGCTACATCTTGGCAGCATTGTACCATTTGAAACTGCATGGCCAGCGACCTGCGCGAAAGTTGTGATGTTGCGTTTCCTATGAGGTGGTTTGACCGGTTATATGCAGACAGCCTGGTCAGCAGCTGGCGGTGGCGTCGGCGGGTGATGTCCTGCTGCAACACCATCAGTTGGTTATTTTCCTTCACTGCAGCCGTTAGCTCCTGCGCACTTTCCGTCAGCTGATTAATATTGCGTGCAGTTTTGTACAACTGCAGCTGTATGGCTGCCATATTCTGTGCCTGCTTGCGGTGCACAGCTAGCATCCGGGACTCAATTCCGAGCCCTAGATTTTGGGCCTGTTGCTCCCTGTCTGGTCGTGTGGTCACAGTGCGCTGCTGCCTCAACCGGCCGCTTGCCTGGGACCGCACTGTGCGGTGTGTCTGCCTCCTGGGTGGTGGTGGGGTCTGATCCACTGCCATGCATGACGCCTGGGGTGGTGGAGCTGCTCCTGTGTCTGCAGACGTGGCCCTGCGGGTTTGTGAAGGTGCTGGTACTGGTGCAGGTGCAGGTGCGTGTGACGGTCCAAGTGCTGGGGCTGTCTGGCTATCTCCCTCCATCTCATCCAGGGTCTCCACAATATGGAGTGCCTTGCTGTCTGTGGTCTCGGCATTTGCGGCACCTGTGATGTGAATGAATGCATGATTAATGATATGATTCTGGCACCTGGGATGTAGCAACATGCATGCACACTTGCATCCCCTGACTGGCTTTAGGGGTATCTTTCACTTGACTGTTATGGATGTGTGTGGCTATCAGGGCACATTGTCACACTACAGGTCCCACAATGCATATGGGCAGGGACTGCATTACTGAGTTTACCACATTGCTGGCTATGGAGGCATGGGCATTGTTAGGGTACGGGGTCGAACTTGCATTGTTCTTACCTTGTGATTGGTGTGTGTCTTGGGAGGTGTCCAGCTGAGTGATCCCATGCAGGCTGAAGGGTTGATAGTGTCCTCAACCAAGTCCTCCAGTAGTGTGTTAGCCGGAACTGTGGACTCTCCTCCTCATGTGACCAGTCTCTCCCCCAGCCTCTCCGCAATGCGTTCTTTGGCACGACCTCTGAGGTCATACCACCTCTTTTTGAGGTCATCGATTGACCGCTGGGTCACTCCTACGGTGTTGACCTTCGCCCTGATGCACAGCCAGATGCGCCTTTTGTCAGCCTCGGCCACCTTCCTGGAAAGCTTTCCGAAAAGCTTGTCATGGTCCTTGCTGACCCCCTCAATCAAGTACTCCAACTCTTGTTCGGAAAACTTGATTTTCCTCTTCCTGCCACTTTCACTGCCTCCTGCTGCATCCTGGGACATTGTGTTTGCAATGTGTGTCCTGCCTTGGGTCTGCAGGGTGTGTCTCCTGGAGCTCAGTGCTGTGCCTCCTCCTCAATCCAGCTCTGTGTTCCAAATGAGTCATGGAGCTGCCTACTTACTGGTTGTGATGTCATCATTGTGCTCAAAATGCGACTTCCCGTTTTTTCGATCTCGCAATCTGCGAGATCGCTATTTGTGATTTCGGTATTTGCGGAAATCGCAATTTCGGTTTGGGAAACAGGCGATTCTGCGAATTAATAGTGATTTAAGGAAAATCGCATATGGCGATTGCTGGCGATTGCGAATCGCACTTTATTTGCAATTTTGATGATGCATCCCATTCTGCGAATTCTAAATAGTGATTTGGTATTTTTCGCTATTTGGAATTCACAGATTGGGTGCTTGATGAATCTGGGGGTTAATGTCAAAATCTTCACCCTCCCTCACCATTATATATAAACAATTAAATAAAGAAATGGCGGATGATTTATAGAAACATTCTGCTTGCTGGTCAGAGCTTCTAAATATGGGGAAGGGAGATTGTGAAGAATCCCTATATCTTGCGCAGGTTCCATTTATCAGTGCTAATTTACAGATTCAATGTTATAAAGCATGGTTCAATCTTTACATCACTCCTGCAAAGATTGTTGAATGGCGGGGCTCTAAGGGTGTTCACTGTCCACAGTGTGGCTGTTTTGCCACAGATCGTATTCATTTATTTGCTAACTGCCCTAAGCTTGAGAACCTGAAGAAAGAGGTAGGCAAAATACTTGAAGCACAGCTAGGCTTTTCTATTCCTCTTTCACCAGGTTTATTATTTTTAGGAGTGAGCGATATGGAGATCCCTTGGAGACACCAGATAATTCTATTTACATAGCCATGACTATTCTAAGATTGTGTCTGGCCACAGCTTGGCTGGCCCCCAAACCACCAAATGAGCAGCAATGGCTGGGGAGACTTCTCGCAATATACCATTCTGAAACAGCAGTTTATGAACGCAGGGGAGCCAATGCTAGGAAAAGGGGTAGGGAAGTCTGGGCTCCAATCAAACAGTGGATGGAAGGAGCAACGGAATAATAACTGCAGATATGCTGCAAGCTTTAGCTATAGGATTTGTAGCTATTTTCTCTTTTCTTTTTTCTCTCTTTCTCTTTTGTTCTTTTTTTCTTCTGATGTATTATTTTTCCAGTCGCAAAAAATGTAAATCTTCTTTTTTGGATCCAACTCTAGGGTAGTGGGTGGGATGAGAAGGGTGGGACTGAAACAATTCCTTTGGTGTGATTCTTTGCAATGTAGGAATAATTGGGAAAAAATGTTTTTGTCTGTTTTGATGAAATACAAATTAAAAAAAAAGCAGCTACATGATCCGGTATACATTTACTATGTTTTGTTCTTCCCTTGTTTTTGGATTATATGCGTGCTATAGTTGTATTTAGATATTCTTGCGTTGTCTGCTTTACCACTATACTGTTGTTCAAATCAACCTGTCTTGCATTAGATAGATTTCTTTCTCTTCCTGGTTCTCGTTTGAGTTGAGTAATATTTTGTGTTTCCAACCGCTTCTTTTCATTTGTTATGTGCTGCTTATGTGCTATCTCATGATTGGTCTATATTGTGTTCATTGATTCATCTGTTTGTGTGCTAAGGTTTAATGAGTTTCAAAATGAAAGTTGTTCTTCGATTACCTAATTCTCGTCTTTCATCATTTGGTTTATATACATGAACAGCATTACTTGCGGTAGTTGTTCTTTTTTTGTTTTGAAGATGTGGAACAATCTCTTCCCACTATACATGTCTTTCTTTGTACAGTGGTTGTTCTTTATTGATTTCCTCACCCAATTCTTCTATCTCTTAGTTTGCAAGCTCATGTTTGTATTGTCTTGTTCAATTGTCTGGTATGATAGGTATTTTGCTTGCTTTGTGTTGTTAGATTCAACTCCAGGCCCTCCTTTGGCATTCCAGAGCATTTCATTTATGGCCAGTGTCTTTGAATGTTTGAGAGGAGGAACTTGCCTATTAGATTTTTGTGGTCTGTCTGAGTAGGTTGCACTTTTTATCTGGCCATAACTGTTTGCTTATCTTTCATTTAGAATACTTTTTAGAATTGCTGGCACTGTACTCAATTTATCTATTATTGGACCACATGCAGACTCCCTGGTTGCTACTCTATTTAGTCCTCGTTCCTTGGTTATTTGGCCTGCCAGTTTTTCAAGTTTGCATGTATTCCAGCATTATATGAAGCTATTATGTTCATCAGGTCTATATGCATGTCAGAATTGTCCAACTGCATGTTGAATGCAGTTATTGATGTTTCTAAAACTTTTAGCAGTGAAGTACATACTGTTGGATAGGTCTCCATTTTTGTTTCTGTTATGGAACTATCCTCAGTGTAGTCTTATAGGGTTATGTCTTGCTCCTTAGATTTGAATTGAATTGAATTGAAATTAGATTTATGAAGCGCAACTAGTGCCCAAAGGCATCTTGGCACTATAACACACTGAGGACAGTGGGGGCATTAGTGCAGGGGCAGTCAGAGGGAAAGAATTAGTTCATTCAGGCGGTCTGTGAGAAGAGCCACGTTTTCAGACTCTTCCTGAAACTCATCAAGGATGGTGCTGTCTTTAGGGTATTAGGTAGTTTATTCCACAGCATTGCTGTTGATCTGAAGAGGCTCCTGACTGCCCAGGTGGCTGTCTTGAAGGGGATAATTGCCATTTTCCTGGCCATTCCTGACCGTAAGGTTCTATTAGAAACATACCACTTTAATTTGTTCCTGAATTGTTTTGGCCCTTGGTCGTGTAACGATTTAAAAGCCAGACAAAGGACTTTAAATTACATCTCTGCCTAACCGGTAGCCATTGTAGTTTTTTTATAACTTCTCTCGCTGATACATTTTTGGGGAACTTTAAAATGAGACGTGCTACCGCTTCTTGTACTATCTGGTGCCTGTTAACCAGGCATGAGGTAATGGAGAGCTAAAGAATGTTGCAGTAATCTAAGCGTGAAAGGACCAAAGCCAGAGTCACTGTTTTTTAGAGTTCCTCTGGTATGTATTTCTTAATTTTATTGATTAGTCTTATGGCACAGAAGGAAATGGATGTGACTTTGCTGATTTGGTCCTTGAATTTGAGTTCTTTGTCAATGATGATACCCAAATCCTTTGTGTTGGTGGAGGGTGTGGGCAGCGCATCAAGTACTGGTGGCCACCAGTTGGGCATCCAGAGGGAGGGTTTATAACCAAAGATGATTCAACTTCAGAGAGTTAATATCCATCCAGTCACTTACATTCTTCATACATGCACTAAAAGCCTCACCTGGGTGCTTTTCTCCATTTGTTAGAGACACCACAATTTGTGTGCCATCAGCATAGGAAGCTAGGGCAAAACCTGCTTCTTTTATTATCAGGGCTAATGGCACTACATATAGGTTAAAAAATGTGGGGCTCAGGGCAGAGCCCTAAGGGACTACACATGGTAGAGAAAACAGTTGGAGGTTGCTGACCCCATAGCTACGTTTTGTTGCTGATCGGTTAAGAATGATTTTAAAAGTTCAAATGCAGTTCCTTTTATTCCTGCTTCTTGAAGACAGTCAGACAAGATCTCATGGCTGACCGTATCGAAGGCCGCCGAGAAGTCAAGCAGCACCAGAGCGGCTGATCCTCCTCCATCTAGAATTGCACGGATATCTTCTGTTGCCGTGATCAGAGCAGATTCAGTGCTATGATGCTTCCTGAAACCGTGTTGTGTTTCATCCAGTAATGAGTTTATTTCGATATGTTCTGTAATTTGTTTGTTTATACATTTTTCAATGCATTCGGCGGCAAAAGGGAGTCTTGCGATAGGGCGATAATTGCCAGGTTCAGAGCTGTCAAGATTGTCGTTTTTTAAGAGTGGGAGAATAGAGGTGCGTTTCCATTGAGGGGGAAAAATTCCGCTGGAGAATACTGTGTTACAGATAGAGCCCAAATATACTGCCAATTGGGTGGGTATCAAGTGCATTATATTGGGCGGGCATGGGTCGTATGGGAAGCCAGACTTAATTGATAGAATAAGGTCTTTCAGTTGGTCATCGGAAGGATTCCTAAATTCAAGAAGGCTAATTCAATCAAAAGTCATTATTTCGGTTTTACAGTACCATAAAAGAAAGAAGCACATAGATCTTGCATGGCAATAATCAGAATAAAAGGCACTGTAGATTAAAATACTTCCTATATAGGCTTTTGATAATTTAAAGGAAGATAAAAATTAGGATAAAAAGCTTCTCACGAAGATACAATATGTACATAGTGCAAATATAAGCATATTTCAATATTGAAAAGATGCGTCCTAACATCAAAATTAAAATAGCAAGCAATCCAAATATTTACAATCCAAAGTACTAGTGAGAAATACACGCCCATCTGTTCAGATCATTTGGGTTTCAATTCATTTACTTCCTTCAAGTCATTAGGGCCCTCCTTCTAATGGACGATGATTTACCCAGAAATGTTGCTGTTGCACAAGCAAAGAATGGTCTCGCGTCTGACTTCAGAATATGGTGGGCTTCTTTGTGACTATGTGTCCCTAAGTATCTACATACAGGGGTAAGCCAGTTCCTTCTGGGTCTGGTGTAGGCAGGGCGAGCAAAAAATACATGGCCTATTGTTTCTTTAAGGCAAGAAGGATAGCCCTTGGGCTGTGATATATTTGTCCTCCAGGTATTAATGAAGGCATTGATAGGAAGGCAACCGTGTCTAAATTGAATGTATAATTTCCTATCTTCTGGCACTTTTATTAAACCAAGGAAGCTTTCTAGCCGTCTACTAGATTTAATATCAAAGAACAGGTCGGTTAAGCAACCATGTCATGTATTCATAAAGTTCTTCTGTTCTACCCAGGCCCAAAACTGTGATTTTAGTGTGTCCCTAGAGTATGTGGGAGGGTGACCTTCTAGCTCCTTGGGCACATCTATGTCCGCCCGGATGGTATTTATGTAGTTGATCCACTCAATTTTATGGTTTTTGTCCAGGGCAGAAACTTCATTAAAAGCAGCTGCATAGGACATCAGTTCTGGAGTTGTGACTAATCTGTGCCAAAAAGTAAAGCGCATAAGCTCACCAGATCATTGATAGACTTGACACCCATACTGAGTTTCAAGGGAAGGAGGGGGGTGCTCTGTGGGAGTGATAACAGACTTATAATGAACATATTTTCTATTATCGAGAGGATTTTAACGTTTATAGAGCCCCACAGTTCGGCTCCTTTGAGTACACTGCTTACTACCTTACAGCTATACAGCTTCAGTGCAGGGGTTACAGGCCTAGTGTACGAGAGACAATGTTCCTGTAGCAGGGCCCCAGTTAGCTGGGAAAATTTCAGGGCTGCCCTCTCTAGATGTTTCTTCCATACCATACCCTCAGAAAACTTGATTCCCAGATAATCAAAGGAGCTCACTCGTTCGACATTATTGAGAACCAAGCTACCCTTAAAGGATTTGTGGGGATTTAGCATCATCAGCTTAGTTTTAGTTGTGTTGATGACCAAACCCCTCTCGTCACAAAAGTTCTTAAAGCAATGTAAAAGCTTCTGTAAGCCCATGGGGGTTTTAGAAACTAAAAGAGTGTCATCTGCAAACAACAAAGTAGCTATTTTATGATTAGCCAGCGATGGGGCATCGGCCTGGGTAGAGCACAAGAGGTCAGCCACCTGATTTACATATAGGGAGAAGAGGGTGGGGGCCAGGACACACCCTTGGTGTACCCCCCGCCTGATTTTAAATGGCTCAGTGTTTTGGCCCTGGTTTCCCCACCTTACACAGGCAAAGTTATCCTTGTGTAACCTAATGAGTGGCTCTAAAAGTTCCAGAGGCATACCCATGTCCCGAAGGACCTGCCAAAGCGGGTCCCTGGGAACTAGGTCGAAAGCGGTTTTCAAATCAATAAAGGCAAGATATAAGCTGCCTTTGCCCAACACAACTACCTTCCAATACAGCACGATCAAGCAAAACGCCTGATCAATCGTGCAGGTCTTCCGCCGAAAGCCCGCCTGGAGTGGAGAAAGGATGTTGTTCTCCTCCATCCAGGTCTGGATTTTAACAAGGAGCGAACGGCAGAATACCTTCTGGGCACAGTCTATCAGGCTAATAGGACGGTAGTTGGCGGATTTCGACCTGTCTCCTTTCTTAGAAATGGGTACTACCTCTGCCCTCTTCCAGGTGTCCGGGATGCTTCCCCCGCTTGAGATGTCATTGGCCAATCTCATAAAATAGGTTGCCCAGTGTTCCCTATCAGCGCAGAAAAGGTCTCCAGGGATTCCATTGGGGCCGGGGGCTTTTGCTGGAATAATGGCATCAAGTGAGCACAATATCTCCTCCTTAGTGAATGTAAGTGTACAAACAGGGAGACTCATATCATAGAGCATCTGGGAACTGTCAATGTGAGGATCGTTAGAGTATAACTCACTAAAGTGTTTATGCCATTCGGCGGCAGGAATGTTATTTGCCAAGGGAGGTGAACGTTCAAAGTTTTGTTTGGATACCAAAGACCAAAACATCCGGCCATCAGGATGCCCAATGGCCTCTCCTAACTCTTCCGATCTCCTCTCATCCCATTCTTTTTTTGCTATACACTGTGCCTGTTTGTAGTGTTTCCTAGCCTTTCGAATACTAATAGGCTCTTGCTTTTTGATGGCAACAGTCAAACTCCCTCACAGGGTCCTACACTCTTTGTTAAACCATGAATCTCTTCCCAAGGGTCTTCCCTGGCATAACCTTGGTTTTTTGTTTGGAGCATGGAAAAAACAAGCCAGCTGGTCAAATAATTCCTTGTGGAGGTTAATAATATCTTTCTTAGTATTGGGTGTATGTTTAGTTTGAATGTTAACACTCGCAAATTTGTCATAGATGTTAATCACCTTCTCTTGAAAGAAATTTGCCAGTAGATCACAGTAGTCCTGTTTTGATTCCATATGGCTAGCCTTGTTGGGTTTGACCAACTTGTTGATAACTGAAAAAAAGGTTTTATTTGTATCACAAGCGTTTTTATGTATTTAGTGAAGTAATCTGTTTTAGCTTTTATTATGTCTTTTTTATGTTTTGCAAGTTTCACTCCATATGCGATTTTCTCCTCTGCCATATAATTTCTTCTCCATCTTTGTTCCTGTGTATGACATTCTTGTCTAGACAGTCTCAGATTCTCATTGTCTCTCACTGGCGGGAGAGAATTTCAACGTTGTGATCTACCTCATGCTCCAGTCGACAAGGGGTAGCAGCGATCGCCTTAACAAATTCATCTGGCAGAATCTTATGCCAGGCTCTACCGGTGGTATGTTGTATAGTTGGTCTATAATGGGCTACTGTTTTAGTCGTCATAAACCAGTTGACCACCCAGTGGTCCGACCAGGTTAATGGGAGGGATGGTGATATCACAAGGTTCTCCCAGTTGGAGAATATGCCATCCAACATGTGGCCGGCTTTGTGTGTTGGACCCTCAGTAACTAGAGGCAGTCCAAATGAGTCCGTTAGGTCAATGAGTCTTAGTGAGTTAGGGTTTTATGTGTTTTCCAAATGGAAATTAAAATCTCCCAGTACCGTGAAGTTATCGCTGATGATTAGAGCTTCCATCACAGTGCAAATTTTATCTATGGAACTATTCCTGTCTCCTGGAGGGCGATAACTAGAATTCCTTTAAGGACTAATGAGTCTGGCGGTTCAATCAAGAAGGTCATTGCTTCGAAGTTGACTGTGTGTAGCGGTTCAAATCTGGTCTTGTAGTTGTCTCGATATAGGATCGCCAGACCTCCACCTCTTTTGAATTGCCTGTCTCATCTAAAAATGGCATAGGCAGGGGGTGTAGCTGCAACTATATCAGGACTGGAGCTGTCATCTGCCCACGTCTCTGTTATAAATGCTACATCTATGTTTAGCGTTTGAGCAAGATCATGGAACTCTAATTGGTGTTTCACCAGAGATCTAGTATTTAGAAGTAGGCAATGGGTGCTGTTTTTGCTTGTTGGAGGGGACTGAGTTGAGTCTGTGAGCTCTGGTGTTATGGTACCTATAGTTGGCAGACTATCCGGCGACCATCTGACTATGTCAGAGGTAAAAACCTGATGGGGGAGGTGGAGGCATTATTGGACTTACATTGTCTCAGTGCCAGTAATTCTTTGCAGGAATATCTGATGGTGTGGTTGGATTTTGGAGCTCCAGAGCCAGAGGTTCTGTCGCTGGGCGTGGTCGAGGCATGTAAGGGAGCAGACGGGCTTGCCTTTGGCGTACCTTCGGTGCGCGGACGGTATGCTTGCGCCATTTCCTCCTCTTATAATGCTCTTGGTTAGTAGCGGAAAGACTAGACAGTTTCCCTATCCAAGAAGGCGGTTCTGCGTGGCCCTGACGGGAAGTGAGTCACTTCTGAGTAAAGACTATTCCCCGGGATCTCCCTCCACAACAAACAGCCCGATAATGACTGTGGTGGACCGGTGGGATCACAGGGCGCAAAAGTGCTATTCCACTGCACTTCTTTAGGTTGGTGCTGCATATGCTGGCCAAGTGCAAAGTGACAAAGTGCATTAGTTATAATTTAAAAAATAGGAGTTCGCTGCGATTCCGCCAGGCCCTTACTGACTGATGGTAGTGGTAAAGTTGTTATTTAGCCTGTGCTAATGATATTCTGTCTTCTGTCTTCTGGTCACCTTTATTATAATTTTTTTCCCTATTGCTCTAGCTTCATTAGGATTTGTGTGTGTTTGCGTTGTATGGTTTAATTCATTTCCCTCCTGGTTATGCCCTTTCCGAGTCTCAATTTGGATAAACTGTTCCAGTGTGCTAGATATCTCAATTATCAGCTGTGAATGCCCTTGTATTGGGTCACTGATTACATTTTTCATCCGATTGTCTGATTGATTGATGGTTTTGAACTCCAATGGCTATAAGAGCTTGGTATTACTTGTTAATAATATTGAATGAAGCCATGAATTTTTGGATACCTTGTTGGGGCCTGAGAGTTATCTAAGGTGACTTGTTGTGTACCTTCGTCTTCTGACATTCTTTTTATTGAACCCTCTTTTGGTGATGATTTTGGTGTGGAATGTGGACAATCTGAGGCATGAACTTGTGCCTGAATCACTAACAGACTACACGGTGACTGACTATTAATCCCAGTGTCCTTTTCTATATTTTGACTATTATTTTGTATATTTGTAGGCTAGGCATTGTAGATTTTAAATGTAGACATCTTTTGTGATATCAATGCAATCATCATATCAAGGCTATCATTTTCCCAAATAGCGAGTGTATCAGTGATATTAACGGGCTAGGTGTTGCTTGGTCTATTTTTGTTGGGCTTTCCAGAACCTCCTTGGGCTCCCTAGTGCCTTTTAAAGTGTTTTTTGTGCTACTTGTTTTCTGAGTCTGCCTGACCTCATTCTTATACTCTTAATTGTGGTAGGCTAGTCTCCATCTAATATTAGTGGGGGGAGTGAGTGTCTTCTTAAAAATTCATGAGCAGTGATAAGCAGTCTTCTCTTGCACACAGAGAGGGGGGTGTCAGCTATACTCACCCCCTACCCCTGACCTTTATCCTGCTGGGCTACTTCCATTCTCTCTGTATGTTTGGTCTGTTCCCACTGCTGGTACTACTGGTGCTAGTGCAGATGGCACCCTCCCCAGCGTTACCACTTGCTCTTACTGCTGTTGTGGTTTCTGTCAGTGATCCTGATGGGCGTGCAGGCAGACAAGCATCTGACTCCTGTGTGCTCCTGCATATGTAGTATTGAATGCTACAATGATACAATTTCCGACAGGATTGCACTTCACTGCACTTCCCTCCTTTCTCTCCTCTATCCCTTCTCAAGGTTCTGCTTATCTCGGTGTGTAGCATGTAGAGGGATAACAGCAGCAGGAGGATGAAATTAACGCACAGTGTGAGTAGAGAAGAATGAGCAGGCGACTTGCAAGCCACAGCAAGACCTTGCTGGGCTGCTTCCGAGAGGGGCTCAGGCCCACACTGTGCAAGTGGTCACTGTGTTACTTAGGCTTGGCCTCCGCACCGCTCTGCTTAATCAGCTTAATCGGCTCTCCTCAACTCACCTCTTTCCGTGTTTTCGTTTAGCCTCAGCAGACCTTTGCTGAGTTGGACAGATCCTTGGGATGGGTCATTGTGAGTCCCAGTGGCTTGCGACTTGCGGCTCACCTGTTCAGCTTGTTTTACTGCCCTCCTCACTACGCTTGCTACCGCCGCACTCACCGCTGCCACTCTCTGCTCTGCTTGCTCTGAAGCGCTCTGAACTGGAAGCGGAAACTCCCTCAAGAGCAACAACAGTGTTTAATAATGAATACTTTCCTGATACACTTACTCCATGGGACCAAAGAACAATTCTCTGAAGCCTTGAATAATTTTTTATAAAAAATAAATAAAAATGTATTGCTTTTGAGATGACAGAGAAAGTGTTGCAACTTGGCTGTCTACAAAACTTCTTGTTTTTCAAAAACAACTACCTAAAATGTGAAAAACTCATAACTAATGATCCCCACACTCAGGGATTTTTCTTTATACTAATCTTTCTGTTTGTTACCTTGAGGCTTTCCTGAATAGAGTGGGTGAGTTGATGCTCTTACTCTGACGACCAGCACACAGTCAGGCTGTCAAAGGAAGCTTTCACCCAGCCGAGCCAATGGACATACTGCCAATGTAAAATTAACAATCTGCCTGCGTCTACATAGGGCACACAGGCAGAGAGTTGACAGGGCTCTCTAGTAATCTCAATTAGGCTGAGGTATTTAAGGGATGTCCCTCCTGTGATTTCTAATTGCATGTATCAATAGTGTGAGACCATAATTGTGGTTGCCAATCTTTGATCACTTACCAACACTCACATTGCGGTGGCATATATTCTTTAAGAGTATGTTGACCCTGTGAAATAGCTTCTACTTTAAGATCAGACTGTGGCCCATGAGGTCAGTACATTCTCCACCGATGTTTCCCCATTTTGATTTTGTTTTTTTTAAAACGTCACGTCACCTTAACAGGGTTGCTTTTCTTTAAAATGGTTCCTGTTTGGGAATGCAAATGAAGTGATGAGGTAGGCTGTCCTTGTATGCCATCATCCTTGTATTCACAATAAATCACAGGAGATAACATATTGTGACATGACTGAATATTATTAATAGGACAGGCCATTTTGCAACCTTCTGCAAATGGACAATTTGCAATGTAACCTCTTTATCCTTAAGTAGCATTTCAAATGGCATCTCTGCTTGTAAACCAATTGCTTTGCAATTAGCATAACCTGGTTTGAGCACAGAAATTAATTAGTACATCTACCCCTAGATGTGCAGACCTCGTCCATTTGTATTTGTCACCAAGAACACGAACAGATGAGCCATGCAAAACCTGCCAATTTACACTGGGAAAAATAGCAAGAAAACGCTACAGCCCATTTCAAGTAGCAGAAAACTATTGGTATAGAAACATATTCTTTAGATGGTTAAATCATTCGGATCTTAATAAAAAAAGAAACAGAGAGTAAAATAACCATTGATCTGACCTGTAGCATGAATTGTATTGTACTAAAATATTACATCAGTGTAATTGCAACATATGCTTTGAACGGCAGCAGTCTTCTTTCAGGCATGCTGGTGAGTTCCTGCTGTGTTGTTGCAAAGAAGTTGGCAGCCCACACTCATGACAAAATCAATATAAATGGGAAACCTGAATGGAATTCAAAGTAGACAATCTGTAAAGCTTGTGAGACAGTCTGATCCAATATGTCTCTATCCAATTAGCTGTAATGCACATTCTAGATCTGGCTTTCACATGGCATGAGTCTATATTTTTGTTTTATTGGCCAAATCAGGGATTGCCAATGCCATTCCACAAATATAGAACAGAATGACCACCTACTACAATTGGCTGAGAATCGTAAAAGCAAAGATAAATTGAAAATGTTGTAGTTAAGTGCTCGGAAAGTGACCCTTTATCAATGCACTAGTCTGCCTCGTCCGGCATCAGATGACTCTTACAGCTCTGAAGGCAACAAAATGCCAATTCCAAACTGAAAAGAAGTCGGGTTTCCAATATAAATTGGAGTAATTTCCTACGGGGAAAGCCTGTTAAAATATATTCAGACAGAGTCTGACCTCCTCTTATTTCTGTGATAGTTTACTGTACTTCTTTGTGATTAAGCCAATTTATTGTCTGATATCAGCAGCCTGACTAAAGTTTCTGTAAATGTGGAGGTTAGTAGCTCTGAATACTTCCAAGAATTATATAATCATCTGAAACAACCTGCTGTTTGAAGTGCTAATGTCTTCTAACTGCTATTTCATTTAATCTAAGATGGGAAAAACTCATCCTTTGATTGATTCGGTATTGAATCACACTGGTAATGCCAGTTCCCTTCTGGGAAGATTGCCACTGAATACCACAGGATATATATGCTGGCAATATGTGGCAGTGACATGAACTATCACTGCCAAACAAGCAGTAATCTCCAGGTCACAATTTTGAATCCCAGTAAGGCTTAACCAGCCTTTCCTCCTGTCAAAGGTCAGTAAACTGGATTAAGGTGTAAGTAATATTTAACACAACAATTTAATAGCCATAAATAATGGACAAACCCAGGGCTTCAAGTGGGATGAAAAAATTAGGGGGTCTCTTAAAGGAGTGTGACCGATGTAATTAAGGGGCTGGCTTAAAAACTCTGAAAATCTGAGCTCAGCATAGTGTGCCCCCTGACTGGTATTTTGCTGCTTCTGTCACTGCATCCAGATATATAAAAGAACAAATAACATTACACATACAACAAGCCAGGTCTATTGACTTTGTCAATGGCTGTTAGTTGCATAATATAAATAATCAACAACTATTGCTTTGATTTGTAGCATATTGCATGCGGATGCCATTAGGTACCTGTTACAGCACCTTCTTTTTAGAACTGTTGAGCACCGGCAGGTCCCGGTCCACTCAAAGCTCTGGTCTTATGATAGACCCACCCACCTCGCACATATGTAATTGTATGATGTCAATTGCCAGGGGCGCAGTATTACTCGAAGACAAGGTGCAGGATCTGCTGTCATTCATCATATCTCCGTGGCGGCCCAATACATGTAACGCCTTTTGGTAATGTATCACATAGGTGCTGGAATTAGGTACCTGGGGGTGCTGGAGCACCCCCAAAATAATCATGCCAGAGTTTGAAAGGTGAATGAACAATAAAAATGCTTTTACATTTTGTTTTCATTTTGTCACATTTGTTGTGCATTCAAGACCGAGATCAGATATCAGGTTATGTCTTCTAACAACTTGCTGCTTATTATTATACCATGCTGACCTGTTTACTTTCCTTTCCCTGATTGCAAAATGAGAAGATTTTGTAAAGTGAATAATGTGGAAGTCTTGCTGGTGTGAAAGGAAAAGCTGAAGAATGTCATTTTTTCCCAATGCACAACAAAATGTAAATACCTAGAAATGAACTGTACAAATATTTCAAAATATATCAGCACTTAGGAAAGCACACATTTAGTGTTTTTTTGGTAATTTGAAAGTGTGATTAAAACAAAGATTTTAACAGGATCAAATTCAAAACAATTAACTTGGTGATGGCCCAAATGACAAATATTCACCGAAATCTGATTTCTACACATTGTTTGTGGCTATGTTTGTGAAAAATTAGTGGGCATTTCAATGAAAAATTTGCTTTTGGTAAATGACAATGAGCAACCATGCCATCATTTAGCAATATATGTGCAACAGTATAATCCAACATTTACCACCAGCTCTGGACTGCACCCTTACAGCTCTCTTGCTGAATGGGTGTGGTTCATTTCTGAACTTGGAATTTTCACAGTACCTATGAGTTCAGTGTTGTAATATTGATGAAACCCCACCACCCCCTTTTCTAGCACCAGTGGCCGGTATTGGATTTTTAGCCAAACAGCGGGGAAACATTGAACTTTCTGAATCATACCTTTCTTTGCATGTTACAAGTTTGAGGTGATACCAAATGCAATATTTAGGGTTTGACACCTTTTTATGCTATTTATGTTTTCTTTAACCCCATCCGCGCTAAGCGTTTTCCCGCTGTGCGCTAAAGATTTGCAAATCCCGCGTTACATGACGAGCTCAGCTCGTCATGAGTGTACGACAGGCGTACCTCATGACGAGCTGAGCTCGCCATGAGCGTGGAAGGGGTTAAAATGTCTATCAAGAGTGGGGAGCTGTGCACCATCTGGTTAGCGTCATTCTGGGACTAGGTGCTTAAACCAGCAATTTAAGGATTGTTGTCAATCATGCAACAGGAGCTAAATACAAAAAAAGTATGCACCTCACTTCTCTTGCCTGTTTCTGCACCTCTCTTGCACCTCTGTTGGCTTTTTCTGCACCTCACTTGCTCTTTTCTACACTTCTCTTGCCTCTTTCTGCACCCCTCTTGCTTCATTCTCTACTTTCCATACTTCTTTCTGCACTTGTATTGCTTCTTTTTGCACCCCTGTTGTCTCCTTATGTATCTCCTTTGCCTCTTTCTGCACTTTTCTAGCTTTGCTGCACCTCTCTTCCCTCTTTCTGCACGTCTGTTGCCTCTTTCTGCACCTCATTTGCTTCTTTTTGCACCCCTGTTCTCTCTTCCTGCACTCGTCTTTCCTCTTTCTGTACCTTTCCTGCCTGTTTTTGCATCTCACTTGCCTCTTCCTGAACTTTTCTTCCTTCTTTCTACACCTCTGTTGCTTCTTTCAGCAATTCGCTTGCCTCTTTATGTACTTCTCTTGCCTGTTTCCCCACCTCTCTTGCACCTCTGTTGGCTTCTTCTGCACCTCACTTGCTCCTTTCTACACTTCTTTTGCCTCTTTCTGCACCCCTGTTGCTTCATTCTGCACTTTCCATGCTTCTTTCTGCACCTGTCTTGCTTCTTTATGCACCCCTTTTGTCTATTTTTGTACCTCTTTTGCCTCTTCCTGTACTTTTCTTGCCTTTTACTGCAGTTCTCTTGCCTTTTTCGGCATAATAGGGGAGGGGGATTAAAACTACCTCTAACTAAGGGGTGCAGAAAGATGCAAGACAGGTGCCGAAAGAAGCATTGGAATTACAGAATGAAACAACAGGGGTGCAGAAAGAGGCAAAAGAAGTGCAGAAGTGCAGAAGTGCAGAAGTGCAGAAGTTGCTTCTTTCTGCACTTCTTTTGCCTCTTTCTGCACCCCGTTGTTTCATTCTGTAATTCCAATGCTTCTTTCGGCACCTGTCTTGCATCTTTCTGCACCCCTTAGTTAGAGGTAGTTTTAATCCCCCTCCCCTATTATGTACTAGGGCCATTGAGGGAGGGCATGCCAATCACAGGGATACCCCAACCCACAGTGTACCCTTGTGTTTGTAAGTGTTTTCACTGTATTCTAAGTGTCTTTCAGCATAGCACTGGCTCTGGGCCTGGTTAGTCAGTGTCAATTACAACCAGTACCCATCAGCAAAGAGTTGGGGCACAAGATGAGTTTGCAACAAGGACTCTTTCTGCTCCTCTGTTGGTTCTTTATGCACATAATTTGCTTCTTTCTGCATCTTCCTTGGTCTTTCTGGGCTTCTGTTGCCTCTTTCTGCATTTTTCTTGCGTCTTTCTACACCTTTCTTCCTCTTATTGCACACGTCCTGCCTCTGTAGGCAGTTAGAAATTAGCATTTAAAAACCCTTGAAATTCACAAAAAAAACGCAGGTTTCAGGGACCTTATAGTTAGAAATTAGCATTTAATAAACCTATGAAATTCAATGAAAAACCATAGTTTTTAGGGACGTTATAGTTAGAAATTTGCATTTAAAAATCCTTAGAAATTCACTGAAAAAAACACAGGTTGCAGGGATGTTATAGTTAGTCAGCCATTTCACTCATACAAAACCAGTCAAATTCGGCCATTATAGTTAGTTCAGCTAACTATAACTTGCGCCCCCAATGCACTGCTGATGACATCAATCAAGGGCTCCCGGAGGGGGGCCGCGCGGCCCCCCACCCAACAGTTAAAAGCCCTGGGGGTGCTGGTCCCTGGGGCTGAGGGGTCTATCACGGACCCCCCTATTTTGAATATTAGTGCCTCAGGGAGGTGGGGGTCCCTGGGGCATGTGGGGGGGGCTTGAGCGAGGCGGTCCCCCGAGGCTTCTTTTATTTATAATAATGGGGGGCCCAGAGGGGCCCCCCAGCCCCGGGGACCGCCACCCCCGGGGCTTCCATGAAATGTATGCAGGGGGACTCACGGCCCCCCGCAGCCTTGGGGACCGCTACCCCCGGGGCTTCTTAAAAAAAAAACCTGTGTGGGGGGGCTAAAGCCTCCCCACATGCACCGGGGACCGCCACCTCCCAGGGGCAAACAGCAGTGACCAGTACTGGGGTCAATGATGCAGCACTGAGGTCTCTCCTGATATCTGGTGAGTAAATCAGAATTGGTAGTTCGGCTGTATTTAGAGGAATATTTTAGAGTTCCAAAACTCCACACTTAGAACAATTTCCAAGTGAAACAAGTCAATGTTAGCCTATGGAAGGAATTTCAAATTACTGGTAAGTACATTAAGAATTACTTTTCAGGATCAGTACTGGGCAGAAAGATGCAGTACTGAGGTCTCTTCTAATAACAGGTGAGTAAATCGGAATCAGTAGTTCGGCTGATTTTAGAGGAATATTTGTACGTTTCAAAAATCGACACAAACTGGAAGGAAATTCTAGTTACTGGTAAGTACGGTTAAAATTACTTTTCAGGATCAGTACTGAGCTCAAAGATGCAGCACTGAAGTCTCTCCTGATACCAGGTGATTAAATCAGAATTCGTAGTTCAGCTGATTTTAGATCAATATTTGAAAGTTCCAAATCTTCACACTTAGAAACATTTCCAAGTGAAACCAGTCAATGTTAGCCTATGAAAGGAAATTCAAGTTACTGGTAAGTATGGTTAGAATTACTTTTCAGGAGCAGTACTGGGCAGAAAGATGCAGCACTGAGGTCTCTCCTAATAACAGGTGAGTAAATCGGAATCGGTAGTTCGGCTGATTTTAGAGGAATATTTGTAAGTTTAAAAAATCGACAGAAACTTTTTCAGCAAAAACCAGGCTAAGATATCCTATGGAAGGAAATTCAAGTTACTGGTAAGTACGGTTAGAATTACTTTTCAGGAACACTACTGGGCTCAAGGATGCACCACTGAGGTCTCTCCTGATAACAGGTAAATAAATCGGAATTCGTAGTTCAGCTGATTTTAGAGGAACATTTTAGAGTTCCAAAACTCCACACTTGAAAGAATTTCCAAGTGAATCCAGTCAATGTTGGCATAGGGAAGGAAATTCAAGTTACTGGTAAGTACGGTTAGAATTACTTTTCAGGACCAGTACTGGGCTCAAAGATGCACCACTGAGGTCTCTCCTGATAACAGGTGAGTAAATCCGAATTCGTAGTTCGACTGATTTTAGAGGAATATGTTAAAGTTCCAAAATTCCACACTTAGAAGAATTTCCAAGTGAAACAAGTCAATGTTAGCCTATGGAAGGAAATTCAAGTTACTGGTAAGCACAGTTAGAATTACTTTTCAGGATCAGTACTGGGCTCAAAGATGCCGCACTGAGGTCTCTCCTGATAACAGGTGAGTAAATCGGAATTCGTAGATTGGCTGATTTTACTTCGGGACAGTATATAAAGAGCCACTTTCCTACACCATCCCCTCCCTTCACCACTAAGCAAACACGCACTATGACGCATTTTAAGTTGGGGAAATAATTATCCTTCAATACTGGGGGGTCCCCAGTGTTCAACTAGCCCACTAGGTGCATCCAGTAAGTGCCACAGAGTTGCATAGTAGAGAGATGTAAAAAGGGGCACAGCTTGCACCACTTCTGTGCAACGCAGTGCAGTGGCGCTTCCTGGAAGCACCTGGTGGGCTACTTTTTCCCCACTTAAAACGTGCCACAGGGTGTGTTTGCACATGTCACCTCAGGCCTTGTCCCCTCTCTTTACCACTGTGTATACGCAGCCTGTGGGCATTCTAAGTAGAGAGATTAACCCCCTTGAATACCAAGGGTCCCTAGGGTCGCACTAGCCCACTAGGTACATCCAATAAGCACTACAGAGCTGCGTTGCCTAGAGGTGTAAAAAGGGGCATGGCCTCTGAACACCTGTCTGCAATGCAGCTCTCTGGAGCATCCTGGAGATACCTGTTGGGCTACTTGGCCCTCAGGGACCCTCAGTATTGAAATAGAATTAATTCCCCAACTTGAAACGCGCCACGGGTGCGTTTGAACAGTAGTGAAGGAAGGGGGCATCCCCTGAGGTGACATTTCTACAAATACGCCCTGTGGCGCATTTTATGTTAGAGAATGAATTCCTCCTCAATCCTGTGGGTCCCTGGGGGCCAACTAGTCCACAAGTTACCTCCAGTATGTGCCAGGGGGCTGCGTTGCAGAGAAGTGTTCAGAGGCCACACCCCTTTTTTACAACACTCTGCAACGCAGCTTCATGGCACTTACTGGAGGTACCTGGTGGGCTAGTTGGCCCCCAGGGACCCTGAGGATTGACAAGGAATTAATTCCCCAACTTAAACCAGGCCACAGGGTATGTTTGCACACATGTGAACTCAGGCCTCGCCCCTCCCTTCACCACTGTGCAAACGCACCCCATAGGGCATTTTAAGTTGGGGGATTAACTTCCCTTGAATACCGACGGTCCCTGGGGTACAACTAGCCCACCAGCTACCTCCAGTAAGCGCCACGGAGCTACATTGCAGAGAGGTGTAATAAAAGGGGCGTGGCCTCCGAACACCTATCTGCAACACAACTCCCTGGAGCATCCTGGAGGTTCCTGGTGGGCTAGTTGGCCCCCAGGGACCCCCAGTATTCAAGGGGAATTCGTTAACCCTCTGCAAATGCGCCAGGGGGCGCTTTTGCAGAGTAATGCCCTGGCGCGTTTGCTGAGTGATGAAAGGAGGGGGCGTGGCCTACGGCATGATGCCGGTGTTTTTTTGTTTTTTTAAGTAGGGGAGCTGTGTAGCCCCCTTCTTTTTCTATTTGTTTGGCCCTGGGGACCCCATCCCCCAGGGCCTGCCCCCTAATTTTTTTTATTTAAAAAATATGGAAGGGGACCGCGTGGCCCCCCTCCCGAGGCCTTAATCGTTCCCGGGGACCCCATCCCCCGGGGCATAGCCTTTTACTTTTATTTATTTTTTATTTTTTAATCTGTTGGGGAGAGGGCCATTTATGGTCCTGCGGAACCCATCCCCCGGGGCCGGCCTTTCTATTTTTTTTTTTTAAATCTTTTGGGGAGGGGCCACGTGACCCCCCTCCCCGGCCAATTGTAGCCCAGGGCACCCCATCCCCCAGGGCTCCCCATGTGGAAAAGCAATCTGCTTTGCTTCATTGAAGCGAGAGCAGGTTTCCCTGCTCTCGCTTCAATGAAGTAAAGCAGTTTGCAATAACATGGAGGGAGCCACGAGGCACCAGCCCTCTCATTGCAAACTACAATGTCCCGGGGGTGGGCACCCAGGAATACTGCAGAAGCTGGCTCTGGGGGATGGCGGTCCCCAGGGCCATGACAAGGATCCAGGAGGGGCACCACGCGGCCCCCCTCCCATATTTTACAAAGACCCGGGGGGTCGTAGTCCCCGGGGCTGGGAGGACCATCACGGACCCCCAATTTGAATCTTTAGTGCCCCGGGGAGGTGGCGGTCACCGTGGCATGTGGGGGCTTGATCCCCCCCACACAGGGTATTTTTTTTTAAAAAGCCCCGGGGGTGGCCGTCCCCAGGGATGCGGGGGGCAGTGTGACCCCCCACAATTGCAATTAAGTTGAGCCCCGGGGTGGCGGTCCCTAGGGCTCTGGGGGCCTTAGAGGACCCCCCTACATTAAAATATTAAGCCCCGGGGGTGGCGGTCCCTGGGGCTGCATGGGGGCCATGTCCCCCTGCAAATATTCATGCTTTTGCCCCTGAGGGGGCGATCCTCGGGGCAGTATGGAGGGGATTGGCCCCCGCACACATTATTTTTAACATGCCCCTGGGATTTGGCCCCCCGGGGGCTAATTAGCCCCGAAGCAAGGAATTCCGCATGGATTTTGCTAATTTAAAAAAAAATAAAGAAATCTTTTTTTTTACCTTGGGAGTCCTTCCGGAACCCCCTAAGCAGACCTAGGGGGTCAGGGTGTTTCTACCCTGTCCCCTTTTTGTGTTTTGTGTGGTTTTTTTTCTGCTTTCTATTGCCTCGTTCTACCGAGGCACAAGATGGCTGCCAACACTTCCTGGTTTGGAGTGTTGACAGCCAATTAGCATACAGCTCGTGCTCGGCAGGGTGTGCAGATCCTGCTCTCCTCTAGATATATTTGTTATTTTACTTTTGATTTTCTCTGGAACTATGAATGGATTTACACCATTTAAACAAAAGGCATAACTCTGAACCAAGGGCTACCTCTTTGCCAAATTTGGTGTAATTCCGTTCAGCAGTTCGGGCTGTAGCTGCGATTAAAGGTTCATATGAGAAATTGCATGGGGAAAACACGTTTGGGACCCCCCTTTTTTCTCAACCCTCGCTTTACGAATCACCCCGATACTGTTAGGATAGGAGCGGACTGGAGTGCCCCACCAGTTTTAAAAATGTTGCGAAGATTCGTCAACCGGCGCCAAAGTTATTCCAAATAGAATGTTGCAGATTTCCTATGGATAATAGGACCTAACTATAGCTACCTACTGGCGACCACCAGTAGGTAATACACATATATATTTAAACATATATTTGTATACATATGTGTTATATATATATATATATATATATATATATATATATATATATATATATATATATATATATATATATATATATATATATATATATATATATGAGCAGAACTCCTCCAAGCAAATGAAGAATAGAGGCCACAGCAGGGGAAAACAGTGGAGGCACCTTTATTCAGCAGCAACACACCCAGTATGGCAAATGCATTTCTGCGTCTGTGTCGCCTTCTTCAGCGCCGGGGTTGAGTAACAGGATGTCCATCTGGGGATAAATGCCCTGCCCCATCCTGTTAAATAATGCACAGGTCCGCCCCCAAGGTAAGTAGTCCATGCATACACTTCCTGTTAGTAACCTGTTGTCTGGTTACTACAAGTCCCAGAATGCCTTTGGATGTGGGCCAGTGTTGCGGGGGGTGGATGTTATGCCTGATGACTTTGGCCCCCAAGTCGAGTGTGATCGCCAAACATCGCCGCCTCCTCAGCTCCCCAACCGCAGCAACCCCCTTGCCACGGGTCAAACTGTGGCGGGGGCAGGGTCGGAAGTCACACTAGCCCAGCGTGCCTTCAATGAGAACAACACCGCCTCTTCTCTTCCCAGGCACGGAGGTGGGCTTCAGTCATTCCGTTACCACGGATTTAAACAAATCCCTGTATATATATATATATATATATATATATATATATATATATATATATATATATATTACCTACTGGCGGTCGCCAGTAGGTAGTTATAGTTAGGATTGATTTCCATAGGGAAATTGCAACATTCTATTGGGAATAACTCTGGCGCCGGTTGAGGAATCTGCCTGAAATTTTCATTAACTTTGCCTCGCGGCTCTCCGCTCCTTCTCCGAAAGTTTGGGGGGGATTCATCAAGCGGGGGCCGAGATAAAAGGGGATCCCAAAACGTGTTTTCCCCATGTTAATTTCCATAGGGCGGTCTGTTTCTCTTTTAGCTCGATTGGCTGAATGGATTTTCACCAAACTTGGCAAATTTGTAGGGACTGGTAGCCCGATGTGCCTTTGCTATGTCTCAAGAAATGTGCTCCAGAGGATTTTGAGTAATTTAGGTTCAAAAGAATTTATATATCTATAGCCGCGCCCGGTACGCGTACCAGGGAGCGCTCCGGGCGCGCCACGCGATTTGCGCACGGGAAGCTGATTGGTTCTCGGGTGTCTGTAAACATTCGAAACAGTCCGCAGCGGCCGCCATCTTGTGTCTCAGTAGGATCGAGACACAAGAGGTGGCAAAAAACAAAGGGGGAAATGACCAAAAGGGGGCAGGGTAGAACCCCCCTGATCCCCTAGGTTTGATGTGGGGGCCATAAAAGGGGCCCGCGGGGCAAAAAAAAATTATTACTTTTTTTTCGATTTTCGCGGGGGAGCGCCCGGTACGCGCACCGGGGAGCGTACCGGGGAGCGTACCATGTGGAAAACACAGTGAAACAGGAAAATAATAATTTAAAGTGATTAGAGGTAGGGTAGCTCTGTATAGAGTTGTTGTGTTGTTTGGGTGTTTTAAGTACCAACATGTCTTAAATTTAATGTACACCATTTCCGATGTAGATATCTTGCATGTTGTTACAGAAGTTATTGTGTTATATGGAATCCATATCATAGTCTGTCAGGAAAGCAGAAAGAACATGGAGGCAGGAGATGAAAAAGAGATGTCAAATACACATTGGAGATAATATAGTGGGAGAAAGGAAGTATCTATGAGCAAAAGTACTATGTAACACAAAAAAGTTGCACAGTATACTATAAGTCTGACTTTACATTATAATCAATTTGGTACTAGTTTAAGAATTACATATAAAAATGAATAATGTCTCAAACAATTTTAGAATTATTAAATATAAATTTATTTTTCAGATTCTTTTTCCAAATTAAACATAACTTCTATCATTCGACTGTCAGAAATGTCCTCATTTTGAATGAGCAAATCCACTGATTCTACACATTGTAGTAGTTCATGGTCCCGTGATTCATCCATGAATTCCATGTCATTGGGTTCAATTATTTCCTCATTGTTCCTCTCTAGGACAATTTCAAAGGAAATGTTTTTTTCTCCTTCCATTTTCGTGCTGAAATTTGCATAAAAAAATATATATCAGTAGAGATAGGCACTGTTGGGTTTAAGTTCAGACAGGTAGTTTGGATTTTTTAACAGTGAATTTATCTTTGGGCAGTGTATGGTATCAGGCTGGAAGTAGAAATATAAAAAAGTGTATGTGATGAAGCCTAAGTAAATTCATAATTATACAAGACAAGCCTAAATCCATCCATAACTATAACAGAGAAGTCTATCTAAATCTATAACGATTACAGAAGGATAGTATATAACAATCAGATTTTTTTTTCAAAATTAACTTAAAGTGCACAACATACTTCAGTTTTCAAAATAACAACTTACCTTTCAAAAAGAAGTTGAAGTTCTTAGAATTATCGAACTAACTGCTACTGACCAGGGAGCTTGTGGAATATCCCTGCAACGTCCTTATTGCCGGATCAACCTCATCTGCTGCTATGCCTCGCGGAACCCGCTGCGCGGGTCCCGCTTCGCCCGTCTTGCTGGGTTGCCTCGCTGAGGCGAAAGACCTTGTCGGCGTTCTGGGTGTTTGAAGGGAAGGAGAGGAGAACTTTCAGCCAGGGCTGCGAGCGCCAGGTGAGGGACAGGGACTCCATTTCCCAGGAGTCCCTGTATAGCCATCCCCTGCACCTGGACGCTCTCCCTGGTTGTCCCGCCCCCAACCGCCTCATCTCCTCATTAGGAGCAACTGATACCCGCTACGCGGGACGTGTGCGGGACGCCCGGGGCTAAGCCCGGGCAAAGGGCGGGCCGTCTGAGGCCGTCCGAGGTTGGCCAGGGTTGGATTGGGCCTGGTCTCTTGGTTTGTTGTCCTTATTTTGACGTTACAGCGCACATCATCATCCATCGTAAGTTTTTAACTTTGGCTGTGTGCAAAGAGTATCATGCCTCCTAAAAAGTTACTCACTCCCAGCAATTCTATTGAGAACTACTTGGTACAAGTTGTAGAAAAAATTAACATTGGCAGGAGAGCTTCTTTGGGAATAGACTCATCCACCCAATCTCTCTTAATTGATATCGAGTCAGATAATCCCTTTGGCCACCAGATTAACAACAGCACAAATTGTGCAATACCTGACTCACTTCCGGATACTATATTCATACAGCCTAGTGGTACTGTTGCTGGACCTGAAGACCTTAGCGTTAACGAAGTATTGACAGAGTTAACCACTAGTCATGATTCCTCCATCTCTCCTCCATCACCCGTTCCGGGGAAACGGGAGTGTTTAAGGTCAGCCAAGAACAGAGTTGTAAACCTCCCGAGGAAACAATCAGAGGATGAGGAGTTCAATCTCGCTAATGAGGCTTATGTCACACTTTCAAATGCCCAATTTAATAAACTACTGGTTATGATGGATACTAAAATCAAAGGTGTGGTTAAACCTCTGGTCAGCAAAATAGATAAGCTAACCTCTGAGGTTAATCGTCTGGAAGGGCTACTGGAAAAAACCTTGGGTGACTTAGGTAAACTCCCGGAAGATGTCACCGCCAAGATAGAGGAATCTCTAAACAAATTAGTACCGGCAGCTAACAGTGGACTTACCCCTACCCCTGCACCAAACCCCCAAATGGCAACTAATAATATTTTTCCTGGTGTCTCTCTTATTGCCCCAATCCCTGCTCCTGCTGCTGAAGACCCATCTACTGAAAAAGGGACTTTTGAGCTTGTGGTTGAAGCTTCCCCATTGGTACTTGTTCTTGCTAATGTTCCTCCCTTGGCTCAAGGTGAGTCTGAAACTACACCTTCTTTAATAAACAAATCTCTATCATGGTTGACCAACAACATGGTAATCACTCCATGGGGAAAACAGCAACTCTCTGAAGAGCTCGTTAATGCAAGAAGGGTCCAGTGGATTGGGGTTAGGGAGAAAAAGGAGTGTGTTGTTCTACATTTTTCTGACCCTGGGGTTTTGCCTAACATCTTACCTAACATCCTACCACCACAACGGAGATCAACCCCAATCGTTCCATTGACTTTGGACTTCTTCTATCCAAGAAAGGGAAGTGGCCCAAACTCAAGTATTTTGAGAACCAAATGGAACATTGTGACCAAGAGGGGGAGGAAGGATGTCGCTTCAGTGGACTGGGGTTTGGGGTTGGAAAATCGTTTTTCTGCATTGTCTAACTTAAATGATTGCGATTGACAACCATCTATTTGCAACTCTATCCCCTTGCCCCTCTGTGACAAAAGAACTTTTGATGCAGTCAATAATTTAACTACAGATTGTACTCAGGGGTATCCGTCCGATGATTCACCAGGGCCACTGAATGTAAAAAGCATAAAGCAGGTCATTGGGGGTCGGACGGTACACAAGACTATTATTAATCCCTGTTCTCCTATGACATCTAGTTCTGGGAATCTCTTGTCCTGGAATGTGGCTGGACTTTGTTCTAAGATGGATTGCGCTGATTGGTTTGAATTTATTAATAATTATGACCTTTGCATTTTCCAAGAGACCTGGGCGTGTGATCCTATTTTTGCTTTGGGGTATGTAAATTTTCATGTTCCTGCTATTAAGGGCCCCAAAGGGCGGCCGATGGGGGGCCTTATCATATGGATCAGGCAGTCTTTAAAATTTACTGTAAAATGTGTGGAGCTTGACCAAAAAGATATCCAGCTCATCAGATTGACTAGTGATCAATCCATCTCCATAGATATTTATAATATCTATGTTAGAGGTGGAAGTAAAGGTAAATCTGAGGTTCTCCTGAGTCTTTTTAATCTTCTTGAGACACAATCTGCAGGGAAAAACATTCTAATTGCAGGCGATTTAAATCGTACTTTCGAACCTCTAATCACTGGTGATTCTCCTCTCGGAGCTGAGGAAGACAAGCTTTGGAACATCCCCACACTAGATTCCCCACCGATAACTCGGTGGACGGCTGATATCCTAGGCCTAAACGCTATGTGTCTGGAGCACAGGCTACGAGCCTTGAATGGTCGGACCAAATCAGATCGTGATCCCGCCATGACTTTTAATAACGGGCGAAGTAAAAGTCGCATCGACTATGTTATTTGTAGTATATCCATATGGTCATCTCTTAGTGATATTGTAGTAACAGCTAGGCCAGAAAGCGACCACGATCCGTTATGTGTCTCTCATAACTGGTGGACATCTAACGAAATTGCTCTAACCCCTTGTGACCAACCTGTGCTCCCGACGATTATTCCATCTAATAATAGCAGGTCCTGGAAAAGATAGGAGCAGCGGCAGACAAGGCCATTTTGGCACTGGAGAGTATGGCTGGGTCTTCACAGGGACATGAAGATATTAATAAAGCACATACGACTCTTTTTAACGAAGTTAAAAGTTTCTTCTTAAAACCCGTACATAACATTAGGGACCGTCCGTATAAATCAGCAAAGTGGTACAATCAAGATTGTAGGGTAGCAAGATTTAAATTAGGAGCTGCAATCAAAAGTAATAATTTGAGTGAGATTCGATCTGCCAGGAAGCACTATAAAAACTGCATTGCTAGGGCTAAAAGAGAATGGGACGAAGATCACTGGCAGAAACTGAAATGCGCTAGTGAATGCAAACATTCTAGATTATTTTGGCATATCGTCAAATGGGGCCATGACAGATCTCCAGAAACTCCCAATAATAATGTCTCCCACGATGCATGGGTTAAATCTTTCAGCGAGCAGTACTCCTCCAGGGATCAGTTTGATAATAGCTCTAGCCCAACTTACCTGTACGCAGATGAAGACATTTTTGTGCAGAGCGAAGTCCTGTCTGCCTTGAAATCTGTGCACAGTGGCCGAGCTCCGGGTATTGACGGAGTCCCGGCAGATGTCTTTTTAAATGACACCGATAGGTGGAGTAAGTACATCTGCCTTCTACTAAATCATATTGCTAGGGGCGCTGAAATCCCGGTATCCTGGCGGGGTGCTGTTATTATCCCAGTATATAAAAAGGGAGATCGCGCCCAACCTTGCAATTACCGCCCAATCAGCTTAATTGACACGGTTCAAAAGGTTGTAGGACGTGTAATTATTAACAACTTGCTTGATTGGGCAGAGGAACAGAATGTTTTATCTCCTTTTCAGGCTGGGTTTCGCAGAGCAACCAGCACGGTGGACCAGGTCTTCCGTTTTCAATTGATACAGTGGAGGACAGTGGTTCTGGGTGGATGCAGTCTCTATGCAGCTTTCGTTGACCTACGGGCTGCATTCGACCTGGTGCCGAGGGCAAAATTGTGGGAGGTGCTGGCTGCTCTGGGGGTCCCGATGACCATTTTAACTTTGATCATGAGACTCCATGAGGGTACTTATGCCAAAATTCAATGGGGTGGTTACGGCAACGATACCATTGATTTTCCTGTCGAGCGTGGGGTTCGACAGGGCTGTTCAATGGCACCGACATTGTTTACACTTTTTATTAATGGAATTGTTCCCCGTATGCAAGCCGAGCCAGTAGATGCTCCCTCACTTGCAGGTGTAAAAGTTCCCATTTTAATGTTTGCAGACGACACCTTAATTTTATCAAAAACCCCCAGCGGTCTGCAAAAGGCATTGGTAATTTTTGACAAATTTTGTAGTGACCACGGCTTGGAGGTAAACGCAGCTAAAACAAAACTCATGGTATTTAATCCTTCTAAAAACTTTAAATCTAAAATATCCATGAGTGGGCGTTGCCTCGATGTAGTAAATTCCTTTACTTACCTGGGGATCCACATTTCAAATGATAATAGATGGAACCATCATTTAAATATTGCAGTACTAAGGCACAAACAACTGGCTGGTACCATCATTAAGGAGCACAGTAAATCTTTGACCAAACCAATTAAACCTCCCCTGATCATATATCAGGCCAAGGCAATAGGGTCAGCATTGTATGGGGCAGAGATGTGGGGGCAAGAAAATCTCCAGGAGTTACAGACATCAGAGAATAACTTCCTGCGGAAACTAACTGGAACCCCACAGAGCAGCCCCATTTTGCCTCTCAGATATGACCTTGGTAGGAAGGAAATCTCGGCAATGTGCAAACTCCGTCCGATATTATATTGGCGTAGAATCTGTTTGTTTGTCTGCTTTTATGAGTAATACTCGAATAAAGCACTTTTGAATTGAATTGAAGTTCTTAGTGAAAATTTTCTTGAAATGTACTTCAGGAAGTAGTAGTCAAAATGGCTGTGTTTACTTCTCTTTCTTTATATATATTCATGTACATAACCAATCAAATGTCAGGTTAAAAAAGTAGAAAATTAAAGTAACATTTTAATTGGTTGTCAATTCTAACACTTTAGATGTGTTTTTGTGAAGTAATTTACCTCAGGATATTTAGAGAGGTCTACAGGCTAAATGGCTCAATGGAATTCCACCAAATTTGGGAAAAATGATAGGGATTGGTATGTAGTATGAGCTATTCTATATTTGGTGAAAGTGTCTCCAGTGGTTTTTATGTAAATTAACTTTTAACATTTATTGGGGAGCGCTTCCCGTGCGCGCCCCGGTACGCGTACCGGCAGCGCTACGGGAGTCCTCCATTTTGTGTTTTGGTAGATTTGAGACAGAAAATGGCGGGTAAACAACATTGGGAATGGGTATAAGGGGGCACGGTAGGCACTCCCTGACCCCCTAGGTTTTCTGAGGAGGCTTAGGAGGCCCATATAGGCCAAAACAAATAAATATATTTTTTAAGTTTTGCAGGGGAAGCGCCCGGTACGCGCACTGGGGAGCGTACCGGGAGCGTACTTTGTTGAAAAATAGTGAAAAAAGTTAGAAAAAGATAATCATTTGGAGTGATCAGAGGTAGGGTAGCCCTGAAAAGAGCTTTTGGGTTCTGTGGCTGATTTACGTACCTACAAGTAGGTACCAATGCACAGTCTTAAAGTCAGGAGGAATATTCTATTCCCTTCATCTGAGAAGTGCACACCATCTCCTCTGTAGATATCTTGCATGTTGTAACGCAAGTTGTTGTTGTATATTGAACCCATTCCATAGTCTCTCATGTAAGCAGAAACAGATTTATTCACATGTTTCCGTGCTTTCTCAAATTGTGGACAAAATTGGTTGGACCACTTCCATTTCTGTCTTTGGCATATATTGGAATATACCAAGGCAGTTTGTGGAAAAAGTGCCATCAAATGATCAAAGGTGTCCTTTAAAAGCATTTCCAGACCTACCCCAGTCAAAGTGCCCAAGTCATTTCCTCCACAGTGCACAATTAATAGGTCAGGGTGTGGCAAATGCAAAAAGGATTTCACCAATGAAATCAATTGGTGACATTTTAATCCTCTCTGGCCAATCCATTTGATGTTCACATTTGTTAAATCAAGGTTGTGAAAATGTCTGTTAGCTGCATACCTTTGAGCCCAGTGGATATAGCTATGTCCAATAATCCAGACAGAATACATGGTGAGAGGAGATTCTGGTGCAGTCAGATGAAGTGTGGGAAAGAAATGGCAGTTGGAACAATAGGAGTTTGCAAAAAAAGAAACTGTAGACTTTCAGCAATGACTGGTAGATTGAGATAGTTGAAAACTGAAAGTTAGGGTGCATGGTTGTGTTCTGTGTAAGAAGTAATTTGAATGGTTAAAAAAAAGTCATTTAAAGAAACCTTGCACCAGATAAGCTGGTGTATTCGCAGGTCAAACATCCTTGCTGAGGTGATTTGCAACATTGTAGAATAAACTTTTAAACCTGAGAGCTCAGTGAGGAGGGAGTTGCTATGGTAACAGGTAGAAAGGGCTGAGGGGGGGAAGGGTGTTGGTTTGAAAATACTGAGGGAAGAGTTTTGATTGGTTACCATGAGCAATATGAGTGTAGAATTAGAGGTTTTTTGTGCCATTAAGGTTTGCAGTGCCTGGAGAACATACCTTTTGCTCTGCTAAAGAAATATTGGTGTGTGTATCTGACACTGTTCTGAATCTCCTAAAGCATTTGTAAAGGTGAGTTATGATTCATTTGGATAGAGAGTTCAGATTAAGAAGCACATTGATTTTCTTTGCTGTTGGTTTCTTTGATGTTTTTTGAAAATGCATGGTTTCTATATTTGTAAAATAGAGGATTTGTATTTTGTGAAATAGTGATGTTTCAGTAGTGAAGTTCAATGGTTGTACATGGGACTTGCACTATGTATCCAAAATGTTATTTTAAAAATCAATTTTAGGGTAAATAAATGGGTTTCAGTAGTGAAAATGAATGCTTGTACATAGGACCTGTGTTGTGTTCCTAAAATGGTAATTGAAAAACGATTTTAGTGCAAATCAATGGGTTTCAGTAGTGAAAATGAATGCTTGTATATAGAATCTGTGCAGTGTTTCTAAAATGTCAATTGAAAAATGATTTTAGTGCAAAACCATGGGTTTTAGTAGTCAAAATGAAGGCTTGTAAATAGGACCTGTGTTCTGTTCATAAAATGGAAATTGCAAAACGATTTTAGTGTAAATCAATCGTTTTAACATTTTTAAGAAGGAATAAATAGTGTGTGCATAATTACATAAAAATATTTGAATCTTTTACATACATGTTACGTGTTTTTCCTAAGATTGGGAAGCAGACTGAGTTTCTTTGCTGTTGTTTTGTTTCATTTTTTGGGTAATGCTTAGTAGGAATGTTTGCAAGAGATAGGAAATGTATTTAGTAAAATAGTGACTTTTCAAGACTGAAATGGAATGATTGTACATAGGATCTGCACTGTGTTTCTAAAATATTATTGAAAAAACGATTTTGATGCAAATTAATAGCTTTTACATTTTTGAGAAAGAATAAGAAGTGTGTGCATGATTAAGTAAAATAATTTGAAGCTTTCACAATCATGACATCTGTGTTATCTCAGATTTGGAAGCACACTGAGAGCTTTATTTATGAAAACAGTGATGCGTCACTTTTAACTGTGCACTCCTTGTGACACCAATGGTGCATTATATTTAATGTATAACGCAACATGTTTCTAGGACTTACAGATAAGTCACTATTTCTGATGTATCTGTAAGTGCAAAAGTGATGAATTGCTGGAGTGTGTTACAAAAACGACGCAACTCTAGCAATGCATCCTTTCACATGGGGAAAGCCCCATGTCAAAGCGTTTGCCTTAGTCTTACGCCTGCTGTGAGGCAGGTACAAGATTTAAATATAACAGTGTCCTAAAAGTGAAGCAGTGAAATGTCATAGATTTCACTGCGTCACTATTACGAGGCTTTTTGCGGGGGAATGCCCCCTCTGTGTACATTAACCCTGACAGAGGTATATTGTGGCGCCGAGGTTTAAAAAGTGACGCATCTACCTACTTGCGTCACTTTTTAAATATCGCGCAAAAAGATACATGTTTTATGCTGCCGATACATCACAAAAAGTGACGCATCAGCAGTGCAAAAGTGACGCAGGGCCACATAAATGAGGTTCATCTTTTTTTGCACACTACTCCAGTTTAGTCCTGTCCACTGCACTCTTGGACACAAGATTTACCTTTTGTGCTCCCCTGGACAGGGTTCATCTCATCTGCACTGCTGCTTATGTGTTAGAATCCTATCACATAGGGAAAGCCCCATGTGAAAGTGTTTGCTTCAGTCTTATGCCTGCTGTGAGGCAGGTGCAAGATTTTGATGTAACAGTGTCCTAAAAGTGACGCAGTGAAATGTCATAGATTTCACTGCGTCACTATTACGAGGCTTTTTGCGGGGGAATGCCCCCTCTGTGTACATTAAACCTGACAGAGGTATATTGTGGCGCAGTGGTTTAAAAAGTGACGCATCTACCTACTTGCGTCACTTTTTAAATATGGCGCAAAAAGGTACATGTTTTATGCCGCCGATGCGTCACAAAAAGTGAAGCATCAGCCTTGCAAAACTGACGCAGGGCCTCATAAATGAGGTTCTTTTTTTTTTGCACACTACTCCAGTTTAGTCGTGTCTACTGCACTGTTTGACACAAGCCTCACCTTTTGTGCTCCCCTGGACAGTCTTCATCTCATCTAAACTCCTGCTTAGGTGTCAGAATCCTATCACATGGGGAAAGCTCCATGTGAAAGCGTTTGCCTCACTCTTATCCCTGCTGTGAGGCAAATGCTTGTATATAGGATCTGTGCTGTGTTTCCTAAATGTGATGTCAAAAACGATTTTGGGGAAAATGAATGGCTTTTACATTTTTGAGTATAATGTGGCGCAGAGGTTTAAAAAGTGACGCATCTACCTACATGCGTCACTTTTTAAATATGGCGCAAAAAGGTACATGTTTTATGCTGCCGATGCGTCACAAAAAGTGACGCATCAGCAGTGCAAAACTGATGCAGGACCACATAAATGAGGTTCATCTTTTTTTGAACACTACTCCAGTTTAGTCCTGTCCACTGCACTCTTGGACAGAAGCTTTACGTTTTCTGCTCCCCTGGACAGGTTTCATCACATGAGCAGTCCTGCTTAGGTCTCATAATCTTTTTTTAGAATAACATTTGAAAAATAGAGAAAAAGTGATATGTATAAGCTTTTCATTACACTACTGAAACATTTATAGGGCAAATTAATGTGTTTTACATTTTTGAGAAAGAATAAATTGTGTGTGTATGATCACATAAAACAAATTAATCTTTTCACAATCTTGTGACCTGTTTTACCTGAGATTAGGAAGTAGATTGTGGAGATGAGGTGAAGCATGTCCAGAGGGACAGAGGAGGTGAGGTGTATGTTCAAGACTGTAGTGGGAGAGAGGTCTTTCCTGGGAAGCATAGGTGGTGAAGCCTGTGTATAAGAGTGCAGTGGACTAGACTATATTGAGTCTATCCCCTACTGGACTCTTAGACATAGGTCTCATCTTCTTTGTACCTGTGGACAGAGCTGTTTTCCATTACACTCTTCAATACAGGTCTCACCTCTTCTGCACCCCTGGAGAATACTGACTTGATCTGTAACCCTGAATAGACCGTTTGCTTTTTGTCATTGCTTTGTTGTTTGGTAATAGTGGTCTATAATGTGCTATTTTTTACTTTAACACAGATTGAAATCAAGATTTCAAGAGTAAGAAAAAATGCCGTCAAGGGAAAGGAGAAGAAAACAAGATAACCGCCAAAAAACAAAAACAGCAACGGAATTACAGCACTCTTCCACAACAAATACTAAACAGGAACAAAGCTCCTGGTAAGAAAACTAAGTCTTTCTTACGTAACATATGTACATCCCAAAAAAATGTTGGACATCATATAGAAAAAGAGAATGAGACAGTAAATTTGAAAAGGAAGGAGAGAACCTCAAAGAATTCTACAACTGGAGCAGGAGAGAATAATATGTATCGGAATAGAAGGCAGAATCAGTTTAGAGACATTCGTAAACGAATATTTCACAATAGGGTGGTTTTAAATTTGTTAAAAAACATTAGGAAAGGAAAACAGAGAGCTGCTTTTAATAAGAAAAAGAAAAATGTAGAGAAGATTGTTGATCAGGCTTTTGAAGTTAAGAAAAAAATATTTATTTTAATAATCAATAGAATTATGACACTTAGCAAGACAATTGATGTTTTTAAATCAAACAGTAGATGGAAAAGAGTAATTAATCGGACTCATTTTTGTAAAGTTTTTTCTGGAGAAAGGATGCACAGTTCAAGTTGTGAGCCATTTTTTAATGAGGAGAGTTACTTCCAGAATAATGATTTAGTGCATGCAGTTGACACCAGTGGTCGAGCGTATGAAGTGAAAGACGGTTGTCCGATTGAAAAATAGAAACTTGTGCCTAGAGAACCAGAAGGGGTGTTAACTGATGAAGTTTTAGGGAGACGTACTAAGGGTCCAGTGTACACTTGGAAGTGTAGTCGTATTTGTAGTGTACGACAGGAATCAATTGATTTGTTTTGTAATTTTTTACGTACATACAGTAAGAAAAGTCCGAAGCAGAAAATAAAGTTGTTGCAAGATTTAGATCCTTGCAGACTGAGAGAAAAGACAGGTTTGCAAGGCCATTCACAAATTTGGATTAAAGATGCACCCAAATTTGGAACAGATTCGGATGAGACAGTGATGAGCTTCATTGAAGAGTATTCAACACGTGCTGTTCCGAAAACTACAGAAGAAAACAGTTTAAGTCAACAAGTTTTATGCTTTCAATCCCATTGTTGTGCAAAGTACTGTCGTCGCAAATTCAGAAACAAGGACAAGTTCTACACTAAATGTCGTTTCGGCTTTCCACGGCCAGTGATTTCTAAAGGAAGAGTAAATAATTTGATGTCTTCTCTGCCACATATTGTGACGAGGAAATCACCAAAAAATACATACAATTTAAAAAGAAACGAAGAGTCCAAGTACATCAACGACTACAACCCAGTGATTTTGTCCATGTGGAATGCTAACATGGATATTCAATTCGTTGCTGACAACTCTATTGCTCTGGCTCGATATGTGACGTCTTACATCACAAAAAAAGAAAAGACAGAACTGAAGGAAATGTGGGAGGACATTTCACATGAAAAGAGCCTAAGCAAGACATTATACAGTTACAGTCTGAAGATGTTGTCACATCGAGAAATTAGAGCATATGAATGTTCTGATCGATTGTCGTCAGCAAGTCTCTATGCCAAATCTAGAACCATCATTTGGGTGAGTCTTGCTGCAACACGAAATCGAGTTTTGAAATCTGTACAAGAGATAGAGTATTTGGCGGAGAAAGAACCAGAAAGTACAGATATTTTGAAGACAAACATGTTGGATACATACTATCCAAATAGAAGTCCTCCTCTTGAGAACGCTTGTCTCTATGAAGTTCTGCAAAGATATATTTATACGAGGAACATCAGAGAAGATATCAATAATGGAATATATGCTGTCATTGGATGTGAAGGATGTCTAGTGAAACAGAAAAAGGGTCATTTGATTAATCATCGAAAATTGAGTTGTAATAATCCAGATAAAAGAGAATTTTACTATTTGGCTCTTTTGCAACTCTTTAAACCATGGAGCTAAGAAGAGGAACTACTTGGAGATTTTCTCTGTTATGAAGACTCTTTTAATGCAACGAAGGATACCATAGAATGTCCTGTTTTTCCAAATTATCTGCAAATGTTGAATGAAGAAATAGAGCAAGAAGCAACAATTGCTGCAGAGATTGCGAGAGACAGTTCTCAAGGAAGTCAGAGTTCTGCTTCATTGAGTCAGGATCCACTAGGAGGACCAATTATCCAAAATGAAGCTGCCACTGCCATGGATGAAGTGGAAAGAGCCATGGAACAAGCTCAGGAGGATGTACTTGATTTAGAAGATTTGGAAAAAGAACTAAACCTTGAGCAGAAACAGATATATGACGAAGTCACAGAACAGGTTGAACATGGATTGGGCCATGAGAAGAAAGAGTGCTCATGTACATCATTTAAGCCTGTCCGACTGTATGTGAGTGGAGAAGCGGGAACTGGAAAAAGTTTTCTGATTAAAGCAAGTGCATCTTGTGTTGTTACCGCTCCAACTGGGCTGGCAGCACATAATATTAAAGGGATTACTTTACATCGTTTACTGATGCTGCCAGTAGAGCATGATAACAAATTGCAATATCACAAGCTATCTGGAGATGCGTGTTCCGAAGTTTCGAGAGTCCTGAAGAAAATGAAACTTCTTATCATTGATGAAGTAAGCATGGTGTCAAATATAATGCTTGCTTTTGTGCATTTGAGGATGCAAGAAATTCTTAGAACAGACTATGATGTTTTATTTGGAGGAAAACATATTATTGTTTTTGGAGATCTTCTGCAGTTGACTCCAGTGAAAGGACAGCCTGTGTTCAAAATGCTCACGCATGAAGATACCAGGAAGTGCCTACGAAGCATTGGAAACGTTAATATATGGTTAAACTTCAAATATGCAGAACTGCTTCAAAATATGCGACAGGCAAAGGATGAAGAATATAAAAATATTTTACAAGATGTAAGAGTTGGAAAAATAAGTCAGCAAGGAAAAGAAGCTTTACATGGACGGTTAATTTCAAATTTGTACCCAAATGAAAACATTCTTCCGGAGAATATTTTTAAGAAAATTAACGAGAAGAAATCTGCCATATGTTTGATGCCAACTCTGAAAGAATGTTCCATGTTTAACAACAAAATGTTAAATTTAGAAAATGAAGAGATAGTGAAACTGGAAGCTACAGATAAAATAGAGCATATGGGAGCAACAATTGTTTTGTCTGATAATTTGAAATCAAAATTGGATTCATTAGAGAAGACTATATCTAAAACTGCTGGTTTTGAAAAGACTCTGAATGTGTTTGAATTGTCGTATCATTTTGAGAAGGAATTTAAATGCTGAAAGAGGTCTGGTAAATGGAGCAATGGGTCATGTTGTTGGTTTTGTGAATTACAAAAATAAAGATGAAATTGAAATTTTTAAAATTAAATTTGATGGCATTGATGAAATAGAACAAATGTGTCGTTGTTCAGCTAGATTTTTGCCCGTGAAAGACTTATATGTTCGCCGAAAACAGTTTCCTATTTGTTTGGCATATGCAGTGACAATTCATAAATCTCAAGGTTTAAGTGTAGATAGTGCTTTGGTGAACATTGGAAGTTCTGTGTTTAAAGAGGGTATGGCATATGTGGCATTATCACGAGTCAGAACTTTATCAGGATTGTACTTGATTGAGTGTGATGAAACAAAGATTTGTGCTGATCTAGATTGTGTTAAAGAATACAATAGGTTAAGAAGAGAGTATGCTCCACATTTGCCTCAATATCCTCTGTTTGAAAAACGTGTGGTAGGCCAAAAAAGAAGAAATGAGATAAATTGCAGTGCGGTATCAGCAAAAAGGCAAAAAGTAGATAAAAGTGTAATTGTAAAGAGAAAGAAAAAGGATTCTGTTGAAGATGTTGTTGGATTTCAGTTTGAAAACAGTTCTGGTGTCAACTGATATGCTAATGTATTAGTTAATGTTGTTTTTTTTCTTCAAAATTTACAAAAACAGATTGTCGAAAATCGGGATCAAACATTGTGCTGTTTATTGAATTCTGTGTTAGAGAAATGTAGTAGTGATAATGGAAAAATAGAAAGTGTTTCAGAAATTAGAAATCTTGTAGACATATGTTCAGGTCAAAATCAATTTTCACAGATAATTCAGCAGGATTGTCAGGAATTTTTAATGTATATGTTTGATGTATTGGAAGATGAAGGAGTAGATATAAAAAATCTTTTTAACCTTTCTTATCAATGGCAACATGACTGTGATAACTGTGCTTCATCAAGTACTACTAGAATAGACTCTGAAAGATTTATATATTTGACTTTACCAGACTGCAAATCAGTGCCTTTTAATAATCTAGTTAAAGCAGCGGATCACAATATGTTGTGTACCCAATGTAAGTCTACAATGCTTTCCACATTATTTCTACAAAATTATGGTCACTATGTCATTTTAATGTTCCAACGACGTAGACCTGATGGAACTAAATTGACAACTTCTATTTAAAATTTCGTGGCTTCTCAGTTATCGATATCAGGAAGAACCTTTACAACTGTAGCTATTATTTTTCACGACGGTCCATCTACAACATCAGGGCATTACACATGCTATTTAAAAACTTCTAAAGGTTGGACCCAATGTAACGACACTGATTTAACTTTCAAACAACGTTTGCCTTTTGGCTTTATAAATTCATACCTAGTGTTTTTACAGCCAAAATTTAGGTAAAAGTAATTGGCCTATGAAGACGGGAGCAGTTAATAAAGGTTATTTTGCTGTTTAAAAATATATTCTGAGTAAAAGTGATCCAGGCAATGTAAATAATTAACTTGTCATATAGGTACTGTAAGTGGATCTCATAGTAAGTGATATTAGTATTATACAAAATGATGAACATGAGTGAGTAACATATTGTTAAAATGTTGTAGAGCCTTTCTTTCAGAACGTCGGGAAAAAGGTCATTTCAGAGTGCCTTAGAATTAATTTGAACATATACTCATACATCTGACACTATTTGGCCAAATGGAAAGGTGCAGGAATGAGTAAAGAGTCATGACTGAAAAAAAGGAGTATATGAAAATATTGAAAATATTTCAGATGTTTTAGGAGCTTTTCTTGTAGAAAGTCGATGAAATGGATTTTTAAGTGAACAGCAAAGTACTTTGCAACGAGAAAAGGACCTCCATGATACAGTATTTGGCCTCAAGGAAAAGTAAGTCAATCAAAGATTAGTGTACATTTGTCATTTGTCAGTATCTAAGGTTTTTTTTAAAAACACAATCTTTTAGATTGTGTTTTTTTTCCCGCTGTCATATGATGAGTAATTTGAACTCACTGTTTTAAGTGAAATTCAATATATTCTGAGAACAGCAAAAATAAACTACGTAACATGTTGTACAAGTTATTTTATACTTTGGATTGTGTAAATTAAATTGTATTCTCATTCTCTGACATTCACTTTCCTTTTTCCATCCTCTTTCAGCTCTTTTTACTCACTTATAATGTTTTTCTCTCATTCTCTATAACCCCCGTTCCTTTACTCCACTTCTTTCACAACCCCTCATTCTCATTTCAACTGTGTGTATCCCCATCTCTCCCTTGCATAACTTTTCAGCTTTCAGTCTCTCTGCTTTACTTCTCTTTTCCGTATTTTCCTCCTTTGGTCTTTTAGTAATTCCTCTTTAGTCACTCAGCAGTATTGTTGCAGTGTATCACTATAAATCACCCACTCTCCCTCGCTTTTCTTTGTTTACTCCTTACTTTTGACCTCTTCTCTGTATTTTTTGTTCACTACCTCTATTTCCTCAGTGCCTCACTCTCCTTGTGTTATGTTCACTTGTGTTTATCTACCTTTTATCACTTCTTTTACAATAACTTCATTGCTCCTCTCTCATCGTTTTTCATCCCATTTCTTTTACTCTGGTTCCATTACTATCCCTCATTTCCTTTTTTCAATGTTCTTCTCTTTACTTTCATCACCAAATTATTTTCTCTCAGTACCACTGTTTTAGTCGTCTTCTCCTCTCTTTCCTTCTTTTTGCTCTCTTACTCATTTCCTTTTCTCACTTATTGTACTCCACCTTTTCTCTTAGTGTGTCTACCTACTAACTTCCTCAGTACATTTCCCTCAATCGTTGTATATTATCCTCTCTCCCTTCATCCTTTCACTCTATGACTGTTCTTCACTTACTCTCAGTTATCTTCTATTCCTCATTCTTCTAAATGCATCCTTAATTAGACTGTTTTCCGTCTCAGTCATTATCTTTTTACTTACTTCTGTTTCCTGATTTAGTTTTGCTAACTCACATTGTTTCAGTATCTTTGTTACCTTCAGTTCACAGTTCATTTCTCTGTTCTTCTCTCTCTCTCTTTGTCAGTGAATCTATATGCCTTACTCGTTGTAAATTGCTCTCCTTCTATTTCTTTTTCTCTCTTTTTGTCCTTCTACCTTACTTTATTTCCCTTTCTGTGTTCTTCACTCTAACTTTATTTCTAAATAGAGTGTTATGATTTGTAACCTCTTCATTTGTATCTTTTAATTTAAAATACATATATACTAATTATAACTTATTTTTTCTTCTCTCTTTCACAGATACAAAGTGTAGTAAAAAAAATTAATTAAAGTTACATTTATTATATGGTAAGTATGACTAAAAAAGGTAGTTTGTCATCACCCTTTGCTTTAAGCTCACTAACATTTTCTCAATCTACCACACTCCTGTCTCTTTACTCTGCTTCCCTCACTTATTCTTATTCTACATGTTTACTCCCCTTTTCCGATTTCCCATCACATATTCAACTTCCTTCAATCCCTTTTCTTTACTTCACTTACCCTCTGTTCCCTTCCTTTGCTTCTTCACTCATTCTCTTTTTCTTAATTATTTACCTTACTCCAACACATACACCTCATCCCCCTTCCAACACATACACACACCTGTAACATACACCCCACACACACCACACACACCCCTCATACACATAAAAAATCCTCACGCACACACACTCCTCAAACACACACACACATTCCATACACACACATACATCGCACACATATACACCCCACACTCATACACTCCTCACACATATTTCACACACCCTCACCTCCACCCACACCGAAACACCCCACACAGTCACACCCACAGACACACCTTACACACCCACACCCCGACCTACACCCAGTGACTCCCTATAAGTCACACACACTGCATTACTTATCTTTCTTTGCTGTTTTACTCAAGCCTATTCAGGTACTGTTTCCTTTACTCTCTTTGTCCTTTTTTTTGTCACTCCCCATGTCTTATCCTAATTCAATTTTTCCCCCTCTTTCACCCCTCTTTACTTATACTACCTGGTCTTTTCTCACGTTCCCTCATCGTACTTCATTTATCCCGGTTCCGCCACTACCCTTCATTCTCCATTTTTTACTGTCCTTTCTTTTTCTTTTAACAACCAATCATAGTCTAACACTGTCTCTACTTTAGTGTTCTTCCTCTCTCTTCCTTTCTTTCGCTCCTTTAGTCATTTTACTTTTCTCACTTTCATCCAATTACACCTTCTCTATTTTTTACTATGTAATAAACAATCCCTCTGTGGTCATCTTGTAGCTCTTTTTCTCTTAACATAACTCTCTTTGTGTCCTTCCCTCATGCTAACTGCTTCATTAATTTTTTTTTTCTGTTTTTGGGGGGTGCGCGCCCCGGTATGCGCACCCTAAGGACAAAACATTGACAGAGATCCTTTAAAATATAGGTTTAATTTTATAAAAGAAAGGTAGTTCTAAAAAGAACAGTTTTTTTTCTTCTTTTTGTTGTTTTATATATTTTTTAATGTTTTTTGAACATTTTGTACTTTTTTTGGCTTTTCAAAACAGTTTTATATATTTTTTTATTTTTTATGGGAAGAAACAAAGAGAAAGGGAATTGAAAATGGCTCAACTGGAGCAAAAAACAAAAAGCGGAAAAAATTACTTCTTTTTTGGGGGGCAAATGTGATTGTCACCAGCAAGGACGATGAGCTTTACGCTCTTTTCTCCATAGGCCATGAGCTTGCCACATTCACTACATGTGACTCTGAAATCAGCAAAGCGTGGTTGTATGCAAGGCATCATCTCTGTTGTTTATGGTCCCGATAGACTGGGTTGCTTTCTTTTGGAGCTGGTCCTTGAACACTGGGGAGGTGACTGGCCAGTTCCCTGATCTCTGCACGAGAATAGTTATTAGGATGCTTCCGGGTCATATGCCGAATCTTGGTATTATTACCAAATGAATATTTTTTATCTGGATTGCCCCTTGAGAGTTCTGCACCACAGATTCGACATGTTACCTTGGCCGCATTAACTTTTTTCTTGCCCACTGGAAGAGAAAAAAACTCCCATACAATGTGTTCTTTTGGCTTGTATGGGGTATTTTTTTCAGGCAGCCATCTGCTCCCCTCCTCCTCTTCCTCTTCCTCCTCCTCCTCTTCTTCACCACCAATGTATTGTTGTGGTGGTCCTCTTGGTGGTTGTGGTGGTGCAGATGCTCCAGCTGTTGCTGCTACAGTAGCCATTTCAAAGTACAAAAGAATTGTCTCTGTAGATGAAACAGGTCTTCCTCAGTCAAAGGACAAAGTCAGAGTAAGGAAGAAAGGTGGTTTTTTTTATCATTTGGAAAAAAAAACGGTCCTGAACCAATCAGAAGTGGTTTTTTCAGGTCACAAGACCCAGGCTTTACTCATTTGGAAACCAAAACAGTTCTGCACCAATAGAAAGTGTTACTTTCAGGTCACAAGACCCAGGCTGGTCACAATACCCAGGCTTTATTCATTTAGAAACCACAACTGTTCTGCACCAATAGAAAGTGTTATTTTCAGGTCACATGACCTGACGCGCTTACGCTACGCGCCCCGGGGTGCGCCCGTAGTCGCGCTATGGGGCGCGCCCGCGGGTGCGTAGCGTAAGCGCGTCAGGACGTTCCGCGATCGTATGCGATCGCTTGCTTTCGGTTGCGATTACGCTGTGCGTCTTATGACGCATCACGCGTGTACGCGAGACGTCACGCTGTTGTTTTCGTTTGCGGGAATAGCGCTCCCGGGACGCTCCCCGGTACGCGCCCTGGGACGGGCCGTAATATTGCGCTTACCTGTGCGTTCACCGGTACGTGCCCCGGGAGCGACCCGGGGTAAAAAAAAAAAAAAAAGTGTAAAAAAATTACCATATTTATACAATATAACATTTGTTTTAAAATTGTTCACTTTTTATACCTATAAAGATTTTCTATTAAAAAACCTTTGAAATTCACTGAAAAAAACATAGGTTTCACACCAGTTATAGTTAGGAATTAGCATTTAAAAAACCTATAAAATTCACAGAAAAAAACCATAGGTTTTACACCAGTTATAGTTAGCTGGAAATTTTACTCGCATAAAACCATTGAAATTCCCACGTTATAGTTAGTTGGACTCACTATAACTTGCGCGTGCAATGCACTGCTGATGACGTCACATATTACATCACTCATGACATGGTCAGTGACATCACTCATGAAATCACTGATGACACCATCCTTGTGACAGAGTGACAGACCTCCTTTCACTGTAATGTAACCCTTGAAACACATATTCAATAATAGAAACTAAAATTATCCAAAAAATGGAGATACCCATACCACTTACAACAACCAATTCAATAATTCCACCATCTATATACACATCCACTCATTCAGCAACAGTTCTATATAGTCACTCATACATATACTCACTCATCATATGTAGTGATATACCTATACATCCTGTTACACACCGACAGTCATTCAACAGTTATTCACACACATACTCACACATGCAAATAAACTATTGAACATCCATTTATTTTCATATACAGGTATACACACACTACCACTTTACTTCTAAGGAAACTTACACATACTTATTCTCTTAAACCATCACTTAAAGAAACACATACTAATTTAAGCCGGAACTCTTACAATTCCTTACTCTCACATAGACTCACTTATATACATCAATATTCACATATACTAGATTAAAACATATGTAGTTACTGTTAAAGACACTAGTGAGACAGCCATTCACTCACTAACACACACATATATACACTCATCCACCCATACAGTCCTGCACATATGCTGTCTTCAAAACAGATACAAACAGAGAGTCAGTCATTAATGCATTTATGTGCTAAGTAATACCCCCACCAAACCATACAAACACTCATACTGATACTAAGAAAAAACATCTACTAACCCATATTCATACACATGTAGCTACTCACCAACCCATGCAGCCACCTATACACAAAGTTAAACACTAATACATATATTTAAATATTTAAACATTACTCACTAATATTTATTTTTCAGAGACACACATTCACTGGATGGTGTCATCAGTGATGTCATGAGTGATGTCACTGACCATGTCATGAGTGATGTAATATGTGACGTCATCAGCAGTCCATTGCACGCGCAAGTTATAGTGAGTCCAACTAACTATAACGTGGGAATTTCAATGGTTTTATGCGAGTAAAATTTCCAGCGAACTATAACTGGTGTGAAACCTATGTTTTTTCAGTGAATATATATATATATATATATATATATATATATATATTACCTACTGGCGGTCGCCAGTAGGTATATATAGTTAGGATTTTTTCCCTATGGGATTTTTGAAAATTCTATGTCTAATAACTTTGGCGTTTGTGGACGGAATTGGCTGAAATTTTCAGGAAAATGGAACATTTTGTTTCTGAGCAGCCCCTGGAAATTTGGGGGGGGTTCGTCAAGGGGTGGCCGAGAAAAAAGGGGGGTCCCAAAACGTGTTTTTCCCATGTTAATTTCCATAGGGCGGTTGGCCTCACTTTTAGGCCGAACGGCTGAATGGATTTGCACGAAACTTGGCAAAATTGTAGGGACTGCTAGCCCGATGTGCCTTTGCTAGGTCTCAATATATGTGCTCCAGTGGATTTTGAGAAATTAACGTTCAAAAAAAGATATATATCTGTAAGCGCGCTCCAGGCAGCGCTCCGGTTCGCGTACCTGACGCGTAATGGAACTTGATTGGCTCTCCGGTGTCTGTCAACATTCTAAACAGTCCGGAGCGGCCGCCATCTTGTCTCTCGGTAGGATCGAGAGACAAGAGGAGGCCAAAACAAAGGGGGAAATGACCATAAGGGGGCATAGTAGATCCTCCCTGACCCCCTAGGTTTGATGTGGAGGCTTTAAAAGGGCCCCGCAGTGCGTGGGGAGCGCCCGGTCCGCGAACCGGGAAGCGTTCTGGGGAGCGTACTATAAGGAAAAAAGAATGATAGACTTTTCAAATACTGTATGTTAATTGATTGTTGGTTTTGTTGATTATTTTTTAATTTCTTTATTTTTTAAGCAATTATTTATTATTGTGATTGTGTTTCAAAATTTAATAACATTTCTAACATTTCACTGTCTGAAATGTCGTCATTTTCATTGAACATAGCTTGTAATCTCTGAGTGTGTAAAATGTCCTCATTTTGAAGGAGGTCATCTACTGCTTGCACACATTGCAGTAGTTCTTGGTCCCAAGTTTCATCCATAAATTCTATATAATTTGGATCAATTAATTCTTGGCTGCTCTCTTGTAGGACAATTTGAAATGAAACTTTCTGTTCGCTTTCCATGTTGCCTGAAATTTGGATTAAAAAAATATATATTAGTAGAGATAGGGCACTGTTGTGATTAATTTTAGATAGGCAGTTTTTATCAGTGAATTTATCTTTGGGCAGTGTATAGTATCAGAGTGGAAGTAGGAATATAAAAAAGTTATGTGATTTAACGTAAGTAAATTCATAATTATACAAGAGAAACCTAACTCTATCCATAACTATAACAGAGAAGTCTATCTAAATCTATAACTACTACAGAGGGATAGTATATAACTATCAGAAAAAGTTTACCATATTAACTGATAGTGCACAATATACTTCAGTTTTTAAAATAACAACTTACCTTTACAAAGAAGTTGAAGTGATTAGTGAAAATCCAATTGAAATGTACACCAGGAAGTAGTAGTCAAAATGGCTGTGTTTCCTTCTCTTCCTTTATATATATTCAGGTATATAACCAATCAAATGTCAGGTAAAAAAAGTAGAAAATGAAAGTAACATTTTCATTGGTTGTCAATTCCAACACTTCAAATGTGTTTTGTGAAGTAATTTACCTCACGGTATTTAGAGAGGTCTACAGGCTAAATGGCTAAATGGAATTTCAATCAAATTTGTGAAAATGATAGGGATTGGTATGTAGTATGAGCTAATCTATATTTGGTGAAAGTGTCTCTAGTCGTTTTTCTGTAAATTACTTTCCCACCTTTTTTGGTGGAGCGCTTCCCGGGGAGCGCCCCGGTACGCGAACTGGCGAGCGCCCCGGTACGCGAACCTGAAGCGTTACGGGAGTCCACCATTTTGTGTTTCGGTCAAATTAAGATACAAGATGGAGGGCAACTAATGTTCAGAATGGGTAGAAGGGGGCACGGTAGACTTATCTTGACCCCCTAGGTTTTCTGAGGGTGGCTGAGGAGGCCCATATGTGCGGAAAAAAAACATTTTTTTTAAAAATTTCGTGAGGTTAGCTTCCGGTCCGCGTACCGGGTAGCGCCCCGGGGAGCGTACTATGTTGAAAATTAGTGAAAAAAGTTAGAGTAAAATAATAATTGTGAGTGATCAGATGTTGGGTAGCTCTGAGAAGAGCTTTTGGGTTTATGGTACATTTAGGTACTTATAAGTAGGTACCAATGCACAGTCTTAAATTCAGGATGAAAATTCTGTTGCCCTAATCTGAGAAGTGAACTCCATCTCCTCTGTAGATATCTTGCATGTAGTAACGCAAGTTATTGTTGTACACGGAGCCCATTCCATGGTCTCTCATGTAAGCTGAAACAGATTTGTTTACATGCTTCCTCGACTTCTCAATTTGTGGACAAAATTGGTTCGACCACCTCCATTTCTGTCTTTGGCATATATTTGAATATACCAAGGCAGTCTGAGGAAAAAGTGCCATTAATTGCTCAAAGGTGTCCTTTAAAAGCATTTCCAGACCTACCCCAGTCAAAGTGCCCAAGTCATTACCTCCACAGTGCACAATTAACAGGTCAGGTTTTGGCAAATGCATAAAGGTTTTCACCAATGGTATCAATTGGTGACATTATAATCCTCTGTGGCCAAACCACTTAATTTCCACATCTTGTAAATTGAGGTTAGGTAAATTTCTGTTATCAGCATACCTCTGAGCCCAGTAGATGCAACTATGTCCAACAATCCAGACAGAAAACATGGTGAGAGAAGGTTCTGCTGCAGTCAGATGAAGTGTGGCAATGAAATGGCAGTTGAAAAAATAAGAGTTTACAATGAAAAAAACTGTGGAGTTTCTGTGTTAATGAAGCAGTAACAGTGATTGGTGGATTTTGATTGCTGAAAAGAGGAAGTTAGGGTGCATGGATGAGTTCTTTGAAAGATGTATTTTGAATGGTCAAGAAAAAATCATTAAATGAAAGATTGCACTGGATATGCAGGTGCACTGAGAGTTCAGAGTTCAATTGAAACATTGTTGTGTGAACTTGCAAACACCAGAGGTCTTCCAAGAGGTGGTTGCTATGCAAAAAGGCAGAGAGGGCAGAGGAGGGAAGGGTTTTGATTTGAAAAAAGTGAGGGAAGAGTTTTGATTGGGTGACATGAGAGATATGTGTGAAGAATTACAGCATTTCTGTGCTTTTGATAGCTGCAGACTCTGGAGTGCATACCTTTTGCTCTGCTAAAGACAAGGTGGTGTGTTTCTGAGACTGTTTTGAAACTCATAAAGTATTTGCTAAGGTGAGAAAAGATTTATTTAATTTAGATAGAGAATAGTGTGCTTTAAGGAGAAAATTATGAAGAAAGTTGTGTTTTTAAAATGTTGCTTTGCCTCAAGTGTTTTACAAATAGATTTTGTTTCTTTGAGAAATTGTAATTGGAGAAAATGTGAAGTATTAGTACTGACAGGGTGTTTTTGTGCATAGGAGCTGTGCAGTGTTTTCAAATTATGACTTGAAAATCGTTTTTGAGGAAAAGGAATGCTTTTAACATTTATGAGAAGGATATAATGGTGTCTGCTTCTTTATAAGGCATTGGAGTGTCTCTGATGTTATTTTTCCCATTTTAATGTAAGACCTTTCCCCGTGGTGCAAATTCCTTGTAAATATGCTCCCACCTGTGCTTGGCAAATTTAGATTTTGAATGTTTGAGTTACATAGCCATGTTAAAAGTGACCCTAAAATGCTGCAAAGGCAATCAAAAAACGCTTCCATGTGTCTTAAGGACATTTTAAGTCATTTCCCCATGTGCAGTGTTTTCAAATTATGACTTGAAAATCGTTTTTGAGGTAAAGGAATGCTTTTAACATTTATGAGAAGGACATAATGGTGTCTGCTTCTTTATAAGGCATTGGAGTGTCTCTGATGTTATTTTTCCCATTTTAATGTAAGACCTTTCCCCGTGGTGCAAATTCCTTGTAAATATGCTCCCACCTGTGTTTGGCAAATTTATCTATCTGGAGATGCTTGTTGTGAAGTTTCAAGAATCATGAGGAAAATGAAACTTCTTATCATTGACGAAGTAAGCATGGTCTCCAATGTCATGCTTGCCTTTGTGCATTTGAGAATGCAAGAAGTTCTCAAAACAGAGTATGATGTGTTATTTGGTGGCAAACACATCATTGTTTTCGGAGATCTTCTGCAGCTGACACCAGTGAAAGGGCAACCTGTGTTCAAAATGCTCACGCATGAAGATACCAGGAAGTGCCTAGGGAGCATTGGCAACGTCAATATATGGTTAAACTTCAATTATGCTGAACTGCATGAAAATATGCGTCACGCGAAGGATGAAGTTTACAAGAATATTCTACAAGATGTTAGAATTGGAAAAGTGACCGAGCATGGGAAAGAAGCTTTACATGCACGATTACTGTCAAATTTATATCCAGAACAAGATGTTGTGCCTGAGAATATTTTTCAGAAAATTACTGAGAAGAAATCTGGAATATGTTTGATGCCAACTCTTGCAGAATGTGCCATCTTCAACAACAAAATGTTGCATTTAGAAAAGCAAGAGATTGTAAAACTGGAAGCTATTGACAGAGTAGAGCATATGGGATCAACAATTATTTTGTCTGAGAATTTGAAATCAAAATTGGATTCATTAGAGAAGACTATATCTAAAACTGCAGGTTTTGAAAAGAGTCTGAATGTGTGCTTGAACTGCCGTATAATTTTAAGAAGGAATTTACATGTTGAAAGAGGTCTGGTAAATGGATCAATGGGTAATGTTGTTGATTTTGTGAAATACAGAAATAGAGATGGAATTGAATTTTTAAAAATTAAATTTGATGGCATTGAGGAAGTACAGCTAATTGGTCGTTGTTCTGCTAGATTGTTGCTTGTAAAAGACTTATATGTTCGCCGTAAGCAGTTTCCTGTTTGCTTGGCATATGCGGTGACAATCCATAAATCACAAGGTTTAAGTGTAGACAGTGCATTGGTGAATATTGGCAGTTCTGTGTTCAAGGAGGGTATGGCATATGTGGCATTGTCAAGAGTTAGAACTTTATCGGGATTGTACTTGATTGAGTGTGATGTCACAAACATTTGTGCGGATCTAGATTGTGTTAAGGAATACAATAGGTTGAGAAGAGAGTATGCGCCACATTTGCCTCAATATCCTTTGTTTGAGAAACGTGTGGTAGGCCGGAAACGAAGAAATGTGACCAATACTGGGGAGGTTGTAGCAAAAAGACGAAAAGTCGATGAACCTGAAATTATAAGCAGAAACAAAAAGGATTCTGTTGAAGATGTTGTTGGTTTTCAATTTGAAAACACTTCTGGTGTCAACTGCTATGCTAATGTAGTGGTTAATGTTTTGTTTTCTCTAGAAAATGTAAAAGAAGAGATTGTGGTCAATTCTGATCAAAGATTATGCAGTTTGTTAAATTCTGTGTTAGAGAAATGTAGCACTGATAGAACAAAAATAGAAAGTGTGTCTGAAATTCGAAATCTGTTAGACAGATGTTCAGGCCAAACACAATTCTCTCAAAATATTCAGCAAGATTGTCAGGAGTTTTTAATGTATATGCTTGATGTATTGCATGCTGAAGGTGTAGATGTAGATCACCTGTTTGGGCTTTCTTATCAATGGCAGCATGACTGCGAGAACTGTAGGGCAATGTTTCCCAAACTGTAGTCCGCGGACCCCCAGGGGTCCGTGACACATTCCCAGCGCTTTCACATGCAAAAACGTATTGGGCCATGTACATTGCCTATTTCGCGAGTCGCAATTTGTTTGCGACTCGCTTAATAGGTTTTGCAACTTGCTATTTGGAAGGGGCATTCCCTTCCAAATAGCGAGTCTTAAAACCATGTACAAATGTTTTGCGGTCGCAAAACACTCGCAATTACCACTTACTTCAAGTAGATGGTAATGCATTTGCAAATGGGAAGGGGTCCCCAGGGGACCCCTTCCCCTTTGCAAATGCATGCAAAATATTTTTTTAAGGGCAGGCAGTTGTCCCAGGGACCTCTGCCTGCCCTTAGAGAATTAAACGAAAATGTTTCATTTTCTTTTTTTTTTTTAAATGCATGGTAAATGGGCTGCATTTTTTTTAAAACTGCTTCATTTAAAAGCAGTCCCAGCCATGGTGGCCTGCAGAGCCCAGCAGGCACCATACCTAGGAGGGCTGGCATTCCCAATAGGCTCGCAAATTGCGAGAGGCTCATTAATATTAATGAACCTCGCAATTTGCGACCCCATTGGGAATCCGAAACAGTGTTAAACACACTGTTGTACATTTCATTTAGCGACTCGCAATTTGCCACTCGCAATGTGGGAGAGGTGTGGCGCCGCGGCCAGGGCGACTGACGCTGGAATCTGGGGATCAGGGTTCGATCCCCGGCTCCGGCGGCAGGTTAGCCCAGCACTATGTGACTCTGGGCAATAGCTCGCTTAATCTTCCCGACGGCCCCCAGCGCCTAGAGACCCTTACGGGTGATTGTGCGCTTTACAAATGTGGATTATTATTAATGTGCCGCCGATTGCGAGCCGCTAAATGAAATGGTCGTACATCTGGCCCCAAAATCCTTAAGGGCAGATTTACAAGCCAATTGCTCCTCTTTTACGCCACCGTTGCATCACTTTCGCGACGCAAAAGATGCGCCATGGTGCAGGGTATTTACAACGTGACGCATCTGAGAGATGTGCCACGTTGTAAAGCCCTGCGCCAGAAGGAGGCGTTCCGGCGCAGGAACGCATCAATGGTGGCAGAGGCATTGCGCACAATAAGTGGCGAATCCCTGCTGATATGCATGGATGGTCACTTATTGTAAATCTGCCCCTAAGTACTTTGAGTATTTGCTTTGTGTGCACAAGTGTGCATTTTTTTCGAATTACTGTTTAATATTTGAAATTTAACTCATACAAATTGCTTGGGGGTCCCCGGCTTCCAGTGGTGACTCAATGGGGGTCCTCAGGAGTCAAAAGTTTGGGAACCACTGCTGTAGGGTATCAAGTACTACTAGTGTAGACTCAGAAAGATTTATATATTTAACTTTGCCAGACAGTAAATCAGTCTCCTTTAATAAGCTAGTAAAAGCAGCTGATCACAACATGGAATGTAGCCAATGTAAATCTGAAATGATGTCAACCTTATTTATACGAACATATGGCCAGTATGTCATTTTAATGTTCCAACGATGTAGGTCTGATGGAACAAAATTGACAACTTTAATTAAAAATGTTGTGGCTTCACAGTTGTCAATATCAGGAAGGACTTTTGTAACTGTAGCAATTATATATCATGACGGTCCTTCAATAACATCAGGACATTACACAGCTTATTTAAAGTCTAGAAATGGCTGGTCATTCTGCAACGATTCTGTTTTAATTTAAAAAAAAAAATTGCCTTATGACCTTAAAAATTCTTACCTGGTGTTTTTAAAACCAAAATTTTAGGGAAAGAATCTCGGGATGTGCTCTGAGGAATTTCAAGAAGTTCTAATGGCTCCTACACGATTTGGCCTTGAGGATAAGTGTAGTACAGAGACATAACTTCTTACCATAACACTGGACGTCATGGAAAAATAAGTGCACTTTGAATGAGTTCAGAAGAACTATTTCTTTTTATAAGCTAATTCAAGCAGCCAATCAAAACATGGAGTAGAGGGAATGTAAGTCTGCAATGCTGTCTACTGTTTTATATTGCTTTGTGATTAAAAGTGATGTAGAGAATTAAATAATTGTAGTAGTCATAGAGGTAGTGTAAGTCTGCTTCATAGTAAGCAGTATCAGTGTCATAGGAAATGTAGAACATGAGTGAGCAAGAAGGGTAAGATATTAGTAATCCAGGATTGTGAAAATGATCTTCAACATTTTAATTCTGAAAGTTGCGGAAATACAACATGACGGGATTGGCTTACAAGAATTCCAAGAGTTATAAATGGCTCTGACATGATTTGGCCTTGTGGAAACGTGTGGTAGAGAGCGAGAAGTCATTTATTGTATGTAACATATTTTTCAAAACGATGGAGGTTTTCTTTCAGAAAGTGGCGGGCTGAAAGTAATAACAGCACAACAGAGTGTAAGCTGTTCATAGGACATCCTTCGACGTCATGGAAAGTAAGTTAACTTTAAGGAGTTCTGAATTCTGATTTGTTATGTTGTATGGGTTTTTTAAACACAATCATTTTGATTGTGTTTTTTTTTCCCCGCTGTTATATGATGAATACCTTCAAGTCACTGTTTTTAGTGAAATTTGATACATTCTGAGAACAGCAAAAATAAACCATTTAACATGTATAATTAATTCTGTACTGTTTGCATTTATGATGTACATGTAGAACTGTGTAGGAGTCATGGAGAAGGTGAGGCTTCTGTAAGTGTCAAAGTTGTTGCATACAGTGCTGCACTTCTGGGTACTGTTTCATATGCTGGACTACATCTGCACTATGAGATACCTAAGCAAAGGCAACACAGGTGATGTGATTGTGAAATGAGGAAAAGAAACTCCACATTTTTCAATTACATCACCTGTGTTTCCTAAGTTTACGAATGACATTGTGCAGATGAAGTTTAGGTCTGTCCACGGACACAGAAGAGGTCTGGCCCTTGTTCAAGAGTGAAGTGGATATGACTTACTTCATTGGTAGGCCTTCACATGTATTATCTCCTCTGTATTCTTCAACAAGCATAAATTTGATATGCAATCCTGAGTAGGCCTCACCTTAAACAAACCTCTGGAGAGGCCACACCTTATCGTCATCCTGAATCAATCATTTCAAATGTTAGGGACAGATTTATGATAGGTGTATGCCTCTTTTGCACCACTGTGCGTCACTTTTGTGATGCAGCGGCGGTGCAAAAGATTTGCCATGAGGTGACAAAATTACAAATTGATGCATCTAGGCAGATGTGTCATGCTGTAAAAAACCCGTGCCACATGAAACCGATGCAGCAGTGATGCAAAAGATGCACCATGTTGCAAGACAGGCCTGACTTCATCTCCAACAAGATAAGAAGCTAAGTCTTCTGTAAATGTCAAAATTGTTGTATATACTGCTCAACTTCTATGTACTCTTTGATATGCTAGACTCCATCTGCACTATGAGATACCTAACCAAAGGCAACACAGGTGATGTGATTGTGAAATGAGGAAAAGAAACTCCACATTTTTCAATTACATCACCAGTGTTACCTAAGTTTACGAATGACATTGTGCAGATGAACTTTAGGTCTGTCCACGGACACAGAAGAGGTCTGGCCTTTGTTCAAGAGTGAAGTGGATATGACTTACTTCATTGGTAGGCCTTCACATGTATTATGTCCTCTGTTCTCTTCAACAACTCGAAATTTCATTTGGAACCCTGAATAGGCCTCACCTCAAACAAACCTCTGGATAGGACACATCTTATTGACATCCTGAAACAATCATTTAAAATGTTAGTGTCTTGCGACACTTTTGTGAGACAACAGCAGTGCAAAAGATGCACCATGTTTTAAGATAGGCCTCACTTCATCTGCATCAAGATACTGTTAGTTTAAAATGTATATCTTTAGGACTGTGTAGGGGGCCTGGAGAAGCAGAAGCTTCTGTAGGTGTCAAAGTTGTTGAAAAACTGTTTGTCCTTCAATCTTTTCCCTTGTCTTTTCTAATTTTTAAATACATGTTTTAATATTTTTCAAATGTTTGTTCTCTCTTTCACAGATTGAAAGTATAAAAATAAAAAGTGAGTAAGTTAACGACAATTATAAGGTAAATGTTTTGTACTCTTTTTGTTACATTTCTATCACATTCACCTACTATTAGTTCCACAGCTTCATTTCTTTAACCCTCAGTTTCCTGCCTTTGCTACTTTCCTCATTCCTTTCTCTATTACCTACTTACTCAACTCCTTCCACTCTTTTTCTCAGTCCCTCTCTTCTCATAGTTCCTCACTCTTGTTCACTCACTCCGTCTCTATTACTCTTAGTGTCTTTGACTGATCACTCTTTCACTACTTGTTCATAATGCTTTCTCTGTGTAGTTGAAGCACACTAAGGAGCATATTATGAACACAGCCAATAAAATTATTGCTGTTTTTATTGGCAGAAAACTGCTGCAAAAGTGGTTTTAGCAGCAGTTTTCTGCCGCAAAAGCGGCTTTAGCGCCACATTTCTGCTGATAAAAGCTGCAAAACTTTTATTGGCTATGTTGATGATATGGCTCTATGTTATTTACATTTCTTTGCTGTTTCAATTAATCTTTTTCTGTTATTTTTTCTTTTCTGTTTTCTGTTTTTTCTCTCTATTATTCCACATGTTTTAATCTTATTTTGAACATTCACTCACATTCTCCAAGAAACTCTGCTTTGTTATTGTTCTACTCTCTTTTTTTTCTTTCACTTCCTTTTTTATTTTGTTTTTCACAATTATACCCTCTTCCATCTTTTCTTCGGTAAATAGATCTATTAAAGAGTATCTCTGGTTTAATCCCTATAGCTGTCTTTCTTTTAACATTACTCTCTGTTTACTTCCCTTATACTAACTCTTCTTTTTAAATTTTTTTTGGTTCGCTCCCGGTTCGCGAACCGGGAAGCGAACGGGGAAGCGAACCAAAAGAAATAGAGCTTGCTAGAGTGCTAAACATTCTAGCAATTTTTTTTGAAAGGGGAGGTAGTTATGAAAAGAACTGTTTTTTTATGTTTTTGTTGTTTTATATTTTTTTTTTATTTTTCTGAACATTTTTGTTTTTTTGTATTTTTTGAACAGTTTTATGTTTTTTTTTTGTTTTTGATGGAGGGGAAACAACAAAAAACAGGCATTGGAAACGGCTCAACAGGAGCAAAAAAAAGAATTACTGTCTGGGGCGTTTAGGGCAATTGTGATTTTCATAAGCTCGGTTGATTAAGGTAATACTCATATTACCACAAGACAATAATGCACCACAATACAAGCAGGTAAACTTCATATGGACAAAGTTGTCCTGAATGTTTGGCACGGTTTCCCGTGCCTCTGCTGGTGTCAAAGATATCTGTGATGATGACCTGGCCACTGGAGTTGTTGGGTTGTCCTGCTGGTCACGTATCTCTGCCCGGCTGTAGTTTAAAGGATGCCACCTGCTCATATGACGATGCATGGTGTGGTTACCGAAGCTGTATTTTTTTAAGGTGCCTCTAGATAACTTCTCCTTACATATGAGGCAGGTGACATATCTGGCATTTACTTTCTTCTGCCCTTCAGGGATCGAAAAAAACTGCCAAATAAAACTGGTTTTCCGATGAGAAACCCGGGGCTGCTCTTCTAAAAACTGTGGTCCTTCTGTCTCCTCTTCCTCTTGCTCATCCTCTTCCTCCTCTGTGTTGCTGATGAACTGGGGAGGTGGTCCTCTCTTCCCATGAGGAGGTGGTGCTGGTGGTGGGGGTCCACCAGCTGAAGCTACCAATGAAGCCATTGCTGAACTATCAAAAAAGGTCTTCCTCTCACAAAGATGAAAGTCAGAGTGAGGAAAGAAGGAGGGGTTTTCATCATTTGGGAAAAACAATAGTTCTAAACCAATGAAAAGTGTTATTTTTAGGTCACCTGACCTATCCTTACATCATTATGAAACCAAAAGTGAAATGAACCAATGAAAAGTTTTATTAACAAGTCACATGACCTGTTACGCTTATGTTACGCGCTGCGGAACGCGCCCCGGATCGCTTCCGGGTCGCTGCGCTTCGCGCCTCGGTTCGCGCCTCGGTTCACGCTCCGGAGCACTTCCGGGTGCGCTACCGCGGCGCGTCATAAGACGCATTACGCGGCAACGCGATACTTCGCGCTTTCGCGACGCGCCCCTGATCGCTTCCGGGGAGCTGCGATTCGCGTCTCAGTTCGCGTACCGGAGCACTTCCGGGTGCGCTAACGCGGCGCGTCATAAGACGCATTACGCGACAACGCGATACGTCGCGCTTCCGCAACGCGTCACGATGTTGATTTCTAACGCGGCAGTTGCGCAAACGGAACGTTTACCGGTTCGCGGACCGGGTCGCGGCATCAAATTGAGCTAACGGGAAGCTTCCCGGTTCGCGAACCGGGAGCGAAGAAAAAAAAATTAAAAAAAAAAAATTATTAATAAACATATAACATATATTTTTGGATTTAAAGAAGAATACATTTTACAGCTACAGATATTAGCTTTTAAAAAACCAATGAAATTCACTGAAAAAACCATAGGTTATAGACCATATATAGTTAGGAATGAGCATTTACAAAACCTTGAAAATTCACTGAAAAAACCATAGGTTATAGACCATATATAGTTAGGAATTAGCATTTAAAAAACCTTATTTTACTCACACAAAACCATTGAAATTCCATATATAGTTAGTTGTACTAAGTATATATCGCGCACCCGCAATACACTGCTGATCATGTCACATATTACATCATTCATGACATGGTCAGTGACATCACTGATGACATCACTGATGACATCTCAAATGACATCACTGATGACATCACTGATGACATCTCAAATGACATCACTGATGACATCACTGATGACTACATCCAGTGACTGTATAATTCTGTAAAGTTAAAATATGTCTTACATATTGAAGAATGAGTGGATGTATAAGTGTCTTGATGAAGGATTTAGTAGGGGCATGACTGACTGTATGAGTGACTGATTAAATGTGTCTCACTGAGTGCATGGGTTAGTGACTAAACTGTCTTAATTTGTGCATCATTATGTCTGTTGTTCTGTAAACTGCTGCATGTGTTGATCAGTAGCTATATGATTAACTATATGGGTTATTGATTGGTTGCCCAAGCATTTGTATGGGAGACTGAGTGTGTGTGTGGGTGGCTGGGAGGTGTATGACTCTCTGCATAGATGTGTGAGCAGTTGATTCACTAGATGTATGGGTTCAAAAGTGCATGTGGAAACAGCTGTATGGGCGGTTGACTGTGTGCATGAGTGTATTGGTGAGTGAATGGATATCTCAGTGCTACATGTCAAAGTAAGTACATATGTAAAATACAGTACATGTGAGAGTTGACATATATAAATAACTGTGCATAAGAGCCAGTGAATGTGTGAGTGGCTGTATGGATCATTGTGAACTTGTATCCAGGATTGTATAAGTGAGTAAATATGTTTTAGTATATGTTTGAATAAGTAAGGTGTGTATAACTGTATAGTTGAGGAAATGGAGGTGTGATTGATTCTTTGCATGACTGACTAAGTGTCTGAGTAACTCCATGGATGAGTGACAGTCTGTGAGTGTCTGTTTACACTGAGTGTATCTAAGGTTATATTAGAGTCTGAAGAGGTTCATCGTATTATCACATGAATGATGTCATCAGTGATGTGATCAGTAATGTCAAATGAGATGTCATCAGTGATGTCATCAGTGATGTCATTTGAGATGTCATCAGTGATGTCATTTGAGATGTCATCAGTGATGTCATCAGTGATGTCATTTGAGATGTCATCAGTGATGTCATTTGAGATGTCATCAGTGATGTCATCAGTGATGTCATCAGTGATGTCATTTGAGATGTCATCAGTGATGTCATCAGTGATGTCACTGACCATGTCATGAATGATGTAATATGTGACATGATCAGCAGTGGATTGCGGGTGCGCGATATATAGTTAGTACAACTAACTATATATGGAATTTCAATGGTTTTGTGTGAGTAAAATAAGGTTTTTTAAATGCTAATTCCTAACTATATATGGTCTATAACCTATGGTTTTTTCAGTGAATATATATATATATATATATATATATATATAATATATATATATATATATTTAAATCCGCAATTTGCTCATAAGCACGACGTGCACTCGGAAGTATGAATGCCTCAATTTACAGTTTATTCTTGGATAACACTACGCGTTCCGACACAGAGTGTGCCTTGATCACACAGTAACCATAATGACAGCTCTGGCATGTTAAATAAAGTAAAGTAAACAGTGATGAGGTACATTGGTTAAGTGACATGATATGCCTTGTAAATGAGTCCGCCATTTTGCATTGGTACAAACAAAATATAAACAGTGTGTGAGAATATTAATCTTCCACATTTTCTGTCTATGTACAGTCCTAAAACCATTATTTAACAAAAATACTTTCTTTCTGTCAAATATAAGAATAAGTGTTCAAGCTGTTACATTTATCAATTTTTGGTTGGAAGCCTCCAGACCAACAACTCCTAGGTTATCACTCTTTCTGTGATTCATACTGTGTACCCATATGTACAAACGACAATGTCCTCGGTCTAGTGCCCAATATCTGATATATCGAAAATTGATAAGTGAGTTATCTGTAAACTGATACTTCAGCTAAATCAATATGGCTCAAAGGTTCTGCAGTCGGTCTAGTGCCCGTTACAAATTGAGCCCGTATTTTAGACGTCATGTTGTTCGTGTAAAGCATATCTTCCAATTACGTAAAGATCAATCTCTCTATACTAACAGATTATGCCATAAGATCTACACCTGTAGCTGTAAGGTATACAAATCTCATTGTATAACTTGAAACCCTGTCCTCGCAAAGAAAAAATTTGCCAAATCGTTATTAACTGCCAATAACTATATATTTATTTAATATATACATTTGTTAAGCAGACCTAAATAATAGCTATATATCACAAAACATATATATTAAACATATTTATACAAATAAATACACATATCCAGATACATATATATATATAAATTAAAGGGTATATACATAGGGATATGCTGTACATTTGTGTTTGAGAATGGAGGGTATATAGTGAAGAACCAACTCTTGAGTAGTGTTCTGAAGATAAGATATTTATTCGTGGATCTTATATTTGGGGGTAATGAATTACATAAATTGGCTGCTTGATCAGAGGCAGATGTACCACTTAAGTTGTTTTCCTTGTATGGTAGGATTTTGAGGCGAGGTGCCAATCTGGATCGGAGGTTCCTTTGTTGGATGTAGTTGGTGATTTTATCTTATGAAAAGCGGCCCTGTTCCAAGTATTGCTTTGTGGGTGATACAAAGCAGCTTGAATGAGGATCTTCTGGCAACCAGTAACCAGTGTAGGGACCTCAAGGCTGGGGAGATGTGGACTTATAGCTTTACATGTAGGAGTAATCTGGCAGCAACGTTCTGAATCCATTGTAGTCTTTTCATAGTTGATAAAGATGATCCATGGTAGATGCCATTTGCTTAATCACGTTTGGACAGTACAAGAGAGATTGTAGTTTGGACCTTATATGGAAATCCCAAATGGGGGTAGATATGTTGCAGAGTTTTCATAGTAAAGAAATGTGATCCTACTTATTTGTCCACATGGGCATTCACTGATAGCTTGGAGTCCATGGTTATTCCAAGGTTTCTTACTTTCTTACATACATGAGGAGGTTGTTCCAGATCACCAGGCGCCAAGTGGGTAATACATTTTTCAATCACCACATGTGAGCATTTCCTTTTTTGGAAGCATTCAATTTGAGATGGCTCCATGTTATCCACTAATCAACAGATATGAGGCAACTGAAGATGTGTGAATTTCCAATGTCTTTGGGGCTTTCCAGTTTAATGAGTATTTGTGTGTCATATGCATAGTTATAGCATGTGAGCTGAAATTCATTGATCATTCATTGCAGGTATTGACTTCATATAGATGTTGAGCAGCATGGGTGAGATGATTGAGCCTTGATGCACCCTTGCTTTTGTGAAGTACTGTTTAGATGAGAAAGGGGGAGAATGGATGACTTTGTTCTGCTTTGAAGTTGGGGTATGATTCAGTCAAGAGCAATACCCGCCATGCTGGCTTTGTAAAGTCTTTGCATTAGAGTGTCATTGTCAACTGTGTCAAAGCCATCTGAGATTTCAAGAGAAGTAGAGCAGCAACCCCATTCCGTTCTACTGTATTTTTAAGGTCATCCCATATGGTGATGAGGGCAGATTCTGTGCCTCTTCTTGTACAGAATACTGTTTGGAAGTCAAAAAGTATGGAGTTACCCTCCATGAACTGTGACATCTGGGTGGTTGCTACACCTTCTATCAGTTTGCCCATAAAAGTTCCATTTGTAATTGGTCTGTAGTTGTTGGGGTCAAGCGGGTCCATGTTAGTTTTCTACAACGTGCATGTATGCCCTCTTTTGGTCTTCTGGAAAGATTCCCATAGTTAAAGAATTATTGATGATTCTCGTACTGGTGTGGCAGCAGCGGTAGTTAAAATAATGCACTTTAAGATTTGTGGTGGACAAGGGTCAAAAGGTCTGCCAGCTGGCCAGCTTGCTTTGACCAGAGCCATACAATCACTTTGTGATATTTGAAGGAATGCAGATTCTTAGTTAGCCTACTCTTGTTATTGATGATTCTCTTACTGGTGTGGCAGTAGCGGTAGTTAAAAGAATGCACTTTAAGATTTGTGGCGGACAAGGGTCAAAAGGTCTGCCGGCTGGCCAGCTTGCTTTGACCAGAGCCATAAAATCACTTTGTGATTATTAAAGGAATGCAGATTCTTAGTTAGCCTACTCTTGGTGGGGATTTTTGGAAATGGGTTGGTGCTGGTGTTTTCCTCTGTTTTAAAAAGGACTCCAACATGTCTGCTTTGGTTGTGTAATGATTAGCTAGTTTGCCCATAAATTCTACAGGAATGGGATGAGATCAATTGGCACATTTAGGTTTTCAGAATTTGGTGAGAATTTTTTTTTAATCTATTCACACATTTAGCATTTAGAATTGTACCCTTTTTAGCTTTTTAGTTTGTTGACTTGTAAAATCAGTTAAGTTTCTGTAAGTGAAGTTTGTCTTGTTTGCAATTTGTTTTGAGCCAGGTGTGTTGCAGCTTTCTAATTTGCTATTTTATCTCTCTTAGTTCTGTATTCCTCTAAGATGATGGTTTATTTTGTCTAGTTTTGTTGTTCAGAGTAGAACTGGGTTATCAAAAGCTTCCTCTTTCCACTCATACATTTTGGTAATGGAATTCATGGTGTCAAGTTCTGTGTTTGATTCTAGTTGTGTTTCTAAATATTAAAATGGTGGATGTATGTAAGGTGGTTTTAGTTGTGTTGCTTTGTGGTGTTTTATGTTGGAATAATTAGCAAAAGGTGGTCTGACCATCTGACTAGAGTACTCGTAAGAAAGGTAACTAGTTCTGGATTTGCAAAAATACATCTCGCATGTGTTCAGCGAACTGTGTGTGTTTGTAGATGATCTGCAGTTTCAGTGTGTCTATGTCAGTGATGATAGTTTTTGGATGAGACTTATTGGGTTTGTCAAACCAAAAGGTTTTGTCACCAAGAATTCATAGGTTAGAGTGTAGTATTATCAGGTTTGACACTGTGTCTAGAAATGTGTCTGGGAATGTTGCATTGCTACGTGGAGGTCTGTAAAGGAGAAGGGCGTTACAGGAGGAAGTTGGTGTAGGGTTGCATCTGGTGAATAGGGCCTCACAACTTTGTATGGCAATGTCTTCAGCTTTAGTGAGATGTATTGTTTTAATGGAATATGACAGTTAGTCCACCTCCTCTTTTGTCTATACGATTTTGAGTGATAGTTTGATAGCCTAGAGGAACAGCTTCATGCAACACTGGAGCCATGCTATTACCCAACCACAATTCAGTTATGAAGAATAAGTCGGTTTGTGTGTCAGTGAGTAGGCCGAAGATGTGGTGCTTGTTTTTAGAGAGTGATGGAGCATTTACTAGTAGGCAGTTTAAACATTGTGTTTTGGTGGTGGTGTGTCTTTGTTTTATTGAAGTTAGCAATCATTTTCTGAACTTGTAGGAGGTGTGTCATTAGTGCTGGTATTAGTTGAATGAGTATGGCAATAGTATTGATAAGTTCTAACTACTACTATCTACTGGCAATCAGCATAGATCATGTATATTGTAACCTTTATTTTTTTTCAGTAAATTTCTAAGGTTTTTCAAATTCTATTTCCCAACTATATAGTGCATGTAACCTATGATTTATTTATTTAATTTTTAAGGTTTTTATATTGTATTTGCTAGTCTAAAATGGCTCTATAAAGTGTTTTATTGTAACCTTGTATTTTCTTCAGTGGATTAATAAGCATAGTTTTTTTCTCTTTACATTTTTTATATTTGTGGCGATGACTCCATGATCGCAATCACATCATGAAATCGCAAAAAACAAATGCAAACATTCAACAACCACCACCATATTCTAAAATATTATCTTAAAAAATTCATTATTTTACAATATCTCATTATTTTACAGATCTTTGGACTGGGGTGAATGTGTGACATTGATCCACATTCTGTCCATCATTGTTGTGTTTGCAGTTACCGCTCTAAGTGCACTGGGGATGCTCAGACGTGAGTCCCAGTTACTCCACACCACTGGAATCAAGCTAGCCGGGCTGAAGAGAGGTGTTACCTCGAAACCGGGCCGGTCCTCGGATGCTTGTTTCCGTCCTGGGAAGGACATGGCTTTTGTAGTTCGGACTGGACTGTTCCCATGGGGCACAGGGTCAGCGCTGATTTGCATATCGCCATTGTCTAACCCAGGGTGGTGTGGAGTGGAAAAACGATGGATTTGGGCCCAGATCTTTGGACTGGGGTGAATGTGTGACATTGATCCACATTCTGTCCATCATTGTTGTGTTTGCAGATACCGCTCTAAGTGCACTGGGGATGCTCAGACGTGAGTCCCAGTTACTCCACACCACTGGAATCAAGCTAGCCGGGCTGAAGAGAGGTGTTACCTCGAAACCGGGCCGGTCCTCGGATGCTTGTTTCCGTTCTGGGAAGGACATGGCTTTTGTAGTTCGGACTGGACTGTTCCCATGGGGCACAGGGTCAGCGCTGATTTGCATATCGCCATTGTCTAACCCAGGGTGGTGTGGAGTGGAAAAACGATGGATTTGGGCCCAGATCTTTGGACTGGGGTGAATGTGTGACATTGATCCACATTCTGTCCATCATTGTTGTGTTTGCAGTTACCGCTCTAAGTGCACTGGGGATGCTCAGACGTGAGTCCCAGTTACTCCACACCACTGGAATCAAGCTAGCCGGGCTGAAGAGAGGTGTTACCTTGAAACCGGGCCGGTCCTCGGATGCTTGTTTCAGTTCTGGGAAGGACATGGCTTTTGTAGTTCGGACTGGACTGTTCCCATGGGGCACAGGGTCAGCGCTGATTTGCATATCGCCATTGTCTAACCCAGGGTGGTGTGGAGTGGAAAAACGATGGATTTGGGCCCAGATCTTTGGACTGGGGTGAATGTGTGACATTGATCCACATTCTGTCCATCATTGTTGTGTTTGCAGTTACCGCTCTAAGTGCACTGGGGATGCTCAGACGTGAGTCCCAGTTACTCCACACCACTGGAATCAAGCTAGCCGGGCTGAAGAGAGGTGTTACCTCGAAACCGGGCCGGTCCTCGGATGCTTGTTTCCGTTCTGGGAAGGACATGGCTTTTGTAGTTCGGACTGGACTGTTCCCATGGGGCACAGGGTCAGCGCTGATTTGCATATCGCCATTGTCTAACCCAGGGTGGTGTGGAGTGGAAAAACGATGGATTTGGGCCCAGATCTTTGGACTGGGGTGAATGTGTGACATTGATCCACATTCTGTCCATCATTGTTGTGTTTGCAGTTACCGCTCTAAGTGCACTGGGGATGCTCAGACGTGAGTCCCAGTTACTCCACACCACTGGAATCAAGCTAGCCGGGCTGAAGAGAGGTGTTACCTCGAAACCGGGCCGGTCCTCGGATGCTTGTTTCCGTTCTGGGAAGGACATGGCTTTTGTAGTTCGGACTGGACTGTTCCCATGGGGCACAGGGTCAGCGCTGATTTGCATATCGCCATTGTCTAACCCAGGGTGGTGTGGAGTGGAAAAACGATGGATTTGGGCCCAGATCTTTGGACTGGGGTGAATGTGTGACATTGATCCACATTCTGTCCATCATTGTTGTGTTTGCATGCTTCATAATGTAGCCATTAAGAGAGGTCTTGAACTAAATGAAGAAGATGTGCTACCTAACATTGACAACCAACCTCATCAACCTCAAGCAAGACTATATGGGCCAGATGCAGCTGAGGGGAGGAGAAGGAGGGCAGAAATTACACAGCATTATTTTTAAGAAAGGTATGACACTTACTAGTTTCATAGATGCCACAAAGTAATTTTTATTTCCTTCAAATGTGAATGACAGACTTGAAATTCTTAACACCATAATACATGTGTTTTGAAATCATACATTTTTTACTTCTTTTTTTGCTAACTGAAATGTTTCACATGTAGTCTTACGATGTCATTCATCATGCTCACAAAAGCCAATAACTAATTTTTTGCCCCTCGTACGCCTAAAGCCTTACCAGCAACAATTACATTTGCAATGCTTTTAGTGCTAGCTTTCAACTTTTGTCTGTTGCTACGGCGTTCAAGCACTTCAGAAGCATTTCCAAGAGTTTTCATTGATGAACAAACTTCATTGACTCCTGTTTCAAATGACCTTCCTGCTTTTGGCATTACTTGTATGTTTTTTGCAAGACTTTGTAGTGCCTTCATTCCAGAGGTAATCTCCACACAGCATTTCCTCGTGTCCTTCTGCATGCCAAGTGCATGCTTATTAAGTTGCATAGTGCTGTTACACATCCTATTCATTGATCTACAGCATGACTGCATAGTTACAAATGATCTGCTAAACCTAGAAGAATTTCCTTCATGATGTGCCTGCATTGCTGTACTCATATTTTCTAAGGCTACTGCCATGCGGTCTAGTTTGTCTCCAGAGGCCATTTGTGATTTTTCTAGGACGTTAGTCATTTGACTGAGACACTTACTAATGGCACTGATGTCTACACTAATGTGACAAATTTTTCTTTTCAACACCCTTATGTCTTTTCCCTGCAGACGTTGGAATTTCAGCAGCTTTCGCTCAATAACACTAGCACTGGTGTCTTCATCTAAGTTTGTTCTGTGCTGTGCTGGACGTGGCCTTCGCCTGAACAATTGCTGTAATCTATGTCGCCTTGCAACTTGTCTGGGTTCTGATGCAGGGGTTGGAGCAGCGTTTTCAACAGAAACAGGGACATTTGATGGTTCACTACTGTCAGAGTCTGCAATTTGACGCACTCTTTGTCTATTATTTCTTCCCTGTACTGTTGGTGATGATGGTGGATCATTATTATTTGTTGCTGAATTAAGCATTTCTTCAGTGAATGACTCTGCAAATTCAATAAAGTCAGTTTCCAGATCTGCATCTAAATTAAAGAGAGTGCAAAGAGTGTATTACTTTAAGTGTAATGGCTGTGAAGTTTCATTTAATAAATTGCTTTTTAAAACCAAAAATGTTGTCTCTTGCCTATTTGTCTACTTCATCTACTTTGAAGTATCTACTGTTTTAAACCTGTAGATTTGTGTAAAATTCCCTTTGAAAAAATGCTTTGACTACAAGTCCCATGATGCACTGCAACTTACATTCAAAGTAGCTTATAATGACCTCCCTTTGAGTAAAATGTACCACACCTTCATTGATTTTGAAAGAGGCATATGCAATACTATCAACACTTTTAAATGAAACTCAAGCGACAGTTTAAAATATTAAAAATGATCTTTACCTTGAGATGTGCCAGCTTGCTCAGATGTATCAATGTCAGTAACTCCAATCACCGCCTCAGTGGTTAGGGTCCCTTCCACCAGGTCCTCCAGGGGGTTATTTGGCCTGTTCCTTGGTCCTCCACCACCAGTTTTTTTGGCACTCTTGAGGCGGGTGGCTAACCTTTCTTTGGCACGACTACGCAGTCATACCATCTTTTTTGCAGGTTATTAATGTCTCTGTGTGCGACGCCCACAGCATTTACTTTAGCTTGAATGGCAAGCCAAAGTTTTCTTTTAATTACTTCAGGTACCTTGAGGGACTGCTTTCCAAAAAGCTGTTCCTACCTTGCAGTCACTTCTTCTATTAAAATTTCAAGTTCCTGTTCACTAAATTTTACTTTCCTCTTTCTGGCATGTTGTTCCTCAAAAACATTTTCTGAAGCCATTTCTAAAGCTGTACTACCCAAACAGCCTCCTCCTGGGACAGAAACCAGAGCTCCAACTGCCAAAACACACTCCTGCTTCTGAACAGGGCTTCAGGTGGGTGTAAATACTCTCCAGGCTCTCTGGCTGTAATTGCAATGAGATGCATCATGTGTGACTTTTCGCTAATTGCGAATTCGCAATTAAGAAATTGCAATTTTTATGCGATTCGGTAAAAATAGCGATTTTTACAGAATCGCAAAAAATTGCGGAAAAAATGATGAATTGCTTTTTGCGATTCCTTATTAGCGATTCCTTATTTTTCGCAAATAAGGAATCGCAAAAAGGGACAATGATGCATGTGGGTGTATATGCAGTATTTTAGACACTGGGCGTTTATTACTGCACTGCTTAAAGTTGCATTTATGTAGGTAGTTTATATAAAAACAACTATTTAAACCAGTTTTCCATTTTCACAGTGATGTCAGGCCTCACAATGATATCGGTAGCCGTGTTTTGCAGGGAATACGTCGTGAAATGAAATGACAAAACAAACGAAGACATTCAATAGCCACCACAACATTCAAAATGTATAACTGCAAAATGGAATATAGCCAACAGACTAAACACATTTCTATCTAAATAACTGTATAATAGCATGTACCACTCCCTTAATATCTCTATAATACAGTGCATAACTTTTTTAGTGTATTCTATAACTGCATGCCTCTCTGTATCAGTAAGTTTCTCATTCACTGTATAACGTTTCTGTAACAAACTGTATGACTGTCTCAGGGTATACAGCCTTTACAACGAAACTTTTACAACAACATACCTTTACAACGCAACTTTTACAACGCAAACTATTACAACGCATTGCTCTGGGGGGCGCTCTAGGGTAGGGAATAGGTTAATTTACTATCCAATAACCTTCCCTACTATCCACGGGGACTGGAGTTGGAATAGTAAATTAAACTATTCACTATCCAGCGCCTAAAAGCATTATGCGTTGTAAAAGTATGCGGTGTAAAAACTGCGTTGTAAAGGCATGCGTTGTAAAAGCATGCGTTGTAACGTCATACATCCCTGTCTCAGTGCGTCTATGAGTGGGTGCATCAGTGTCTTAATGGGTCTGTGATTAATTGCATGACTCTCAAACTGTGAGTAGACGCATAAGTGCCCTTGTGCACTTGTTAGTAGGTATATAACTGACTGGACCTGTGAGTGGATACAACAGTGTCTAAGAGCATGTCTGAGTGTCACAGTGACTGGGTGCATGAGTGTCTGAGTGGGTTTGTTACTAAGTACACAAGTCTCTCAGTGTGTCTATGACTGGAAGCGTGAGTGTCTGAGTGGTTTCCGTGAGTCGGTCTGTGGGTCTCTGAGTAGGAGTACGAATGTGGGTATGAGTCTCCGATTGTATGAGTGACTGGTGCATACATCTCTGAGTGGGTTTTGTGAGAGGGTCTGTGAGTGACTGTAAGCATGTTTGAGTATCTGGGATGGTCTGTGAGTGGGTTTATGAGTGTCAGAGCAACTGTGAGTGGGTGTAAGAAAGTCTGATTGGGTCTGTGAGTGAGAGCATAAGTCTCTGAGAGGCTGAGTGAATGGGTGCATGCATGAGTGTCTGAATGGGTCTGAGACTGGGAGGGAGAGTGTATGGATGGGTCTGTGAGCGGGTACATGAGCCTTGAGTGGGTGAGTGAGTGTGTGTGTGAGAGGGTATGTGAGTGTCAAAGTGGATCTGTAAATGGGAGTATGAGTGTCTCAGTGGGTCCATGTGTACATACGTGAGTGTGTGAGTGGGTGCATACGTCACTGAGTGGCTATACACATGGGTGCCGGGCTCTCTGAATGAGTCGGAAGTGGGAGCATGAGTATCTGAATGGTTCTGTCAGTGGATGCATGAGTGCCCATGTGGATCTGTAAGTAGTTGTAAAAGTCTCTAAGTAGGTATGAAAATGTACGCATTAGTCTATGACTGAGTCTCTAAGTAGGTGCATGAGTCTCCGAGTGGGTCTGTACATGGGTACACCACTCTCCAAGTGAGTCTGTAAGTGGATGCATACATGCCTGAATTGGTATGTGAGTGAGTGCATAAGTATCTGAGTGGGTATGTGACTGGACATATCAGTGTGTGAGTGGGTGTGTGAATGGGTTTATACGGGTTCAAGTGAGTTTGCGCGTCCATACATGAGTACATGACAGTGACTAGTGAGTGTGCGCAAATATATTTTTTTTATATTTTCAATATTTGCGATGGTAGATGGGGCGTTGTTGTGAATATCGTGGATGAATAAAAAATACATTTTAGACACATAGCTTGTATCACTAACACACCAATTTCTCATACATGGGGTCAGAGTTTCTCCACTCTGACCCCTTATGTTAGCTTTCAAACTAATTTTCATCCCCAGGAACTGTTCTCGAACAATAAAATTGTGGTCATAACTTTCAGTTCAGGTTGCATCCAGCCAATCAGAGCAATCAGAGCATTCCTGTTGGTGGCTGCATTGACGATTAATTGAGAAAGCACCACAAAATATCAGCAACCAGAGATATATCTAACATTTTTAGCTTACATTTCTCTAAAACTACAGGACAGATTTGCACCAAATAACAATAAGCACAATCTGCATAACAGCATCTACCTTTCTGCCAAATTTGGTGTAATTCCGTCCAGCAGTTAAGGCTGTAGATTCGACGAAGCGTTCCTATGGTAATCAACATTACAAATGCACCCTTTTTTCCTGCCCCAATTTCCCAGTCCCCACAGCACAGATCACCCCCAAACTTTCCATGACACACAGAATCTACTTTTCTACTTTTTTGGAAAATTTCATGAAGAATGTTCTAACGACGCCAAAGATATAGGCAAGTAAAAAAGTGCTTTTCATACGAAGACTAGATCCTAACTATAACTACTTACTGGTGACCATATGAAAAGCAGTTTTTGTTCTGCCATTAACTTTAATGCTGCTTGGCAAATCTCTTCAAAATTTTCCCAAAACTTGCCCTTTTTGGTTCAACTGCTCTATTGAAAGTTTTGGGGTGATACATCAAGCGAGGGCTGACAAAACAGTGGGATCCCACAACACTTTTTTCTCATGTGAAGTCTATGGGGATTTTAAATTTATTTTAACTGTGTACAGAATTACACCAAATTTGGCAAAAAGCTAGATGTTGGTCCATAAAGCATGCTTTTTGTGATTTGGTGTAAATCCGTTCAGTAGTTTTTCAGATATCTAACTTAGAAATAGATAGATATCAGGAAACAAGAGTCCTTGCAGTGAACTCACGGATCCTACTACAATTTCATTGACTGCCAACACTTTAATCAGGAAGTTCTTGCAGCCATCTTGGTATTCAACTTGAAATCGAGTCCCAGAAAAAAGATAGAAATATAGAAAAGGGGGCAGGGTAGAAAAAATCTGACCCCCCTCAGGGACCACACCGGGGTAAAACTTTTATTTGTTTATTTTGCTATGGACCCGCAGACGGATCCGCAAGTCCACTGCAATTTTTTTTAAAGCACCATCTCCTTGGGGCTAAAAAGAAAATTTGTGGGGTGGCCTCATGGATGACCCTGTCCCGGGGACTGACCCCTTCCCTATCCACACTGTTTTTCCATAGCCATCTCCCTGGGGCACAAATGCAAAAATGAAGGGGGTCCTTTACAGACACCTGGCCCTAGAGACCATCAGCTCACCGGGCCAAATTTGAACAGAGGAGGGAGGCCATGTGGCCACCCTCCTACTGGTCATTGCAGTTGCTATGGCATGGCGGGGTCACTGCTCTCCCCATAGCAAACAGTGCTTTCAACTTTGAGCTATCACTCTTGCCTGCTCAAAGCATAGCACTTTGCTTTTACATACAAGGAGCAGAATGTCGGCAGCTCCCACAGGAGGCGGGGAGCTAGTAGGGACTGATGGCCTTCAGCCCCCCCCCCCACAGTCCCCAATGAAGTGGCCTGTCCCCGGATGATAGGGTCCCTGGGCAACATTGGCCTGGGAGTGGGTCGCTAGCTACCCTCTCTTTGGAGAAAATAATAAAAAGAAAAAAGAAAAGGCTAGCCTTGGGAAGGGGAGAGTTTTTTTTAAAAGGGCATTTCCCAGAGGATGGGGTCCCCAGTGCCAAAACCGGGCTTGGGAGGGGATTGTACGGTCCCCCTCCTTTTTTATTTTATAAAATGTTTTAGCAAAAAGTTGCAAGCCCTCAGCAATGGGGTCCCTGGGGCCCAAAATGGTCCAGGGAAATGGACCACACAGCCTCCTTCTTAAAAATAGAAGAAGGGAACTGGCTGGAGGACCTGTTCCCTTTTTCCACCATTCTGCAAGTGCACCGCCTGGCATGATGCTGGTTGGGGGATTAAGTCTTCTTCATTTCTGAGGGTACTTAGGGGCCAACAAGACCTCCTGTTAACTCCAATAAGCCCCACCCAGTGGGATTGTTGGGAGGTGGTTGGAGTCCATGCCACCTTTCTTCACCACTCTGCAAGTGCGCCGCTTGGTGCACTGCTAGTGGGGGATGAGGTCCCTGTCTAAGAGCCCTTCATGGCTTTGGGAACTGCCACCCTGAGGGATGGCTCCAGCAATGTCCAGGTGTGCCCACCCCCAGGACATTTCAGTTTGCTCTGGCACAGCAGGAGCACTGCTACTGCTATGCCATAGCAAACAGTGAGTTCGGCTTCGAGCAAGCTAGAGCATTTTGGTTTTTACACACAGAGAGATGCATGTCAGCAGCTCCCTGTGTGTAAAAAGCAATGTAGGCTCCCGCAGGAGGAGGGGAGCTGGCTGGTACTTCAGGGGCCTTCAAGCACCTCCATGCTTCCCACTGAAGAGGCCTGGCACCAGGGAGTGGGGTCAAAACCAGCCTGGGGAGGGGGCCTCTGCTTTAAAAAAATATACATAAGCCTAGTCCCAGGCCGAAATTGGCCTCATGAAGGGTGCCACGTATCCCCTGCCCTTAAAAAATAAAATAATAATAATAGCATTTAAAAAAAGGGGCAGTCTGGTGGGGGGGTGGCATCCCCTTGCCCCCTGAGTGCCCCAGGACTAAAGTGGGCTTTTCTCCCAAGCAGCAATGCTCCAGGAGGTGTGTATGCAGAGTGGTGGAGTAAGGGGGCGTGGCATCTGAAAACCAATCGACATTCCAGTTATGTGGGTCTTACTGGAGGTAACAGGAGGGCTAATTGGCCTCCAAGGACCCTCAAGAGTCAAGAGGAACTCATCCCCCAACTAGTGGTGCGGCAGGTGGCACGTTAGCAGAGTGGAGGAGAAAGGGGGCATGGCCACTGAAAACCTCTCAGAAAACAAACTGTGTGGCACTTGCAAGATGTACAAGGAGGAGTAGTTTGCCCCCAATGACCCTTAGTAGCCAAGGCAGCTTTACCCCCTACTAGCAGTGCACGAGGAGGCACGTTTGCAGAGTGGCAGAGAAAGGGGGCATGGCCTGCTATCAGATCTCAGCAATCCCACTGTATGGGACTTACTGGACATAATAGGTGGGGTAGTTGGCCCCCAAGGACCCCTCCTCCTATCTCCAATAAGTCCCACACAACAGGATTGCTAAGAGGTCTTTGGAGGCCATGTCCCCTTTCTCCACCACTCTGAAAACTCAGCTCATGGTGCACTACTGGTTGGGGGATGAAGTCTGCGTTCCTTCTGAGGGACCTTGGGAGCAAAGAAGCTCTCATGGTACCTCCTGTAATTCCTCCACAGTGGGATTCCTGAGAGACGTTTGGAGGACCTTCCCTCTTTTTCCATCACTTTGCAAACACAACTAATAATTAAACAAGCATTCCCATATTGCCGTTGTAAATGTATTTTTTTTCTTTATGTGTTTTGGAGTGGCGTGATGTATGTGGTGTGTAATAGAATTATGAGGTATTATGTGCAGTTGAACTATGTGGATAGAAATGTTGTGGTATTTAGTGTATAGGAATTATGTGTGGGATTGCGTGCTATGGAGAGTAATTATGTGGTATGGTATTTTAAGTTGTGAAGTGTTATGCACTGGAGTTTTATAGTGTGGTGTGCTGTTCTAATTTTGTGGTGCGATGTTGAATTATGTGGTCTGGATTTTATGTCTCTGGTGTTTTATGTAATTATTTTGTTCATTATGTTACGTGGTTTCCTGTTAAATTATTGATGTGTAATGGAAACCTATTGAGTTAATTTGTGTGATGGGGAACTGTGCAATTTTGTGTTGAAATAAATAATGTTTGTAAAGTTTAAACATGCACTAACCTCCATCCCAAACACAAATTGTAGCTATACATTTTAAATGTTGTTTTTTGTGCCCTGTTAATGTAAACATTTTACATTTATTTCAAATAACAAAAATGTTTACGTTTATCCATACTAATATTATAAAGAGAGAGCCCAAACCTTTGAGGCGGGTAATCTCAGTAACCACAGCACCAATCACAACACCCAATACAACATTGGAAAGGGCAGTTGCAGGAGAAGGACATAGGCTATGCAGACGGATTAAAAAATGTATAAAGAAAATTACAAAAAACTACATCATCCAGAAGGCCGAGGGCCAAAATAACATCAAACAGGAAATGATGTAATAATGTGACTCACTATATTGAGACTGAGAGCCTGGAGCCAAATTGATCATGAACAAGCGATATGCTATCCCGAAACGCCTAGATTTGTGCCTGCCTGCTTGAGAAACTCCATGCTGTGAGGATTAAATAAAAAAGCACATAAGTGAAGACAAATGCGAGTTTGTCCAGTTTTTCTCCCAGCTGGGGTAATTGGTTGTGGATTTAAATGCGGCGTGGTTCTGCAGCGGGGATTTACGAACCGGCGAGAGAGCGCTGCAAATTCTGGCGAAAAGAAACCGAGGGGTATCAATATATATATATATACTAGCAGCCCGTCCCGACATTGTCCGGGTATGAAATAAAATGTGTGTTATGTGTGTATTTAGATACGGTCATTAGCGTGTTCCCCCGCTTGAGGCCCAGTTGCAGCACTGGTTGATGGTAGCAGGCGGGTGTCCCCCCACTTGAGGCCCAACTGCAGCCCTGGTTCATGTTAGCAGGCGCATGTTAGTAGTGTAGGGATCCGCCGCTTGAGCCCGGCTACAGCCCTGGCTGATGTTAGCAGGCACGTGTAATTTGGTTTAATGTGATAGTTCAGTAACAGCGCACATGAGAGGCTGCAGTAATTGTCCCCGCAGACACGCTCAGTCGCGTGTGCCCCCACTTGAGGTCCAGCGGCGACCATCTAACAATTAGAATTGTGTGAGTCTTGAATGATTGTTTCCCGCTATTCTTATTTTTTTATGACCCACACGGACGCTCTTCGGCCCGAGTGCTGTTTAGACACACCCAGGCCAAGCCACACACTGCGTTCGGCCCATTCAGACACACCCAGGCAAAGGCACACACTGCATTTGGCACCCCCAGTATGTGTGAGACAACGGGCAGTCCCCCAAGGGAGTCTTGTGAATCGTTACTTACCACGCTTCGAGGGGAACGCATTTGTGACGCTCCCAGCACACGGCCACAGCAGACGATCTGATTAATGTACGAACCAGATGGCATGAAGTGCGGAACGTGGCACATGCCCCCAGCGTTTGTCACGCCCCCAGCCTGCCCCTTGATGCGACGCAATTGCGTAATTGGCACTTCACATGGCATGAAGGGCGTACACACGCCCACATCGCGGACACACGCCTACAGCGTTTGTCACGGCCCCAGCGTGTCACGCCCCCAGCATGTCACGCCCCCAGCGTGCCCCTTGATACGGCGCAATTACGACTCACATGGCATGAAGGGTGGAACGTACCACACGCCCCCAGCGTTTGTCATGCCCCAGCACACGCCCACAAGGGACTACTTTGCTGGCACGGTTGTTTTACCTTTTAAATGTATATGGTGGCCGTCTGCATAGCCTATGTCCTTCTGCTGCAACTGCCCTCTCCAACGCTGTATTGGGTGTTGTGATTGGTGCTCTGGTTACTGAGATTACCCGCCTCAAAGGTTTGGGCTCTCTCTTTATAATATTAGTATGGATATATCCACAAGGGACTACTTTGCTGGCACGGTTCTTTTACCTTTTAAATGTATATGGTGGCCATCTGCATAGCCTATATCCTTCTGCTGCAACTGCCCTTTCCAACTCTGTATTGGGTGTTGTGATTGGTGCTGTGGTTACTGAGATTACCCGCCTCAAAGGTTTGGGCTCTCTCTTTATAATATTAGTTTGGATATATCCATACTAATAGTATTGGGCTCTCTCTTTATAATATTAGTATGGATATATCCATATTAATATTATAAATATTTACAGAGCTTGCGGTGTGAAACAGAGGTAGTCTAGTACCTATACCCAGCTTTCCATGTGTCATCTTACCCATAAAAGACACAGACACTCTGGTTGACGTCTCTACAAAGATGCTAACACTAATAAGAGAGACATGACAGGAATGAACTTTTCATTTTGCGTTAGACTTGGTGCAACAACAGCTCTCTTTAAAAATAGTGGTAGAGAAATGTGAGATTTAAAAGATGGTGGCAAGAGTATTATCTCTATCCTAGCCCTTATAAGTCTCTGTAAAGTTACACTTCAAATAGTCTGTAGATAATGATGTGTGTTATTGAAATTGAAAGCGTATTTAATCAAGTTTGAATATCTTACTGCTACCATATTTTAGGTATGTCTCTACTTCTACATGTATTGTGACATGTGTGGTGCAGCTGATGACCGTACACTAAAAAACAATATGCTCTATCATTCCCCTAGACAAATATTGTTTGAGCTACTTCACCTTTCAGTCCCAGAAACACAGATCTGTTTGATAGGCAGACCTCATGGAAACACTTTAAAACTAAGCTTCACAACCGGCTGCCCTGAATAATAAGCAGAAAGTGATCCATGAAGCTTCTTCTACACACATTTAGAGAGCATACCATGTGAAGTAGAGGTAGTCTAGTACCTCTACGCTTCATTACATGTGTCATCTTACCCCTAAAAGGCACTAACAAACTCATTGAGGTCTCTTGAAAGATGGTGATGCTCATAAGAGTGGCAGGACAGTAGTTGGCTTTTCAATTTGGGTGAGGCCCGGCATTACGAACTGTGCCTCTCTAATGAAACTGGTAGAAAATATTGGATTTAAAACATGTTACAACCTTTATCCTAGTCCATATAACTCTAAGCAAAGGTGCAATACAAACAGGCCACAGATAGTGATGTGTGTGCTTCAAACTGAAAACGTATTCTGTCAAGTTTGAATTGCTATGTCTCCATTTCTATGTGAAGTGTAACATGTGTGGTACAGCTGATGACCCTAACTTAAAAATGATATGGTCTATCGTGTTCCTGGATAAATATTGTCACTTCTACTTCGCCTTTCAGTCCCACAAGCATGGATCTGTTTGTTAGGCAGGCCTCATGGAACACAGAGCTTCATAATGTATAACTGATCCATACACCTTCTTCTACAGTGCATCTGTTGTGAAACAAAGGTAATTAGTACCTACAGCACACTTTACGTGTGTCATCTTATCCATAAAAGGCACAGACATACTCATTGACGTCTCTAGGAAGATGCTGACAGTAATATGAGTGACATGACAAGACTTGCCCTATCATTTTACATTAGGCCTTGCACAGCGACATCTCTCTTTAAAGAAAGTGGTAGGGGAATTTGAGATTTCAAATATGAGACCAAGTGTATTAACCTCTATCCTAGTCCATATAAGTCAATGCATAGGTACACTGCAAATAGGCCGTAGATAGTGATGTGTATGCTTAAAACTGAAAATGTATGCTGTCAAGTTTGGATATCTGACTGATACAATATTTCAGGTACGTTTATAGTTCTACGTGTAGTAGTCTGACATGTGTAGTGCAGCTGATGACCCTAACATAAAAACTACATGTTCTATCATACCCTTGGAAAAATATTGTGAGCGATATTTCACTTTTTATTCCCAAAAATGCAGATGTTTATTACGCAGGCCTCATCGAAGCACGTGAACACATAGCTTCATACCCTGCTGCCTTGTATAATAACCATAAAGTGATCCATGCAGCTACTTTTACACACATTTACAGAGCATACCGTCTAAAACAAAGGTAGTCTGCTACCTAGAGGCTACGTTACTTCTGGCATCCTATCTATGCATTTCCCCTAGCGCTGGTACTAAATTTAGCAGTTTAGCAAGACTACATGCAACATAGTACAAGGATGCCTGTATTGCAGGGAATGATTGTTCATGTTCAGGAAAGGATACCATCCTGCATGTGAACAATCACTAATGGTAATTTGCTGTTTCTTTTTATACTGCAAAATGCAGCACACATAGAAACAGCACAAACAAGAAGAAACAAATAATTTCTCCTTGGTGCACCTTTTTAACACCAAAGGTCTCATTTATGAGATTTTGACATAGTGCAGCACTTCAAGGAATATTGCTGTGCTGCCCTACATCAAAAGAAAAAAGCAGGAATACAATATATCTATGAGATGAGGTGCATTCCTGTAATTTTCCCCTGCACTGCCATTTATTGGGCTGCCATGCATGAACACAGGCATTCTTGCACCATTAAGATTGTTTTTGTGCACAAACTCAATCAATTCAGGTAATTTCTGTTTTCTATGTGTGCTGGAGAAAGCAGTACACATAGAAAAAGGAGCAAAAGAGGAGAAATGAAAAATTTGTCCTCGTTTTGCCTCCCTAATCCCACCCCTGGTCTCATAATCTGTGAAGGCTTCAGATTCCAAGGTTGTTTCATGAGAACACCCACAGCAACACTCATGGAATGCCCCTTTCACACACTGTTCGGCATGAAAGGGGCACATTTTTACAAGGCCATGAAAAGCCACGTAAATTGCCTTTGTGTGGCCTTCTAAATGTGCCAGGGACCATTGCGCCACTGGAACGTGAAAAAAATGACATTCCAGTGGTGCAAAAGTGCTAAAAAATAAGGCCCATATTTTTCCTGTTCTCATTTTTGGCACTGCCCATAGCTACACGACCCCTGTAAATAGGGGGGCAATGTCCGTATTTTTGTTCAAATTAACAGACAAAACTGGCATCAAAAAGGTCTGCTTTAACAGAGGGAAAAAGGAATTGACAAAAATAATTTTTTATTGCCTCAAGCATCTTAGAAACGACTTGCAGACTGTCTGATGCTAAGCACAGTTGAGCACTTAGGGTAGAAAGGTTCAGCATTGGCAAAGTTAGTGGCATAGTTAAAACTTGGCCTGTTGCAGATGATGGTCCAGCCACACTGACGTTTTCCCTGCACAGAGTGTTGCTATTTTTGTTCGCTCAGCTGATAGTAATAGACTATCAGGCTCTTTTAGCTCCACATATTTCAGGGAGTATCCCCGCTTCTCTGATTGTAGGTGCTAGGAGGGGCTAAGGTTTTTGGACAAAGTATTTATTTTTTCTGTCAAACTTTTTCTCTTTTAGTAACTTTTTGATTTTTCCATTTTATGCATTTATTGAGGTTGTGGTGCTGTTAAATTTAGCAATATGCTGCATGTTAAAATTGTATGTCATGTCAGTAAGACTATGCTTTAGGAACTAATAAAAAAAAAATCCCAGATCAGAATTTCATGTTTGCCAGTGTACTGCCACAAATCAACTCATACTGCTCTGAACTAACAATTGCATTGTTCTTTTTTTCGATGCATCAATTTTTATAGAGCTCGCAACAAGTAGAGTGTTTTGGTACCACGCTGTGTATGCTGATTCCCAGCGATTAGAGTAGAATTGTAATTATTTAAAAATCATGAGACAATCAAAAACTTGCAGAAAAACTTAAAACAAGTTGCAGCAGTATATCATGGCAACCCCACTATGCCGCATGCAAGCAAAGTTCCCCAACCAGTATGGAGGCAAGAAAGACACTGTCGTAAGTGGCACAACCATACTAAAGCTCACGCATTTCCCTGGCCTAAAGGGGGAACATTCAATACCAACATCATAGAACACACCAAAACTGATATTTAGATCAGGCATGTGGGCCTTGAAAGAGATATGAAATAGCCCTGTTAGGACTATGGGCTGACTGCAAGGAGGCCTCAACACACAGCATATACAACCACAGAACAAGCGCCATCAGGAAGGAAAGCTCTGATTCCTCAGAATCTGACAGCGAGGGCAAAAGCACAGGGTGGGGCTCACCACACAGGGGAAAACAGGGAGTGCATGCCAAGTACCACTCAGGTACTTAAAAACACGCTCAACCCATTGATAGCCCAGGACAACCCTGAGGAGAGCCCCCTGATCACGGTGCTAATAAGCAAGACACCATACCACATTTAGCTGGATAAAGAATACTGGTATTAATTGAAATAAAATTGAAACGGGTATACCTAAGCAGTAGCACTTTTTCTAAAAGTTTACTGTATTGACAAGAGCATTAGCACTTTTTTGACGATTGGTTATTTATACAGTAATTTTATAAATTAAGCACTAGCACTTTGAAATGTTAACACTTTTTGCTGTATTAATAATTTTATACTGGCATTGAGGAAAACAAGTGAAAACAGCCACATGGCATATTCAAACTGTTGTATTAATGTAATTATGTTTGTATTTATTTTGCATGTGTGTGATGCATGTATTTTGGTATAAGATTTGTTTTTATTTTTATTAACCGTGTAAACATTTTAGTAGTTATTACATTTTTTTTGTTCTAAATTTGCATTTCTAGTTCCATAGTGGGATGTGGGTTTATAGGGGAATAGTGTGGGAAGTTATTTAATTGCCTCAAATTGTAAAGCGCTCAGATATCCTTCGGGATCAAGTTTGCGCCATGTAAAACTTTATAAATAAATAAATAAACAAATAAAGGGGCGGCAAGGTCAAGCTTATAGGAAGGAGCAGCCCTATATCAAAAAACACCTTCAAAGTGCAGGGAACCTCAGGTTCTGTGTTCAAGGTCCCCCTTACAGAACCCCTCAAGCTGATAATAGGGGGAATAGGATTAGGGAACAGCTGTTGTACTATCCGTCCTCCCAGGCTAATATATTGAGACAGGACCTATTGTCTAAGCTAAGGATGTCCATCCAGTTCACGGAAGATGGAATTATTACCTGTTCTTCCCCTGGAGCCTCAACTCTAGGGTGCAAACCAACAACATTCTCACACACCACAGGAAATCCAGCCCGGGTAATCCTGGACCATCGAGCCCCGGTCAAAAGAGTAGCCCTGGACTATACGCAAAACCTCTTAGAGTATAATTAACCTGCACAGCAGCCAACCGGCCGAGCACACCACCTCTTGGTAGAAGCAGCCAAAAAGTAGCAGGTAGGGTGCACTGAGAGCTGGAGACCTACGATGAGTACACTCACAGACCCGCTGCATCCCCTGAGGCTATGTGCAAAGCCACCCCCAAGGTGTGTAGGGGCAACGGCAATAGCAACCAGACCATGCATATCCCCGGTCCTACCCAATCCAGCCTTTGTCAAAACCCTTAAATATAATGGAATTGACCTGTGTCCCTCAGAACCTGGGTATACAATCTATAAGCTACAGAGAGTTCTGTTGGGCAACACAATTCTTAAAGAAGAATTGTGGAATGTTTAATAGGTACTGACTATGGAGGTTTGAAGGCGAGCTGCCAGCTGCTTCATGAAATTTAAATCATTATTGATTAAGAAAGGAGCAAGGAATTTGCTAAATAATTCTGAGGGACCCCCGGCCGTGGTATATGATGGCTTTATACATTTATCGAAGCCAATCCTTAAGACACAAATTGAATGTGAGTCTTTGGTTAAAAGTTGAACTCTTGAAAGTTGTCCCTCGTCCTGTTCGCTATTGTAGTCCTGAGGAAGACCCACTGTGATGTGAAATTATTAACATGTTAACAAAGGGTCAAAACGTTGGCGGCATTGATGAATGTCCTATGTCATTTATCCTAACGTAGAAAACGAGGCCAAAAGATATTGTGAACTTTAGAGTTTGGACATCAGACACTAAGGGTCTTCTGAGTTTGACGGTGCAGCGGATGGATTGCTGTCACATTGTGATAAATACTGTAGGCATGTATTTTGATGCTTGGACTCCAATTGATTTTCATGAAATGCTACACATTTTGGTGTTGGTTACCCTTGCTTGGGAACCCAAGGGGTACATGATTTACATTGTGACAATATTTGCCAGGTGTGTTTACATGATGTTTTGTCAATGTGACTTTTGTAATTTTATGGGCAGTATTTATCTCTCTATGTATATGTGTGCGTGTGTTAGTGTGTGTTTGTGTGTTTGCCTGTGTGTTAATGTACCTTTTAGGTATGGGCTAACGGGTTTAGCTTTCCACCTGACCCTTATAATCAAAAAGGTATATTAAAACAATACGTACATATGTGTGCATACATAGTGAGTCTTTGGGTCAGACATTTTCAGCCCTTGGTCTGCTTGAGTGTCATTTACATTTAATTTCAACCCTTGCCAGCAAACAGCATGGGTAAGTGGGTCTGCCTACTTTGGGTATTGGCTCTATTGCCTTGTTAATTATGGCATTTAGTATTGGCTCTATTGCCCTGTGAATGATGGCATTTTGCCTGAGTAGAAGTGTGTGTGTGCTGGAAATGAGGGTGCTTCAGTGCGAGGTGTTTTGGGACAGTCCTATAGTTTTCTATTTTCTTCTTTTATAGAGCCCCTTTGATTGAGTTAATTCTTCTTTCCGTATCCATTTATACTTTTTAAGGGCCCAGCAACTCATCTGAAACTGCTACCGAGTCCCTCGTTTGCTGTTCATTTTATTCTGCAGTGTACTACATCCTGTGCTACCCTTACTTGTCAACAGGGTGGCAATCTTCAAATGGTACTGTTTACAGTGCATCATTATTTTATTGTTTCAAGATGGCTGTCATACTCAAAAAATTCTACTGTGTTATAATGCGCTCTTCTTCTCCTAGCACCCATAGCTCCCAACCTACCCCGAAGAAATGCCTTTGCCGCCTCCCATACAATATCTATCCTTGCTGAACCCACATTCTGCTCAACAAATCCATCAACTTCCTGCCTGAGGATCTCCATAACCTCATGATCATACAAAACAGTACAATCCAACCTCCAGACTGAACCCGAATCAACAGTTCCTATCCTGAGTTCCAAAATAACCGCTGAATGATCTGATAGATGGACCCCCATGTGCATAATCTGTTTCACTCTATCCTTAAGTCTGAGGTCTATTAGAAAGTAGTCAATCCGAGATCTATGGTTGTACTTTTTATTATAGTACGTGTACCCTAATACCTGCCCCGACCTCTGTCTCCATACATCGTAAAGACCAAACTGGTCTAACAAACCCTTGACTCTCGATGACATTTTACTGTTAGCCAGGGCCCTACTGTTGTCTGACCTATCTAATTTTTTGTCAAGCACCGTATTAAAATCGCCAGCAAGAATACAAAAACCTGTAAGACCCATCATTTCCTTGATCAGCTCATCTAGGGGGCCTACATCATCTTGATTAGGGCCGTAGTAACCTATAATATTATACATAAGACCGCTTATCTTCAAATTCACGATCAACCACCTACCTTTAACATCTGCTGCCTTACCCACAACAACACAATCTAACCCTCGCCTAACCAATACTGCAATACCTTTAGTTACCGCCACTTGTGGTGTATAAAAAACATGTTTTAACCATCGCTGTGGTCCAATACATTTCTTACCCTCCTCCTCTGTTAAATGGGTCTCCTGCAAAATCATAATATGCACCGAGAGATCTCTCAGATATTTCATAATCCTGTCTCTTCTGGATTTAACCCGTAGGCCATTTACATTCCAAGACATCCAGGTTACCACCATTGAACTACCCTCCACCATCCCAGACCCTCTCCCTTCTTTTCAACACCCAGGTGAAAAGGTGACTTATGAGAAAGTTTTTCGTGTTTCCCCCCCCCCCATGTCCCTCCGAACCTAACCCATCCCCCTTCCCTACACTCCTACCCGTTCCCCCCCTCCCTGGAAAACCCAACCAGCTTCCTTAGGCCCAACCTAGGCCCTTCGAGTGCCTATTGGGTGGTCGTGTTTCTCTCTACATAGCATTTTTAACACAAAGAGACCTATACAAGACTGGCACTTTTTTTTTTCCACAAACTTTATGTCGGTTTAATCTTTCTTTCCTACTAGACTTTTAAAGTGCTCCACTCTGACACTGTTCCAAAAAACCATCTACATCTTCCACAAATCTAAAAGTATACATTTTATTCTTCCACATGACTTTTAAGAAAGCTGGGAACTTCAGTTGTACAGTAGCTCCCAAACTCTTTAGTGATTCAATTCTTTTACCTAGCTCCCACTGTCATATTTGCAGTGACCACAGAAAGGTCTGACCTGACCTCTGCTCTCGCACCCTCCACCATCATTGCACCCTTCTTCAAAGCTGAGGCGAGGATCTTTTCTTTTAAACTGTAAGTTAGGAAATTTATCAGGATCCTTCTGGGCTTTGAGCGGTTTGGGTTCAGTCTGAAGGGGTCTCGATGTATCCTCTGAATATCCAAAGAAATCTCCTCCTCTGTTTCCTCTATCTGCAGTTCTGTTTTTAGTAGATGAACTATGTACCCTTTTATATTGTCCCCTTCTTTCCCCTCCGGAAGTTTCAAAATGTTTAGATTGTTCCTGCGCTGCATATTTTCCAATTTTCTAAGTGCTCCTCATACATTCTTTCTTTATATCTAACCTCCTCTAGATCTTTGCTATGTTCCTCCACCTTACCCTGAATCTCCTTAATCTCTTCCTCAAGTGCTTCTGTGCGGGTATTCAACGCCTCAAACTTTGCCTCCAACAGTCCACTTGCCTCCCTGATCCCTTCTTGATTGGCCTTTGACTCCTCGAAACCTCTATGTACATCTAAGTCCAGCTTTTTTAATAGGGCTATAACCGCACTATCTGAATTCTCAGCTCCTAAGAGGCCCTCCTCACTCTCCGCACTACCCCCTTGTTTTTCAGCTCCACTTAGTGCCACTAGCAAGATGGGGGGGCGCCTTCTCCTCTACTCCCAAGCTCTCCACTGGGACCCGGGTCCTCCTGCCTTGCTGCCTCTTGATTTTCTTCCTCCATCTCTAAAACTTTGTACCTATTTGGGCTCTCGTGATCTGCCCAGTCCACCCAACTGTTTTCCAGCCCGGTCGCCTTTACCCCACTGATTCGGTCTTCAGCCTGCGATTCTTCCCCAGTTTCCTGCTCTTTTATTAAGTCCTCAGAGATTCCTGGTAGAGCGCTATCCAGGACAACACCGTTTGAAAGTACAAGAGTCTTGGGGAGGGGCTTGAAATAATCGTTCAACGAGGGAATGACTGCTATTTTTTTTCCAGTATGCCTATCCTATTGCTTTGTCTCATATATTTTTTTGCATTTTTCAAACTTACTTCTTTATTCTTTCTAAAGCTTTTTTGTACAGTAAATTGTTCCTCCCCTACTGCCTTTACAGCACTTCTCAAGGCATTCCCTGTATTTTTTTTATGTAACTCCCTCTTAATACGTGCAATTTCTTTTTTCTTATCGCTTGCACTGTTTAAAAAAACACAGTAGAGTTTTTAGAGAAGGAAATCCGGCAGAAGGAGGCAGTAGTGGTGAACACGGGGAATATCTTGATAAAGGAAAAAACTGTTCAAGAATTGGAACAATTGAAAGAGGAGATAGCTACAGTAGTTAATAACAGAGTGAAAGAAAGATGGGAGGCCGCTAATTTGGCGCACTTTGAGTACGGAGAAGGCTCGAGTAAACTATTAGCTTGGAAAGCAAGGAAAGACCGGATCAGAAATACGAATAAAGAAGTGAAAGAGGGAGAGTCAGGCCGTTTAGTTACAGACACTAAAGATATTGTTGACGCCTTTTATAGATATTTCGATGAGGTTTATAGGGAAGATCTAGTCCCAGATAAGCATGAGATAGAAAAGTGGATAATAGCGCTAGACCCATTGACAGAAGAGCTTCAAGAGTTTTCGAATCAGGAGATCAGACAGGTGGAAGTAGAGGAGGCTATTAAGCAGGCTAAGAAAGGGAAAGCACCAGGTCCGGATGGGCTTCCTGTTTAGGTCTATAAGGTCTTGGGTGGGAGTCTGGCACCGTTAATAACTAAGCTCTTTAATGAGATCTTTGTAGGAAAGGTGGCTCTTCCCACATCATGGAACGAGGCGAACATTATAGTTATTCCTAAACCTGGGAAATCACCAAAATACATGGACTCGTACAGGCCTATATCGCTGTTAAATAGCGACTATAAGTTGTTTGCTAAGATTATGGCAGACAGGCTTGGCAGAGTAATTCCCTATTTCATTCATGAAGACAAGAAAGGGTTCATTAAGGGCAGATATTTAAAGTAGCTAACCTTCTCTCTAATAGCTAGCATTGATGTGGCTGTTACACATAATCTCCCATTGGCGGTAGTTGCTCTCGACGCCGCCAAGGCGTTCGATCGTGTGAATTGGGAGTTCCTGAAGTCCTTAATAACACACTTGCGGCTGGGGGTTAATTATGGTACGGTTTTTGCTCAAATATATCAGTCATCTATCTCGAGAGTCCTAGTAAATGGGGTATTAACTAAGCCGATAAAGGTAATGAGAGGTACTAGGCAGGGATGCCCCTTATCCCCTCTCTTGTTTGATCTACATATTGAACCGTTAGCTTGTAGAATTAGAGAGGCAGACATGATTTCCCCCTTTGAGTTTCAGGGATGGGCCAGAAAGATCGGGCTGTATGCAGACGACATAGTTATTTTATCATCAAATCTGCATCAAACCTTGGACTCCATACACTGTATAACGAGGAAATTTGGCGAAGTTTCAGGATATCAGTTAAACGTTGATAAAACAGAAATTATGTCCTGGAATTTGGCAACAGAAGATATAGTTTGCAAAAAAGAAATAAGATACCTAGTGGTCCAAATCACTCAAGACATAAAGGATCTTACTAAAGTAAACTTTGCTAAAGTTAGGAAGGAAATTTCCTCAGATATGAGGGGCTGGGCCCATCTGCCTTTAACAATGTACGGTCGTGTAAGTTTGGTGAAGATGATGGCGCTACCTAAGATAACCTTTTTATTTGATGCGCTTCCTCTTATGTTTGAGAAAGAGGGTTTTTCGAGACTGCAGAGTGAAATTGGGTCTTTTATTTGGGCATCTAAGGGATCGCGCCTATCTTGGAAGAAAATCAGGAGAAGACTTTTGAAAGGAGGTTTGGCCGCACCAGATTTCCAGATATACTCTTGGGCTTTTTGCTCAAAAACTGCAGAATGCTTCTGGGCATGCCAGGAAGCTCGGTTATCAGTGAACTTTTGTCTGCATTGCTGAGAGTTGAGAATATAAGGCAGAATGGATTTATGTATAAATATTCTGACCCAAAGTACTTTAAAAACGTAAGATTAAAAGTTTTGAAAGATCTGGCGACGGTCTGGTATAGAATTAGGAGGGCCACAAAAATACTATATTTTAGTGTAAGAGCACCGATATGGGAATCACCAGGTGCCCCGAGTTGGGCTGAGGATGCGTTGGCAAATACATTAAAATTAGAGGGACCTCAGAAATGGGGAGATCTGTTTTTAGATCGCAGTTTATTGCCGTGGAGATATTGTGAACAAGAGTGGGGCTGTATTTTTTCGAAAGTTAACTACCTTCAGATACAAAGCTGGGCAGCTGGGAAAGAACATTTAATAGGGCTATATAACGAGTTTGAAGAGAAGCTGGCGTCGGAGACTCCGATTAAAAAAGAAGTGGCGACGTGGTACTGGGCAATAGTTGAAATGGAGGATGGACCGTTTACATTGCCGGAAAGCCTGTGGGGAGAGTGCTTGCCGAGGACCGCCACAAAAGACCAATGGCAAGTAACTATGTTGATTCTTTACAAGGTGGTAAAACCTGCGAATTTAAGAAGGAACCACTTGTTTACTCTCCACAGGGCGTATTGGTCTCCCAAAAAATTGGCAAAATTCAAAGATGGTGGAATTGTGAGATGCCCTAAATGCAGCAGCCCAAACGAGGATGATATGCATATGTTTGTTACATGCCCGGCGATAAAAGTTTTCTGGGGTGATGTGAGTAAATGCTTGTCAATTGCACTGGCCCAACATATCGAGGTAAGCCCTGAACTTGTTATCACGAGAAGAGCAGATCTACAAGGTAAGGGCATCGATGACAAAGTAAAATTGGTGTTCTATGCTATATTGTTGGCCCGGAGGGAAATTTGCAAGCTTTGGGTTTCTGCTGATCCTCCGTCAGACCTGTCCTGGATAAGATCTATGAGGGCTGTAGCAAAGTTGGATATGGTCGGCCAGCCTAAGAAGAGATATAGATTTTGGACTCCTTTTCTAAATTGTTATGGGTGAAGGTTATGGGGGAAACTGGTGAAGGCAAGGGTGGAAGAAAGTCCTATGATTAAGTCTCTCCGAAATCTCGGTGGAAATATCCCTCATGTAGGCCGGTTTAAGGGAGTGTACTCCCTCCCAAGAGAGCAAAATTTCCTATTATATGAGATGAAACCGCCCTAGGGTGCCATCGTAAGAGAAAAAGGTGAGGAGGGGCAAATGAGGACAAAAAAAAAAAAGATGGCTGTCATATTTAAAAGCAACATGTGGGCCATCTTACAGGGCAAGGCAATAACACACAAAATGCAATACTATTCCAAGATGGACACCCAGTTTTACGTTTTCGGAGCAGCTATCCTGGAATGGAATTGTGCTTAGGTTATCATTAATTTACCAATCCAAGATGGTCAACTCATTGCTTTCAAAGTTTTTTTTTGAGAGTTTTATATAGCGCGAACTTGAACCGAACCGAATCAGTTATCAGAGCGCTTTACATAGCACCAGTTACTTTCATTTTTATTTTTTTTTAGGCACGGGGAGATTAAGTGATTTGCCCAGAATCACAGGGGTTTTTTGGCGTCGTTACCGAGACTCGAACCGAGTTCCCCAGGTCCGAGGTCGAGCGCCTTAGCCGTTAGGCCAACCCCTCCCCCCAAAGTTAACAGTCATGATGTATAATTTTAAAACAATGAGACACTATGCACAATATAATTCCAGGATAGCATCCAGCTACATATGACTTTAACTTGTACAGCTAGAGTTTAGATTATTCTACTTTTGTTCTTTTCATTTCACACGGTTCTTGAATTTGGGTATGTTTTTTATTGTAGATTGAAGAGTAGTTTGATGAATGGTAAAGTCAGTGGGGGATGAATTAATGAAAGATTCACTTTTGAGTGGCAAAGTGCAAACATTATGGGTTATTGAGTGCTTGAATTAATTCAGCAGAGACTGATTAGCCACACCTATTAACATTGCCAACCTCATCTGATGTAGAAGAGAGCACATAAATCCTAGTGGAGCAGAGGGGGGAGATCTGCACTAAACTTGACATACAAAAATTTAGCTGTGTGTGCTTTGTTACAAATTCTGAACACATTTACATATATGAATCATCACCCATGACCCACATGAATCGAAACCTCTCATGATTCTTGGCTCCTACCCAATCTTCCCCAAACTCAGCAATGGTAATAAATAGCATATTACACACTATATAAGTATGTTCTGTATATTCGATGATGGTTCACAAGAGTTGAAGCACAGGAATCACTCTGACTGTTTTTATTTCTATTTTTAAAGCTGATTCAATTTGATAAATGTGATAACACAATAAAGAAAACAGAAGACAAGATATGTGGTTCCCAGAGAGCCAGCTGCATGCATTCCTTGCCCTTGCACAGTGATTTCCAGGCATAGGGCCTGATCTATAGTCAAGCTGTGTATCATACCCTGTCACATCCAAACAAGCTGTGAACAACTGCAACTGATGTACAGCCTGCTCTGGGAGCAAATAATCCATGTACTCATTGATTCCCTGTTTCGTGCAATTTGGTTCAACTGTTTTAGAGATAAAGATTCGAAGGGATTTAAAGCTGGAAATGTTACTTTGAGATAAGCACAAATACATATTTCTTCTGTTCCCTTTTAACAAATTTACATACCATTTTAATTGAAGGAACTGAGCTCGATATGTCAACTGATTAACGAGTTTTGGATCAAATGTAAAAAATTGCTATTTTGCATTTCCTAAATAGTGACTCAATAGGAATTACTATTTAGGAAATGCAAAATGATATGTATGAAATTATCAATTTTCTAGGAAACCGCAATAGGAAATCCCATGCCATTTGTACCAATGGGCGGGCTTTGCATTTCCAAAATAGAGATTCCCTAATGGCTATGGGCTTAAGCCCCACCCATAATGCACCCTAAAATAGTGCTGCACATGTAGATCACACATCTGCCCTAGAGGCATGTGTGCACTCTTTTTCACTTTAAAAAATGCATCTTGTGCTAGTTTTTTAAAAATTGCACTTGGTTACCATTGATTTTGAGTTGATGGTAATTGCAGTTCCTAAATGCTCATTTTGAATTTAGTAAATACTTTCTACATGTGCTAAGAATTCGCAAATAGGAAATCCCTATTTGAGATTATCTACTTAGGGAATCGCAAAATGCAATTTCAATCGGGTAGAAATAGCAGTTTGCAATTCCCTATGGGCCTTTGTGCCTAGAAAAAAGCTGTTTTGCATTTCTTACAGGCCCGAAATTGCAATTCAGCCCAGTAAGAAGTGCAAAAGCCCTTTGTACTTGTGGCCCTATATGTATGCAGGCAAATGTGTTAGCACTTATTTTTTTTCCTAATTGACACTAGCATTGCACATAATGTGTCCATGACATGGGTGGCAGCTCCTTTTGGTTACTATTCTAAGCAGGCTTCTGACGACATTTGTGGTGCATGTGTAGAAAGGAAGTAAGGAGGCATTGGTGAGCAGACTTAAACCTAGCACGTAGCAAGTAACATTTCTTGCCAGATTCTTTGCGAAAGTGCTGACTGTACCTGATTTAGATGCAACTCTGGTGTATTGGGCCCGATTCACAGAACTAACTTACTACAAAATCCTGAACTTACTACTTTTGGTATTCACAGAAGGCATTTAGTAGTCTTAAGTTAGGATTTTGTCTTAAATTAGGATAACTCACGGGGTACGCGCACGGTGCACACACCCGTACGCGCACGGTGCGCATACGTCGGCAAAAAAAGACAAAAAAATACAGTTAAATAACAAGTTTGAGTGTTTAGATGTTGGCTGGCTCTAAAAAGAGCCGTTGTGTTAATTGAGTGTTTTTTGTACCTAAAAGTAAGTACCGATGCGGAGTCTAAAGTTCAAGAGGAAGACTCTGTTCCCCTCCATCCGTCTCCTCTATAAACGCCTTGCATGTTGTAACGCAAGTTGTTGTGGTATATAAAACCCATACCATAGTCTCTGAGTAAAGCAGAAACAGACTTATTCACATGTTTCCATGCATTCTAAATCTGCGGACAATATTGGTTGGACCAGTCCATTTTTGCCTTTGGCATATATTAGAATATACAAAGGCAGTTTGTGGAAATAGTGACATCAATTGCTCAAAGGTGACCTTTAAAAGCATTTGAAGACCTACCTCAGTCAAAGTGCCTAGGTCATTCCCACCACAGTGCAAAATTATGAGGTCAGAGTGTGGGAGATGCAAAAAGGATTTTACCAATGGCATCAATTGGTGACATCTCAATCCTCTCTGGCCAATCCACATTTTATCCACATTTGGTAAATCAAGGTTCAGAATGCATCTATTTGCAGCATGCCTTTCACTCCAGAAAATATAGCTGTGTCCCACAATCTACACTCTAAGCATCTTGAAGGGAGATCTGGTTGTACTCAGATGGGCTCTGGAAATGAAATGGCAGTTTGAAAAGTAGGAGTTTAGAAAAAAATGTGGATGAGATTCAGTGCACTTGAGAAAAAGAAATGATTGGTAGTTTCTGAAAATTCGACATTGAAAACTAGGGTGCTTGCTACTGATTTTTAAAAGGAGTAATGCTAATGGTTGAGAAAAAGTCATTGAAAGGAACATTGCACAGGATAAGCTGGTATATTGATAAGTCAAACACCCTTGTTGGTTTGGTTTGCAACATTGTGGGATGAACTTTTCACCTGTGTGTTCAGTTAGGTGTTCTATGGAGTGTTACCGTGGTAACAGGCAGAGAGAGCAGTGGAGGAAGGTTGAACATTATGTGAGTTTGAAAGTGTTGAAATGTAGAACCAATTAAAATGTTAGTTTGTTTTTGAATTTGTGTGGGAAGAAATTTCCTTAGGACATGTAGTTCTAGAAAGTCCTATGCAGTATGTGTGTCAGGCCTCTTAATTCCCAAACAGTCTCCATGCTGTGTAATAAAGATCCTGCGTAGTTTCATCTTCTGTTTGAGACTGACTTCCCTGGACTTTCTTATGCAGTGAACCATATACTAAAAAGTGGATTACATCTGCAAAATGTTTCGGCAAAGGACTTTATGGATAAAGTCCAACAGAAAGATACTGTTTTGGAATCTCAGCTAATTAATCTCATGGCATGTCAGCGTGGTACTAATGAGTATTGGCACCGTCGTCATGGGGAATTGATATGTATGCTAAGAAACTTAGGAACTCCTACATGGTTCCTTACTCTAAGCTGTGCTGAGTATGCTTGGGAAGATTTACTTCAATTTCTTCAAGAGGCAAATGCAAACATAGAAAATATAGAATACAAGACACCTAGAGAACTGTGCTCTTTTGATCCAGTTAATGTATGCAGGTATTTCAATCATAGATTTGAAGCTATGATGTCTCACTCGCCTTACTCCCCTTCATTCACCTTTACACTACTTCTCTCACCATCAGTACCCTTCCCTCACCCTCACTCACCTTCTCCTGCTCCCTCTTCCCCTCTCTGTCCCTCACTTCTCTTTCCTTTCTTCCTCCATCACTACCCTTGTCTTGCTCTATCCCTCACTCTCTTCTCACTCCCCCCTCACTCTCTTTCCTTCACACCATCCCTCACTCACCTTCACTCACTCCCCTTCTCTCACTCCCTCACTCCCTTTCGCTCACTCCCTTTCCTTTATGCCATCCCTCACTCCCCTTTCCTCCATCCGTCTCTAAGTCTCTTCCACTGTCTCATTCACTATAACTGTCTCACTCCCTCACAGAACCCCACTCTCCCTCTCTTTCTCTCTCTCACTGTCTCCCTCTCTCTCCACCACTCTACCTTTTCTTTCCTCTCTCTTTCCATAAATCCTTCTCTCTCACTCACTCCTTTTTCCTCTCCCTTAATATGCTTCTTTTTCCCTCACTCCCCTTCCCTCACCCTCACATCCCTTCCCTCACTGTCACTGGCCTTCACTCAATCTCACTCCTCTTCCCCCAGTTCATGTTCTCCTCTCTGTGCCTCACTTCCATTCCCTTTCTCCTGCGCCCATTCCCTTACTCCCCTCACTCTCTTTCCCTCACTCCATCCGTCAGTCCCCTTCCCTCACTCCCCTTTCCTCACTCCCTTTTGCTTACTCCCCTTCCTTTACTCCCTCACTCCCCTTCACTCCATTTCTCTCTCCCTCTGTCTCACTCAGTCTAACCGCCTCATTCCCTCTCAGTTCCTCGCTCTCCCTCTATTTTTCTCTCTCAGTATTTTCTTCTCTCTCCCTCACCCTTCCTGTCTTTCCCTTTCTGTTTCTATTACTCCTCCTTTATCCCTTAGTCCCCTTTCCTCTCTCTCTCTGTCTCCCTCTGTCTCACTCTAACTGCCTCACTCTCTCTCATTCCCTCACTCTCCCTCTCTTTCACTCTCTACCTCTCTCTCTCTTACCCTTAATTTGTTTTCCTCTCTCTTTCTACCACTCCTCCTATCTCCCTTTCTCACCATCCCTCTCTTTTTATTTTCTTCCTTCTCCCTCCTTACCTTTCCCTCACCCTCATACTCCTTCACGAACTGTCACTGCCCTTCACTCATCCTCACCCCTTTTTCCCCACTCTACCTCCTCTTGTGTGTGTCTCACTCCCTTTCCCTTTCTCACTCCCTCTCCCTCACCCTTCCTGTCTTTCCCTTGCTGTTTCTATCACTCCTCCTTTATCCCTTAGTCCCCTTTCCTCTCTCTCCCTGTCTCCCTCTGTCTCACTCTAAATGCCTCACTACCTCTAAGTCCCTCCCTCTCCCTCTCTTTCACTCTCTCCCTCTCTCTCTCTTTCTACCACTCCTCGACTCTCCCTCCCTCACCTTCCCTCTCCTTTAATTTTTTCCCTTTCTCCCTCATTCCCTTTCCCTCACCCTCATACTCCTTTGTGAACTGTCACTGCCCTTCACTCATCCTCACTCCTTTTTCCCCACTCCACCTCCTCTTGTGTGTGTCTCACTCCCTTTCCCTTTCTCACTCCCTTTCCCGCACTACCCCTCGCTCTCCTTCCCTCACTCCATCCCTTACTCCCCTTCCCTTACTCCTTTTTCCTAACTCCCTCCTTCCCCTCACTCCCCTTCTCTCACCCTCACTTCTATTCCCTCGCTTTCCCTTACCCCCTTTTTCTCATATTCATACCCCTACCCTCACCATCACTCCACTTCCCTTACCTTCACTCCCCTTACCCTGCTCTACCTCCCCCTCTCCGTCACTTACTCGCCTTCTCTAACTCCCTCTTCCCCTCACTCCTCTTCTCTCACCCTCACTCCCAGTCCCTCACTTTCCCTTGCTCTTTTTCTCATCCTCATACCCCTTCCCTCACCGCCACTCCACTTCCCTTACCTTCGCTCCCCTTACCCTATTCTACCTCAACTCTCCATCCCTTACTCCCCTTCCCTGTCTCCCTCCCCCGCTCCCCTTCTCTCACTCCCCCTCTCTCACTCTATTTTCTTTACTGCCCTTCCCTTACTCTTTCACTCCCCTTACCTCACTCCCCTACCCATAGTCCGCTTCTTTCACTCATTCTTTGACTCCCCTTCTCTCACTCATCATACTCCCCTTTCCTCACTCCTTCACTCAGTCCCTTCCTCCACCTTCACTCACTCATTTCAGTCATTCATTTATACACTACACATTCATTCAAATAAAGTATGACACAGTGTATAAGAAATATAGCTCTTCTTGGAGAAGTGAAGTTAGTTCTTACAAGAACTGCTTTTTTTGTCTTTTTTGTTTTAAATTCATTTTTTGTTTTTTGAACAATTTTATATTTTTGGGGATTTTTTGAAGAAAAAAAATAAACTGGTAGCCAAAAACTGCACAACAGGAACAAACAAAATAAAAGAAAAAAATTAGTGATGGGAGCATCCATGTTGCCTCTGCTTTTGGACAATCAAATCGATGCTTTGTTCCCCATAGCACAATAGTTCATTGCAATATTTACAATGTATCTTTAGGTCTCCAAATTCTGGACGGATGTCTGGGCCAGCTAATGATGGTGTTGCGCCTGGTCCAGATGAAGAGGTGCTGGGGACAGCAGCAGCAGGGTTGTCCCTCATATATTGGGTAGATGCTAGTGCATAATTATTAGGATGAAGTTGTTGCACGTGGCGAGTCATGCTCGCTATTCCAATAATGTTTGCTTGCATCACCTCTAGAAAGGGTGGTATCACATATTTTGCAAGTTATCTTAGTGGCATTAACCTTCTTCTGCCCCTCTGGATATGTGAAAAACTTCCAAATTAAAGATTCCTTGGTTTTCTTTGGAGGTGGCTGTTCAGGAACAAACTCCACATCTGAATCAGAGGAAGAGTGCTGTGGCTGCTGCTGTTCTGCCATTTTCAGAAGGTGAAAAGCACAAACAATTCCTTGTAGATGTTTCTCCCTGGAAAGTGAAACAGCTTGTGAGGGAAGTGGGTGGGGTGTTTGAAGACTTGGAAAAGAAACTACTATGAACCAATCAAAAGTGTTGCTTTCAAGTCACATGACTGTACGCATGCACGGAGCGTAGACGGAGCTCGCACGCAGCGCGACCGGGGCGCGCACGAGTCACGTATGAATGACGTTTTAACCGATTTTCGTAAATGCTTTTAAAGCTAATATACGGTTCTTAAAAGTCAAAAATACAAATTTTATAGTTATGTCACAGAATGTCTTGGGTTATTATATACATTACATTTACAGAAATGACTTTTTGGAATGAACACATTTTCGCGGAGTGCATGCAGCGTGTGCGCATGCGTGCGAGCACCGTGCGCGCACCTTTAAAAACCTAAAAAAAAAGGCCAGAATTATTTAAAAAATCGGAAATTAGTAAATAATAATACATCTATCAAATTTAAAATTTAAATATTGTAAAAAATATAGAACATTTGTATTATAACAAATAAATATAATAATTGATACATTTTAAAATTAGCATTTAAAAAACCTTTGAAATTCACTGAAAAAACCATAGGTTTCACGCACCAGAGACCACTAGAGAGCAGTAGAGTGCTACGGAGTGCTACGGAGCTACGGCGGCACAGAGGAGTTGTACTGTGCAGGGAGACAGGGAATTTGAAGCTCCGAGACGCCGAGGAAAACATCGAGAAAAACGCCAAGAAAACGCCGCATTGCCTGCATCGCCCGCATCGCCCCCAATACCTTGTTGGATGACGGGGCCTGATGGGGCTTGAAGCGTCCGCCTGAAGTGGCGTAAGGGGGCCCTACCTCAGCCCCGGGGGCCAGAGGCAGAAAGCTATAGAAAGCTACAGCACAGTGCTTCTTGGAACTTGTAGTGCCGGTAGTACCTCGCATTTTGAGCAGCTTGTGATTTTCCAGAAGCGACACGATCTGTGAGTAATCTCACCTTGCTTTACCACATTTGTTGGAGCTGGAGCCTGAATTGACCTGCTGACCGGCGAGGGTGCGCCTGTGGCGTGACTGTGGCGAGCTGAACCGGGGCTGCAGCAAGAGCGGCTGGAGCCGTAATTGGTTTAGCTGGCCACGGAGCTGCAGAGAGCCTGAGAGTCCTGTACGGTATGGTTTAGGAGGGGTATTAGGGCCTCAGGGCGTGCCACTGTGGGGCACATAGACCTACAGAGGTTGGTGGCCGGTAAGGCGGTGAGAGACACTAGATAATACTAGGTACAAGTTAAGAGTGGTTAAGAAAGGTAGGTCCATCTATGAAAAGAAGGAGGTGGGACCTGTTGGACCGGTGATGTGGTAGGAGTTTGGAATAATAGAGCGTCCAAATTGTGATAGAGCTGTGGCAGAAAAACGTCAGAACCATCGCAGTGCAGTGCAAAGAGAGATTAGCTGTAGTGGCACCTGAACTGGAGAAAAACTGATGGTGTATAGCTGAGCTGTCTAAAAAACAAAATTGTTACTCATTATTACTCATCATTACTACGGCTGTTGTTAATTTTTACTGCGATACACACTTGAATATCTTGAATACATTAGTGATACAAACTACTAAATTATAATTATCTCAATACGACCAAACAAGCAATACATTGGGAATGCGCTCAGGGAAGGAAAGTACACTGGGCGCCCAGACAAAACGGGCACGTAAATCTCAACCACCAAAGGTGCAAAAAAATGCGAAAGCACAGATTAAAGGATCAAACCAAACTTTAATCTTACAAATAGCACGGATGTTCGAAAGATCGACAAAAATACCACAGAAATACGATTTTTTTATAGATCCAACAGGAGCGCTTATGTCAATGGAAACAGATATAGACAAAAAACAATTACAGATTCCACTCAAACCAATAAATATTTTTGAAACACAAATAGTCGACTCGGATTGGGAATATGATTACGTCAACAATACACAAACTAAAGACTCAGGGGCATATTATCAAGAACGGGCGTTACATTATCACAGCTTTTATCGGCAGCAAACTGCCGATAAAGCGGCGATAATGTGCTTGATAATATGCTCTATGAATTCCAATCGAAACCCATGTTAAATGTGAAGACATCTAACATGGGCTTCGATTGGAATTCATAGAGCATATTATCAAGCACATTATCGCCGCTTTATCTGCAGTTTTCTGCCGATAAAAGCGGCGATAATGTAACGCCCGTTCTTGATAATATGCCCCTCAATGTGTAAAATAACGGAACAAAGAGGGGAAATTGAAGCACAAAGCCCATTATTGCTAATTCAAACAGAAGGAATGATAATGGACAAGAATGGGACGGAAACATCAATACAAAATCAATTAAAAGTCAAAAACTTTATGGGTGCAAGAACTACAGAAATCCCAGCGTCGGCATGCGCTGAGCTTGATGGACCTTGTAGTGCCTAATGATCCTCAAGTGAGCTGCTGCATTTCACGAAAGAACAAAAAATGAAAACCCCAGTGGGTGAGGAAAAAGTCTTTTTTACACGTTGCTTGCACTTTCAAACTTCCACACACCGACCTCCCGTCCCTTAGTGCTGGCAGCCGGTTGGTTCCAACTCGTTCCACAAACAAGTGGCAGGGCATCTCCGAAGACCGGGACCAGCCGTCTCAACATCAAAAACCACATAGTTCGCCCATTGAGGAGAGCCACAAAACAGGTAGGTGTCATCTCGTTTAATGTGGAAGCTGCAGCCAAGTGGAACAAAAGCTTTCACCAAATTAATCAGCCTGACGCGTTTCATGCTCTAAAAGCATTTCTACAGAGGCAGTTCGAATCGTGCAGTGACGCAGGAGGCAGTACTTGTATCTTCAAACCACCCGCCCCAGTGGGCAACCTGTCGTGTTTGATAAGTTTGCGGCCATGCCGTTCGTGGGGGTGAACCGCCGCATCACAGCAGATCCGAAGCAACTGGAGGACTGGTGTGCTGAATCAGAGTGGAAGGCTCAGGTTGAAGTGTCATTTCACAGGCAGTATTTCCAGCTTGTACATTTTTATCAACCCACTGGGGGGCAATTGTGCACTCGAATGAGGATATGGACAAACACCCACTGGGGTATTTTATTTCATGTAAAGACTGCGAATACCAGAGTGCCTAGCGGCACATGCCTGCAGAGTCGGAACACATGCCCACAAGGGCGCGACCTAATAAAAATATCAGCAGGTGATTTACATGTTGTTTGCCGTTTTTCCTGCATGTGAGGCTCGTGATCGAGGACGTAGGTCTGAAACGCGTAGAGCCAGAGCAATTTAACTGGATGAAGTGTGCAAAGTTGTTTCTGCTGCATCCCTCAGCTTTAAGAGACTTACCCTCCGGGAGGGCATCCCCAAGTGGGCAACCTGTTGTGTTTGATTGATATATATATATATATCCACCATCTGAGTTACCCCATTTTGAAGAGCCAGCATCCAGGAAGGTAAAAATTATCGTTTTTATTTTGCAGGATGACAGCGCAGTACAGACAGAACAAAGTCCAAATTCATTTAGCAGCCTGACGCATTTCATGCTTCTGCAGCATTTCTTCAGAGGCTCCTTTGCACACTGAGTGATGCACCGGCAACTGAAATCCTTAACACCTGCCTCTGTGGGCGTTGACTCTCACCGAGCCTGCTGGTGTTTGTAGTCCCGTTAGTGTTGCTCCAGTGAGCTGCTTACACACAGTGTTGAATGTTTTTTTTTTTTTTTTTTTTTTTTTTTTTTTGGGTTCAACCTGCTTTATTGGTGTAAACAAAATATGATACACAGCTTGAGTCGCCTACAACCCGGAGGCCGGCAGCAAAGTTAACGAACAGTACACAGCCCAGTAGCCGGCATCCCGGGGGCCCGGCGGCGTATAGAAAGACATATAGGATACTGGTTCAGCAGCCTGGGGAGTAGGACAAGCAAGGATGAGCAGCAGTTGAACAGGGTTTTGTGGTCGAGAGGTGAGATCCCCCACCGTTATGTGTGTTGTAAAATAAAAAATAAAAAAAACCAGGAACCCAAAACTTCTCAACTCAGGTTATAACTACGAGGCCGAGTGTGACTGTACCAAAGCGCGAATGATGAGTGGTGCAGCAAGGTGGGTCAGGCAGGCCGTAGCCCATGGCGGAACTAATGTCTGGGTCTGCTATCACTGTGTGGCAGAAGCCTGCAAAGGTGTGTCCTACAGACGTAGAGTGTAAAACGGGGTGTCCGCTAGCAAGATCATGGAACGGGCTGTGGACGCAGAAAAAGGGGAGTAGTCATGCCCAAAGTGGAGGGGGGGGGTGTGGGTCAGGCCACGCCTGGGCGGCCTAGTTCATACAGGACGTCGCAGGGGCATGAGAGCGTGTGGGGACGAAGAAAGTCAGATGTCGCAGGAGGTATCAAGGGGCTGCGATCCGGGAGGGATATCAGCGCGCTGAGGAGGGGGAGGCAGGTCGCCCGAGCGTGCGTCGTCATCCGGACGCGTGAGCAGATAGTGCGTTAGTGGTTCCCAAATGTCTCTGGGCCTGCAGGAGAGGGGTACCAGTTCGGCAAAAGTGGTGTGCTGATCTTGGCAATACGTCAGATCTGTAAGCCAGTCCTTAAACTTAGGCGCCCGTCCTCTGCCCCAGCGGCAAGCAACTCGTCTCTTGGCTAAGAGCAAGGCGGTGTCAACAAATTTCCGGCATCCTTTAGGCATGTGCATCGTGTATCCGAGTATGGCGACCAGAGGGTCTGCAGGCACCGCCTCACCCACCATCTCTGCAAGAGCCTCTACAACCAACTGCCAGTAACGGGCAACCTGAGGACAGTCCCATGCCAGGTGCAAGAAATCAGCATGATCAGCACGGCAGCGGTCACATCGGTCGCTGTCAGCCAGACCAGACCTATATTTCCGAGCCGGAGTGTAATACATCCTCTGAAGGAATTTGTAGTGAATAATTTTCAATCTGCTGCTAGCAGACACACGAGAGGTGAGCGTGCAGCAATAATTCCACTGCTCATCGGTAATGTCGATGGCGAGTTCAGTCGACCAGCGCAACCGAGTAGTAGAGTCCGGCTCAGGGGCAGCGACGCGAATTTGGCGGTAAAGACCGGAGACCAAGTGGGTCCCGTCTTGCGACCCCATTAGGAAGTGCAATGGCGCTAGGGTATCAGGTTCATTGGGATAATCAGGTAAGATGTCCCTCATCCCCGCACGTAGCCGAATGTAGTAAAAGAGTTCAAGGGAGGTGTGCGCTTGTGCCTTGAAGAACAATTCCTCAGTCTTAAAACTACCCTCATGGAACAGGTCACCCCAACAGGCGATGAGTAATTTGTCACACAGTTGACGAAAACCGCGTTCCGACAAGAGAGATAGTTGTGGGTGGTAAGAAAGTGGCAGTTTAGGAGAGTAGGGCAGCGGGCATGACAGGTGTCTAGCAATGCGGCGCCATGCATCCAATGTGCAGGAAACTGATGTGTTCGCAGTGGTGATGGATGTCTCAGGACAGTGCAGCAGGCCGTTGAGTGGTATAGGGTGTACGATCCAGTCCTCTACCGCTATGTGCGGCATAAAAGGAGTTGGAGCCATCCAATGGTAGGCAAAATGCGCTTGTGCACATTGGTAATAGGTTTCAAAATCAGGGACGTCAAAGCCACCTCTATCGTAGGGGAGGGTCAGAGTCGACCATTTTAAGCGGGGAGATTTGCCACCCCAGAAAAGCCTGCGCAGTTCCGTGCGGAGCGTTCTGAAGAAAAAAGCGCCAGGGTAATAGGGGATGTTGAGGAATAGATACAGGAAGCGAGGTAAGATCACCATTTTGATGAGTGAGGCTCTACCCGCCATGGAGAGTGGCAGAGTGATCCATCTGTCCACTGAAGCAGTTAATTTGGTCATGGCTACTCCATAGTTGGCACGCAAAGTCTCATCTCTATCGCGAGAGATACGAATCCCCAAATATTTAAGATCATCGCTACACCACTCTAGCGGGTAATCGAGAGGGAAGGACTGTACGGCATCAGTGAGGGGAAAAAACTGCGACTTTGCCCAATTGATGTGGACACCTGAAACCCCTCCGAACATTATGAATTCTCTAAGCAGGGGATTGAGATGCGTCTCAGGACGTTTAACATATAATGTGATGTCATCAGCATAGAGGGACACATCTATTTGCCGTTGCAGACATAGCACTGCTCCCTCTCGGTGTAGCTGCCGTAAACGACAGGCAAGCGGTTCGACCGCGATGGCAAATAATAGGGGAGAGAGCGGGCATCCCTGCCGGGTGCCCCTTGTAAGTGCGATAGGTAGTGATAGGCGGCCATTAATGAGAACTCTCGCAGTGGGGTCAGTATACAAGAGTCGAACCCAAGAGATAAACAATTTGGGGAAACCCATGCTGGCTAGAACCGAAAAGAGGTAAGGCCACTCGATCGAGTCGAATGCCTTAGTGGCATCTAGGAACACGGCTGCGACAGGGACGTCGGGGTGAACCGTGCGAAGCACGGCAAAGAGGGTGCGAAGATTATGGGATGTAGATCTACCCGCCACAAAGCCAGACTGATCAGGTAGGACCAGCCTGGTCATGAGTAGCGACAGTCGGGTGGCTAAGACCTTGGCTAGGATCTTGACATCGCAGTTTAGTAGGGACAGTGGTCGGTATGACTCACAGGTGGTGGGGTTTTTATCCGGTTTCAGAAGGGAGGTGATCACCACCTCACGCATAGAGCGGGGCAGTATCCCATCAGCTAGGGATTCCGTGAAGACCTCGCGGAGCACCGGCGCCATTATGTCAATGTAGGTTTTATAAAATTCGGCCGGTAAGCCATCGAGCCCCGGCGCCTTGCCATTCCGAAGGGACATGATGGCCTCGCGGATCTCGTCTAGCTCGATAGGAGCCGCAAGAAACTCCCTGTTCCCATCGCTGAGCCAACATAATGCCACCTCGTTAAGGTATTCAGTGTACGAGGTGTGTTCCACTGCCGTAGAAGTGTATAGGGAAGAGTAGTGTGTAGTGAAGGTCGATAGTATTTCTGCCGGGTCCCTGACTATAGTGCCGGTGTCATCAGTAAGCTCAAGTATAGTGTTGTGCATCCGAGATGGTCGCGTGATTGCAGCGAGCACTTTTCCTGGCCTATCCCCCTCACAATATTTCCGAGCAACCCAGTGTTTGCCCCGATATTTCGCCTCCCTGGCTGCCTCCTCCTCAAACTGCGATAGCGTCTCCCTAAAGGTGGCGTGTAAGTGCGGGTCAGAATCCGTGGTCATGCGGTGTTCCAGAGCTCGCAGGTCGCGCTCCAGTGAGGCTATGGACCGTAGGATATCGCGCAGCACCCCGTGACTCTTGGAGATGCAGAAGCCCCTAATGGTGACCTTAAAGGCCTCCCAGATGTGATCAACTGAGTCTACCGAGCCTTTATTCCTTGGGAAAAAATCTGCTATCTCCTCACCCAGCTCAGTGCGGAAGACATTGTCCAAAAGTACATCAGGACGCAGTCGCCACTGAGGACGTGGATCGTCCCACCCAGGAATGTTGAATTGCATAGTCACAGGGCTGTGATCGGAAAAGGTTCTAGGCAGGTGTTCTGCTCTTATCAACTCTGCAGTGACCTCCCTGTCAACTAGGAAATAGTCGAGTCGCGCCCATGTCCCAGTGTGTGAGGTAAAGTGTGTCCCTTCTCGCTCCTGGGTATGCAGGTGTCTCCAGGCATCCAAGAGCCCACCCTCCTCCATGATTCCCTCCAGTGTCATTCTAGACTTGGGCTTGTAGGAGTTAACACCATCTGCCCTATCCATGGGGGGCACTAGTGCGAGGTTGAAGTCTCCACCCCATACAACATGTCTTGCCCCAACAGCTACAATCTTCCCCCATAACGTAGAAAAAAAGGCAGGAGTATCAACGTTTGGTGCATACATAGATACAAATACATAGACATCACGGCCAATTCGTCCCCACAGTAGAGCATAACGCCCCTCTCCGTCCACCGCCTCTCCGAGACGAAGAAAAGGCACTCCGCGGGCAATAAGCACCGCGACCCCCCTTGCATAAGTCGAGTATGAGGAAAAAACACGGGCACTAGCCCATTTTGTCGCAAAAATGGCATCGCCCCGAGCAGGCAGATGCGTCTCCTGCAACAGAGCAACTTGTACATGATGTCTGTTCAGATAGGCAATTATATTTCTGCATTTCCTAGCATTATTTAGACCCCTGACATTCCACGATACGCATGTCAATTTCGCATTTGCATTCAACACCGCCATAGATGCAGCAAGTCTATATGTGAACAGTGTTGAATGTTAAAAAAATTAAAACCACAGTGGGCCTGGAAGTTGTGCCACTGTCTCTGCGCTGCAAGTAACACCTGCAACACGACCTTCCTGCCCTTCACGCTGCTCGCCATGTGACTGCAGCTCGGTCCACTTCCATGTGTGAGCAGCGCACTGCAGCGTGAAGAAAATGACTACAGGCACCAGCAAGCACTGGGAGTGCTAACGCCTACCATGGCAGGTGCAAGTGATTAAAATAACTGTAATGCTCGGCGCAGTGTCGAAAAGCCTCTGAGGAAGTGCTCATGAGAGCATGAAACGCGTCAGGCTTCTAAATTTTACAGGACTTCTGCTCGTCCCTCTCTGCACTGTTAAACCTGCAAATAAAAACGAAAATTGACACCTACCTGATTGCTGGCTCTTTGAAGTGGGGAGACCTTTATTTTTGGATTGTTTACCGGCCGGTCCCGGTCGGGGAAGAGCCCTACCACACAGCAGTGGTCCAAGCTGCAGCTATTTACAAACAGCGTGAAATTGGCAGGAAGGTCGTTTTGCAGGTGGTTATTCACGGCGCAGGTATGAGAAGTGCAATTTCCTGGCCCACTGGGGTTTTTAATTCTTGAAAATATCTGACATTGTGTGAGCAGCGCACTGCAGCGTGAAGAAAATGACTACAGGCACCAGCAAGCACTGGGAGTGCTAACGCCTACCATGGCAGGTGCAAGTGATTAAAATAACTGTAATGCTCGGCGCAGTGTCGAAAAGCCTCTGAGGAAGTGCTCATGAGAGCATGAAACGCGTCAGGCTTCTAAGATTTACAGGACTTCTGCTCGTCCCTCTCTGCACTGTTAAACCTGCAAACAAAAACGAAAATTGACACCTACCTGATTGCTGGCTCTTTGAAGTGGGGAGACCTTTATTTTTGGATTGTTTACCGGCCGGTCCCGGTCGGGGAAGAGCCCTACCACACAGCAGTGGTCCAAGCTGCAGCTATTTACAAACAGCGTGAAATTGGCAGGAAGGTCGTTTTGCAGGTGGTTATTAACGGCGCAGGTATGAGAAGTGTAATTTCCTGGCCCACTGGGGTTTTTAATTCTTGAAAATATCTGACATTGTGTGAGCAGTGCACTGCAGCGTGAAGAAAATGACTACAGGCACCAGCAAGCACTGGGAGTGCTAACGCCTACCATGGCAGGTGCAAGTGATTAAAATAACTGTAATGCTCGGCGCAGTGTCGAAAAGCCTCTGAGGAAGTGCTCATGAGAGCATGAAACGCGTCAGGCTTCTAAGATTTACAGGACTTTTGCTCGTCCCTCTCAGCACTGTTAAACCTGCAAACAAAAACGAAAATTGACACCTACCTGATTGCTGGCTCTTTGAAGTGGGGAGACCTTTATTTTTGGATTGTTTACTGGCCGGTCCCGGTCGGGGAAGAGCCCTACCACACAGCAGTGGTCCAAGCTGCAGCTATTTACAAACAGCGTGAAATTGGCAGGAAGGTCGTTTTGCAGGTGGTTATTCACGGCGCAGGTATGAGAAGTGCAATTTCCTGGCCCACTGGGGTTTTTAATTTTTGAAAATATCTGACATTGTGTGAGCAGCGCACTACAGCGTGAAGAAAATGACTACAGGCACCAGCAAGCACTGGGAGTGCTAACGCCTACCATGGCAGGTGCAAGTGATTAAAATAACTGTAATGCTCGGCGCAGTGTTGAAAAGCCTCTGAGGAAGTGCTCATGAGAGCATGAAAAGCGTCAGGCTTCTAAGATTTACAGGACTTCTGCTCGTCCCTCTCTGCACTGTTAAACCTGCAAATAAAAACGAAAATTGACACCTACCTGATTGCTGGCTCTTTGAAGTGGGGAGACCTTTATTTTTGGATAGTTTACCGGCCGGTCCCGGTCAGGGAAGAGCCCTACCACACAGCAGTGGTCCAAGCTGCAGCTATTTACAAACAGCGTGAAATTGGCAGGAAGGTCGTTTTGCAGGTGGTTATTCACGGCGCAGGTATGAGAAGTGCAATTTCCTGGCCCACTGGGGTTTTTAATTCTTGAAAATATCTGACATTGTGTGAGCAGCGCACTGCAGCGTGAAGAAAATGACTACAGGCACCAGCAAGCACTGGGAGTGCTAACGCCTACCATGGCAGGTGCAAGTGATTAAAATAACTGTAATGCTCGGCGCAGTGTTGAAAAGCCTCTGAGGAAGTGCTCATGAGAGCATGAAACGCGTCAGGCTTCTAAGATTTACAGGACTTCTGGTCGTCCCTCTCTGCACTGTTAAACCTGCAGATAAAAACGAAAATTGACACCTACCTGATTGCTGGCTCTTTGAAGTGGGGAGACCTTTATTTTTGGATATATATATATATATATATATATATATATATATATATATATATATATATATATCTATATTACCTACTGGCGGTCGACAGTAGGTATATATAGTTAGGATTTTTTCTCTATGGGTTTTTTGAAAATTCTATGTCTAATAACTTTGGCGTTTGTGGACGGAATTGGCTGAAATTTTCAGGAAAATGGCACATTTTGTTTCTGAGCAGCCCTTGAAAATTTGGGGGGGGGTTCGTCCAGTGGGGGCCGAGAAAAAAGGGGGGTCCCAAAACGCGTTTTTCCCATGTTAATTTCCATAGGGCGGTTGGCCTCACTTTTAGCCCGAACGGCTGAATGGATTTGCACGAAACTTGGCAAAATTGTAGGGACTGGTAGCCCGATGTGCCTTTTGTAGGTCTCAATATATGTGCTCCAGTGGATTTTGAGAAATTAACGTTTAAAAAAAGATATATATCTGTAACAGCGGACTGGGCAGCGGCCCAGGACGCGTACTTTTCGCGCAACGGAGCTTTGTGAAGCGAAGCTGATTGGTTCTCCGGCGTCTGTCAACATTCCAAACAGTCCGTAGCGGCCGCCATCTTGTCTCTCGGTAGGATCGAGAGACAAGAGGAGGTCAAAACAAAGGGGGAAATAACTATAAGGGGGCATAGTAGATCCTCGCTGACCCCCTAGGTTTGATGTGGAGGTTTTAAAAGGGCCCCGCGGGGCAAAAAGAAAAAAATAATAACAATAATCGAACGGCTGAATGGATTTGCACGAAACTTGGCAAAATTGTAGGGACTGGTAGCCCGATGTGCCTTTGCTAGGTCTCAATATATGTGCTTCAGTGGATTTTGAGAAATTAACGTTCAAAAAAAGATATATATCTGTAACAGCGCACCGCTTCGCGTACTTTTCGCGTTACGGAGCTTTGCGAAGCGAAGCTGATTGGCTCTCCGGTGTCTGTAAACATTCCAAACAGTACGTAGCGGCCGCCATCTTGTCTCTCGGTAGGATCGAGAGACAAGAGGAGGCCAAAGCGAAGGGGCAAATGACCATAAGGGGGCATAGTAGATCCTCGCTGACCCCCTAGGTTTGATGTGGAGGTTTTAAAAGGGCCCCGCGGGGCAAAAAAAAAAAATAATAATAATAATCGAACGGCTGAATGGATTTGCACGAAACTTGGTAAAATATTAGGGACTGGTATCCCGATGTGCCTTTGCTATGTCTCAATATATGTGCTTCAGTGCATTTTGAGAAATTAACGTTCAAAAACAAGATATATATCTGTAACAGCGCTCCGCTTCGCGGAGATAAAATTATATCTGTATTACCTAGCTGTTGCTAACACCAGTTAGCGACGGCTAGTAGGAGATAGCGACCATCTTGGGTCCCACTTTGCATGTGAGTGATATTTATCACTAATGACATGCAAAGTGGGCATGCCAAGATGTTAGCGACTGGAAACAGTCGCTAACATCGCTATCTCCTAGGGACTGGTAGCCCGATGTGCCTTTGCTATGTCTCAATATATGTGCTTCAGTGCATTTTGAGAAATTAACGTTCAAAAACAAGATATATATCTGTAACAGCGCTCCGCTTCGCGGAGATAAAATTATATCTGTATTACCTAGCTGTTGCTAACACCAGTTAGCGACGGCTAGTAGGAGATAGCGACCATCTTGGGTCCCACTTTGCATGTGAGTGATATTTATCACTAATGACATGCAAAGTGGGCATGCCAAGATGTTAGCGACTGGAAACAGTCGCTAACATCGCTATCTCCTATTATCAACTTTTGGAAATATTCGAGATAAGCGCGAATATCTCCAAAAAGTAACAGCTGCCCTGAGCAGTTCTTAGCCATGTTATCCAATGGGAGGTGGATAACATGGCTAAGAGCATTAGCTCGGTAATGCATGAATATCGCTGAGTTTTCAGCGATATTAATGCATTGCGGTCGTTTTTTATCGTATTTGCGATAAACCTTGATAATAGCAAGGTTTATCTGCGATAATTTCTGACGGTAAAAAAATCTTTGCAATGCATCGTTAGGGATAAATATCGCTTAACTTTGGTAATATGCCCCAACGTCTGTTAACGTTCGATTCGAAGGAAATCCGGAATTGTTGAAAAACATTGTGTGCGCCATCTTGTCTTTTTTCAAATGCCACACTTTTGTCGTGCACGGCAGCCATTTTAGATGCCTTGACCAGACCCACTCTGTGCACGCTGTCGATCCTTAGCATGGCTCCCCACCCTCGCAAGCATCTCACCCAGGCAGTGGTCACCCCCGCTCTCTGTCTTATGCATGGGTAATAAACCTCCCCCCATCTGCGCTGCTCTTCCCTGAGAATCACACCCTGTGCCCGCCCGACACCTCCCTTTCGCCCTATTCACTACCGCACCCTCTGACACTCCTTTTCCTCTGTGTCCGATTGTCCAGGCCGGTCCTAGGCTATCAGCTAGCCCTGCAGATGTAGTTTATGGCCACAGCTGTAAAGAATCACCCCTCTTCAAAGGAGTTATAGTAGATCAAGGCCCACACTCGATGAGATCCGTCACAGCAGAAGCGTTGCTATTATCTGAAAACCATCCTGTATTGTGATTGGGGAGGGGACCGAGCGTGAAGCGGAAGATTCCAGGGATGACTCTTTGTACATCAAAGTTTTTACAATTATGTGTCACATTAAAAATATATAGCACTCCGACAAAGTAGTAAGATTATAAAACTGTAATAATTTATAAATATATACAAGAAAACAAAAATAGTAATAACATATAAACATTTTTAGGGAAAAACAACGAAGTAGCGGTCGGCTGTGCGAATAGTCCCAACGCAGCACAACGTCCAGATTTCCGGCGTGGGGCGTCGCGGGGGGTGGGTCATCAGTAGCAAACTGTTGTGCGAATAGTTCCAAGGCAGCAGAACGCGCCGAAATCTAGATGACACGAAAGTGATGTCTAGTAAGTTGCCACCCAGCAAATAACGGCGTGGGGCGTCGCGGGGGGTGGGTCATCAGTAGCAAACTGTTGTGCGAATAGTTCCAAGGCAGCAGAACGATGGCACCAAGGTGATGTCCAGTAAGTTGCCGCACTGGTTTTGGTATCCTACAATGCTGCTCCGAATAACGGCGTGGGGCGCCCCGGGGGAGGCGGCGTGAACGGGCCTCTCCAGGTGGAGTCTCATCTGTTTTAGTGGGGCGCCCCTTTACCGTTTCAGTTGCCATTCCGTCCGCTTTTGGTCCACTGTGTCAAAATCCGCCATTCAGCTGAGTTGCGCCCACTCTTGCGGTGCAGCGATAGGCGGCTGCCACAGGACTCTCAAAATGGCGGCAGGCTCTTTCCTTTTTGGGCGTGGTCCACTGAAATGGCCCTGGGACACCTTGGAAATCGGACGCTTGTCTGCTAGGTCTTGGACCCCATTCTCGAAAGCGTCCCCTCCGCCTTGAGAATTCATCAAAAGTTTTGGGGGCCCCGACTCCTGCAGGCTTCTGGTGGGGAGCGGCTGCCATGATTGCTCGCGGAATGACCACGACGGAGCTACGAGATGGTGGTGCTCTCATGCTGACGCCAGTTTAGTCTGAAACATCCAGAAACAAGGTGGGGCTTTCATCGTTTGGGGGAAAAAAAAAGTTTTCATCCAATGAAAAGTGTTGTTTTTAGGTCATATGATCAAGCCTTCCATCATTAGGAAACCAAAAGTAAAATGAACCAATGAAAAGTTTTATAAACAAGTCACATGACCTGTTATGCGGCATAGGGTATAAAATGCGGAGAAAATACGTTGGCACGTGAGGCGGCGTCAGTAGCGGACCGATGTGCGAATAGGCCGAAGGCAATACAACGCGCCAAGATCCGGATGGCACCGAGGTGGTGTCCAGCAAGTTGCAGCACTGGTGTGGCCATCCTACAATGCTGAAAGTCGGCGTGGGGCGCCCCGTTGGCCTGTGAGTTTGCGTCAGTAGCGGACCGATGTGCGAATAGGCCGAAGGCAGCACAACGCGCCAAGATCCGGATGGCACCGAGGTGGTGTCTAGTAAGTTGTCACACTTCTGTGGCCATCCTACAATGTTGAAAGTCGGCGTGGCCTGTGAGATGGCGTCAGTAGCGGACCGATGTGCGAATGGGGCCAAAGGCAGCGCAACAATATTTTCTGACTGACACCACAAGGCGCTGAGATGCCAAGATCCGGATGGCACCGAGGTGATGTCTAAGTTGCGGACTGATGTGCGAATGGGGCCAAAGGCAGCGTAACAATATTTTTTGTATGGAAGATACCACTAGGCGTTGAGATGCCAAGATTCGGATGGCACTGAGGTGATGTCTAGCAAGTTGGTGTGGTCATCCTACAATGCTGAAACTCGGCGTGGGTCGCCCCATTAGCCTGTGAGATGGCGTCAGTAGCGGACCGATGTGCGAATAGGCCGAAGGCAGCACAACGCGCCAAGATCCGGATGTCACCGTGGTGGTTTCATAGTTGAGAGGCACTTCATCTGCAGTGGGGCGCCGAGATCCGGATGGCACCGAGGTGATGTCTAGCAAGTTGCTGTACTGGTGTGGTCATCCTACAATGCTGAAACTCGGCGTGGGTCGCCCCATTAGCCTGTGAGATGGCGTCAGTAGCGGACCGATGTGCGAATAGGCCGAAGGCAGCACAACGCGCCAAGATCCGGATGTCACCGTGGTGGTTTCATAGTTGAGAGGCACTTCATCTGCAGTGGGGCGCCGAGATCCGGATGGCACCGAGGTGATGTCTAGCAAGTTGCTGTACTGGTGTGGTTATTCTACAATGCTGAAACTCGGCGTGGGGCGCCCCATTAGCCTGTGAGATGGCGTCAGTAGCGGACCGATGTGCGAATGGGGCCAAAGGCAGCGCAACAATATTTTCTGAAGAGAAGACACCAAAAGGTGCTGACATTCCAAGATCCGGATGGCACCGAGGTGGTGTCTAGCAAGCTATGCAGTTGAGTTGTGTGCGCACTTGCGGCGAATAGGTCGAAGGCAGCATAACAATGTTTTCTGAATAGGAGACACCACAAGGCGTTGAGATTCGGTTACCATCGAGGTGATGTCTAACAAGTTGCCGCACTGGTGTGGCCATCCTACAATACTGCTCCGAATAACGGCGTGGGGTGCCCGAAGGGGGGGGGAGCCGGCGTGAATGGGCCTTCCTAGGTGGAGGCTCGTCTACTGTAGTGGGGCGCCCCTTTACCGTTTCAGTTGCCATTCAGCTGAGTTTCGGCTGCTCTTGATGCTACAGCGACAGGCGGCTGCAAGAGGACTCTCAAAATGGCGGCCTGTTCTTTGGATTTGGGCCTGGTCCACTAAAATGGCCCTGGAACACCTTAGAACTCGGACGCTCGATTTTTTTTTCCTTTCCTGTACATGCAAAAAAAGGTAAATGCCCGGTACGTTACACGCTTCATCTGCCACGATGAACTCTCCAGAGGAACCGAAAAAAAATATAGTTGTGGTAACTATACCATGCATCGTCATATGGAGAGGTGGCACCAATTAATTATAGTGCTGCATAAAAGAGAGATTTGGAGGAGAACCCCTGACCTGCTAGTACATTCATCAAAGAAGTGGCACTGAGAGCTTCAGAGGCAAGGGAAACGGTCCCAAATATTTAGAAGAACTTTGGAAAGATTAAAATGACATGTTTAGATTGTGGCAAATTAATTTCATGTGGACAGATGAGTGTTACTCTAATAAATACAGCATATGAACATCATCATAGTCGATGGTTGGTAGAGACATTTTGACTATATCCTGGACCTGCCTGTCCTCGCCCAAAATGGCGCCGGAATAAATGGGACTCGTAACTCCTTGTTGTGTACTGGTTGCAGAACCTTGAAATCACGAGATACGTATGCAGTTTTGAAGCACATGGCGGGCGGGGACGAGAATTGATTGAATATTTCGACATCCCTATTGATATTAAGTTCTGATGTGTTATTGATTACTGTACTGTTGAAAGTTCGAATTAACGTCACCCATGTTACTTGCCCGCAAATGTATATCTAGATAATTTTATTGTAACTGGCCCTGTCGTATTTTAATTATAAAATGTACGTCCACCGATTCCGTAACTGTTAGACACCTTAGTTCTTGCAACCTAATGGCCCGCCCGTTACGTTCCTCTACAGTGTAAATGTCTATTCATCATATACGATTACAGTTTGCTCTGTGGCAGGCCCACGTGGTTATAGGCTCGTATTTGTATAATGAAATTTTCACAATAAAGGTTTTTAAAAGAAAACATGGTAGTAGTATATACATTGGTAAAGTTTTTAATAATAGTGACTGTTTTAGAATCATTAAAAGGCAAGTGAAATAAAGCAGACCAATTACATGAAGGGTAAAAGGTATAATACGAAGGAACGCAGTAAAGATAAATGGTCAAGGGCTGTTGTGTTTTCTATTCCTGCAACATAAAGTGATCGATAAGAATCTCATATTCAGGCGTATCGGCGACTAAGACAGCAGGTCGACCCTCTTTTGCTCAACGGCTCCGTCATGGGACGAAGAAACGCTCTTTTTCTCAAAAAAAGAATATATTTTACTTGCAGGACAGTTGTAAAATTTCCGGGAAAGTACATTAGCCTGGAACATTATAACATATATTTAAGAAAAAATAATGTTCGGAAGTAATGAAAAGCGTAATTTTTAGGTCATATGACCAAGCCTTTCATCATTACAATAAGAAAAGTAAAATGAACCAATGAAAAGTTTTATTAACAAGTCACATGACTTGTTATGCTTACGTTACGCGCTGCGCGCCCCGGATGACTTCCGGATGCGCTAACGCGGCGCGTCATATGACGCATTACGCGACAACGCAGGTACAGAATATAGTCAAAATGTCTCCACCAACCAGCGGTCGGAACACAACCCCTTTCAGCAGGCTAAATAGTTCTGTTAAAGGACAACAGAAGGGACAGGCAACAAGAACCATCAGTCAAAGAGGGGAGGGCTAGTTCTTCTCTACCGGGTTACATTGGGGCGCTACCGGAACTGATCGAATTGGTAGTCTACAGTGTTTCTGGATGTTTCAGACTGAAGCTGGGGTTAGCATGAGAGCAGCACAATTTCGTAGCTCCGTCGTGGTCATTCCGCAACCAATCATGGCAGCCGTTCTTTATCGTTATTTTGGGCGGGGTGGGTGGCGGAGCCGAGCTGTTTTGCAGCCATCATTGTGTGGAGTTCAGTTCATCTCACTAGTTTTGTATTTGTCATGAGGGGTTGTTCCTAATGTTTCTATTTTAGCGAGGTCAAAAAGAGATCCCATTAGTGGCCTACTGATTTTGCTCGATTCCTTTTCTTTTTTTTTACACGATTTTTCGTTATCTGCAAAGACTAAACAGAGTATTGCGACTCTGTGTTTGTTTGTAAATAGAGAATGAACCAAAGAGAACTAATTCTAAAACAGTAAATACTTGGATAACAATCAATCAAATGGAGAGAGAAGCAGGCACGACGGATTACAATGGGGGCAAAGGCCTGCGTTAACTACCTTTCACTATCTGCAAAGAGAGAGTACTCCTAATAGAAATGAGGGGGGGGCACCATTCAAAGCAGATCAGTGTGCATAAACACGAAAATGTTTTCACTTACCACGTACTTGACATTCGACAGCTTATGATATTTGCTATTAAAAAACCATTGAAATTCACTGAAAAAACCATAGGTTATAGACCATATATAGTTAGGAATTAGCATTTACAAAACCTTGAAAATTCACTGAAAAAACCATAGGTTATAGACCATATATAGTTAGGAATTAGCATTTAAAAAACCTTATTTTATTCACACAAAACCATTGAAATTCCATATATAGTTAGTTGCACTAACTATATATCGCGCACCCGCAATCCACTGCTGATCATGTCACATATTACATCATTCATGACATGGTCAGTGACATCACTGATGACATCACTGATGACATCTCAAATGACATCACTGATGACATCACTGATGACATCTCATTTGACATCATTCTTGTGCTAATACGATAAACCTCTTCAGACTCTAATATAACCTTAGATACACTCAGTGTATACAGACACTCACACACTGCCACTCATCCATGGAGTTACTCACACACCCAGTCAGTCATGCAAAGAAACAATCTCACCTCCATTTCTTCAACTATACAGTTAAACACACCTTACTTATTGAAACATATACTAACACATATTTACTCTCTTATACAATCCCTGATACAAGTTCACAATGATCGATACAACTACTCACTCATTCAGTGGCTCTCATGCACAGTTATTTATATATGCCAACTCTCACATGTACTGTGTTTTACATATGTACTTACTATGACATGTAGCATTGAGATATCCATTCACTCATCAATACACTCATGCACACAGTCAACTGCCCATGTAGCTGTTTCCACATGCACTCTTGAACTCATACACCTAGTGAATAAACTGCTCACACATCTATGCATAGAGTCACACACCTTCCAGCCACCCCTACACAAACTCAATCTCCCATAGAAATACTTGGGCAACCAATTAATAACACATATAGCCTCTCGTATAGCTAATGATCAACACATGCAGCAGTTTACAGAACAACAGACATAATGATGCACAAATTAAGACAGTTTAGTCACTAACCCATGCATTCAGTGAGACACATTTAATCACTCACTCATACAGTCAGTCACGCACCTACTAAATCCTTCATCCAGACACTTATACATCCACTCATTCTTCAATATGTAAAACATATTTAAACTTTACAAAAACACACAGACACTAGATGATGTCATCAGTGATGTCATGTGAGATGTCATCAGTGATGTCATTTGAGATGTCATCAGTGATGTCATCAGTGATGTCACTGACCATGTCATGAATGATGTAATATGTGACATGATCAGCAGTGGATTGCGGGTGCGCGATATATAGTTAGTGCAACTAACTATATATGGAATTTCAATGGTTTTGTGTGAGTAAAATAAGGTTTTTTAAATGCTAATTCCTAACTATATATGGTCTATAACCTATGGTTTTTTCAGTGAATTTTCAAGGTTTTGTAAATGCTAATTCCTAACTATATATGGTCTATAACCTATGGTTTTTTCAGTGAATATATATATATATATATATATATATATATATATATATATATATATTCACTGAAAAAACCATAGGTTATAGACCATATATAGTTAGGAATTAGCATTTAAAAAAACCTTATTTTACTTACACAAAACCATTGAAATTCCATATATAGTTAGTTGTACTAACTATATATGGCGCACCCGCAATCCACTGATGATGATGTCACATATTATATCATTCATGGCATGGTCAGTGACATCACTGATGACATCACTGATGACATCTCAAATGACATCACTGATGACATCACCGATGACATCACTGATGATAACATCCAGTGACTGTATGTTTCTGTAAAGTTAAAATATGTCTTATATATTGAAGAATGAGTGGATGTATAAGTGTCTGGATGATGTATTTAGTAGGTGCATGACTGACTGTATAAGTAAGTGATTAAATGTGTCAAACTGAGTGCATGGGTTAGTGACTAAACTGTTTTAAATTGTGCACCATTGTGTCTGTTGTTTTGTAATCTGATGCAATTGTTGATCATTAGCTATTTGACTAACTATATGGGTTATTGATTAGTTGGCCAAGTATTTTTATGGGAGACTGAGTGTGTGTGTGGGTGTCTGGGAGGTGCATGACTCTGTGCATAGATGTGTGAGCAGTTGATTCACTAGATGTATGGGTTCAAAAGTGCATGTGGAAACAGCTGTATGGGCGGTTTACTGTGTGCATGAGTGTATTGGTGAGTGAATGGATATCTCAGTGCTACATGTCAAAGTAAGTACATATGTAAAACACAGTACATGTGGTAGTTGACATATATAAATAACTGTGCATAAGAGCCAGTGAATGTGTGAGTGGCTGTATGGATTATTGTGAACTTGTATCAGGGATTGTATAACAGAGTAAATATGTGTTATTATATGTTTCAATAAGTAAGGTGTGTTTAACTATATAGTTGAGGAAATGGAGGTGTGATTGATTCTTTGCAAGACTGATTAGGTGTGTGAGTAACTCCATGGATGAGTGACAGTCTGTGAGTGTCTGTTTACACTGAGTGTATCTAAGGTTATATTAGAGTCTGAAGAGGTTCATCGTATCATCACATGAATGATGTCATGAGTAATGTCAAATGAGATGTCATCAGTGATGTCATCAGTGATGTCATTTGAGATGTCATCAGTGATGTCATCAGTGATGTCACTGACCATGTCATGAATGATGTAATATGTGACATCATCAGCAGTGGATTGCGGGTGCGCGATATATAGTTAGTACAACTAACTATATATGGAATTTCAATGGTTTTGTGTGAGTAAAATAAGGTTTTTTAAATGCAAATTCCTAACTATATATGGTCTATAACCTATGGTTTTTTCAGTGAATTTTCAAGGTTTTGTAAATGCTAATTCCTAACTATATATGGTCTATAACCTATGGTTTTTTCAGTGAATTTCATAGGTTTTTTAATAGCAAATCTTTATAAAAATAATACATTTTAATTCGAATTTTATATTTTATAATTTTTGTAATTTTTTTTTTATATTATTTTTGGTGCGCTCCCGGGGCGCGGACAGGTGAACGCACGGGTAAGCGCAATCTTGCGGCGCGCCCCGGGGCGCGTACTAATGCACGTCCCGGAAGCGCTATTGCCGCGAACGAAAACAACATCGTGACGTATCGCGTAGCCGCCACGCCTTGCGTCATAAGACACGTATCGCGTAGCCGCGAGATGCGTCTTATGACGCACCGCGTAAGCGCACCCGGAAGCGCATACGATCGCGCAACGTAAGCGCCCGATGCGCTTACGATACACGCCCGGGACGCGCCCCGGGGCGCGTAGCGTAAGCGCGTCAAACCATGTGACTTTAAAATAACACTTTTCATTGGTTCAGAACTTTTTTTTTTCCAAATTGTGTGAAACCCACCCATTTCTCTCACTATTGCTTTGTACTTGGAGAGAGCAAGAACTGTTCTGTCTACTCTATCTCCTACTTTTCTGATCTCCAGCAATGGCTGCAAGAGAGTCATCCAGCAGTGATTCAGATGGATTTTTAGATGAGGACCCTCCTCAGCAAAAGAAAAAAACCCATTTCATCTGGAAATTTTACGACATCCCTGAAGGACAGAAAAAAGTCAACGCTCCCAAAGTAACCTGCAAAATATGTGGGAGTAGTTTATCCAGAGGCAATCCTCTGAAAAAATATAGTTTTGGGAATGCTAATTTGATCAGGCATGTGAAAAGAAGACACCCTAACAACTTTGCCAGGGAGAGTGTCAGAGAGCTGGCACGGAATGTACCAACAGATGGCGGCAGCACCTCCACTGGTGGAGCAACACCTTCGGGACCACCCCGTGGAAGAATGGTCCCTAACATTCAGCCGGTGTTTGCAGGCATCACATTTTTGTGCACGGAGTGTGACGAACTGCTCTGCTATGGGGAGCAGAGTGTTGAACTCATTGCCCTAAAGAAACAGCAACACCGCTGCTCTTCCAGTCCCTAAATTTTCTAATTTTTTTGCTCCTGTTGAGCAGTTTTGGAATCCTTGTTTTTGTTTTTCCCTTGACAAAAATCCAAAAAAAATATAAAATTGTTTTAAAAAGTCTAAAAAATATATAAAACAACAAAAAAAAAAAAAGTTCTTTTCAGAACTACCTCCAATTTATAAAAAGAAGCTTTTTAAAAAAAAAAAAAAAAATCTGTCATTTTTAATCTCCATGGTACGCTCCCCCGTACGCTCCCCGGTGCGCGTACCGGGCGCTCCCCCCCGCGAAAATCGAATTTTTTGTTTTTTTTTTTCACCCGCGGGAGCCTTTTATGGCCCCCACATCAAAAGTAGGGGGTCAGGGGGGTGTACCCTGCCCCCTTTTGCTCATTTCCCCCCTTTGATTCTTGCCACCTCTTGTGTCTCAATCCCACCGAGACACAAGATGGCGGCCGCTGTGGACTGTTTCGAATGTTTACAGACACCCGAGAACCAATCAGCTTGCCGTGCGCAAGTCGCGTGGCGTGCCTGAAGCGCTCCCCGGTACGCGTACCGGGCGCGGCTCTAGATATATATCTTTTTTTAAACCTAATTTACTCAAAATTCACAGGACCACATATCTTGAGACCTAGCAAAGGCACATCAGGCTACCAGTTCCTACAATTTTGCCAAGTTTGGTGGAAATCCATTCAGCCGTTCGAGCTAAAAGTGCGACAGACCGCCCTATGAAAATTTAGGGACTGGGAGGGCAGCGGTGTTCCTGTTTCTTTCTTGCAATGAGTTCAACACTCTGCTCCCCATAGCAGAGCAGTTAGTCACACTGCGTGCAAAGAAATTTGATGCCTGCAAACACCGGCTGTATGTTAGGGACCATTCTTCCACCGGGTGGTCCCGAAGGTGTTGCTCCACCAGTGGAGGTGCTGCCGCCATCTGTGGGTAAATTCCTTGCCAGCTCCCCGACACTCTCCCTGGCAAAGTTGTTTGCGTGTCTTCTTTTGACATGCCTGATTAAATTGGCATTTCCGAAGCTATATTTTTTCAGAGGATTGCCTCTGGATAAAGTACTGCCACATATTTTGCAGGTTACTTTTGCAGCATTGACTTTTTTTTGTCCTTCAGGGATGTCATAGAATTTCCAGATGAAGTGGTTCTTCTTCTTCTGGTGAGGAGGGTCCTCAGGCAAAAATTCATCGGAATCACTGCTGGATGACTCCCTTGCAGCCATTGCTGAAGATCAGGAAAGTAGGAGATGAACACAGTACACAAAACAGCTCTTGCTCTCTCCAAGTACAAAGCAATAGTGAGAGAAATGGGTGGGTTTCTCACAATTTTGAAAAAAAAAAGTTCTGAACCAATGAAAAGTGTTATTTTAAAGTCACATGGCTTGACGCGCTTACGCTACGCGCCCTTGGGCGCGTATCATAAGCGCATCGGGGCGCTTACGTTGCACGATCGTATGCGCTTCCGGGTGCGCTTACGCGGTGCGTCATAAGACGCTTCTCGCGGCTACGTGATACATGTCTTATGACGCAAGGCATGGCGGCTACGCGATACGTCACGATGTTGTTTTCATTCGCGGCAATAGCCCTATCGGGACGCTCACCTGTACGCGCCCCGGGGCGCGCCGTAACATTGCGCTTACCCATGCGTTCACCGGTACGTGCCCCGGGAGCGCCCCGGGGTGAAAAATAAAAAAAAATTGAAAAAATTTGACATAATTATACAATATAAATTCCCTTTAAAATTTATTATTTTTTATAACTATAAAGATTTGCTATTAAAAAAACATTGAAATTCACTGAAAAAAACATAGGTTTCACACCAGTTATAGTTAGGAATTAGCATTTAAAAAACGTATGAAATTCACTGAAAAAACCATACGTTTCACACCAGTTATAGTTAGGAATTATCATTCAAAAAAACTATGAAATTCACTGTAAAAACCATAGGTTTCACACCAGTTATAGTTAGGAATTAGCATTTAAAAAACCTATTAAATTCACTAAAAAAACCATAGGTTTGACACCAGTTATAGTTAGATGGAAATTTTACTCGCATAAAACCAATGAAATTCCCACGTTATAGTTAGTTGGACTCACTATAACTTGCGCGTGCAATGCACTGCTGATGACGTCACATATTACATCACTCATGACATGGTCAGTGACAGCACTCATGACATCACTGATGACACCATCCAGTGAATGTGTGTCTTTCTGAAAAATAAATATGTTTTATATATGTATATCTAAAGGTCGGTGGAAGAATAAATGGATGAATAAGTGTCTAAATGGATGTTCTTTTTGTAGTTAAGTTTTTTTGTTTATATAGAATTAGCATTAAAAAAAGTCTGAATATATAAAAACGTTATCCGCTAATAGAATTAGCATTTAAAAAACCTTGCAAATTCACTGAAAAAACCATAGGTTTCAGGCCTTATATAGTTAGGAATTAGCATTTAAAAAAGCTTGCAAATTCACTGAAAAAACCATAGGTTTCAGGTCATATATAGTTAGGTATTAGCATTTAAAAAAACATTGAAATTCACTCAAAAAACTATAAGTTTTAGTGGTGTTATAGTTAGCTGGACATTTTACTCATACAAAACCATTGAAATTGCTCCTATATAGTTAGTTGGACTAACTATATTTCGCGCACCCGCAATCCACTGCTGATGGTGTCACATATTAAATCATTCATGACATGGTCAGTGACATCACTGATGACATCACTGATGACATCTCAAATGACATCACTGATGACATCACTGATGACATCTCATTTGATATCACTGATCATATCACTGATGATATCATTCATGTGATAATACGATGCACCTCCTCACACTCTAATATAACCTTAATATAACCTAGGTCTACACACACATCCACTCATTCACCCATACAATCACTCATACATACAGTCACTCATCAATACAATACTATCATATGCACTTATACACCTATAGAGACACTCACACACTTTCACTCATCCATGGAGTTTCTCACACACCTAGTCAGTCATGTAAAGAATCAATCGCACTCCCATTTCCTCATCTATACAGTTATACACACAACACCTTACTTATTCAAACATATACTAACACATACTTACTCTCTTAAACAATCACTGATACAAGTACACATTTATCCATACAGCCACTTGCATAATCACTGGCTCTCATGTATAGGCATTATATATACCAACTCTCACATGCACTGTGTTTTACATATGTACTTACTTGGACATGTAGCACTGAGATATACATTCACTCACCAACACACCAATGCACACAGTAAACCGCCCATTCAGCTGTTTCCACACCTCCCAGTCACCCACACACAGACACAGTCTCATATACAAATACTTGGGCAACCAATCAATGACCCATATACCCACTCATATAGCTACTGATCAACACATACAGCATCTTACACAACAGCAGACATACTGATGCACACATTCAGACAGTTTAGTCACTAACCCATGCATTCAGTAAGACACATTTAATCACTCACTCACTCATACAGTCAGTCAAGCACCTACTAAATCCTTCATCCAGACACTTATACATCCACTCATTCTTCAATATGTAAAACATATTTAAACTTTACAGAAACACTCAGTCACTGGATGATGTCAACAGTGATGTCATCAGTGATGTCATTTAGGATGTCATCAGTGATGTCACTGACCATGTCATGAATGATGTAATATGTGACATCATCAGCAGTGGATTGCGGGTGCGCGAAATATAGTTAGTCCAACTAACTATATAGGAGCAATTTCAATGGTTTTGTATGAGTAAAATGTCCTGCTAACTATAACACCACTAAAACGTATAGTTTTTTGAGTGAATTTCAATGTTTTTTTAAATGCTAATACCTAACTATATATGACCTGAAACCTATGGTTTTTTCAGTGAATTTCCAATGTTTTTTAAATGCTAATACCTAACTATATATGACCTGAAACCTATGGTTTTTTCAGTGAATTTGCAAGGTTTTTTAAATGCTAATTCCTAACTATATAAGGCCTGAAACCTATGTTTTTTTCAGTGAATTTGCAAGGTTTTTTAAATGCTATATATATATATAGACCGTGAGCAAGCAACTGTTTGTTGCGAAACGCGTTGGTTGCTGTTTACTATGCTGGCTGTGATCACAAAAGAATAAAAGGATTGGGATAGATACTCTGTGAGTGCCGACTCATTCTTCTTTTTTCAAAGAGGATTTGTGCAATATATACAAGCGGGGCTCTGCTTGGGAGCCGTGCACCGATATCAGAGCGCCATTGGACTGGGCAATTGAGCCGATTTTGTGGATATATATATATATATATATATATATATACATATATATATATATATATATACATATATATATATATATATATATATTTATATATATTACCTACTGGCAGTCGCCAGTAGGTAGTTATAGTTAGGATTGTTTTCGATAGGAAATCCGCAACATTCTATTGGTAATAACTATGGGGCCGGTTGAGGGATCTGCCTGTAATTTTCCTTAAAATGGTCTCGCTGCACTCCGCTCCTTCCCTGAAAGTTTCGGGGGGATTTGTGAAGTGAGGGCTGAGAAAAAAGCGGGGTCCCAAAACGTGTTTTCTCCATGTTAATTTCCATAGGACGGTCTGACAAGTCTACAGCCCGAACCGCTGAACGGAATTACGCTAAACTTGGCAAAATTGTAGGGACTTGTTCGCAGATGTGCCTTTGCTATGTTTGCTGAAAATTGCTCCAGTGTTTTCTTTTTAAATTAACTTCAAATACACATATATATCTATAGGCGCGCTCCGAGCGCTCCCAGGTGCGCGTACCGGGGAGCGCACCCGGCGCGCTACGGGAGTGCGCGAGCAGAAAGCTGATTGGCTGTCGGGTGTCTGTCAACATTCTAAACAGTCTGGAGAGTCCGCCATCTTGTGTCTCGGTAGAATCGAGACACAAGAGGTGAAAAAAGAAAGGGGATATAATTAAAAGGGTGCAGAGTAGACACCCCCTGACTCCCTAGTTTTTCTGAGGCGGGCCTAGAAGGACCCTAAAGGGCAAAAAAAGTTTTTATTTTTTTATTTTCGCGGGGTAAGCGCTGGCTGCGCTCGTCGGTGCGCTCTCCGGTCCGCGCACCCGGGAGCGCACCACGGGGAAAAACAGTGTAAAAAAATAGAGTAAAAAAATAATGTAGAGTGTTTAGTGGTAAGTGAGCTCTGAAAAGAGCTGTTGTGTTAAGTGGGTGTTTTTGGTACCTACAAGTAGGTACCAATGCAGAGTCTTATATTCAAGAGGAAAACTCTATTCCCCTCATCTGTAAAATGAACACCATCTCTCCTATAGATGTCTTGCATGTTGTAACGCAAGTTGTTGTGGTAAAGGGAACCCATACCATAGTCTCTTATGTAAGCAGAAACAGATTTATTTACATGTTTCCTTGCTTTCTCAATCTGTGGACAAAATTGGTTGGACCAGTTCCATTTTTGCCTTTGGCATATATTAGAGAATACCAAGGCAGTTTTTGGAAAAAGTGACATCAATTGCCCAAAGATGTCCTTTAAAAGCATTTCCAGACCTACCCCACTCAATGTGCTTAAATCATTTCCACCACAGTGCACAATTATAAGGTCAGGGTGTGGTAAATGCATAAAGGATTTTACCAATGGTATCAATTGGTGACTTCTCAATCCTCTTTGTCCAATCCATACAATGTCTGTTTGGTAAATCAAGGTTGTAAATACCTATGTTAGTTGCATATGTGTGAGCCCAGTGGACATATCTATGCCCCACAAACCAGACTTTTGTCATTTTGAAGATAGGTGTGTGAAGGTAGGTGTACTTCTAGTCACATGAGTTGTGGAAATGAAATGGCCGTTTTGATTATGAAAAAAAGTGTTTGAGAATCAGTGCAGATGAATAAGTAGATATGATTGGAGCTTTCTTAAAAACCTCAACTGAAAATTAGGCTGCATGTTTTTTTGTAAGAAGTCATTTCAATGGTTGAGAAAATGTCATTTAAAGAAACATTTCATTTTATTAGCTAGTAGATTGAGAGGTCAAGCAGGCTTGATGGATTTTTTTGCAACATAGTAAAATGAACTTGTGAACTCTGTGTTGGTTTTAGAGGGAGTTACCATGGTTACTTGGTGAATGAGCACTGGGGGGATGGGTGAATGTTATGTGAGTTTTAAAGTCTTGTAATCTTCAACCAATTAAAATGTGTAGTTTGGTTTTGAATTTGGGGGGGAATAATTTTAATTGGCTATGTGCAAGAATATGGCTCTGAAATCAGAAAGAATCAGTGCCATTATTGAAAGGCTCCCAGTGAAAGAAGCATTGTTCAGAGATTATGCTAAAGAATATCTGTTGACTGTGACTGACACTGTTTGACATCTTCCAAACCATTTAAAGGTGAGTAATGAATCTTTTAAAAAAGATAGAGAGTTTAAAGAGTTTTTACAAGTATCATAGTGTGTGTCTTTGTGATTTAAGGAATGATATTTTTACCTTTTTCTATAATGTTAGCTGTGTGTTTATAAGGTAGTCTTTTTTATAAATTATTTTTTATGCTTGGATTCAATGCTGGTTTAGAAATTGTGTGATGGTTTCATTGGAGTTGTAAATATGGTCATTTTTTTTAAGCACATTGTGCAACCTGTAGCATGGGTGGAAGGAGTGAATGTCTGGAGAGGGATAGGAATAGCAGATAGAAAACCATATGAAATGGTGGGGAGATGCATAAACACACAGCTATGTCAAAGATTGTGCACGCAGCTTGTAAATATGCAGGCAGACAAAGCAATCTTTGACATAGCTGTGTGTTTATAAGGTAGACTCTCACAATGTTAACATCTCTCACATTACATAAGGTAAGGTCATGGTATTGTTCCATGTGAAAGGATGCATTGCTGGAAATTATTTTTTTTCTACAATTTTTTACACTGTTTTTCCCTGTGGTGCGCTTGAGGGCCTCATTTATGAGGCCATGCGTCACTTTTATGCCGCCGGTGCGTCACTTTTTGTGACACAGCAGTGATGTAAAAATTGCACCTTGTTGAGTTATATTTACAAAGTGACGCATTTAGGTAGATGCGTCACTTTGTAAAGCCCTGTGCCATATTATATGTGCGTCAGGTGTAATGTATGCAAAGGGGGCGTATTGACACAAAGAAGGGTTGTACAAATGACGCAGTGAAATCTATGAGATTTCACTGCGTCACTTTTAGGACGCTTTTGTGTCAAAATTTTGCACCTGCCTCACAGCAGGTGTAAGACTGATGCAGGCTCTTTCACATAGAGCTTGCCCCATGTGAAAGGATGGATTGCTGGCAATTATTTTTTTAAATGGCATAAATTGAGATAGAATATACAAAAAAAGAGAGACATATTTACAAGCTGCGTGCCCAATCTTTGACATAGCTGTGTATTTATAAGGTAGACTACTTTATAAATTGTTTGTTATGCTTGGATTCAATGCTGGTTTAGAAAGTGTGTGATGGTTTCATTGGAGTTGTAAATATGGTCATTTTTTTTTAAGCACATTGTGCAACCTGTAGCATGGGTGGAAGGAGTGAATGTCTGGAGAGGGATAGGAATAGCAGATAGAAAACCATATGAAATGGTGGGGAGATGCATAAACACACAGCTATGTCAAAGATTGTGCACGCAGCTTGTAAATATGCAGGCAGACAAAGCAATCTTTGACATAGCTGTGTGTTTATAAGGTAGACTCTCACAGTTATAAGATCTCTCACGGCATTTCATATTCTTGTCTGGGCGTGTATTTACAAGCTGTGTGCACAATCTTTAACATAGCTGTGTGTTTATAAGGTAGACTCTCACAATGTTAACATCTCTCACATTACATAAGGTAAGGTCATGGGATTGTTCCATGTGAAAGGATGCATTGCTGGAAATTATTTTGTTTTCTAAAAATGTTTACACTGTTTTTCCCTGTGGTGTGCTGGAGGGCCTCATTTATGAGGCCATGCGTCACTTTTATGCAGCTGGTGCGTCATTTTTTCTGACACAGCAGTGATGTAAAAATTGCACCTTGTTGAGTTATATTTACAAAGTGCCGCATTTAGGTAGATGCGTGACTTTTTAAAGCCCTGTGCCATATTATATGTGCGTCAGGTGTAGTGTATGCAAAGGGGGCGTATTGACGCAAAGGAGGGTTGTACAAATGACGCAGTGAAATCTATGAGATTTCACTGCGTCACTTTTAGGACGCTTTTGTGTCAAATTTTTGCACCTGCCTCACAGCAGGTGTAAGACTGACGCAGGCCCTTTCACATAGAGCTTGCCCCATGTGAAAGGATGGATTGCTGGAAATTATTTTTTTAAATGACATAAATTGAGATAGAATATACAAAAAAAGAGAGACATATTTACAAGCTTCGTGCGCAATCTTTGACATAGCTGTGTATTTATAAGGTAGACTTCTTTATAAATTGTTTTTTATACTTGGATTCAATGCTGGTTTAGAAATGTTGTGATGGTTTCATTGGAGTTGTAAAAGTGGTCATTTTTTTTTAAGCACATTGTGCAACCTGTAGCATGGGTGACAGGAGTGAATGTCTGAAGAGGGATATTAATAGCAGATAGAAAACCATATGAAATGGTGGGGAGATGCATAAACACACAGCTATGTCAAAGATTCTATTACAGGACCGGAGGCTTCAGATTATGCTTCTCAATCTTTACTGCATAAAACACAGCAGCCAATGAAAATGAATATTTTCACAAAACATTAACAAAACTTCATTTCCCATGAACACACATGAGTAAGGCACACCCCCACAGTCCATAAGAACCCCTTGCGTGCTCCCATCATCCTCTTTCTTTGCTGCTCACAAGTCAGAGTTAAGTGCACCTCCCCTCTGGTCCCCTCACTCAGCTTGTTGGTTTGGGGGTGCTGTGGGGGTTTATATTGTTGTACTGAGATTAATGCGGGATCATCCGCTTGTTATTGGTGATTTCAGACTTAGTTATCTATTTTATTCTATGTGATTGCTTGTGTTGTTTTTACCTCGGTGCAACCCTCTGACCTTAGTTCACTCGTAATTCCTTGGTCCGTGCAGCTTTTGCTGTGATTATTCCCTTTTGTGGAGCGCGCGCGTCCGAGCGCTTGACGAGACGGTCTCTGACCGGCAAGGGGTCGCCGCGCACTCCAGTGGAGCCCGGTACCGGCAGCCTGAAGGCGCGCATGGGCTTCCCTGGTACGCCCTGACATTCAGGCCGGGTGGCTCACGGCCGACGCGCGCGCCCAAAACGCTGACCAATTGGGCTAGTTTTTAGTTGGATTTGGTAGCGATTGGGCTGCGCGCCTTGGCACGTTTCCAAGGCTCACAGGAACGCGCGTTTTCGCTCGTTCTTCACACCGGCTGGCCCCTTGTATGATCGCCAGTGATTTGGTTGGAAAATAATACAGGCCCAGAGTGTGCACACGCTCTAGTGATTGTGGGGGCCAAGGTCTCTGACCTTATTGATTACAGCCTTGCTGAGGGGGTTTGGGTACCATTCCAAAATTCTTCTGCTTCCAGTGTGCTGTGGGCTGACCCCCCCCATTACCCCCAGGAGTGTGATGGCCCTGGCGGCTAAGGAAGGGGCGACACCGGTGGATCCGGACATCTTGGCTGGCTGGGCTCAGCGCGCGATTTGCTTAGTAGGCAACGCAAATTGCGCTATCTCTTCGGAGAGGCGCAAGTCCTTGTTACTCAGAATGGACAGCAACTTGACTGAACTTGGGGAAGCGGAGCCAGGTCCCCTGGCTGGAGGTTGTCTCTTCGGAGACCGCTTCGTTAAGGATGTCACCAAGTATGTAGGGGCTTTCACCGCCTTGGATAAAGCCCAGAGCGGTATCAAACAAGCACTCACACAGGGTGTTTTCAACAGGGCCGGGCGAAGCGGGGGTCGCTCGTCAGGCCGAGGATTCCAAAGAGGCTCCCAGAGAGGAGATTTTGGTCGCGGACGTGGTGAGTGGGACTCCACCCGCGGTGGCACCTTCTATCCGTCTCGGAGAGGATTCAACAAAAGACGTTTCCAGTCGGGAAACAACAGAGCAAATTTCAAGGCACACCAGAGTTCCGGTGAGTGTAACAGATGTCTCTCTGTTTCCATTGGGGGGTCGCACACATCATTGTCTGCTGCAGTGGCAGGTGTTGACTCAGGATGCTTGGGTCTTGCAGACCACTCAAGGGTTTCACCTAGATTTCTATTCTCATTCGACGCAACCATTCCCCCGCCACCTCTCCATTTTTCCCAACTAGATCACAGTTTCATATAAGTAGAGGTGGCAGACTTGCTGCGGAAGGGCGCGATCGCTCCATGTCAGAGAAGCCCTCGCGGTTTCTCCAGCAATGTCTTTATCGTTCAGAAGAAAGGAGGTGGCAAAAGGTTAGTGCTCAACCTCAAGGAGTTCAACCAGTATCTGACTTACAATCATTTCAAAAATGGAAGGTATTCATTTGTTAGCAGATTTGCTACAAGAAGGGGATTGGATGGTCCGGCTGGATCTGAGGGATGCATATCTTTCTATTCCGATTTTTCCTCCACACCGGAGATTCCTGCAGTTTCTTTGGAACGGCCGATGGTACGAGTACTTGGCTCTTCCTTTCGGTCTCTCTTCGGCTCCCTGGTGTTTCACCAAAGTAATGAAGCCGGTGGTGGCCTATCTCAGGGAAAGAGGAGTGCGACTGATCATTTACCTAGACGATATCCTGATCATGGCACAGGATCAGTCTATTTTGCAGCACCAGCTGACCATGACTACTTCGATGCTCCAAGGCCTAGGGTTTGTGATAAATCTGAAGAAGTCCGTAGTGGTCCCGTCTCAGGTGATAGATTTTCTGGGGTTCACAATCAATTCCCTGACAGCGCAGCTGTGTCTCCCACAGGTGAAGTTGAGGGAGTTGAAGAAAGAAATAGTGAAGTTGCTGGACAGTCAAATGGTCACGCTCAGGACGCTGGCCAGAGTTGTGGGGATATTGGCGTCATCGATCCAGGCGATTTTCCCGGGTCCTCTGCTTTACAGAGCCCTCCAGCGCATGAAAATCAGGCACCTTCAGAAGGGTCTCTCGTACACGGACTCGGTTCCCCTCACGGACGAGGTCCGAATCGAGCTTCAGTGGTGGCTAGGTCACGTGGATGCCTGGAATGGCAGGGCGATCTTCGGATCGCAACCAGAAATAGTGATAGAGTCCGACGCCAGCAGATGGGGCTGGGGCGGGCGCTGTGGAGATGTTTCCACAGGCGGCAGGTGGTCCTCGCAGGAGCTGGAGCTTCACATAAATTGTTTAGAACTACTAGCAGGATCGTTCGCAGTCCGCACGTTATCCCCGAAGCAGACATCTTGTTGCATCCTCCTGCGTCTGGACAATGTGTCCGCAGTGAGGTATATCAACAAGTTGGGAGGCACGAGGTCGTCTCTTCTTGTTCAAATAGCCAAAGATTTTTGGCACTATTGCCTTCAGAGCCAGATATCGGTAATAGCGGAGTACATTCCAGGACAGTCCAATCAGGTGGCGGACTGGAACTCCAGACACTTACGGGATTACAGCGACTGGAAGTTGCTTCCCCAAGTATTCCTCTGGTTGCAGGCGATTTGGGGTCCTTTTCAGACAGATCTGTTCGCCTCCAGGTTGCCTTACCAGATTCCCCGGTTCTTCAGTTGGAGACCGAGCGACAGCGACTGATGCATTTCTGCAAGATTGGTCGCAGGGGATCCAGTATGCCTTTCCTCCCTTCTTGTTGATTCCCAGAGTGATGACTCAGGTGATCATGCAGCAGGCGGAAATAGTCATGGTGACTCCGTGGTGGACGTCACAAGCGTGGTTTCCCAAGTTGTTGCAGTGGAGCTGCAATCGCCCCCGGTTACTACCGACCTTGAAGTGGTTGTTGCAAGGCCCTCGTCAAGAACAGCACCTGTTGCTGTTGGAGGGCCGGCTAACGCTGATGGCATGGAGGCTTTCCGGGAACAGTGGCAACTGCCGGGAGTTTCGAACACGACTGCTGAGTTCATCAAACAGGCATGGGCTCCTTCCACCAGGATACGTTATTCCGCAGCCTGGAAGAACTGGGTGGATTGGTGCGTGGGACGACACCTGGATCCCGTGGGGGCAGAATTATCCCAAGTTTTGAACTTCCTGTCAGAAAAAGCAGCCGATGGTCTGGCGTACCGTTCAGTCAATAACTTTCATTCGGCTATCTCAGCGGGGCATGCTCGGGTAGACGGGAAACCAGTAGGTATGCACCCGGTTGTCTGTAAGTTGTTGAAGGGAATCAGGGTAGCTAACCCTCCCAAGCCCAAGTATACAGGTTTGTGGGATGTCTCTGTAGTGATTTCGTTATTCAACAAATGGCCGATTAACTCCCTTCTGTCCAGAAAGCAATTGTCGGCGAAATTGGCCATGTTGCTCTGCTTATCGTCTTGCAGAAGGTCTTCAGATGTGAGAGCACTCGACGTAACAGGTAGAGTGTTTACCCCAGAAGGGGTTTCTTTTCATATTACAGGTCGTACTAAAACATTGTCTTGACATATTTCTTATAATTCCTTTCCTGAAAATGAAAAATTATGTGTGGTCCAATGTTTGAAGACTTACGAGGAATGTACGAAGGCCTTGCGGCCACAGGGCTGTTCTCAATTGCTAATTGCTATTCAAAAGCCCTTTAAACCTGTAGTGGCTGCCGCTATTGCTAGATGGCTTCGCTTCATTATGAAAGAAGCAGGTGTTGATACACACATTTTTGGTGCTCATTCAGTAAGAGGCGCGATGGCATCACAATCATATGGTTTAGGATCAAGTATCCAAGATATTATGCGTTGTGCAGATTGGTCCTCTGAATCAACGTTTAAAACGTTTTATTATAAGCCGGTGGGAGATGTTACTTCAGTGGTATTTACTCAGCGTTAAACTAGCATAATCTGAAGCCTCCGGTCCTGTAATAGAATCAAAAATTTGCTAGCATTTGCGACAAGAATGTTCAATTCTATTAAGGACACGGAGGCGAGGATTATCACACCCGGCTTAATGTACAATATGTAATAAGCTTACCCACCCTTTTATGCAATGATTACGGTGGTGTTATCTCCTTTATTGCAGGATCTGATAAGAAGTCGGATTGATCGACCTCGAATGTCAGGATGTTAAGCTGAAGCTGCTCTTCCACGTTGGAGGATTGTGAATGTTCAAGTTTTGTTGGACTTGTTTCGCCTCAAAGAAAGAGGATGATGAGAGCACGCAAGGGGTTCTTATGGACTGTGGGGGCATGCCTTACTCATGTGTGTTCATGGGAAATGAAGTTTTGTTAATGTTTTGTGAAAATATTCATTTTCATTGGCTTGCCTTGTTTTATGCAGTAAAGATTGAGAAGCATAATCCTCGCCTCCGTGTCCTTAATAGAATTGAAAATTCTTGTCGCGAATGCTAGCAAATTTTTGATTGTGCACGCAGCTTGTAAATATGCAGACAGACAAAGCAATCTTTGACATAGCTGTGTGTTTATAAGGTAGACTCTCACAGTTATAAAATCTCTCACGGCATTTCATATTCTTGTCTTGGTGTGTATTTACAAGCTGTGTGCACAATCTTTGACATAGCTGTGTGTTTATAAGGTAGACTCTCACAATGTTAACATCTCTCACATTACATAAGGTAAGGTCATGGGATTGTTCCATGTGAAAGGATGCATTGCTGGAAATTATTTTTTTTCTACAATTTTTTACACTGTTTTTCCCTGTGGTGCGCTTGAGGGCCTCATTTATGAGGCCATGCATCACTTTTATGCTGCCGGTGCGTCACTTTTTGTGACACAGCAGTGATGTAAAAATTGTACCTTGTTGAGTTATATTTACAAAGTGACGCATTTAGGTAGATGCGTCACTTTGTAAAGCCCTGTGCCATATTATATGTGCGTCAGGTGTAGTGTATGCAAAGGGGGCGTATTGACGCAAAGAAGGGTTGTACAAATGACGCAGTGAAATCTATGAGATTTCACTGCGTCACTTTTAGGACGCTTTTGTGTCAAATTTTTGCACCTGCCTCACAGCAGGTGTAAGACTGACGCAGGCCCTTTCACATAGAGCTTGCCCCATGTGAAAGGATGGATTGCTGGAAATTATTTTTTTAAATGACATAAATTAAGATAGAATATACAAAAAAAGAGAGACATATTTACAAGCTGCTTGCGCAATCTTTGACATAGCTGTGTGTTTATAAGGTAGACTTCTTTATAAATTGTTTTTTATGCTTGGATTCAATGCTGGTTTAGAAATTGTGTGATGGTTTCATTGGATTTGTAAATATGGTCATTTTTTTTAAGCACATTGTGCAACCAGTAGCATGGGTGGAAGGAGTGAATGTCTGGAGAGGGATAGGAATAGCAGATAGAAAACCATATGAAATGGTGGGGAGATGCATAAACGCACAGCTATGTCAAAGATTGTGCACGCAGCTTGTAAATATGTAGGCATACAAAGCAATGTTTGACATAGCTGTGTGTTTATAAGGTAGACTCTCACTGTTATAAGATCTCTCACTGCATTTCATATTCTTGTCTGGGTGTGTATTTACAAGCTGTGTGCACAATCTTTGACATAGCTGTGTGTTTATAAGGTAGACTCTCACAATGTTAACATCTCTCACATTACATAAGGTAAGGTCATGGTATTGTCCCATGTGAAAGGATGCATTGCTGGAAATTATTTTTTTAAATGGTATAAATTGAGATAGAATATACAAAAAAAAGAGAAACATATTTACAATATGCGTGCGCAATCTTTGACATAGTTGTGTGTTTATGCATTTTCCCACCAATGCTGTGAGAGATGTTAACATTGTGAGAGTCTACCTTATATATATTAATATTGTGGACATGTGCGTAAGATCACACTGATGGGTGAATTAAGCTTCACTCACAGTGTGATCTTAGGCAGATTAGCAGGATGTTACATGTAATGAGAAATTAATGTTATGTGTTGCTTATATATAGGTGGCCTGTTTTTCGTCTGTAGAGAAAGTGAAATAATATGAGCAGAGACACACATACTGCTTGCAGAGACAGACATGGTACATTATATCTAACATTCTGATCATGTGCCTAAGATCACACTGTGAGTGAAGCTTCATTCACCCATCACTGTGATCTTAAGCAGAGTCACACATACTGTTGGCAGAGTCAGACATGGTAAATTATATCTAGCATTCTGATTATGTGCCTAAGATCACTCTGTGACTGAAGCTTGATTCACCTATTATTGTGATGTTAGGCAGAGTCACATATACTGTTGGCAGGGATAGACATGGTACATTATAACTAACATTTTATTAATCTGTCTAAAATCACACTGTGAGTGAAGCTTGCAATAATGAACAATTAGAGTGCTAACATTTAGAATATATGGCAAATGTGTGACACATCTGAATGCCTTCTTGATGGAACTAAAGTAAACAAGCATTGAAAATACAATAGATTTGGTGTGATATTAGGCACATGTGCACCATATTACATGTAATCTACCATCTCTTTGTCTGCAAGCAGTATATATGTTTCTTCTTATATTATTTCAAATTATTTTCAGGCGAAAAACAGACAACCTATCTATAAACAAGACATAACATTAAATAATAAATAATATTTAACATTGTGGAAGCGGTTTGTAAGTATGCCAATGAAACCTTTACACTATTTCTGGACCAGCATTAATATCAAACATTGAAAATGTATGGCAATGTGTGACACATCTGAATGCCTTGTTGATGGAACCTAAGTAAACAAGCATTGAAAATGCAATAGATTTTGTGTGATTTTAGGCACATGTCCATGATATTACATGTAATGTACAATCTCTGTCTGTGGAAGCAGTATGTGTGTCTCTGCACAAATTATTTCTCTGTATCTACAGGTAAAAAACAGGCCACCTATATATTAAGAAGATATAACATAAATTAGTAAATTATATCTAACACTGCAAGCGGTTTGTAAATATCCCAATGAAACCTTTACACTATCTCTGGACCAGTATTAATGTTAAACATTCAGAATTTATGGCAAATGTGTGACACATCTGAATGCTTTCTTGATGGAATCAAACTAAACAAGCATTGAAAATGCAATAGATAATCTCCGGACCTCTAATGACCTCTTTAATCGTCGACTGGAGGATTTTGAAAGCCGGGTGCGACGCAATAACGTGCGCATCATTGGTGTTCCAGAAAATTCCACGGGCTCTTCCACGGATCTCCTTGTTGAAGACCTCATCCTCACGCATCTTGCTCCTAAAGGCCTCAGCAAATTCTTTGCTGTTGAACGTGCGCATAGAGTTCCGGGTGGTCAGCCTAAACCCGGTGCTCCACCTCGCCCGATTATTGCTAGAATCTTCTATTTCAGGGATAGAGACGCTATCCTGCAGTATCGCTAATGGGTGGCCCGGTGAAGTTTGAGAATACCACTGTGAGCTTCTACCCGGACTTCACACAATCTGTTCAGAAACAGAGGATGGGGTTCCAGGGAGTTAAGCGGAGACTGAGGGACATGGGATGGAAATATGCGATGCTTTTCCCGACCCGACTACGGATTGAATATGAGGATCGGACATTTTTCTTTGATCGCCCGGACAGAGTGAGTGACTGGCTTGATTCCTTGCCTGAGCGACGAGATCGCACGGAACATTCCGGTGGAGCCGAGGGTGGCCAACCTGACCAAGAATGAGCTGTACTCCCGAGTTACTGACACTGCTTATGATATGTCACTGTGGTTAGACGTCTCCCGTATCACTAAGACTTCTGTGTATACCCCGAGGTGGCGGGGGGTGGGACTCACTCCTCCTCTGGGTTTCTTCTTGTAGATTAGTTCTATGTTAGGGCGACAGGCACACTGCAAGTTGGGGTGGCTTTTGAGTCTAACGCAGGGGTGCAGGGTGGGGGGCTTTCTTCTCCTGGGACTGTGGGGGGAGGGTGGGAAGTGTTTGGGGTGTGTTTTGGTTCTTTTTCAAGGCAACGTAATGACTTATTATTTGATTTGGGTGCTGCGCTGCGGGTTGGGAGGGCTCTGCTACCATATCGAGTGTGGGGGGTAGGGGGTTGAGACTTCTAAGTTGGAATGTTAATGGATTGGGGGATAGGATAAAACGGGGTGTTGTATTGCAATACTCGAAACGTTACTCCCCTGATGTAGTGTTACTGCAGGAAACACATCTGATTGGGAACACTTGTCATGCTATGAATAGGCGGGGATACCACCTTGCTGCCCATGCTGGTTTCACCTCCGGTTCCAGGGGGGTGGGTATTCTTGTTCAGAACTCCCTTCCCCTGGAGGTTGACAATGTAATGTGTGACAATAGAGGGCGTTTCGCTGCCCTCACTGGTAGGTGGGAGGGGAAGACCATCACGCTGCTTTCTGTCTACGTCCCCCCTGGTTTGCAGTCCTTGATCTTTTCTGATTTGGGGAGGGTGGTTCAGGGACTCCCTGACTGTATTTTTATTGTGGGCGGAGACTTCAATTCTGTTGTTTCTGGTGTGGAAGACCGCCATCCCCCCCGAGATCTCGTGAGGTCCCAATTATGGTTCAGTGGATTCCTGGAAACTCTGGGCTTGATTGACTGTTGGAGGGTGATGCACCCTGGTCGGACACAGTTTACCTTCCACTCGGGTGCCCATGTCAGCCTGTCCAGGTTGGACTATGTTTTGATGCCGGCAGCACAGGCCTCATTGATAAAGGAGATTAGGCACTTAGCTAGGGGGATTTCGGATCACTCTCCCGTATGGCTTCATATGGACATTAATCTGGGCACTGGGGGTCGAGTGGCTCCGATTAACCCCTGGTATCTTCATAACCCTAAGACCCGTGCTGAACTTGTCAAGTCCCTTGATCACTACTTTCTTGAGAATGAGGGGTCGGTGTCTTCTTCTGTCTCATTATGGGAGGCGTTTAAGACGGTCCTTCGTGGACATGCATTATCATTGATTGCTGGTGCTAAAAAGAGCAGAAATGAGGGGGTGGTCCGACTGGAGGCTGATATTACTGAACTGGAAAGAGAGTTGGAGTTGGGGGTCACTCGAGACAAACTTCATGTCCTCGGTCTCAAACAGTCTGATTATAGGGCTTTGGTGACTGATGCCGCTAAACTCATGAGTAGGGAGCGACAGGGGCGGCTGTATGATATAGGGGACGAGGCTGGGAAATTGATCGCCTGGTTGGACAGAAAAGAGAGAGCGAGTCGTGTGGTTCCGGTGATTGAGAGGCCTGATGGAATGCATGTGACTGATCCAGTTGAGATAGTTCAGTGCTTCGCTGATCATTTCTGTGAGGTCTATTCTCCAGTTTCTGTTAGACCAGAAGAAGACTCTCACCAGTTGTTGAGAGATATTTCACTACCGCGCCGGTCGGACTCAGACAGGGAGCTGCTGGAAGCGCCACTCTCGGTAGATGAGATAGCTACTGCTATACGTTCTCTTCGTTCGGGGAAGGCTATGGGTCCCAATGGTCTCCCTATTGAGTTATACAAGTTGCGTCCGGACAGGATTGCACCATATCTCCGCGGTATGTTCATGGAATCGAGAGATACTGGCTCCCTCCCTTACGATCAGCGTCTTGCGTCGATAGTAGTGATCCACAAGGAGGGGAAGCCAAGGGCTTGATGTACGTCCTACAGACCCATTTCGCTTCTTAATGCAGAGCCAAAAATCCTTGCTTAGGTACTAGCTAACTGCCTCATCAATGTGATTAGTGACTTGATTCAGCCGGACCAGTCTGCATTCATCCCGCACCGTAACACAGCACTGAACTTGAGACGCTTACACGGAGCTCTCGCGAGAGCCCCATATCTTCGGGGGTCGGCCATCTTGGTCTCTCTTGACGCCACGATGGCTTTTGACACCGTGGAGTGGTCATATTTGTGGGCCGCTTTGGCGAAATTCGGCTTTGGTCCTGGCTTTATTAGCTGGGTGAAACTTCTCTATGAGGCTCCGTTGGCACAGGTAGTGGTCAATGGTCGGGTATCCAGGCCCTTCGCTCTGGGAAGGGGTACTCAGCAAGGCTGTCCATTTTCTCCGCTCCTCTTTGCACTCGCCCTGGAGCCTCTGGCTGCATGGTTGCGCTGGGAATCATCGATGAAAGGTATACAGTGGACCCCTGAGTTTGAAGATCGCATATCGCTCTATGCGGACGATATTCTGTTGTATCTCACTTCGCACCAAAAGTCGCAAAATTTGCTGTTTGATGTGTTGATTTTATTCGGACGCAATTCTGGCCTTGTGATCAATTGGTCCAAGTCTTGTATATACGTACTCGCGGGTGGCGCCCCTACATTGCCACGTGGTTGTCCAATACAGGTTACACAAGAGGGTTTCAAATATTTAGGGATTTTTATCACTTTGGACCCCGTAGCCAGATATGAGCGTAATTTACTCCCTCCGCTACAACGGTTGCATTCTGACGTGGTGGGCTGGCGCGGCCTTCCTCTGTCCCCCCTCGGTCGAGCAACCCTTTTCAAGATGATGTCTCTACCGCGGTTTTTATACGCGCTCCAGAATACGTTTGACGCAATTCCTGCAAAATACTTCCGGGAAGTGGAGAGTCTACAAAGACAGCTGATTTGGGATGGGCGTGCCCGTATCGCCCTCCCTAAACTTACTCTTCCCTGGTATGACGGCGGTATTGCTCTTCCCGATATTAGGCATTATTATTGGGCCTCTCAATTGAGTGCAATTAATCACGGTATGTATGGTCCGGGTTTGGATCCCGCATTTGAGATGGATAGGTGGCTCTTACCGGGAGGAAACTATAATAGGGCGCTATACTCTAGATCTGCAATTCGGATGCTTACTGGTCCTACCAAGATCGCCGTGCAGGTGTGGAATTGTGCGAATGCAGCAATGGGGTGGAGTGGGAGACCGACCCGGGCGACCCCCTTGTACGATTCTTGCAAGCTGGGAAGTTTATGGCGGACGAAAGGCTTTGGGAAATGGGATATGATTGGTATCAGTAGAGTGGGCGATCTCTGGGTTAAGGATAGGATTAAGACTTTCGAGGTCTTGAAGGCGGAATATGACTTGAGTGATCGGGAATTTTTTTCGCTATTTACAGATTCGTCACGCGCTGGGCTCTGTTTTCCCCGTAGGGACCGTTATTCCGGAATCTTCCCCGTTGGAGGATCGGATACTTGACGGATATGTGCCCGATAGCACGATTTCTTTGATTTATAAGAAATTAATTAATGATCGGTCTGACCTGTTAACGCATTTAAAGAAGGTCTGGACCAGAGACGGCTTACTATTAGATGACGAGGACCCAAGGAGGTCGCGATACCGGCCCGTCTTCGACTAGTCCAACTCAAGATCTTGCACCGTGTGTATGTTACTGGCCCGCGACTGATTCGAATGGGTTATTCTGTTGATGGGTTATGTATTCGTGGTTGTGGTCAACTGGCTACTTTCCTTCACCCATTTGGGAATGTCCGGAGGTTGCTGTATTTTGGAATAGAGTGCATGCGGTCATGAAAGATGTTATGGGAGTCGAGATACAACCGGAAGCTAGGTGGTGTCTGCTGAATGTATGGGAACCGAATGACTATGACGTGGCTCAGTCCCGATGGGCGACCCTGGCCAACATGATTGCTAAACGAGACATTGCACAGTTGTGGGGCGCTCCCCGCCCGCCGACGGTCTCGGTGTGGAAGGAAAATATGGATTGGTGTATGTTTCGGGAGAAGACGGTGTATGTGGCACGAGGGAGGCCCCAAAAATGGGGGAAAATTTGGAATCAATGGAACTCCTACAGAGGAGATATATGCACACCACCCCTTCCTGAGGTACCCAATGATTCACATTATCCCTAATCCTGACGTTCCATGACTTGCTTTGATTCATATGTTTTAAAATCTTAGTCTTTTCCCCCGACTCTACCCCCCTTGAATAATTTTTTTGTTGATTGACTTGCACTGTACTGCTATTACCTTTTCCTTCCCGCTCAGAAACAGCGCCTGTATTGTAATGTTCTTTTTGCCTTGATTGATTGTTTTCTTTATATAATAAAAAGAGTTTAAAAAAAAAGAAAATGCAATAGATCTCGCCCTCGGTGTCACACATACTGTTGGCAGTGAGAGACATGGTACATTATATCTAAAAAACAATTAATCTGTCTAAGATTACACTGTGAGGGAAGCTTGAAATAATGAGCAACTAGAGTGCTAACATTCTAAATTTATGGCAAATGTATGACGCATCTGACTGCTTTCTTGATGGAAGCAAGGTAAACAAGCATTGAAAATGCAAAAGATTTGGTGTGATCTGAGGCACATGTGCATGGTATTACATGTAATCTACCATCTATGTCTGTGCAAGCACTATGTGTGTCTCTGCACTAATTATTTCTCTGTATCTACAGGCCAAAAACAGACCACCTATATATAAACAAGACATCAAAATTAATTAGTTAATCGTTTTTGACAGAAAGCAAAGCACATGTAATGTAAATGAGCTTTTTGCTGTATACTAGTGTTTATATTGTTTACTTATTGTAATTGATATGTAATATGTTTGTAGTGGTCTATAATATGTTATTTTTTGTTTCCACAAATTACAATCATCTATACAAACAAAGAGAAAGATGCCTTCTAAAACAAGGAGAGACAAAAATTATAAGAGAAAATTAAGGTCTAAGGAAAAAGAAAATCAACCAAAATAAAATCTTTGGAGAAAAAGAAAAATGCTCCTGGTAAGCAAAGTACAAATTTTCTAAGGAAACTATTCAAATTTGAAGCAAAAACAAGTATTTTAAATAAAAAGACTGAAACACGTGTAATTTAAAAAAAGACAGGATGTCCATTTACAATTGTTAGACGTGTACAAGGAGACAATATTTTGAAAAGCAATAGAAGAAGCAAACAATTTTCTGACATTCGTAGACGAATGTTTTACAACAGGATTATATCGAATTTATTAAAAAATATAAAAAGTTATAAACAAAAGACAGCTTTTTACAAGAAAAAAAAAACCATAGCTAAGATCGTGGATGAAGAATTTAAAGTGAAAAATACATTGTTTTGTTTAGTAATGAATAGAATTCGTACACTTGTTACGATAATTAATGTGTTTAAATCAAAATGTAAGTGGAGGAGAGTAATTAATCGAACTCATTTTTGTGATGTTTTTTCTGGAGAGTGGAAGCATAGTTCAAGTTTTGAGCCATTTTTTAATGAAGAAAGTTACTTTCAGGATAATGATTTGGTGCATGCAGTTGACACCAGTGGTCGAGCATATGAGGTGAAGGACGGTTGTCCGGTTGAAAAAGAAGAGATTGTGCCTAGAAATACAGAAGAGGGGTTAGCTGATGAAGTTTTAGGGAGATGCCCTAAGGCTCCAGTGTATACATGGAATTGTAGTAGTATTTGTAGCGTCCGACAGGAATCAATTGATTTGTTTTGCACTTTCTTACGGACATATACTAAGAAAACTGTGGAAAAAAAAATGAAAATTTTACTAGAGTTAGATCCTTGTAGAGTGAGAGAAAAAACAGGTTTGCAAGGGCATTCACTGGCGTGTCTTTCAAGAAAAGTATGTCAGAGTGTTTTTCACCATTTTAGGATGTTAGCAGTGCATCATAATAAAGTGAGGAAATTAGTGAGAAGGTTGTACTATGCAAAAAGTTCAGCACTTAAACTAAAACAGTTAAACAGTGCTCTTTTGCATGGAACTGAATTAGATGTCAAAAACATTTGTGATGAAATTGAGTTTTGTTACTTTGGTGAAAAAGAGGTTAGTGCAGAAATTGATACAGTAATGGAAGGTAATGTAGAAGAGAATGTAGAGATTTTAAGTACAGACAAATTTGAAAATGAAATTATAAAGTTTAAGGACAATTCAAGTGAAAGGCCTAATTTTTCTTGTGTTTGTTGTCGACGGACTCATTATAAGCATCAGACTAGATTAATTGATTTATATGTAAAAAGGAAAAGATAAATAATAATGAGTGGAAGGAATTTGCAACTTATTTGTTGGTTGAAAATTGTTTTGATTTGGGCTCGGATCAACGTATTTGTACATATTGCTATAATAAATTAAATGAAAATAAAATGCCTGCTAGAGCTGTTCATAATAATCTGGAGTTGGTAGACATTCCTTCTGAATTGATGGATTTAAATACCTTTGAGTCTATTCTGATTCAATGTGTGCATCCTTTTCAGGCTATTGTTCGCATGGAGCCTAAGACAGGGAAATTGCCTCCTTCAGATTTACAGAGAGGATTAAAGGGAAGAGTTGTTTATTTGCCTCTAGATTTTAAGAAAAATATTGATACCATTGGTGTTGAAAAAGTAGAAGAGGAACCTCTGGTTATTCTAGTTAATGGTGTTCCGACAAAAAGTAAGAAAATCTGGCAAGAATTAGTGGATGTTAGGAAAGTCAAGAAGGCAACGTTGTATCTGGTAAAAAATAATCAGTACTATAAAAATGTGTATGTGGGAGATGAGGAAACAACTGTACAAGACGACACTGATGTCTCTGCTGGACAAATAGAAAAAGTTGATGTCTCTAGAAGTGAAGAAATTTACGAACATTATAGTGTTCATCCATTGCATTCCAAAGAAGTAATGGGGAATGCTATTGACTTGTTTCAGATGAAAAAAGCCGAAGGAAGTCCCATTAGTGTATGGGAAGAAAGTTTAGAAGCTGGTTGCTTTCCACATTTATTTCCAACAGGTGAAGGTGGACGATATGACGACCGACCTGTTCAAATTCCTGCATCTGAATACCGGACTTCAAGATTATATGCAGAAGATCCAAGGTTTTGTCAATGCATTCCATATTTGTTCCATCTACTGTTTGAGAGTGACTTGTCTGGACTTTCCTATGCAGTAAACCATATATTGAAAAGTGGAGCACATCAGCAAAATGTTTCGGCAAGGGAATTTATGGATAAAGTGAAACTGCAAGACAGTGTTTTGGAATCTCAGCTAATTAATCTCATGGCATGTCAGCGTGGTACTAACGAGTATTGGTACCGTCGTCATGGGGAATTGAAATGTATGCTAAGAAACTTAGGAACTCCTACATGGTTCCTCACTCTTAGCTGTGCGGAGTATGCTTGGGAAGACTTACTTGAATTTCTACAAGAGGCAAATAAAAACATTGAAAATATTGAATACAAGACACCTGGAGAACTGTGCTCTTTGTATCCAGTTAATGTATGCAGGTATTTCAATCATAGGTTTGAAGCTATGATGTCTTTTATTACAAACCAAAAAAATCCTCCGCTTGGAGAGGTGTTGGATTTCTTTTGGAGAAAGGAGTATCAAGCAAGAGGTGCTCCTCATATACATATGCTGCTATGGATTAAAGATGCACCAAAATTTGGAACAGATTCAGATGAGAAAGTGATGAGTTTCATTGAGCAGTATTCTACATGTGCTGTTCCGAAAAGTACAGAAGAAAACGATTTAAGACATCAAGTTTTACGCTTTCAAACACATCGTTGTGGGAAATACTGTAGTCGAAAATACAAATCCAAGGACAAGTTCTACACGAAATGTCGTTTTGCATTTCCACGTCCAGTAACAATTTTATGTCTTCTCTCCGACATACTGTGACAAGAAAATCACCCAAAAATACATACAACCTAAGAAGAAATGAGGAATCCAAATTCATAAATGACTACAACCCAGTCATTTTATCCATGTGGAATGCTAACATGGATATTCAATATGTGGCTGACAACTCTATTGCTGTGGCTCGATATGTGACGTCTTACATCACAAAATCAGAAAAGACGGAACTGAAGGAAATGTGGGAAGAAATTTCACATGAAAAGAGTCTAAGCAAGAAATTATACAGTTACAGTCTAAAGATGTTGTCGCATCGAGAAATTGGAGCGTATGAATGTTCTGATCGGTTGTCATCAGCAAGTCTATATGCCAAATCTAGAACCATCATTTGGGTGAGTCTAGGTCTTGCTGCAATACGAAACCGAGTTTTAAAATCTGTACAAGAAATTGAGTATTTGGCGGAGAAAGAACCAGACAGTACAGATATTTTGAAGACAAACATGTTGGATACATACTATCCAAATAGAAGTACTCACCTTGAGAACGCTTGTCTCTATGAAGTTCTGCAAACCTACACTTTTAAAAGGAACGTCACAGAACACATCAATAAAGGTGTATATGCTGTAATGGGATGTGAAGGCTGTTTAGTAAAACAAAGAAAAGGCCATTTGATTAATCATCGAAAATTGAATTGTGATTCTCCAGACAAAAGAGAATTTTATTACTTAGCACTTTTACAACTCTTTAAACCTTGGCGTAGAGAAGAGGAACTACTTAGAGATTTTCTTACTTATGAAGATTCGTTCAATGCAACCAAAGATACCATAGAATGTCCTGTTTTTTCAAGTTATCTGCAAATGTTGACCGAGGAAATACAGCAAGAAGCTACAATTGCAGCAGAGATTGCTAGAGACAGTTCTCAAGACAGTCAGAGTTCTGCTTCATTGAGTCAGGATCCACTAGGAGGACCAATTATACAAAATGAAGCTGCCACTGCCATGGATGAAGTTGAAAGAGCCATGGAACAAGCTCAGGAGGATGTACTTGATTTAGAAGATTTGGAAAAAGAACTAAACGTTGAACAGAGACAAATATATGACGAAGTCACACAACAAATTGAGCATAGTTTATCACATGAGAAAAAAGAGTGCTCATGTACATAATTTTTGCCTATCCGACTATATGTCAGTGGAGAAGCAGGAACTGGGAAAAGTTTCCTGATTAAAGTGATTGCAACATATTTGCAGAAAACAACGGAATCATCGCTCTCTTGTGTTGTTACTGCTCCAACTGGGTTGGCTGCACACAACATTAAAGGAATTACTTTACACCGGTTATTGATGCTGCCAGTGGAGCATGATAACAAATTACAATACCACAAGCTATCTGGAGAAGCTTGTTGTGAAGTTTCAGGACTACTAAAGAAAATGAAACTTCTTATCATTGATGAAGTAAGCATGGTATCAAATGTAATGCTTGCTTTTGTGCATTTAAGAATGTAAGAAACTCTTAAAACAGACTATGATGTGATATTTGGAGGAAAACATATAATTGTTTTTGGAGATTTACTGCAACTTACTCCAGTGAAAGGACAGCCAGTGTTTAAAATGCTTACGCATGAAGATACCAGGAAGTGTTTAGGAAGCATTGGAAATGTTAACATATGGCTAAATTTCAAATATGCAGAACTGCTTCAAAATATGCGTCAGGCAAAGGATGAAGATTATAAAAATATTCTACAAGATGTAAGAATTGGAAAACTAACTGAGCATGGCAAAGAAGCGTTACATGCACGATTAATTTCAAATTTGTTTCCAAAGGAAAATATTCTTCCAGAGAATATTTTTAAGAAAATTCCTGAAAACAAGTCTGTCATATGCTTGATGCCAACTCTGCAAGAATGTTCAATCTTCAACACCAACATGTTAAAGTTGGAAAATCAAGAGATTGTAAAACTAGAAGCTATTGATAAAATAGAACATGAAGGAGCCACTATTATTTGGTCAGAAAAATTTAAAACAAAATTGGATTCTTTATAGAAGACAATATCCAAAACTGCTGGTATGGAAAAGAGACTGTATGCATCTTTAAATTGTCGTATAATTTTACGACGTAATTTACATGTGGAAAGAGGTTTAGTAAATGGAGCAATGGGTCATGTTGTAGATTTTGTGAATTACCGAAATAGAGATGGAATTGAAATTATAAAAATTAAATTTGAAGGTATTGAAGAAGTACAACAAATCACTCGTTGTTCTGCTCGCTTTTTGCTAGTGAAAGATTTATATGTACGCAGAAAACAGTTTCCTGTTTCTTTAGCATATGCAGTAACTATTCATAAATCTCAAGGTTTAAGTGTTGATACTGCTTTGGTGAATATTGGAAATTCTGTGTTCAAGGAGGGCATGGCATATGTTGCTTTATCTCGAGTGAGAACTTTATCTGGATTGTACTTGATTGATTTTGATGAGACAAAGATTAATGCAGATGTAAATTGTGTAAAAGAATATAATAGGTTAAGAAAAGAGTATGCTCCAAATTCACCTCAATATCCTCTGTTTGAAAAGCGTGTGGTAGGCCGAAAAAGAAGAAATGAGAAAAAGTTGTAGTGAAGTTGTAGCAAAAAGAAAAAAAGTAAATGAATCAGTAATTGTAAGCAGAAAGGAAATGGATTCAGTTAAAGATGTTGTTGGATTTCAGTTTGAAAATAGTTCTGGTGTCAACTGCTATGCTAATGTAGTGGTTAATGTTGTTTTCTTTCTCCAAACTGTAAAAGAACAGATTGCTGAAAATCGTGATCAAACACTTTGTTGTTTATTAAATTCTGTGTTTGGGAAATGTAGCAGTGATAGAACAAAAATACAAAGTGTTTCTGAAATTCGAAAGGTTTTAGACATATGTTCTGGTCTAAATCAATTTTCACAGAATATTCAGCAAGATTGTCAGGAATTTCTAATGTATATGCTTGTTGTTTTACAAGATGAAGGAGTAGATGTAGAAAATCTTTCTGGCCTTTCTTATAAATGGCAACATGATTGTGACAATTGCTCCTTTTCAAGTAGTACTACAGTAGACACTGAAAGATTTATATATTTGACTTTACCAGACTGCAAATCAGTGTCTTTTAATAATCTAGTTAGAGCAGCAAATCAAAACATGGTGTGTAGTCAATGTAAATCTGAAATGTTATCAACTTTATTTTGAAGAAGATTAGGACAGTATGTTATTTTAATGTTCCAACGAAGTAGACCTGATGGGACTAAATTGACTACATTAATAAAAAATGTTGTGGCTTCTCAATTATCAATTTGTCATTGTTATTGTTATTGTTAACTGAGTTTTGTATCGCGCCAACTCACCGACAGGTCTCAAAGCGCTTCTGACAAAGTACAGCAACAAGAGAACAAAGTGGAGATAAAGATGTTAACTTGACTGCGGAGATGTAAATGCGTCCTTGAAGAGCAGAGTTTTCAGGGTTTTTCTAAACCTGAGAAGGTTAGCCTCTCTACGGAGCACCTCCGGTAGCTTATTCCAGATGGTGGGAGCTTGAACTGAAAAAGCTCTGCCTCCTTTTGTTGCCAGTTTGAAACGTGGGCAGGATAGCAGGAGGGAATCGGAGGATCTGAGGGCGCGCTTAGGTTCATAGATTCTGAGCCTATCTTTTATGTAGGCTGGCGCCTGACTGTGGATTGCTTTATGGCAGATGCACATGCTCTTGAATTCAACTCTTTGTTTCATGGGGAGCCAGTGCAGCCTATAAAGCAAAGGAGAGGCATGAGTCCGCCTAGGTACTCCAAATATCAGGCGGGCTGCGTCGTTCAGGATGACCTGTAGACGATTGATGGAGTTTTTAGGGAGGCCTAGGTATAGTGCGTTGCCGTAATCAATTCTCGACACAATAGTAGCTGAGACGATGGTTTGGAGCATGCTCCTTGAGAGTAGAGGGGTAAGCTTACGTAGCTGCCTGATCAGATTAGTGCATGAGCCAACCACAGCGGACACTTGGTTAGTCATTGATAGTTCCTGGTCAATTTTCATCCCGAGGCTCTTTACATAAGAGCACGGTTTTGGGGTAGGTCCAAGTTCTTGTGGCCAAAACAAGTCATTCCAGGGGGAGGTAGAAGTAGAAACTACAAGAACCTCCGTTTTATCTGGATTTATTTTCAATAGGTTGGATGACATCCAGTTCACTGTGAACCGTAATATATCTTGGGCTAAGGACTGAGCCGATATGGTATTGTCGATACTCAGCAATAGCTGAGTATCATCGGCATAATTAAAAACTTTACAGCCCATGTGTGCCAGGGATTCTATCAGTGGTTGTAGGTATAAGTTGAATAAGAGTGGAGAAAGCGCAGACCCTTGCGGGACTCCACAAACTAAGGTACCTACTATGGAGACCTGATCTGCTAACTGGATCCTCTGTGTCCTCCCTGATAAGAAGGCTGTCAGCCACTGGAGAGCTTGTTCTCTTATCCTGGACCTAGCTAGTCTGTCCAGGAGCAGTGCATGGTCGACAGTATCAAACGCCGCTGATAGGTCTAATAATATCAGGGCGCTTGGCTTTTTACTGTCGGCCATGCATCTGAGCTCATCCAGTACTGACAGCATTACTAGTTCCGTGCTATGGTGGGCACGAAACCCAGCTTGCCGCTCCTGGAGAAGATGGTGGGTTTCCAGGAGGGATGACAGGGATTTTAGTACATGTTGTTCTAGTACTTTTGATAAAAATGGCAGCTGGGAGATTGGCCTGTAGTTCTTCAGACTAGTTGGATCTGCCCCAGGTTTTTTTATCAATGGTTTGACACGTGCCTCTTTGAAGGTGGTTGGTAATGATCCAGTAGCTAATGAGGTGTTCAAAAGGTCTAAGATCTGGTCCTCTAAGATCGGGATTGCTAATCGGAAAATATCGGGCGGACAAGGGTCAGCAGGGGAACCTGACTTGGTGGATGCTACTAGCTGTCTAAGGGAGGTAGCATCGATTTCAGGAAACCTAGTGATGATAGGGGTTGAGGAGTGTGAAGGGGACAGTGGCAAGATGTGTATGACCGGGTTGTCTTTCTTGATGTCTGACAATATGGACGCTACTTTTTCAAGGAAATATCCCTGAAAGGTGTCACAGTTAATCAATGTGTCTACCTTTTCCTCTTTCTTACTCAGCTCCTCCAGAATTTGAAAGGTCTCTTTCTGGATGTTTGTGGCATTATTCATGCGTGTCTCAAAGTAGTCCTTCTTGGCTGAAATAATGAGCTTTTTATACAGTTGGAACGATGTTCTGTATAAATCCCTATCAGTGTCCTTTTTAGATTTCCTCCAGCATCTTTCGAGATAGCGGAGCTTTCTTTTTTGATCTCGTAGGCTCTGGGTAAACCAAGGGGCTCCTTTTTCTGCACCCTTTATTTTTTGAGTTTTTTCAGGGGCTATCTCCTCAATGGATTGCTTGAGGGTTGTTGTTATCCTGTCGTAGTTTGAATCTAAGTCGATAACGTCTGATGGAGTTATAGATATCTGTTTGTGTTTGGACAGAGCTTTGGTCAGGGTATCGGCGTTGACTTTTTTCCACTGGCGCACTTTTTTAGTTTTTAGTGGAAGTTTAGTCTGGGAGTTATGATACGGTATGTTGTATAGAATTAGATGGTGGTCTGACCAAATGTAGGGTATAATATTTGTAATGACCGCCGTTGGCATAGAGGACCAGATAAGATCAAGGATATGACCCTTTGTGTGGGTTGGAGATTCCACAAGCTGTACCAATCCCAGAGCGGTCATAGAAGTCTGCAATTTCTGAGCTAGCAGATCTTTGTCCCTATTATCCCAGTGGATGTTAAAATCACCGGTCACCAAGATGTTTTTATAACGTGTACATAGATCCGATATTATAGGGAAAAAAGAATCATTGAACATTGAGGTGCTTTGAGGTGGGCAATATATTGTTAGGATGACGAGACAAGAGTTATTCATAGTGATTTTTATCCCTAGTAGGTGAGCAGCATTTATGGTCTCCGTTAGGATTTTAGTTACCATAAGCTGGCTTTTAAAAATCGTTGCTACACCACCACCTCGGGTTCCCGCTGGTCGGTTGCGCCAGACCATGTCATACCCGCTAGGAAGGGCGGCTATGATATCCGGGGAGGAGGTGTCACTCAGCCAAGTTTCGGTGAGTGTCAGCACATCGATGGTCTCGTCCTGTAGAAGGGTGAATATTTCTAGGTGGTGTTTCTGTAAGGACCTAGTGTTAAGGGTAGCTAGCTTTAGAGGGGGTGGCTGCCTCGAAAACATAAGACTGGGGATACGAAGAATATAATTTCTCTTGATAGTAGCGCATGTGGTAGGAGACAGACAGTACCTGTCGGACTTCAGTGCTAATAGATCAGATGAGGTATAGCAGGTACGTGTGCCAGAGTCCCTAAGCCCTAAGCCCGGTCGAGTGCGGACGGGTGCAGACGGGCAGGACTCTGGCACGACTCCGGCGCAGATCCGGCGCGCCCGCTGATCGCGTCCGCTGCGCGGAGTCATCCCTGGCCGTTTTTATGACGCTGCAAATCGCGTCACGAAGCCCAACCCGACCCAAGATGGCCGCCCGAACCGGTGCCCTGCCCTCGGCGTCAATACTCGGCCGAGAGCAGGTCCGGAACAAGAGGGTAGGGGGTGAAAAGGGGTCTGAAGCGCTACTGAGCGCTGGGGGGTCACAACACAACAACACACCTTTTAAACTCAGGTGGAGCGAAAGTGCAAAATGCAAGATGCAATGTTTAAAAACAATTAAAATTTAGAGGAAAGGCAAGAGACCTCCCGGCTTTCCGCCTCAGGAGGGTGAAAAATGCGGGCAGAGTCAGAAATTACCTGCACTCTCCCTCTCGTCCCTTTTATGACGCTGCAAATCGCGTCACGAAGCCCAACCCGACCCAAGATGGCCGCCCGAACCGGTGCCCTGCCCTCTGCGTCAATACTCGGCCGAGAGCAGGTCCGGAACAAGAGGGGAGGGGGTGAGAAGGGGTCTGAAGCGCTACTGAGCGCTGGGGGGTCACAACACAACAACACACCTTTTAAACTCAGGTGGAGCGAAAGTGCAAAATGCAAGGAAGAACCTTTACAACTGCAGCAATTATTTATCATGATGGTCCTTCAACAACATCAGGACATTACACAGTTTATTTAAAATGTCAAAAAGGTTGGCAGCTCTGTAATGATACTCAATTGACTGTCAAACAACGTTTGCCTTCTGACTTACTAAATTCTTACCTGGTGTTCTTACAACCGAAATTTTAGGGAAGGTAATTGACCTCTGAAGATTGCAGCAGTTAATATAACTTAGTTTACTCTTCAAAATTACTTTCTGAATGAGAGTGATGAAGGTAATAAAAAACATGTAGTTCTCATAGAGATAGTATATGTTTATTATATAAAGTGTGCTGTGAGTATTATAGGAATTATTTATTAAATGTAAACTAGAGATGGAAGTAAAACTCTTGTTTCATAACGTGAAAGATGTTGGAGCTTTTCTTTCAGAAAGTCGGGTAAATGAGACATTACGAAGAAAGTGGACGAATTTCCATAAAAAAGGACTTTCCATATACTGTTTGGCCTCGTGGAAAAGTGGATGGATCAAAAGTGAGTTTAGATATGGTTTTTAAAAAATTACATTAGTTAAGTAATATTTTATGGGTTTTTTAAACACAATCATTTTGATTGTGTTTTTTTTTTGCCCACTGTTATATGATGAGTACTTTTGAAGTCACTGTTTTAAGTGAAATTCAATATATTCTGAGAACAGCAAAAATAAACCATTTAACATGTTGTTGAAATTATTTTGTATTTAGTATTAACAAATATATAATATTATCCCGTTCTCTTATACTCACTTACCTATTTCCACCCTCTATCACTTCTCTTAACTTACCCTCGCTTGCCTTTTTTGACTCTCCCTCACCTCCCTTCCTTTATTCCATTTTCCACAATCATTCTCATTAACCACTCCTTCACGGCTCATTACCTCTCTCCCATCCACACATTTCTAGCTGTCAGTCACTCTACTTCACTCCCCTTCCCTTTGTTTCTTTTCTTTATTCCCTCAATAATGCTCCTTGTCTCATTAACCTTATTACACTTCACTCACTTCTTTTCTCACTTCCTATATCCTCTCATATCCTCACTCCCTTTCCATCACAGTCTGTCTCTTAGCTTCAGTCTCTGGATCCTCTCAATGTATCACTCCTCTTCCGTCATGCTTACTCCCTAAAAATGACCCACACTCCCTTCCTTGCCTTGCTTTACTCTCTTACTCAGTTCCTTTGAGTCACTCTTTCCTTTACTAGTTGTATATTCTCACTCCTTTACTTCGTTTGTCTCAAGCTCACTTGTTTTTATTCTCTCTTTATTTTTCTTTTTTCATCAACCTTCCTGCATTTCACTCACCCTCACTTACCCTTGTTAATCTCCTACTTTGTGTCTTGTATTGTAAAATATATATTATAAATATTGTAACTTATTTTGTTTTGTCTTTCACAGATATAAATTTAAATGAAAATATCAAACTAAATTGATATTACTTATAAGGTAAGTTTGATGTAGAATATTTATTTTCTCTATACTATTATCCTTAACCTCACTACTCTTCTCTGATGCTCCCACACCTCTGTTCCCCTATTGCACTTGCCTCGCTTATTCTGAATCCCCACGTTTACTCCCCTTTTCCTCACTCCTCTCTCACACTCACCTTCTTTCAGACCTTTTCCTTTACTTTCCTTCCTCTCTCTTCCTTTCCTTCATTCCTTTACTCTTTTCCCTTCCCTCACTCTCCTTACTCCACTTCACTAACTCCTACTCTTACTCCCTCTGTCCTCTTACTTCTACACTCCCCTTACCTCATTTTCTCCGTCTCTTTAGTCTCTCACTCGTCTTCTGTCGAGATCACTCCCTATAACTTAGTTATAGTCACAAATTCTCCTTTTTTGATACCTTCTCTTTTACTTACCTTCCTCTCTTTTCCCATCCTTTGCTTTTTCATTCTTTTCCTTTCTCTTACTCTTCTTACTCCAATTCAATAACTCCTTTTCTCAAATCCTCTGTCTTCTAATTTATTCACTCCACTTTTCTTAGTCTTTTTCTATTACCCTCAAATAATTTCCAGCAATGCATCCTGTCACATTGGGGCAAGTCTCATGTGAAAGTACCTGCATCAGTCTTACGGCTGCTGTGAGGCAGATGCAAGATTTTGACACAACAGCGTCCTAAAAGTGACGCAGTGAAATCTCATAGATTTCACTGTGTTACTTCTATGAATTTTACTTGCGTCAATATGCCCCCTTTGCATACATTACATTTGACGCAGGTATAATGTGGCGCAGGGGTTTACAAAGTGACGTATCTACCTAGATGCGTCACTTTGTAAATATAACTCAACTAGGTGCGATTTTTACACCACTCGTGCGTCACAAAAAGTGGCGCACCGGCGGTGTAAAAGTGACATATGGCCTCATAAAGGAGGCCCTCAAGCGCACCACAGAGAAAAACAGTGTAAAAAATTGTAGAAAAAAATAATTGGAAGAAATGCATCCTTTCACATTGGGGCCAGCCCGATGTGAAAGGGCTTGCGTCAGTCTTAGGCCTGCTGTGAGGCAGGTGCAAGATTTTAACACAACAGCGTCCTCAAAGTGACGCAGTGAAATCTCTTAGATGTTACTGCGTCACTTGTACGACCCATCTTTGTGTCAATACACCCCCTTTGCATATATTATACCTGGTGCAGGTATAATGTGGCGCAAGGGTTTACAAACTGACACATCTACCTAAATGCATTACTTTGTAAATATGACTCAACAAGGTGCTATTTTTACACCACTGGTGTGTCACAAAAAGTGACGCACTGGCGCCGTAAAAGTGACACATGTCCTTATAAATGAGGTACTGAAGCGCACCATAGGGAAAAACAGGTCTTCTCTTTTATTTTATTTCCTTTCTTCTGTTTTAATTCATTGTTTTATATATTTCCCTTATTTTATTCTCCTGACTTCACTTCAATTACAACTTCTTTTTCTTTGTCTGTCTTCTTAGTTCTACGCTTCCCTTCCTTTAATGTCTTTCTGTTAGCCTAATTCACTCCATCCTTTTAATCTCTCACTTTTCTTCTGTCACGCTCACTGCCTATAACTCGTCCATACTCATACACTCACATTCTTTCAGACCTTATACTTCACTTTCTTACCTCTCTTTTCCCATCCTTCACTCCTTCACTCTTTTCACTTTCCTTACTCCTTTTCTGCAGTTCAGTAACTGCTTCTGTCTATCCCTCTGTCCTCTAACTTACTCACTCCCCTTTTCTCACTCTCTCTGTGTTACCGCCATTCTCTCCGTCCTCTTAGTCTCTCACTCCTCTTCTATCATGCTCACTCCCTATTAGTGAACCATACTCTCACACTCATCTTCTATCAGATCTTCTCTTTTATTTTCCTTCCTCTCCCTACACTCCCCCTTACCTCATTCTCTGGGAGCCTCTCGTGCCAGAGCCCTGACACTCTTTCGGGCATAGTTCTGGGCGTGCCTCCTCTGCACGTGCCGAATCATAGTTTGATTACTAAAATCGTACTTCATTCTGGGGTCTTTTTTGCAAAATACAGTATGGCACATATTGAATTCCACGTTTGGAGTATTACAATTCTCTGTATTCTGAAAATACAAAAAATGGCGGCGATAGTGTACACTAGAGAGAAATAGTGAGAGAAAGAAGAGATGAGATGAAAAAGAGATGTGAAATGCACATTGGAGAAAATATATTGGGAGAAGGGAAGTAACTGTGAGTAAACCTACTATGTAATACAGAAATGCTGCACTCTATACTATAAGTCTCACTTTATACCACAAATATTTCACTACTATCTCATAAATTTCAAGTACAATAACAGAAAAATGTCTCAAACAATTTATAATTCATAAATATAAATTTATTGTTCAGAATTTTCATAATTTAGAAGTACTTCTAGCATTATTTGATCAGGAATCTCCTCATCACAACTCTTCATAAATGACTCCTGGAACTCAACATCGTTCAAACATTCCAATAATTGAGCATCCAATGTTTTATCATTAAAATCCTCCATTCCATCTTCTCTGAAAAGAAGGTCTTCTACAAAAAAACGTTTTTTTTTTTAAATTTCACGGGGTGAGCGCTTGGTGCGTTCCCAGGTGCGCTCTCCGGTACGCGCACCCTGAGCGCACCATAGGGAAAAATAGTGTAAAAAATAGAGTAATAAAAAATATGTAGAGTGTTTAGAGGAAAGTGATGCATTGCTGGAATGTGTCACAAAAATGATACAACTCCAGCAATGCATTCTTTCACATAGGGCCAGTCTTATGTGAAAGGGCCTGCATCAGTCTTACGGCGGCTGTTAAGCAGGTGCAAGATTTGGACGCAAGAGCGTCATAAAAGTGACGCAGTGATATCTCTTAGATGTCACTGTGTCACTTCTAGGACCCTTCCTTATGTCAATACACACCCTTAGCATACAATACAGCTGGTGCAGGTATAATGTGGCGCAGGGGTTTACAAAATGACGCATCTACCTAGATGCGTCACTTTATAAATATGAATCAACAAGGTGTATTTTTTACACTACTGGTGCGTCACAAAAAGTGACGCATCGGTGGAGTAAAAGTGACGCATAGCCTCATAAATGAGACCTTCAGTCTTCTACTCATGCGTGATATTTAATTTATGACGTGTTATGTCGCAAGTAGTTACAGATACGTCAGTATTTCTGACATATCTGTAAACGCAAAAGTGATGCATTGCTGGAGTGTATCACAAAACTTACACAACTCCAGCAATGCATCCTTTCACATGGGGCCAGCCCCATGTGGAAGGGCTTGCATCAGTCTTACACCTGCTGTGAGTCAGGCGCAAGATTTTGACACAATGGCGTCCTAAAAGTGACGCAGTGAAATGTCATAGATTTCACTGCGTCACCTCTATGACACTTTCTTGCGTCAATACGCCCCTTTTGCATATATTACACCTGACGTAGGTATAATGTGGCGCAGAGGTTTACAAAGTGGCACATCTACCTAGATGCATCACTTTGTAAGTATGACTCAACAAGGTGCATTTTTTACAGCACTAGTGCGTCACAAAAAGTGACGCACCAGTGGCGTAAAAGTGGCGCATGGCCTCATAAATGAGACCTTCAGTCTTCTACTCATGCGTCATATTTAATGTATGACACATTATGTCAAAAGAAGTTACAGATACGTCAGTATTTCTGACTTATCTGTAAGTGCAAAAGTGATGCATTGCTGGAGTGTGCTACAAAAGTGACACAACTCCAGCAATGCATCCTTTCACATGGGGCAAGGCCCATGTTAAAGGACCTGCGTCAGTGTTACGCCTGCTGTGAGGCAGGTTAAAAAATGAGGCCTTCAGTCTTCTACTCTTATTTTTTCTTTTACTTTCTCTGTTTCTTCACTGCCTTAATTACCTGGTCTCACACTTACTTGTCTTTATCCAGTCTGTATCTGTAGTCTTTCCAAAACATCACTGCTCTTTTCTTATCCTTCCACACCCCCGTTCCTTTACTACATTTTCTTTGCATATCCACATTCCCCATGTTCACTCTCCTTCTACTCACTCTCCTTCCCCACACTCACCTTCTTTCAGTCCCCCCACTTCACTTCCCTTCCCCTCTCGTCCCTTTCTTTGATTTCTCACTCATTTTCCTCTCCTCTCTCACTGCACTCCACTTCACTTACTCTTTTTAATTTTTTTAACAACACAGCTCTTTGATGAGAATTGGAGGTAGTTCTGAAAAGTACTTATTTTTTTCTTCTTTTTTCCTTTTTTTAGAACTAAAACAAAAACAGGGAATGGGAAACTGCTCAACAGGAGCAAAAAAACAAAACAAAATTAGGGCTGGGAACGGCAGCGATGGTTCTCAAATGCTCGAGCCATGAGCAGAACACTTTGTTCCCCATAGCAAAGTAGCTGATCGCAATATCTGCATTTAATATCGCCTTTATTAAAAGCAGGCTGAATGTTAGGGATCAGCTCTTGTGATTGCTCCCTTCCTGATGCAGTTTGTCCTCCGGTTGAAGTAGAGGCCCCATCACTGGGAACCTCTCGTGCCAGAGCCCTGACACTTTCCCGGGCAAAATTCTGGAGGTGCCTCCTTTCCACATAGCGAATTATTGTGGAGTTACCAAAAGAATATTTCTTAGTGGGGTCACCCCATGACAGGACAGTGTGACAAATTCTGCACTCCACTTTTGGAGCATTTACTTTCTTCTGGTCATCAGGAATAGAATTTTTTTTCCAAATAGTGTTCTTTTATTTTCAGCTGAGGAGGCTCTTCATCAAGAAATTCATTGGAGTCATCTTCACTGCTGGATGGTCTGGCAGCCATGATAATCCAAGATTTTATTCCCACAAAGATCCGACAGCAAAAAGGCAGGTCTTGCAGTCACAAAAGTGAAAGAAGAAGTGAAGGAAATGGGTGGGGATTTCATTCTTTGTAAAAAAAAAAACTGTTAGGAACCAATGAAAAGAGTTATTTTAAGGTCAAATGACTTGACGCGCTTACGCTGCGCGCAACGACGCGCTTACGCTGCACGCACCAGAGCGCTTCCGGGTGCGCTTACGCGGCACGAAAGTAGGCGCTTCTGGGGTCGCTTACGCGGCAAGAACGTGGGTGCTTCCGGGAACCCTTACGCGGCGCACCGGGGTGATGTTGTGCTAGCTTTACGGAAATGCAAAATCATTTTCATTTCGTAAATCTAAAATAATGCTTTTTTAAGTATGGTACTGAATGTCTTGCATTATTATTTAGTTTTCATACATATTTTTTTTACGAGCGCAGAATTAGCGCTCTTGCTACGCTCTCGGAAGAGCTTACCGGTGCGCGCACTCTGAGCGCTACAAGACAAAATGATACGGGTAAGCTCACCGGTGCGCGCACCCTGAGCGCCCCAGGAAAAAATGATTCAAATAAATTGAAAAATATATATATTTTTTTAAATTATTAAAAGTTAATACTTATACAAAACAGCAAATAAAAAAAATAAAAAATCATAGGTTACAAACTTGATATAGAAAGGAATTAGCTTTTAAAAAACCTTTGAAATTCAGTGAAAAAAACATAGGTTTCATAATCGTTATAGTTAGGAATTAGCATTTAAAAAACCTCTGAAATTCACAGAAAAAAACCATAGGTTTCACACTCGTTATAGTTAGGAATTAACATTTAAAAAACCTTTGAAATTCACTGAAAAAACCATAGGTTTCACACTCGTTATAGTTAGGAATTAGCATTTAATAAACCTTTGAAATTCACTGAAAAAACCATAGGTTTCACACTCGTTATAGTTAGGAATTAGCATTTAAAAAACCTTTGAAATTCACTGAAAAAACCATAGGTTTCACACTAGTTCTAGTTAGCTGAACATTTTACTCATACAAAACCATTGAAATTCCCACGTTATAGTTAGTTGGACTCACTATAACTCGCGCGCCCGCAATCCACTGCTGATGATGTCACATATTACATCATTCATGACATGGTCAGTGACGTCACTGATGACATCACTGATGACATCTCAAATGACATCACTGATGACATCACTTATGACATCTCAAATGATATCACTGATGACATCTCAAATGACATCACTGATGACATCACTGATGACATCATCCATGTGATAATACGATGCACCTCCTCACACTCTAATCTAACCTTTGATACACCCAATGTTAAATACAAACTACCATTCCTGAAATTATTGACACACCAATACCCGTAACTACATACGCACTCACTGATTCCTAGGACTACACACACATCCACTCATTCACCCATACAATCATTCATACTTACAGTCACTCATCAATAGAACACTATCATATCCACTCACACACCTATACAGACACTTACATGCTGACACTCATCCACAAAGTTACTCAAACACCTACTGAGTTATGCAAAGAATCAATCACACTCCCATTTCCTCAACTACAAAGTTATACACACTAAACCTTACTTATTCAAACTTATACTAACACATACTTACTCTCTTTTGCATTTACTGATACAAGTACACATTGATCCATACAGTGACTTACGCAATCACTGGCTCTGATATTTAGTCATTTATATATGCCAACTCTCACATGCACGGTGTTTTACATATGTACTTACTTGGACATGGAGCACTGATATAGCCATTCACTGACCAAAACACCCATGCAGACAGTCAACCACCCATACAGCTCTTTCCACATGCACTGTTGAACCCATATACCAAGTGAATCAACTGCTCACACATATATGTACAGAGTCACACACCTCCCAGCCACCCACACACACACTCACCCTCACATACAAATACTTGGGCAACCAATCAATAACCCATGTAGCCACTCATATAGCTACTGATCAACACATGCAGTAGCTTACACAACAACAGACATACTGATGCACACATTCAGACAGTTTAGTCACTAACCAATGCATTCAGTAAGACACATTTAATCACTCACTCATACAGTCAGTTACACACCTACTAAATCCTTCATCCAGACACTCATACATACACTCATTATTATATTTGTTAAACACATTTTAACTTTACAGGAACACACATTCACTGGATGATGTCATCAGTGATGTCATCAGTGATGTCATTTGAGATGTCATCAGTGATGTCATCAGTGATGTCACTGACCATGTAATGAATGATGTAATATGTGACATCATCAGCAGTGGATTGCGGGCGCGCGAGTTATAGTGAGTCCAACTAACGATAACGTGGGAATTTCAATGGTTTTGTATGAGTAAAATGTTCAGCTAACTATAACTGGTGTGAAACCTATTGTTTTTTCAGTGAATATATATATATATATATATATATATATATATATAGATACACACCTTCCATGCTGGCTGTCTGAGGGCGGAGCTGGCTCACACCTGGCAGGGAGAGAGAAGGTATTTCAACCACCATGTTTGCCTGCCTCCTATAGACACCTGATGGCGCTGAGAAAGGCTCTACCACGCCGAAATGCATTCTCCCCTTATCTGGTGTTCGTGGCAATAAAAGACCCCTCAAAGGATTCCCCTGTGTGGCTTCTACTTCTTGCTGTTTTGGAGAAGAGTTTGGCTCATGTTATAGCGCGATTGCCAGTAACACGCTTTTGAAAGCTCCTGCACTCATGAGTGGTCCCGGTCAAAGCTGGCTTCTGCATCCGCAGACTCTTTCGTTTCCCGGGGTACTGGGCTGACGGGGACCCACTGTGGACTCAGCAAGACAACCGGCAGTGTTGGAGACATTGCGTCCCACTTTGGGTGAACTGAAGTTTCGGTTCGACACCTGCTCAATGGACTGCTGGTACTGGAGGTTGGTGCAGTTGGGGGAAAAGAGGAGGTCATCGCCACGCAATAATCGGGTGTGAGTGGCCCACTTAATTTCATCACCCCCGAAGCTGTGCCAGACCTACGCACAGCATTTCGGTACCTGTAGTACAGACGCACTGGGCGTCCTACAGAGTACCCGGTCAGCGAATCACTTTCCACGCTGGCTGTCTGAGGGGCGGAGCTGGCTCACACCTGACAGGGAGAGAGAAGATATTTCAACCACCATGTTTGCCTGCCTCCTATAGACACCTGATGGTGTTGACGAAGGCTCTACCACGCCGAAATGCATTCGCCCCTTATCTGGTGTTCGTGGCAATAAAAGACCCTTCAAAGGATTCCCCTGTGTGGCTTCTACTTCTTTGCTGTTTTGGAGAAGAGTTTCGCTCATGTTATAGCGCGATTGCCAGTAACGCGCTTTTGGAAGCTCCTGCACTCACGAGTGGTCCCGGTCAAAGCTGGCTTCTGCATCCGCAGACTCTTTCATTTCCCGGGGTACTGGGCTGACGAGGACCCACTTCTGGACTCAGCAAGACAACCGGCAGTGTTGGAGACATTGCGCCCCACTTTGGGTGAACTGAAGTTTCGGTTCGACCCCTGCTCAATGGACTGCTGGTACTGGAGGTTGGTGCAGTTGGGGGAAAAGAGGAGGTCATCGCTACGCAATAATCGGGTGTGAGTGGCCCGCTTAATTTCATCACCCCCGAGGCTGTGCCAGACCTACGCACAGCATTTCGGTACCTGTAGTACAGACGCACTGGGCGTCCTACAGAGTACCCGGTCAGCGAATCACTTTCAACGCAGGCTGTCTGAGGGGCGGAAGCTGGCTCACACCTGGCAGGGAGAGAGAAGGTATTTCAACCACCATGTTTGCCTGCCTCCTATAGACACCTGATGGCGCTGACGAAGGCTCTACCACGCCAAAATGCATTCGCCCCTTATCTGGTGTTCATGGCAATAAAAGACCCCTCAAAGGATTCCCCTGTGTGGCTTCTACTTCTTGCTGTTTTGGAGCAGAGTTTCATATATATATATATATATATATATATATATATATGTATATATATATTCACTGAAAAAACCATAGGTTATAGACCATATATAGTTAGGAATTAGCATTTACAAAACCTTATTTTACTCACACAAAACCATTGAAATTCCATATATAGTTAGTTGCACTAACTATATATCGCGCACCCGCAATCCACTGCTGATCATGTCACATATTACATCATTCATGACATGGTCAGTGACATCACTGATGACATCACTGATGACATCTCAAATGACATCACTGATGACATCACTGATGACAACATCCAGTGACTGTATGTTTCTGTAAAGTTAAAATATGTCTTACATATTGAAGAATGAGTGGATGTAGAAGTGTCTGGATGAAGGATTTAGTAGGTTTCTTCGGCGTGCTCCGTAAACGTACCCGGAAGCGCTCCGTGGCGCGACCCGGAGCGCGAAACGTAAGCGCGCCGGGGCGCGTAGCGTAAGCGCGTCGGGACATGTGACCTGAAAATAACACTTTTCATTGGTTCTCAACTTTTTTTTTCTACAAATGATGAAAGCCCCCTCCTCTTTTCCTCATTCTTACTTTTTTCTTTGAGAAAGCATGAGCTATCTGTGAGACATGGCTTCAGTAGTAGCTGCAGCTAGTGCACCCCCACCACCACCACCACCACCCAGAAAGGAAGGTCCACCACCACAGATCCTTCCAGGACTTAAAGAAGAGGAGGAAGAAGATGATGAGGACCAACAAACCATAACATACTTGCCTGAAGAACCAAGACAAAGCCATGTCAAAGTTCATTATATATGGCAGTATTTTTCCATTCCTGCTGGGCAAAAAAAAGTGAATGCCCCGAAGGTGACATGCTTAATTTGCAAAGAGGTCATGTCCAGGGGCAACCCAAATAAAAAATATTCATTTGGGAACTACACAATGATCCGCCACATGCAGAGGTGGCACCCTAACAATCTGTCACAAGCTGAGGTACGGGATCTGGCTCAGAAAAAAAGAGACCATCAGGCCAGCACCTCATCAGGTGAATCTTCATTTGCAGCACCAGAAGGGCGCGAAACAGTACCAAATATACAAGATAAATTTGGTGTAATAAAAATGGTCTGCATTTTTTGCTGAAAGACCCTCTGCTACGGGGAACTAAGCATTTACCTTATTAATGCTTCCATCGACAACCACAACTGCAGCAAGAGAAGAAAGCAGTAGTTTTTTTTTTTTTTTCTCCTCTCGAGCCACTGTTAATTCCCAGTTTTTTGTTTCTTGTTTTTTGTTGAGCCCTTTATAATGGCTGTTTTTCGTTGTTTCCCCCCCAAAAAACAAAAAAAAACCATAAAATTGTTCAAAAAATACAAAAAAAACAAAAAATGTTCAGAAAAATAAAAAAAAATATATAAAACAACAAAAACATAAAAAAAGTTCTTTTCAGAACTACCTCCCATTTTAAAAAAATTTAAAAAAATTTAAGCACTCTTGACTTCATTTTTCTCATTGGTGCGCTTCCCGGTGCGCGCACCGGAGAGCGCCCCGTTAGGCAATATAAAAAAAAATAATAAATAAAACAAGAGAAGGAGAGCAAAATAAGAAGAAAAATAGTAAAGGATGTGGAATGAGAGGTAGGGATAGAACCGGACTAAAAGAACAATCCTGAGGGAAAGTGTTAAGAAAACAGTGAGCAAAAGTAAATAGGAATAAAACAAGATGTATGATAGTGACTAAGGTTAAAACATGAGGAATAACAGAGAGAAAAAACAGAAAGCAGAAAAGAAGAAGTGACAGAAAAGGAATGATTGAAACAGCAAAGAAATGTAAATAACATAGGGGCATATTATCAACATAGGCGATAAAAGTTTTGCTGCTTTTATCGGCAGAAATCTGCCGCTAAAGCCGCTTTTGCGGCAGAAAACTGCCGCTAAAGGCACCTTTGCGGCAGTTTACTGCCGATAAAAGCAGCGATAATTTTATTGCCTGTGTTGATAATATGCCCCTTAGTGTGCTTGAACTACAGGGAGAAAGCATACTGAACTATTAGTGAAAGAGTGATAAGTCAGAGACAGTGAGAGTAATAGAGACGGAGTGAGTGAACAGGAGTGAGGAACTATGAGAAGAGAGGGACTGAGAAAAGGAGTGGAAGGAGTAGAGTAAGTAAGTAATAGAGAAAGGAATGAGAGAAGTAGCAAAGGCAGGAAACTGAGGGTTAAAGAAATGAAGCAGTGGAACTAATAGAAGTTAAATGTGATAGAAATGTAACGAAAAGAGTACAAAACATTTACCTTATAATTGTCGTTAACTTAGTCACTTGTTATTTTTATGCTTTCAATCTGTGAAAGAAAGAACAAAAATTTGAAAAATATTAAAACATGTATTTAAAAATTAGAAAAGACAAGGGAAAAGATTGAAGGACAACAGTTTTTCAACAACTTTGACACTTACAGAAGCCTCTGCTTCTCCATACCCCCTACACAGTCCTAAAAATATACATTTTAAAGTAACAGTATCTTGATGTAGATGAAGTGAGGCCTATCTTGGAACATGGTGCATCTTTTGCACTGCTGTTGTCTCACAAAAGTGACGCAATGGCAGCGCAAAAGAGGTGCACAGTCATCATAAAACTGTTCCTAACATTTTAAATGATTGTTTCAGGATGCCAATAAGGTGTGTCCTATCCAGAGGTTTGTTTCAGGTGAGGCCTACTCAGGGTTGCAGATGAAATTTAGGCTTGTTGAAGAGTACAGAGGAGATAATACATGTCCATGCCTACCAATGAAGTGAGTCATGTCCACTTCACTCTTGAACAAAGTTCAAACCTCCTCTGTTTCCCTGGACAGGCCTAAACTTTTCATCTGCACAATGTGATTCGTAATGTTAGGAAACACAGGTAATGTATTTGAAAAACGTGCAATGTCTTTTGCTCATTTCACAATCACATCACTTGTGTTTCCTTTGGTTAGGTATCTCATTGTGCAGATGTAGTCCAGCATATGAAAGAGTACGCAGAAGTGCAGCACTGCATGCAACAACTTTGACACTTACTGAAGCCTCAGCTTCTGCATGCCCCCTACACAGTCCTAATTATATACATTTTAAACTGACGGTATCTTGCTGGAGATGAACTGAGGCCTATCTTGCAACATGGTGCATCTTTTACACTGCTGCTGCGTCACAAAAGTGACGGAACAGTGGTGCAAAAGAGGCACACAGCCATCATAAATCTGCCCTTAACATTTTAAATGATTGTTTCTAGATGCTGATTAGGTGTAGCCTATCCACAGATTTCTTTCAGGTGAGTCCTACTCAGTGTTGCAGATGAAATTTAGGCTTGTTGAAAAGTACAGAGGAGATAATACATGTGCAGGCCTACCAACGAAGTGACTCATGTGCACTGCACTCTTGAACAAATGTCAGACCTCTTCTGTCTCCTGGAACAGGCCTAAACCTTATCTACACAATGTGATGTGTAATGTTAGGAAACACAGGTAATGTAATTGAAAAACGTGCAATTTTTTTTGCTCATTCCACAATCACATCACCTGTGTTTCCTTTGCTTAGGTATCTCATTGTGGAAATGTAGTCTATCATATGAAAGACTATGTAGAATGTGACCACTGTATGCAACAACTTTGACACTTACAGAAGCCTCAGCTTCTCCATGTCTACTACACATTTCTAAATGTATATCATAAGTACAAAAAGTGCAGAATTAATTATACATGTTAAATGGTTTATTTTTGCTGTTCTCAGAATTTATCAAATTTCACTAAAAACAGTGACTTGAAGGTATTCATCATATAACAGCGGGGAAAAAAAACACAATCAAAATGATTGTGTTTAAAAAACCCATATAACATAACTAATCAGAAATCAGAACTCCTTAAAATTAACTTACTTTCCATAACGTCAAAGGATGTCCTATGAACAGCTTACACTCTGTTGTGCTGTTATTATTTTCAGCCCGCCACTTTCTGAAAGAAAACCTCCATCGTTTTGAAAAATATGTTACATACAATAAATGACTTCTCGCTCTCTACCACACGTTTCCACAAGGCCAAATCGTGTAAGAGCCATTTATAACTCTTGGAATTCTTCTAAGCAAATCCCGTCATTTTGTATTTCCGCAACTTTCAGAAAGAAAACGTTCAAGATCACTTTCACAATCCTGGACTAGTAATATCTTACCCTTCTTGCTGACTCATGTTCTACATTTCTTATGACACTGATACTGCTTACTATGAAGCAGACCTACACTACCTCTATAACTACTACAATTATTTAATTCTCTACATCACTTTTAATCACAAAGCAATTAAAAAAAATAGATAAAATTATATCAACCCCTAGAATCATTATAGGCCAGTTACCTATCCTAAATTCTCTTTTCTGAAAACAGAAAGTAAGAATATTTTTAAGTAAAAAGGCAACATTGTATCGTAGTCAAATGAGAATCATTTCCGAAACAGCAGCTTTTTTTACATTTTCAATAAGCTGTGTAATAAGCGGATCTTGTCAAAGGACCATCATGTCATATAATAGCTGCAGTTACAAATGTTCTTCCTAAAATCAATGACTGTGTAGCCACAACATTTGTAATTAAAGTTGAAGACTTACTTTCATCAGGTTTATATAGTTGGAATTTTAAAATGACATTATAACCAAAAGTTTGGACAAATAATCTAGACAGCATTGCAGACTTACATTACCTCTACTCCATGTTTTGATTGGCTGCTTGAATTAGCTTATAAAAAGAAACCGTTTTTCTGAACTCATTCAAAGTGCAGTTACTTTTCCATGATGTCAAGTGTTATGGTAAGAACACCGTTTGCTTTGGGAAATACTCTGTTGTCCTTTAACTAATCCGTGCCCACCTCTTTCTGTAAGAAAACCTTCTTTTTTTCCAGGAACTATTTAAAACTCAAAAATAACTTTTGACTCTGTACTACACTTATCCTCAAGGCCAAATTATGTAGGAGCCATGAGAACCTCTTGAAATTCCTCAGAGCAAATCCCGAGATTCCTTCCCTAAAATTTTGGTTTTAAAAACACCAGGTAAGAATTTTTAAGGTCAAACGGCAATTTTTTTTGAAAGTTAAAACAGAATCGTTGCAGAATGACCAGCCATTTCCAGACTTTAAATAAGCTGTGTAATGTCCTGATGTTATTGAAGGACCGTCATGATATATAATTGCTGCAGTTACAAAACTCCTTCTGTCATGTATTCCTATCGGTTCTGAATCGATCCCCCTATTCCTGACCCTATTCTAGTTAAACAAACCAACAAGTTAACTAGCAGTCAGCCCATGAGGCAGAAAACCCCCATGATGCAGATACCGTTATCTGACGCAGTCACACTACGGCACAGGAACGTGTTATCTGATTAGGTCATAACGCTTGCGATCTAATTAGACAAGCGATATTCCTCCAGCCCCTGATAAGGCATACGGAGTTCTCATAACAAATCAAACCTATGACAACCTGGGCAAAACCCTGCGGCCATTGTTTTGATTTCACCGAGAACTTTAGTAAAAGAATGTGCTAACGAGCAAGTCGTATGACATCTTTATTGACGTATCTATGTCCATCCTTACGTCAATCTCGGCACCTTAAAGGTATAAATATTACCGATCTTGCCATATGCAAACACACGCGTGGTGACGAGACGGAGCAGCCATACTTGCCGAAGCCGAGAGCAGAGCAGACCCCGCTGGCAGCAACCCCGCCTTCCTGACGCGCTGAGAGACGCGCTGCTTTCTCCTGCCGAGAATCCAGCCCCGGCGTTTCTGGGCAGCCCTCGCAGGCCGCCTGGAATATCGAGACCAGAGAAAGAGATACCATTCCTCATTCATCCTAAATTCCAGGTACAGAACTGAATAACCCCTCACAGAGAATTCTTTAGTTATTCACTTGGCAAAAACAAACTTAACTTAAACTGTAACTTTCTATTCCCGCCCACGTATTAGGCTTAGGTCAGGTACACGGGGTAGGCGTATCTAGAAACACCAGTTGAGTACGTTTAGTCAAATGTATATGTGTATGTAAAATATATCTTATTCATTTTAAACATCATATGGCTTAGAAACCATATCAATGTTTTTACAGTATTATTTTATACTATTGCTTTTAATGTATGCACTTTACTTAGCTATAAGTATTGCAATAATATCGATCCATTTCTCTTGTACGAGAAAAGACTGATCAATAAATAACACCTTTTTATTGAACACGCCCGTCTCTTCCTTTTCTCTACATTCTGATGAGACTAAGAATGCACGTACTGACTGAGTAAAATAATTTGCCTTTTGTTCACACGACTCTCGAGATTGACTCTTGATTAGGGGAGAGCAAAGTTGTCATGTTCTATGGTTGTCAGAAACTAAATCCCTTCTTGTCTAATCAGGGAAGTTAATTCCTCCTTGAACATTCGAGAAAGTTTCTAGCGAACTCTGAGCTACGCTGGCAAACCCAAAACTTAAGTCTAGTATCGACAGTAGTAGACCTAGTTAACGTCTGGCCTAGGCCTTTACTGCTGTAGGTATTATTCCAATGCGCAGAGCCTATTGGGAAGATAGGAACTACACTACATGGCGCCCAACGCGTTTGCAAGGGCGATAAAACTAACGTAAGACATTTAGAGTAACTCAGTCGTGCTTTCTCACTCAGACCCCTTTTCCCACAATACTCCAAAGACGTCTGGAGTGGGTGAAAGGTTATATCCGCCAGACCTCGCAGGAGGGAACTCCTATGTATGGTTCTTGGTTTAGTCAACGTTGAAGGATAAACAGTTCCAAAATATTGTGCATCTAATCTTTGTTTCCATAAGAAACCTGATCTGCAAACAAACAAAATAACCATCCTGACAGTAAAATGTCAGACAATGAAGAAGAAAGAGAGGCAGTTAGATTAGCAGCTGAAATAGCAGCAGCTGATACTGCACTACAAGACGCTGACCCGGAGATAATACTCATCCCGGTCATCAAAAGGAAATCTATAACCTTAAAACTTATAGAAAATGGACTGACACCTAGAGGTGGCACAGTCATATTCGTAATTGAGGCACACGAATATCGGCAGACAGAGGTATATTATTCATGGATACATTTTCCAGCAGCTAATGCTGTAACAAAGTACTTCCACTATTACAAAATAGAGGAACCTCCTAATGAGTACACTCCTTTCGAGGAGGTGGAAGTACCACTCAAATTCCAAGAGCATTTGCTCTTATTTGATGGCGCCCTAAAACATAATAATCACATCACCAGGCTCGGTCCTTTAGGTAGACCAGGAGCAACGTGGCCGGTCTTAGCCGGATACACACCACCCAGACATCGAAGGGATGTCTACAGGAGAGCTGTTAATACAGCTAAAACAATTACTAAAGATTCATAGACAATTAGTCCAGTATGTAATGCGGACTTCAACAATTCAGCCAGCGATTAAACTTCCACAGCTGACCCCTCACCAGGGGAACACAAATAAAATTACACCACAGAACATCCAGTCCTGCCTAGGTAAAGTACCGGCTAAACGGGAACAAATACCATTCTGGTTGGCACAGAAAATCACCCAAATAGAGGCGGTGTTTCCTGACACCACCCCGTTAGAAAAACACAGGATTCTGACTATCTGTCTTCCAATGGGAATCGCACCACACATTGAGGACTGTGACACTTGGGGTACAGTCTTTGCTTCCATCTACACAAAAACGCACGGTGTTCCATCCATTTCGGTGATACCAGATGTGCTAAAACAAATTCAAGACGAATACGGTCCAGAACCTGCTTTAACTCTTGGTATGAAATTACTAAAAGACTTCAAGCAGGTCTCGGCTATACTATTAGCCAACATAAAAGGTGAAGCAGCAAACGTGGCGATCCGCCAGAGGTTAAAGGAGACAGATATAGCAGACCAACCAGCTGAAATTGACAGAATCATAGAAAAATCCTATGAGGAACTAGGTAGAGATAGTTTAGGTGGAATACCAGTAAGACCGCAACTAACTGAAAGTCCAGAAAAAATATTTTTTAATAATAATTCACCAAAAAAGAACTGGGATGGAAACAAACAATCCAATCCTAAAGAAAAGAAATTCCAGTCCAGAGGAAGGTCTCCTAGGCGAAGAGAAAAATCTCCAAACCGAAGACAGAGGTCACCGCAGAGTGACCCCTCTGGGAATAGATATAACCTTAGAAATAGGGATAATATAAAAAAGCCTGATAGATATCAAGACATTGATACACGTCCCTCTCAATCTTTTCAGAATTCCTCGCAGAAATCGGAAAGAAGAGGACGATCAGAACAAAGAGAAGAGCACGCCAAGTCCAAAGACAAGGAACCTGCTCAGCTAAAAAAGAAATTACAATTTCCAAAAAAGAAGGTAGCCAGTATCAAGGTAGTTAACAATGCCGAGAATACTGAGGACACAACTGAAAAACGGAGAGTGGGCTCAGACAATGCTAGACAGTGCAGCAGAAGTGAGCATAGCTCGCAAAGTCCTTATGAATCATCTGGAGACAGTGGACACGAATGAATATCTTCAAGTGGAAACTGCAGACACCAGGGTTAGCAAACCCCACAAGATATACGAGATAACATTACGTATAGAGGGAGATAAGACTAGGAAAATAAGGGGACTATTTTGGGATAATCTCTCCAAGGGCTATGATATCCTTCTAGCTGAAAAAGACTGCCCACCAGAGTTTGTCAGGGAGTGCCCTCATGGCGAAGAAGTAATTATGCCTGCCTTCTCAAATCAAATTCCAATTAATAAAAAGTACACACTTGCTAGAAAGTGGGCAGTGGCTCTAGCACCTGCTTTATATAAAAATCATGTAGGATGGGATGAGGATTCTCCTCCTCACAAAATCCAGTTAAAATCACAACCTACTGCACAAAGGCAGTACCCAATTAAGCAAGAAGCTAAAAAACAGGTAAATGAAATACTAGATCAGCTAGAATACCAGGGGGTGATTGAAACTTGCACCTCACAAATGAACAATCCTTTGTTTCCGGTCTCCAAACCAGACAATTCATATCGTCTAGTTTTGGATTACCGACACCTTAACACATGTTGCAAAACTTTTGCAGTGCAAAACTCACACAGTGCTGCACTAATGAATAACATAGTGCGCAAAAAATACAAAACAACCTTGGACATCTCCAATGGATTCTTTTGTCAAAACATAGCACCAGAGAGCAGATATTTAACTGCGTTCTCAGTAAATGGCACTCAAAAACAATTCTGTCGGTTAGCCCAGGGGTACAAGAACAGCCCGGGGGTATTCTCAGCGAGAGTAACAGAATTACTACAACTATATGATGATGAAGCATTATCTTATGTCGATGACATTTACTTAACAGATGATGACTTGGAGACTCACTTGAAAAGAGTGAACACCATAATACTTGGGTTCGCAGCAGAGGGTTACAAATTCAACTTTAAAAAATCCAGAATTGCCCATCTGACGGTCCTATTCTTAGGATATGAGTTATCAAGTGAAGGCAAAAGCCTGGCTGACAATTTCCTAGAGAAATATGCCGTACTCCAAGCACCTAGAACACTAAAAAACTTACAGTCGATTCTAGGCTTCCTAAATTTCGGAAGAACATACATTGCAAATTACGCAGAAAGGGTCAAACCCCTTTATGATCTAATTAAACCAGACTTTAAAAGATCCAGTTGGACTCAAATACACACAGAAATTTTGAGATCCCTCCATACAGACATGCTAATTAAAACAAAATTAGAAACACGTGATAACACACGCAATCTTGTGATTCGAGTCATCCCAGGGAGATGCGGATTCACATACCTGACCTCTAATGAGGGGGGAAAGGTACCAATTGCATTCAAATCACACTTGTACACAGAAGCTGAACAGAAATTCAGCAACAAAGAAAAAATTGTTCATGCAGTTCAAACCGCAATAGCTAGAGAGAAAGATCAAGCAGACGGTAGACATATCACAGTCAGAACAGCTGAATCAGCCTTTGAGGCATTAACAACACCGTGTAATTTACCAACAACAACATTGGATCCAGAATGGTTACAATGGGTAAATTCAATCACAACGGACAAAGTATACTACTACTTTGATCCAGAACTAGAAGAAATGGAAAATCTAGAATATGAAAAAAACATATCCTCTGCCAATCGACATTCTGCCTCTACGACATTACGCCTGTGTAATCTATACAGACGGACATGCTCAACCCTCCGTTTGGGGAGAACAGGCATACAACCCCACATGTGAGATTACAAAAGAAGTGTGGTGCGGAGGTAAACTAAAACCTCTATTAACAAAATCACACTCAGTAGAAACTAATTCAGAACAACAAACTGAAATAATAGCATTGAAAATGGCGCTAGATAATGCGGATCGCGAATTCGCGACACTTATAGTGTCAGATTCATATTACTGCGTCAAATCATACAACAAGGATTTGCAGACATGGATTCAAAACGGTTACAAAGATGACACAGATGCACCAATAAAGCAGAAACTGCTCTGGGAACAAATAGCTCTTTTACAAAAAGAACTACCAAAGACTCACGTGACACACTCACTGAGTCATCAGCGTGATGGCGTTCACGTTGTAGGGAATTCATTGGCTGAAACAGCCGCAGCGGCAGCCACTAAATCGGCTCCCGTAGTTCGAAAAAAGCGTACATTAAAATACATTGACGGTGAAACAGTGCTGGCGGTGAAAACGTCATCAAAAGGCGACTGCTCAGCGTTACCGATCAACTATCCACTCAATTATACATACATAATCGATGCAAACTCCGTCCCTTTTGCTCGAATCCCTGGAGTGGGGGATAGAGTGATTCCAAACATGGACAGGAGTAACTTGTTAATCGCAGACGCACACATGGGCGAGGGTCTCAGACACCTTAAATTAAAAGATTCTCTGGAAGAATTACAATCACGGTACTGGTGGCCAGGCATGAGCCTGCGTCACACCATGTTTGTAAAACGCTGCCCAAACTGCAATAGAGATCGCAGTGGGGAGAGAAAGAGTTTGATACCTCATCGTATTACGGCAGATAATATCACCAGTAAAAAGCAGGGCTTGCGATTAACATATACAGGCTAGTTCCACTTATAATGTAGATCACCAGCACTCGGCTGACGTCCGGACTGTTATACAAAGATTTGCGAGTCTAAATGGCATATACGCTAAGAGCATGCTACGTTTGACCATTGTTTTCACTCAGGCACTCCAGCCTGGGGGGAAACATGGCCAAATGACCATATTCCAGCGGGAATCTTCTCACTTCCTTCCTGAGGGTACGGGACGGTGTAAAGAAAAAACCAAGGCATAAAGCAATCTATAACGGAAAGGATATTAGGTTCGGGAGCTGGGTGGGTCAAACATCTAATAAGTGTCCAACGTAGTCTCAATAACTTGCCAAGAAATTCTCTGAAGGGATTCAGTCTGTACGAATTATTATTTGGAACTAGGATGTTGATCTCTGACCTTGATAGTCAGACTTCAGTGGTGAAAGAAAAAAGCTTTGATATCAAAGACCGTTTGGCTATTTTTCAGGACTTAAACAAAACAAGAAAAGACCTGAGCAACATAAATTTGAAACATCAGCCAACAACCACTGAAGAACCACCACCTGTCCCAGCAAGACCTGTCTGGATTCCAGAAGTCGGGGATCTAGTCAGGGAAAAGATCGCGGTAAAGAAGGAATTTGGGCCTTCTTACAGAAAAGCAGTTCCTGTCTTGTCTGTCAACGGGACAAGATCAGTTGTACTACCGCCACTTGCTGGAAAAAAGGAGAACCGAGTTGTATCCATCGACCTGGTAAAACCACAACATGTGGCCGATAACAAACATAGGCCAAGTGGACTCCCAATAAGTAGCAGAACACCAAGGTTTGCTACCAGTACAGAGGTCCTAACGAAGAGGCTCATCACATTCGAAAAGCCTACAGAAGAACAACAAGCACTATGCAACAATGCAATAGAACTCAGACCTCTGAAAACCCAAATAAAAACATTTAGCAGAGACACACCAATCTATAATGAAGTACCAAGTGAAAATGCAAGAAACATTAATCCTGAAGCAATTGGAACTATTGACAGAACTGCATCCGGCTACTTCATAAACTTCGATGATTCCTCTGAAGGCTTCAGTGAATCAAAGACACAGCCATCATCAAAAACCTTTAAAGATAAAGCTATGGAACTTTTGAAACAACTGAAAGAAACATATCTGATTTCTCCATGGATTGAATTTTGGGTGGGTTTTGGTGCATTTATCCTCATACTTTGGCTCATCATGGTACTTACTTTGGGACGCTTCATTGAGGGAAAATATGCTAAAATGGACACAGCAAGTCAGAACATCAACTTGATCCTCAAACCACACACATCTTCACACGTCGAGAAAAGAGAACTTTCTTCAGCCAACTTCACAGCCAATCCGATACCTGGTGGGGTAGCCTGGGACAACACTGACTATGAAATTTATGGTCCGGTCGAGATCCTGAAATATCCACACCAAATTAAGATCTCCTTGAGTGACTTTGCAAAATCAAACTCATTTGCTGATGATTGGGACTTCGAAAGCATTAATAATATGATGTCTGACTTAGTAATGTCTGCTAAATTTACCAAACATGATTATTTGCAGGGTTCTACAAATTATGATAGTATGTACTGTTATAACCACTATGGTAACCATTTTTTACATAGATCTGCACAACCTAGAAATGTTTTAAATTATAATCAATGGGAACATTGTGCAACACCTCCAAAAGGGAGCTCAAGAACCATTTACGACAAATATTCATATTTTTCAGGTTTTAACACAAGTAATGCTGAAACATTTTATTTTAAATTGTCAAACAAGACAGGAACCAAAACCATGATAACCAACACAAAATTGTTATATTCAGACTCATTTTTTGAACAAATGAATACTTTTGGATTTGATTATTGGGACAAAAATGTTGAATTGAAAAGTGTTTGGGGTACAAAAGAATGGCAAGTACAGGGTATAGAAGCTTTGTTTTGAGCCTGCATGATCCCAGAACAAATGATATTTTTAAATGACACTGTTCAACAAACCACCTGTCTTGGCTTAGCCAAAATCAAAGATTTAAATAAACCGTCTATTCCAAAGCCAACAATGTTTAGCAACACTTCTACAGATGAAGAGATAGACGTAAACCATTTATTAAACCAAAACAGAACACATCCTGATTGGAAACAGTGGTTGATCTGGCCCACAGACACTAATAACTGTCAAGACAGATTCCTGAACAAAACACAGGGTTTCAAAATGAACAGGCCAGACCCTAGATATCCTCAAAGACATCACCCAGGGATAATAACCACCTACAGTGTGGGCAAATTATGCCTTCAATGGCTACAAACTTCCACACTGGCAGAAACTAAGCAACACCTAACTTTACTTACTGATGGTGCTGACTTGCGTGATTTCACTTTGGGACCACGCAAACAGCGTCAAAAGCGTTTCATAGCAGCCTCTGTATATGCAGCATACAATGAGGCCTGGAAGGTTAATCAAATTGAAACAGCAGAGAGAATACGGGAAATTGACCGTATTAATTTGGAAAAATCACTTTCTGTAGTGGACAATGGGTTAATGACTCTGTCCTCCAGAATTTTTTCATTGGACAGCATTGTGTCTTCAGCAATCGATATATTATCGCAAGACTTACTGTTATTACAACATGGTCAGTCACAATTGCGTTCTATTGTACAGCTTGGCTGGACGTTACAAAATCTGCGTTCAGGCTATGTGCCTTGGCGTTTAATCAACACAACGTCACTATTCCAAATCTTTAACCTTACTGATAGACAAATCGGTATGGCGCAAAAGGGTGCTGATTATACAATCTTGAGCATTGAAAAACTAGAAAGATTACCAATGACAATGTCAGAACGACCTGTCAGTGAATGGATAATACACGGAATCATAAATATTCCAATCTCAACCTTCAGGTTTCAATATTGCCAAAAATATATACAGGCTGGCATGTACGAGAAATTGGGAAAGGGGTACCTTAAAACAACATGGAACCTGCCCTATTCACATGCATGTGTCAGTAATAAAGGACAGAACGTGTTTCTTAGTGGCAACAATTGTGCGATGTCACTAAGTGGCACACTTCTGTGTAACGGAATTAGTTTGCATGGAGCCTGTGAAGGGAATTCATACAACCTTTCATGTCACCAGCAAGGCGCACCTGCAACTGAAATAGAACCATTCTTTCAAAGACTCTATAATGGGAGTTACATTCTTATTGTAGACCGCAGATGTTGTAGTCTTATGCCCGGGACTCCTTATCTAGTAACTACGACTGCGAAGGTCAAGTGCTGTGGACGCTCATTGTTCCCCAGCTCCTTCCCAGACAGGGAGGCAAGGGCATGGCCCGATTTGAAAATTACTTCTATTCGAATAGATACTTTAAGCAGAATGAAAACAGTCCTTTCTCAGACGCCTACCAGGCTCTCGTCATCAAAAGAAACGTATGATCTACAAGTCGCAAGGACGACTGCAGAGATACATACATTATTATCAACTAATTCCCCCGTACATTTCGCGGAAATCCTGAGTGAAATCTTAAATATTTCTGATACCAATGGGGTCTCAAAGGTATTTAAGACAGTATTTTCGATGGCATTAACACCATTCAAAGCCATACTGGGTATTTTTCCAGATTTCGTCCATTCGATTTTTGGCGGACTTCCCCTGATACTGGGACTAATTGCAGGAATCCTATTCTTAGTCCTTATTTTTCGTTATGGCAACCCATGTCACAGACAAAACTCTTGCGACAAGGGAAGAAACAATCCTAGCCGTTGGATACCGGGACCGGATATCAAAAATCCTGGGACTCTCCCGGCTTAGAGACCTGAACATGACTTGGTTTCTATAATTTCGACCAATGTGGCAAAGATGTGTTTTACCTGTATTGAGGTGTCTGCTATGCGGAGAAGAATGCGTGTTAGACACCTGTCTGACGCTACAATCGGATGCGCCGATGGATGCAGAAACATTGTTGAGCCCGATCAAGGTTCATGCTTTGTGCTGCCCTCAAAGGCTACCAATCCTGATGACGGCATTCGTGGAAGCTTCACCACTACGATTGATGGGTAGTGAAGTTCAAGATGAAAGCAGCATCGAACAGGTACGACCTTCTGTCAGTAATGCAAATCAGAATGTCAATGGAGACAATCATGCGCATGAATGCATGATTACACCTATTTCCGAGTTAGTGGAACTTTCCCAGGAAGCTGTTGACAGTTTTTTCGAAAGCCTAAATGATATGATATTCTCACCCGAACAGAAATAGAGACTTTTGAGCAAGCTCGCACACGGCGTTCCCTGAATTCGGCCTTCAACTTTAAAAATAAAGTCACATGAACATTTTCGCTCCAGTTCACGGACAGCAGTTTTTCCAGCAGCCCCAAATATTTTTGCATATTTTTCGGGACACTATCTTCTGCTTAAAGTAAGAACTATTCTTAGAGAACTAAGGTTTCTAAATTTTAGATAGCTTATAGACATTAGCTGCCCGCTGGCATGTTCATAAAGATATTTTATTCTGTGATGGAATGGTCTCGAAACTTTTTTCTGTCAGAAACCATTTCATGTGTAATTCTAATATACCAAATAAGCAATAATGTATACAAATGCGATTACTTTGGCATTATTCAACAGCTTGAGTGCATACAATATATATGTCTGCAATTTTTCAGTATATTTGAAAATTTCAAAATGCATTTATGTATTTTGGGGTGGTAAGGTATACACACTACTCTATAGTATGTTGTACTATGTTATACTATGCCCAGATTAGTAAATATGTCCATAGTTAGCGTGGAGTGGGTGTCATGTATTCCTATCGGTTCTGAATCGATCCCCCTATTCCTGACCCTATTCTAGTTAAACAAACCAACAAGTTAACTAGCAGTCAGCCCATGAGGCAGAAAACCCCCATGATGCAGATACCGTTATCTGACGCAGTCACACTACGGCACAGGAACGTGTTATCTGATTAGGTCATAACGCTTGCGATCTAATTAGACAAGCGATATTCCTCCAGCCCCTGATAAGGCATACGGAGTTCTCATAACAAATCAAACCTATGACAACCTGGGCAAAACCCTGCGGCCATTGTTTTGATTTCACCGAGAACTTTAGTAAAAGAATGTGCTAACGAGCAAGTCGTATGACATCTTTATTGACGTATCTATGTCCATCCTTACGTCAATCTCGGCACCTTAAAGGTATAAATATTACCGATCTTGCCATATGCAAACACACGCGTGGTGACGAGACGGAGCAGCCATACTTGCCGAAGCCGAGAGCAGAGCAGACCCCGCTGGCAGCAGCCCCGCCTTCCTGACGCGCTGAGAGACGCGCTGCTTTCTCCTGCCGAGAATCCAGCCCCGGCGTTTCTGGGCAGCCCTCGCAGGCCGCCTGGAATATCGAGACCAGAGAAAGAGATACCATTCCTCATTCATCCTAAATTCCAGGTACAGAACTGAATAACCCCTCACAGAGAATTCTTTAGTTATTCACTTGGCAAAAACAAACTTAACTTAAACTGTAACTTTCTATTCCCGCCCACGTATTAGGCTTAGGTCAGGTACACAGGGTAGGCGTATCTAGAAACACCAGTTGAGTACGTTTAGTCAAATGTATATGTGTATGTAAAATATATCTTATTCATTTTAAACATCATATGGCTTAGAAACCATATCAATGTTTCAACAGTATTATTTTATACTATTGCTTTTAATGTATGCACTTTACTTAGCTATAAGTATTGCAATAATATCGATCCATTTCTCTTGTACGAGAAAAGAGACTGATCAATAAATAACACCTTTTTATTGAACACGCCCGTCTCTTCCTTTTCTCTACATTCTGATGAGACTAAGAATGCACGTACTGACTGAGTAAAATAATTTGCCTTTTGTTCACACGACTCTCGAGATTGACTCTTGATTAGGGGAGAGCAAAGTTGTCATGTTCTATAGTTGTCAGAAACTAAATCCCTTCTTGTCTAATCAGGGAAGTTAATTCCTCCTTGAACATTCGAGAAAGTTTCTAGCGAACTCTGAGCTACGCTGGCAAACCCAAAACTTAAGTCTAGTATCGACAGTAGTAGACCTAGTTAACGTCTGGCCTAGGCCTTTACTGCTGTAGGTATTATTCCAATGCGCAGAGCCTATTGGGAAGATAGGAACTACACTACACTTCCTGATATTGACAACTGCGAAGCCACAAAATTTTTAATTAAAGTTGTCAATTTTGTTCCATCAGGACTACATCGTTGGAACATTAAAATGACATACTGGCCATATGTTTGTATAAATAATGTTGACAACATTTCAGATTTACATTGGCTACACTCCATGTTGTGATCAGCTGCTTTTACTAGCTTATTAAAGGACACTGATTTACTGTCTGGCAAAGTTAAATATATCAATTTTTCTGAGTCTACACTAGTAGTACTTGATACCCTACAGTTCTCGCAGTCATGCTGCCATTGATAAGAAAACCCAAACAGGTGATCTACATCTACACCTTCATCATGCAATACATCAAGCATATACATTAAAAACTCCTGACAATCTTGCTGAATATTTTGAGAGAATTGTGTTTGACCTGAACATCTGTCTAACAGATTTCGAATTTCAGACACACTTTCTATTTTTGTTCTATCAGTGCTACATTTCTCTAACACAGAATTCAACAAACTGCAAAATCTTTGATCCGAATTGACCACAATCTCTTCTTTTACATTTTCTAGAGAAAACAAAACATTAACCACTACATTAGCATAGCAGTTGACACCAGAGCTGTTTTCAAATTGAAAACCAACAACATCTTCAACAAAATCCTTTTTCTTTCTGCTTATAATTTCTGGTTCATCGACTTTTCGTCTTTTTGCTACAACCTCTCTACTATTGGTCACATTTCTTCGTTTCCAGCCTACCACACGTTTCTCAAACAAAGGATATTGAGGCATATATGGCGCATACTTTCTTCTTAACCTATTGTATTCCTTAACACAATCTAGATCCGCACAAATGTTTGTGACATCACACTCAATCAAGTACAATCCCGATAAAGTTCTAACTCGTGACAATGCCACATATGCCATACCCTCCTTGAACACAGAACTGCCAATATTCACCAATGCACTGTCTACACTTAAACCTTGCGATTTGTGGATTGTCACCGCATATGCCAAGCAAACAGGAAACTGCTTACGACGAACATATAAGTCTTTTACAAGCAAAAACCAAGCAGAGCAACGACCAATTAGCTGTACTTCCTCAATGCCATCAAATTTAATTTGTAAAAATTCAATTCCGTCTCTATTTCTGTATTTCACAAAATCAACAACATTACCCATTGATCCATTTACCAGACCTCTTTCAACATGTAAATTCCTTCTTAAAATTATACGGCAATTTAAGCACACATTCAGAATCTTTTCAAAACCTGCAGTTTTAGATATAGTCTTCTCTAATGAATCCAATTTTGATTTCGAATTTTCAGACAAAATAATTGTTGATCCCATATGCTCTACTCTGTCAATAGCTTCCAGTTTCACAATCTCTTGGTTTTCTAAATACAGCATTTTGTTGTTGAAGATGGCACATTCTGCAAGAGTTGGCATCAAACATATTCCAGATTTCTTCTCAGTAATTTTCTGAAAAATATTCTCAGGCACAACGTCTTGTTCTGGATACAAATTTGACAGTAATCGTGCATGTAAAGCTTCTTTCCCATGCTCGGTCACTTTTCCGATTCTAACATCTTGTAGAATATTCTTGTAATCTTCATCCTTCGCCTGACGCATATTTTCACGCAGTTCAGCATAATTGAAGTTTAACCATATATTAACGTTGCCAATGCTCCCTAGGCACTTCCTGGTATCTTCATGCGTGAGCATTTTGAACACAGGTTGTCCTTTCACTGGTGTCAGCTGCAGAAGATCACCGAAAACAATGATGTGTTTGCCACCAAATAACACATCATACTCTGTTTTGAGAACTTCTTGCATTCTCAAATGCACAAAGGCAAGCATGACATTGGAAACCATGCTTACTTCGTCAATGATAAGAAGTTTCATTTTCTTCAAGACTCTTGAAACTTCACAAAAAGCATCTCCAGATAACTTGTGGTATTGTAATTTGTTATCATGCTCCACTGACAGCATCAGAAGACGATGCAAAGTAATACCTTTAATGTCATGTGCTGCCAGTCCAGTTGGAGCGGTGACAACACAAGACAGCGATGACTCAGTCCTTTTCTGCAAATAACATGAAATTGCTTTAATGAGGAAACTTTTTCCAGTTCCCGCTTCTCCACTCACGTACAGTCGGACAGGCTTCAACGACGTACATGAGCATTCTTTCTTCTCATGACTTAATCCATGATCAATTTGGTTGGTAACTTCGTCATATATTTTCCTCTGCTCAACGTTGAGTTGTCTTTCCAAGTCTTCTAAGTTAACCGCATCCTCCTGAGCATGTGCCATGGCTCTTTCCACTTCAATCATGGCAGTGGCAGCTTCATTTTCGATCACTGGTCCTCCTAGTGGATCCTGACTCAATGAAACAGAACTCTGACTGTCCTGAGAACTGTCTCTAGCAATCTCGGCTGCAATTGTTGCTTCCTGCTCGATTTCCGCATTCAACATTTCTAGATATTTGGGAAAAACAGGACATTCTATGGTCTCCTTGGCGGCAGTGAAAGAGTCTTCGTAACAGAGGAAATCTCCAAGCAGTTCCTCTTCTGCACGCCAAGGCTTGAAAAGTTGCAAAAGTGCTAAATAGAAAAACTCTTTTTTTTCAGGAGATTCGCCACTCAATTTTCGATGGTTTACCAAGTGGCATTTTCTTTGCTTGACCAGACATCCCTCACTTCCAATTACAGCATACACTCCTTTATCAATATCTTCTTTGATGTTCCTCTTGAATATGTAATTTTGTAGAACCTCATTCAGACAAACATTCTCGAGGTGACTGCTTCTATTTGGATAATATGTATCCAACATGTTGGTCTTCAAAATATCGGTACTGTTTGGCTCCTTTTCCGCCAAATACTCAATTTCCAGCACAGGTTTCAGAACTCGATTACGCGTTGCAGCAAGACCAAGACTCGCCCAAACGATACTCCTGGATTTGGCATAGAGACTTGCTGAAGACAACCGGTCAGAACATTCGTAAGTTCCGATTTCTCGATGTGACAACATCTTCAGACTGAAACTGTACAACTTCTTACTGAGGCTCTTTTCATGGGAAATGTCCTCCCACATATCCTTCAATTCTGTCTTTTCTTTTTTGGTGATGTAAGATGTCACATACCGAGCCACAGCCATACAGTTATCAGCCACAAACTGTATATCCATGTTAGCATTCCACATGGACAAAATCACTGGGTTGGAGTCGTTGATGTACTTGGACTCTTCGTTCCTTTTCAAATTGTATGTGTTTTTAGGTGATTTCTTCATCACATTATGTCGCAGCGAAGACATCAAACTGTTCACTCTTCCTTTAGAAATCACCGGTCGTGGAAAGGCGAAACGACATTTGGTGTAGAACTTGTCCTTGTTTCTGAATTTACAACGACAGTACTTTCCACAACGATGGCTTTGGAAGCGTAAAACTTGTTCTCTTAGACTTTTGTCTTCCTTTGCGTTTGGAACAGCACATGTAGAATACTGTTCTATGAAACTCATCACTAAGTCTTCTGGATCTGTTCCAAATTTAGGTGCATCCTTGATCCACAGCAGCATATGTATATGAGGACCACCTCTTGCTTGGTACTCCTTTCTCCAGAAGAAATCCAACACCTCTCCAAGAGGTGGATTTTTCTTGTTCATGATGAAAGACATCATAGCTTCAAATCTATGATTGAAGTACCTGCATACATTCACTGGATCCAAAGAGCACAGTTCTCCGGGTGTCTTGAATTCGATATTTTCAATGTTTCCATTTGCCTCTCGTAGAAATTCAAGTAAGTCTTCCCAGCCATACTCGGCACAGCTGAGAGTGAGGAACCATGTGGGAGTTCCTAAGTTCCTCAGCATACATTTTAAATCACCATGACGACGGTACCAGTACTCATTAGTACCACGCTGACACGCCATGAGATTAATCAGGTGAGAATCCAAAATACTGTCTTGTACATTGACTTTATCCATAAAGTCACTTGCCGAGATGTTTTGCATCTGTATACCACTTTTCAAGATGTGGTTCACTGCATATGACAGTCCAGACAGATCGCTTTCAAACAGGAGATGAAACAAATACGGAATGCATTGTCGAAACCTAGGATCTTCTGCATACAATCGTAAAGTCCGGTATTCAGAAGCAGGAATTTGATGAGGTCGCTGATCATATCTTCCTCCTTGACCTGTTGGAAATAGCTGTGGGAAACACCGAGCTTCCAAACTTTCCTCCCAAACACTAATGGAACTCCCTTTGGCTTGTTTCATTTGAAACAACTCAATAGCATTCCCCATGACTTCCTTGGAATGCAAAGGATGAACACTATAATGTTCATATATTTCTTCACTTTTAGAGGGTCCTACTCTCTCAATTTGACCAGCACATAAATCGCTATCCTCTTCTTCACTTACTTCCTCTTCTGCAACATATACATTCTTATAGTACTTATTGCTTTTTTTCAAATACAATGTTGCCTTTTTGACTTTCCTAACATCCACTAAATCTTGCCATATTTTCTTACTCTTTGTCGGAACCCCATTAACTAAGATAACCAGAGGTTCCTCTTCCACTTTTTCTACTCCAATTTTATTAATGTTTTTCTTCAAATCTAGAGGCAAATAAACAACTCTTCCCTTTAATCCTCTCTGTAAATCTGATGGAGGCAATTTCCCTGTCTTTGGCTCCATTCTTACAATAGCCTGAAAGGGATGGATACTTTGAATCAAAATAGATTCATAAGTATTTAAATCCTTCAATTCAGAAGGAATCTCAACCAATTCCAAAATATTATGAACCGCTCTAGCAGGCATCTGGTTTTGATTTAATTTGTTACAACAATAAGTGCACACACGTTGATCCAATCCCAAATCAAAACAATTTTCTACCATCAAGTATGTTGCGAAATCCTTCCATTCACAATTATTTTCCCTTTCACTTTTCGCATATAAATCCACTAACTTAGTCTGATTCTTATAATAAGTGCGTCGACAACACACACAAGTGAAATTAGGATTGAATCTAGGATTGAATACGGCTGCACCACCTTAGCGGGATTACCAAAAATGTCCACAGCACCACTGAAAGCATGCCTAAACGCTGCGGCAAGAATTATCACCGGATCCAGGAAATATGACCATATATCGCCACACCTGAAAGCTTTAAATTGGCTACCCTATGAAGCAAGAATCCAAATGAAGATAGCTTGTATCACCCATAAAGCGCTACACCACAACACTCCAGGATACCTAGCGAAGAAAATCGAGCTATCGGGAGGGAATCGACCAGCGAGGAGTACTGGAGAATTTCTATTACGGCCAGCCTTTTTCCACAAGAAAAAAACTTATGATAGAGCGTTCTCAGGAGCTGCCCCCAGAATATGGAATTCAATTCCTCCTATCATCAGGAAGATCCAAAATGTGGCATCATTTAAGCGAGAAGTAAAGAGCTTTCTGATGAAGAAATACACTACCTAGAATAGATCAGTCATGATCTGACAATTGACCTAAATCTCATACTTGTTTACACATTCTATCTCTGATAGAAATAGTTCCACCTCTCCCTTTATTTATCATTTACCTCTTATTATCTACCTCTTACTTGTTTTCCGTATAACTGTCTGATATATATGTCTACCTAGAATAGATTGATCACGAAATGTCAATGACCCAACTATTGTGATAGAAGTATACCCACCATTGACTATATTCATCATCTACCTCTTATCATCTACCTCATATTTGTTGTCTGTATAACTGTTGATATATATGTCTTTCCCTACGCCTTCATATGTTATTCGTTTTGATGCCCATATAACTGTTTTAGATACATGTCTGTTGCATACGCCTATATGTTAAGCGCTCTGATACCCACGGGTCTTGTTCGCGCTATACAAAACTTTCTAATAAATAAATAAATAAATAGGCCTCTCACTTGATTTCACCTGAAACGTGGCAATTTCCTTCTGAAAATTATCTGTACTGGAAACCTGTACACTATTTTCCACATTACCCTCTTCTTCTGGGTCAATTTCAACATTCTCCTCTTTATTTCCAAAGTAACAAAACTCAATTTCTTCACAAATATTCTTCACATCTATTTCAGAACCATGCAAAAGAGCAGTGCATAATTGTTTAAGCATAATTGCTGGACTCTTAGCATAATACAACATTCTAGCTAATTTCCTCACTTTATTATGATGCACTGCTAGCATCCTGAAATGATGAAAAACACTCTGGCATACTCTCCTGGAAAGACAAGCCAGTGAATGACCATGCAAACCTGTCACTTCTCTCACTCTGCAAGGATCTAATTCTTGCAACAACCTCATTTTTTGTTTTAAACTTTTCTTATTAAATGTCCGTACAAAATCACAAAGCAAATTAATGGAATCCTGTCGCACACTGCAAATACTACTACACTTCCAGGTGTACACAGGTCCCTTAGGACGTCTTCCTAAAACCTCATTACCTAACACCTCTTCAGCCTCTGTTGTCACAAGTTTTTCTTTTTCAAATGGACAACCATCTTTCACCTCATAAGCTCGACCACTGGTGTCAACTGCATGCAGCAAATCATTATCCTGGAAATAACTCTCCTCATTAAAAAATGCCTCACAACTTGAACTATGCATCCATTCTCCTGAAAAAAATTCACAAAAATTACTACGATTAACTGTTCTCTTCCATCTACTATTTCTTTTGAAATCATATATTGCCTTGTTTAGCTTCCTAATTCTATTGATTATCAAAATAAATAACTTTCGCTTTATTTCAAATGCCTGATCAATAACTTTCTCAACTTTTTTTTTCTCTTATAAAAAACCACTTTCTGTTGACCTTTCTTAATATTTTTTAACAAATTGCCAATTATCCTGTTACGGAACATTCGTCTACGAATGTCCCTAAACTGTTGTTTCCTTCTACTATCATGCACAGAGTTATCTCCTGCTCTAGCAGTAACATTTTTGATTGGCCTTTCCTTTCTGTTTAAATTGCTTCTCTTTTTCTGGACTAAAACATTTTCTGTAGTACTACTTTTTTTTCTACAAATGTTTCTTATGAATGATTTCGTTGTCTTACCCGGAGCTTTCTTGGTGACTTGACAAGTTTTTTTTGTAGAGGACTGCTGCAACAATTTCTTAAGCTGCTGTCTTTGACGTTTTGTAGCCTTTCGGATTTTATGCTTAGACGGCATTCTCTAATTTCGAATTGATCTGCAGTTAAATCTGTGGTAAAATAGAATAAAAAATGTTATTAACCACTATTACCAAACAGTAAATCAATAACAGTCGTCAAATATTTAACACACTACTTGTCATTTTTACATAGAATAATTTTTAGTGCATTGGCAAATTTAGTATTCACAAATAGTAGGAAAGAAATGGAATGCTTCTACATTTTACCTGTGATGTTTTATATGTGAATCTGATCTAATTTTATGAGCATATTTGACTATTTTATTAAAGACACTACACATAACCTGTTTTTGAAGATGTGTTTAATTTGAAATGAAACGGTTTACATTTTTACTTTTTATTTTCAGTAAATTTTAAAAATGAATGTTTATAGTTCCATAGGCTCAAGCAGGTCAGCTTCCCACCCTATGTCATACAATTCTGACAAATCGGCATCCTCATCATGTTCTTCATCATCCTCAGGATTTAAATCATCTAAGGGATCTACTTCCACTGACGTTTCAATGACAAGTTCAACGATAAGATCGAGATCAACGGATTGCTCATTATCACTCATGGTTGATGTTGTCGTTATCTTTAAAGAAAGAGAACAACAATAAGATGTTGCAGAGTAAGAGACAAATCTCAGAGACTATAATAGTAAAATTGTTTAACAAGAGTAACATTTTGCAGCTATTATTTTGCCATGTCCAGCGATGCTGAGGAGGTGAGGCTTATGTCCAAGTTTTCAGTGAACAGGACTCATCTCTTTTTAACCTTGATAAGCCTCACCAACTCTGTGTCCCCTGCTCATACTTAAATGTAAAGGGGCAGATTTATGTTAACTGACGCATCCCCAGAGATGCACCAGTTAATGTGCACCGCTGCTCTGCCACCCATGGTGTGCCGCATTTACAATGTGGAGCACCATTGAGTAAAAACAGCACAGATGCGTCACGCATCTGTGCCGCAAAAGCAGCACATTGCAGGAATCACATCGTAAGCGCGACATGTCTACTGCAATGCACAGGAGCAAGCCACACATTGCATGGTGCATCACTCCTTATGCCTGTTTCAAACAGGCGTAAGGATTTGATTCAGCAATGCTATAAAGCTGACTCAGTGAAATCTTCTAAATTTCACTGTGTTAGTTTTACAGGGCTTGCATGCAAATGAATGCCCACCCTGCAACAAAACGCCTATATGAAACCTGACGCAGGTTTCATGTGGCACAGGACTTTACAGCATTACACATCTGCCTAGATGCATCAAGTTGTAAATATGTCGCAACATAGCACATCTTTTGCGCCGCCGCTACGTCACAAAAGTGAATCACAGCGGCGCAAAAGAGGCACACGGCTATCATAAATCTGTCCCTAACATTTTAAATGATTGATTCAGGATGACGATAAGGTGTGGCCTATCCAGAGGTTTGTTTGAGGTGAGGCCTACTCAGTGTTGCAGATGAAATTTAGGCTTGTTGAAGAATACAGAGGAGATAATACATGTGCAGGCCTACCAATGAAGTGAGTCATGTCCACTGCACTCTTGAACAAAGGTGAGACCTCTTCTGTGTCCGTGAACAGGCCTAAACCTCATCTGCACAATGTGATTCGTAAAGTTAGGAAACACAGATAATGAAATTGAAAAAATGTGGAATTTCTTTTCCTCATTTCACAATCACATCACCTGTGTTTCCTTTGCTTAGTTATCTCATTGTGCTGATGGAGTCTAGCATATCAAAGAGTACACAGAAGTTGAGCACTGTATACAACAATGTTGACATTTACAGAAGATTCAGCTTCTCCATGCCCCCTACACAGTCCTAAATGTTTACAGTTTAAACTGACAGTATCTTGTTGGAGATGAAGTGAGGCCTGCCTTGCAACATGGTGCATCTTGTGCATCACTGCTGCATCGGTTTCATGTGGCACAGGACTTTACAGCATGACACATCTGCCTAGATGCATCAAGTTGTAAATATGTCGCCACATAGCAAATCTTTTGCACCGCCGCTGCGTCACAAAAGTGACGCACAGTGGCGCAAAAGAAGTACACGGCTATCATAAATCTGTCCCTAACATTTTAAATGATTGATTCAGGATGACGATAAGGTGTGGCCTATTCAGAGGTTTGTTTGAGGTGAGGCCTACTCAGGGTTGCAGATGAAATTTAAGCTTGTTGAAGAGTACAGAGGAGATAATACATGTACAGGCCTACCATTGAAACAAGTCATGTCCACTTCACTCTTGAATAAAGGCCAGACCTCTTTTGTGTCTGTGTACAGGCCTAAACCTCATCTGCACAATGTCATTCGTAAATTTAGAAAACACAGGTGATGTAATTGAAAAATGTGGAATTTCTTTTCCTCATTTTACAATCACATCACCTGTGTTTCCTTTGCTAAGGTATCTCATTGTGCAGATGGAGTCTAGCATATCAAAGACTACGCAGAAGGTGAGCACTATATGGAACATGGCTATATAACTCAAAGAATCAAAATCTAAATTTGCCAAGCACACATAGGGGTGTATTTACAAGGACCTTCCACCACAGGGAAATGTCTTAAATTAAAATGGGAAAAATAACATCAAAGGAACTCAAAGGCCTTGTAAATATACCCCAAGCAACCTATGAAACTCTAGCAGTACATATCAAGAAACCTAATTGATTTCAAAAAACGTTTTTAAAAACATCTTGTAAAGCAATTATATTCCTACAATCATGGGGAAGTGACTTAAAATGCCCTAAGACACATGAAAGCGTTTTTTTAAGGCCCTTGCACCATTTTTGGGTCACTTTTAACATGGCTATATAACTAAAAGAATCAAAATCTAAATTTGCGAAGCACAGATGGGGGCGTATTTACAAGGACCTTGCACCATGGGGAAAGGTCTTAAATTTAAATGGGAAAAATAACATCAGAGACACTCAAAGGCCTTATAAATATGCCCCAAGCAACCTATGAAACTCTACCACTACATATCCAGAAACCTAATTGATTTCAAAAAACGTTTTTAAACACATCATCTAAATCAATTATATACCTACATTCATCGGAAAATGACTTAAAATGCCCTAAAACACATGAAAGCGTTTTTTTAAGGCCCTTGCACCATTTTTGGGTCACTTTTAACATCGCTATGTAACTCAAAGAATCAAAATCTAAATTTGCCAAGCACAGATGGGGGCGTATTTACAAGGACCTTGCACCACGGGGAAAGGTCTTAAATTAAAATGGGAAAAATAACATCAGAGAGACTCAAAGGCCTTGTAAATATGCCCCAAGCAACCTATGAAACTCTAGCAGTACATATCAAGAAACCTAATTGATTTAAAAAAACGTTTTTAAACACATCTTGTAAAGCAATTATATTCCTACATTCATGGGGAAGTGAGTTAAAATGCCCTAAGACACATGAAATCTTTTTTTTAAGGCCCTTGCATCATTTTTGCGTTACTTTTAACATGGCTATGTAACTCAAAGAATCAAAATCTAAATTTGCCATGCACAGATGGGGGCGTATTTACAAGGACCTTGCACCACAAGGAAATGTCTTAAAATAAAATGGGAAAAATTACATCAAAGAAACTCAAAAGCCTTGTAAATATGCCCCAAGCAACCTATGAAACTCTAGCAGTATATATCAAGAAACCTAATTGATTTCAAAAAACGTTTTTAAAAACATCTTGTAAAGCAATTATATTCCTACATTCATGGGAAGTGAGTTAAAATGCCTTAAGACACATGAAAGCATTTTTGTAAGACCCTTCCACCACTTTTGCGTCACTTTTAACATGGCTATGAAACTCAAAGAAACTAAATCTATTTGTAAAACACTTCACACAAAGCAACAGTTTAAATACACAACTTTCTTCATAAATTTATCCCTAAAGCATACTATTCTCTATTTAAATTAAATGAATCTTTTCTCACCTTAGCAAATACTTTATGAGTTTCGAAACAGTCTCAGACACACACCAATTTGTCTTTAGCAGAGCAAAAGGTATGTACTCCAGAGGCTGCAACCAACAATGGCACAGAAATGCTGTAATTCATCACACATATCTCTCATGTCACCCAATCAAAACTCTTCCCTCACTTTTTTCAAATCAACACCCTTCCCCCCTCTGCCCTTTCTGCCTTTTTTGCATAGCAACCACCTCCTGAAAGACCTCTGATGTTTGCAAGTTCACACAACAATGTTTCATTTGAACTCTGAACTCTCAGTACACCTGCATATCCAGTGCAATCTTTCATTAAATGATTTTTTCTTGACCATTCAAATGACATCTTTCAAAGAACTCATCCATGCACCCTAACTTTCTGTTTTCAGCAATCAATATCCACCAATCACTGCTACTGCTTCATTAACACAGAAACTCCACAGTTTTTTTCATTTTAAACTCTTATTTTTTCAACTGCCATTTCATTGCCACACTTCATCTGACTGCAGCAGAACCTTCTCTCACCATGTTTTCTGTCTGGATTGTTGGACATAGTTACATCTACTGGGCTCAATGGTATGCTGATAACAGAAATTTACCTAACCTCAATTTACAAAATGTGGAAATTAAGTGGATTGGCCACAGAGGATTAAAATGTCACCAATTGATACCATTGGTGAAAACCTTTTTGCATTTGCCAAAACCTGACCTGTTAATTGTGCACTGTGGAGGTAATGACTTGGGCACTTTGACTGGGGTAGGACTGGAAATGCTTTTAAAGGACACCTTTGACCAATTGATGGCACTTTTTCCTGAAACTGCCTTGGTATATTCAAATATATGCCAAAGACAGAAATGGAGGTGGTCGAACCAATTTTGTCCACAAATTGAGAAATCGAGGAAGCATGTAAATAAGTCTGTTTCAGCTTACATGAGAGACCATGGAATGGGCTCCATGTACAACAATAACTTGCGTTACTACATGCAAGATATCTACAGAGGAGATGGAGTTCACTTCTCAGATGAGGGGAACAGAATTTTCATTCTGAATTTAAGACTGTGCTTTGGTACCTACTTATAAGTACCTAAATCTACCATAAACCCAAAAGCTCTTCTCAGAGCTACCCTAACTATGATCACCATAAACAAATTTTAAATGTAACTTTTTTTTACTAATTTTCACAATTTACGCTTCCTGGAGCGCTACCCGGTACGTGAACCGGACGCTAACCGCGCGAAATTGTTTAAAAATTTTTTTCTTTTTCGCACATATGGACCTCCTCAGCCACCCTCAGCAAACCTAGGGGGTCAGGATACGTCTACCGTGCCCCCTTCTACCCATTCTGAACATTTTTTGCCCTCCATCTTGTATCTCAATTCTACCGTAATACAAAATGGAGGACTCCCGTAACGCTGCCGGTTCGCGTACCGGGGCGCTCACCGGGAAGCGCTCAATTAAAAAAGGTGGGAAAATAATTTACAGAAAAACGACTGGAGACACTTTCACCAAATATAGATTAGCTCATACTACATACCAATCCCTACCATTTTCACAAATTTGATTGAAATTCCATTTAGCCATTTAGCCTGTAGACCTCTCTAAATACCCTGAGGTAAATTACTTCTCAAAACACATCTGAAGTGTTGGAATTGACAACCAATTAAAATGTTACTTTCATTTTCTACTTTTTTTACCTCACATTTGATTGGTTATGTACCTGAATATATATAAAAAAGAGAGAGAAACACAGCCATTTTGACTACTACTTCCTGTACTACATTGCAAGATCATTTTCACTCACAACTTAAACTTGTTTTTAAAAGGTAAGATGTTATTTTATAAATTTGAAAACATTTTCAGATAGTTATATACTATCCCTCTGTAAGAGTTAGACATTGAGAAAGGCTTGTTTATTATAATTATGGATTGATTTAGGTTTCTGTGGTATAATTATGAATTTAATTAGGCTTTTTCACAGGCACTTTTTAATAGTACTACTTCACGCCTCAAAAGTACCTGTCTGAACTTAAACCCAACAGTGCCCTATCTCTACTGATATATTTATTTTTTATGCAAATTTCAGCACAAAAATGGAAGGAGAACAGAACGTTTCCTTTGAAATTGTCCTAGAGATGAACAATGAGGAAATCATTGATCCCATTGACTTGGAATTCATGGATGAATCACGAGACCATGAACTTCTACAATGTGTAGAATCTGTGGATTTCTTACTTCAATATGAGGACGGTCAAATGTGGGAAGTTATGTTCAGTCAAAAAGAAGACATATCGGACAGTCAAATGTTAGACGTTCTATTAAATTTTGAAAAAGAATCAGAAAAATAAAATTATATTTAATATTAAAAAATTGTTTGAGTCTTTAATCATTTTTATATGTAATTCATAAACTAGTACCAAATTGATTATAATGTAAAGTCAGACTTATAGTATACTGTGCACAATCCCAAAAATAAATTTATATTTAATAATCATAAATACTGCTACTTAAATAAAAAAAAAAACAAAAAAAAAACAACAAAAAGAACAATCAATAAACATACAATATTTCAAAATATCATAGTCTATCATTCTTTTTTCCTTATAGTACGCTCCCCAGACCGCTTCCCGGTGCGCGTACCGGGCGCTCCCCTCGCAAAAAAAAAAAAAATTAAATTTTTTTTTGCCCCGCGGGGCCCTTTTAAAGCCTCCACATCAAACCTAGGGGGTCAGGGAGGATCTACTATGCCCCCTTATGGTCATTTCCCCCTTTGTTTTGGCCTCCTCTTGTCTCTCGATCCTACCGAGAGACAAGATGGCGGCCGCTCCGGACTGTTTAGAATGTTTACAGACACCGGAGAGACAATCAGCTTCGCTTCGCGAAGTCCCTTTACGCGTCAGGTACGTGAACCGGGGCGCTGCCCGGAGCGCGCTTACAGATATATATATTTTTTTGAACGTTAATTTCTCAAAATCCACTGGAGCACATATATTGAGACCTAGCAAAGGCACATCGGGCTACCAGTCCCAACAATTTTGCCAAGTTTCGTGCAAATCCTTTCAGCCGTTCGGGCTAAAAGTGAGGCCTACCGCCCTATGGAAATTAACATAGGAAAAACGCATTTTGGGACCCCCCTTTTTTCTCGGCCCCCCCTTGACGACCCCCCCCCAAATTTTCAGGGGCTGCTCAGAAACAAAATGTTCCATTTTCCTGAAAATTTCAGCCAATTCCGTCCACAAAAGCCAAAGTTATTAGACATAGAATTTTCAAAAATCCCATAGAGAAAAAATCCTAACTATATATACCTACTGGCGACTGCCAGTAGGTAATATATATATATATATATATATATATATATATATATATATATATATATATATATATTAATTACGCTCAAAAAACTTCTCCGTGTTTGGAAAGAAGAGAGCAGCACTCCGGGGAGTTACTAAACAGCGTGCAGTTTATTTAGCACAACAGACAAACGTTTTGGCAAAAAGCCTTCGTCGGTGTCACAACCCATAATAAAAAACACACGTTTAAATAAAATCATGTGATGATTCATGAACATCAACAAGGGACTCAGCCCTCCAGCAGTACCATGAGCGCCATCTTAGAATGGTTTTTTAAGAATCAAAACCATACAGATATAAACCATGAATTGGTTAAATCAAATAGGCAGAGGGCAAAATTCAATAATGCATTCCAATGATTGTACATAAATATATATGAGAAATGACCAATACAACCTGTCAAAGGCTTTTTCTGCGTTTAGTCCCAGCAAGATCGCTGGGAATTTAAATTTAGAGACTTTTTCAATCAGATGTATAGTCCTCTGAATATTGTCATACATTTGCCTTCCTTTTATGAAGCCTGTTTGATCAGGGTGGATTGATGTGGGCTTTAAGTCTTTTACCCTAGCGGCCAGAATTGCAGAGTAGAGTTTTGCATCTAAATTCAGCAGTGTAATTGGCCTATAAGAGGCACAACTTTGGTTGTTTCCCCCTGATTTGGGGATAACAGTGATTACTGCCTCAGCCATAGAGGTCGAAAAAGAGGAATTCTCTATAGCGTTGAACAACCCGGTGAGGTGAGGGATGAGCTCTGATGCATATGTCTCATAAAAGTGTGCCGTCAGACCATCTGGCTCTGGGGCTTTGTGAAGTTTGAGCTTCACAATACCTTTCCCTACTTCTTCGGCCATAATTGGCCCATTTAATCAATCATTATCCACTGCTTGTATGCAGGGAAGATCCAAAGAATCTAGATAATGTTGTTGCAAGGCTGTATCTTGTGGTGTGCCCGTGTATAGGTCCCCATAAAATCTACCAAAGATACAGGCTTTTGTTTCATCTGAGTGGGTTTCTAGACCAACTCCATCCTGTTTTCCCCCTATGTATTCACGCTCCCTCTTTTCCCGCAGCTGTCTCGTGAAATGGCATCCCACCTTGTCTCCATGGGCATAGGATGTCTGCCTAAGCTTCAGTAGGGTGTGTTCAGCTCTGATATTGTAAATAGCTTAAATGTTACCCTTCAGTGGGCTAAGCTGTCATTGCTGTGCTCTAGATTGTGCTGCCTTGTGGGCTTTCTCCACTTTCTCTAGCTCCCCCTTGAGTTCTACTCGTTCCTTAGCCCATTGTTTGTTCAGGGCAGCATTAAGTTGGATACATTTACCCCGCAGGGCCACTTTGACCACGTCACAGTTATTCTGGGAGGAGGTGGCCTGTGGGTGATTTAGTTGAAAGTATTCAGAAATGGAGGCCCATAATCATCTCGAAGGGTTCTGTCCCTAGTGATCAAGATCGGGAAGACCATCTGGGCATTCCCGGCTTGGTGCTACACCATGCTATATTAACGGTCACTAGGCTGTGGTCTGAAATCAAAATTAGACGTATCCATGCTGCCCGTAGTGGGTACAGCAGGCATTGACTGATAAAAATATTGTCTATCCTGGATTAGGATTGGTGTACATGTTAAAAGAAGGTGTCATCCTTGGTGGAGGGATAGAGCGTGTGCCAGGCATCCCGGAGGTCCAGTGTCTGCAGTTTCTGTTTAATTCCCTTTATGAAATTGTTAATAGCTGCCCTATGAGAGTGGGGACTGTCTAGTTCGGCGTGCCAAGTCAGGTTAAAGTCTCCCAGGGGCACTACGGGGCCTTCTGCGAATTCACTAATTAAGTCCAAAAGGGAAGTCAAGAGCAGTGCTTGCCCAGTGTTGGGGACGTAGGGCAACTCACTTTTGCTTAGTATTGGAAGACAATCTATATATTAAGAGATATCTTTAGTGATGGAGCCATAGCTCTTCGGTCTTTTTGAGATGTGTTTCCTGCAACGCCACTACCTCACACTGGTGGTCATTCAGGTACTTCCATATTTTTTACCATTTGATCAGTGAGTTCAGACTTTAAACGTTCCATGATGCTATGGAAACCATTAAGAAAAAGGTCCAACCCAACCGTCTCTTCTAACCTCCCTCCTTTGTCTTTGCCCATCGTCTGGAGCCTCCTCCTCTGGGTTTCCCCGCAAACCGAGCGATTCAAGAACATGTGCCCGCAATCCCCTTATGCACAGACATCTGACTACCCTTTTTTACCACCACCAGGTCCCTCAGTAAAATAACTGTCCCAAAACCCCCTGGAAACCCTTCGCTGTCGAGCCAATGGGCTCTGAGCGTGTCTCTTCTTAATGAAGAGTAGTCCTCGTTTTTTGGCTGGTTTTGCCTTTCGTGACCATGTGGCAGGGCCAGGCCTGTCTTCATGTCACCCCGGGTTCATCCTGGGTGGCCAAGCTGCCTTCTTCCTCGGGGATAGGAAGACCCAGAATGCGAATGCCCTTTGTTAAGTCTGAGATATGATGAGGTTTATTATTAAGCTTAAAACCGAGACCAAAGGTCAAGGTCCATAGATAGCGCACATTGTCTTCCCACAGTTTAGTGGCAATTGGACGTAGTTGTTGCCAGCTCCTAAAAGGGCGTGCATTTATAGCCCTGGAAAGAGGTCTCCTCCTTTTTTCGTGCAGCACTCAAGATCGCTTCTTTCGTCTTGAAGGAGTGCATCTTCACAAGAACATCTCAGGTGCGTCTTCGGTCACCTTTCTGTGGAGTCCCTACCCTATGGACCCTGTCGATCCTAAGTTTCATCTGGTGTGGGCTCAGGATCTCAGCAAAGAGCCCCTCCACAAAGGCCTCCAGGTCAGGCTCTTCCACTCTTTCTTCCAGGCCTCGTATTTGAATGTTCTCTCTTAATGACCTGTTTCTAAATATTTTGCCTTCAGGAGCACCTGATGAAGATGCGACTGGAGATCCTGTTGCATATCCTGCATCTTGGAGGAGCGGGTGTCCAGTTCCTGCATCTGTTCTTCCACTTCCAGTACCCTTGACCCTTCGGGATCAACGTCCTGCTGTAGTGATGTCATGCGTTTGGTGAGGTTCACCTTCAATTGGTCTATGGAGGACTATAGGTCTTGCTTGATTTCTAGGCAAAGTTCTGTTTTAAAGTCTCTAAGGGAGGCCACTAGGTCTTCATTCGCCTCTAGCTTTTGTGCGGCCGCGATCCTCAGCGCCATCTTGGGTCCGCTTCTCCGCCTCAGTCGTGCGGTGGATTCCTTCTTCTACCGTTTCAGTTACATGACATTGGACTCTACCGGCTATCCCTTACTCCGCGACTCTCAGTGGCACAGGATCATGTGAGGTACAGTTCTCTATCTGTATATTTAGCGGTGTGTGGTGGTCTCAGGGCTCCAGAGCTGATGTGGTTCACGAACACTCAGCCATCTTGCCTGGCCACGCCCGAGAAATATATATTTTCATTATAGTATTATATTAAATGCATAAACATACACACATATATTAAATGCATAAACATACAAACATATATTTATATGAGTATACATTTATTTATATTAAATGTTATTTAAATGTATTTCATTTATATTATATTGATGTATATATTGAAATACTTTAGATTTACTACTTCAAACTATATATTTTAAAAAATCTATATTTTTGTAGTGATATTAGTTGAAATTATATTTTTTTCAATATGCTTGTACTTACCTTAATAAGTATAGAGAAACAATATTTTTGTAATCAATATTTTTGACACAATATTTCTATATCACGATATTGCTGTGATCGATATTATGTCAGTGATCTATTGTATACAGCAGCGGATTGGCTTATATCCAGAAGGGATGGAGGACTGATGCACATGTTGTCAGTGGAGGTAGGTTAACAGATAGTGGGTGCCAAAAGTAGTAAAGACGTTAGGGACACAGAGTCTGTCATAACTAAGGTCACTCGTAAAACATTTGGGGCTTCTGAAATTGGCTGTTTGGGGAAGTTTCTTTTACTTTATCACACATATAAACTACTGTATAATGTGCCCTGCTATTTCAGAAATGAACTTGGGTTATGCATACTGCACAAATATCTTATTGGCAAGGAGAGTAACCAATTGAGCTATTCTTCCTGAGCTGAGTCCCGAGGTTTAAAACAAATGTGAGTCGCAAGAATGTCGAAACTTTGAGATGGCTTCCTGTGACAAGAAGTGTTAATCTGAGAACTACGCACACTCACTTTCGTACATAAAACTCTATAGCAGTCACTCACGTTTCTTTTGCTACCTTCCTGTAATTGGGACTTGTGACTCGAGATTTACACACGCATCCGTTTAGTCAGCACTTTAAAAACCTTAGCTATGTTACTGTTATTGAACCTGTGACCAGAAGGCTGGACACATAACTCAGCAGTAGGCACAAGGGCACACTGAGCTTCTTTAGTGGGTAAAATGATAGGGGTCCAGAATGGACATCCTTGACCTCCAAAACCATAACACTCAAAGGTCATGCATTTTCAAAGATGGAATCCTTATTTTACTTGGATGGCCCCTACCCTTAAATGACAACTTTTTGGATAGTACCTCTGAATGCATTTCAATGTTTAGATCAGACTGGATCAACATTTTTATGTCCAAGGGACATCTCAGCATGAACCTGGAACTCAACATCTCCAAAATGGATGTGGCGAGGGTATGTGGCGAGGGACAGGGGAGGAGATCTGGTCTAATGGTAAAGTTACCCATTTTGGAACTGCTCTAATATCAGATCTGCAATTAGATTTAAACTGTGTGATTTGTGGCAAATAGCTTTATCGCCACATGCCTAAATCATTAACGTGATGACACTGCAAATATTAGATATAATTGTCTAATTCAAATGTGCAAGTCTTCAGTTTGATGAACACGACATGTATGCCTCCTACACCCCATCTCATTGTATAGTGTTCTTTTCCTCACCAGCTAAATGCATTTGATATAAATTCAGGTGCTTACATATAATATATTTGTTACATACATACAATAAATATGTGAGGCTGGACACAGTACCGAGTCCCAATTACAAGTTCATGGGGACCTGATATAGAAAAGCTCTGTGCAGTTGACCATATACTAACTAATATAGAATAGCTCTGTGCAGGTAAACATATGCTAACTATGAAAGAAAACAGACTTCTCTTTCAGCGACTTTTTGACCACGGTGCTGCGCTAGACTGGGCCCTCAGTGTGCTGTATTGTGTAATGTAGCACTTAATTAGGGATTCATCCCTTGTTATGGGGGCCAAAGGGCAGTTCCCTTACTTCCCACCTGGAGGTGTTAGCAGCTCGGGACGTCAACGGATGCAGCAGGTAAGAACATCCTATTGGCGCGTGCATACTATTTCCCCCTGAACACCTGGGACTGGCAGCATCAGCCTCAAGATGCAGCCAGACACCAAGTATTACTGTGCACAAGCCAGCTCATTAAAATGTTTGACATATAAGACTGGCAATAGACATCCATTATACATTTTTTTAAGTACTTTCAAAATTGAAATAAAGTTTATTTCAACAACACCGGAAGTGTTTCTCCATCCTATATTAGATTACATTACTGCATGTATAGGCATTTATTAACTGGAAAATTTTAAACTTGAAGTTAGAAACATGAATGCCTTCTCCTGCCCTAACGACAATGCCATTAGTGAACTAAGAAGAAAGTCAATTGTCGGTGCAACACACAGATGTCCTAGATTTGTATTATACTTAGAGCAAAACTATAGTTTAATACATCAAACACAACTGAGCTTTTTGTACAGTGCACAGCCTGAATGTAAGCATTTTTCATGGACATCATGAGTGACGTAATGAAAAAAATTAGGCACAGCAAAATCAAATATTTGCCCACAATCTTACAGTTTTGGAAGCCGTGACAAGGGTTGCTGCTGTGTATTAATTGACGTATGAATTATGACATACATGCCATTTTAAAGAACAATCTCAATGTGTGAGCAGGGGATGGGTCCTTGAAGGTGAAGGGCCTCATGCTTTTGAATGCCACCCCACCCCCAATAGCCCTCCCCAAAAATAAATGCTTGCTGAGGCTGGTGTCAATGTCTTGAGTGGTTTCACACCTCTTAATGGATGTCGGCAGTTCAACGCCTTGGAAAACGTGCTGGAAAACCACTATGTACAGATATCAGCACCTCACTCGGAGACCATGTGATGGGAGTCGATAGTGTGTGTCACACGGTGGCACCATGTGAGTTGGCAGTTATGGGTATGAGCAACAGTGGCAGTCAAACACCACATTAAAGCTCCTCTCCTTTCGAGGGTCAAAATTAATGTAGAAGCTGAGCTACAGCCAGCCATCCGGTGCTAGCCTATAGAAGCGCACCCACCTCTGTTTTTACAATGCTGTGAAATGTAGCGCTTTTATAAGTAACAGTAATATTTACGGCTCAAGCACTGAGGGCACGAGACGAGTTTGGAGAAAACTGCTCTCACATTTTGGTGTACAAAAAGATTTATGGGGAAGAAACAATATATTTGCTGCTATATTATTTCTTCATACATGTAGCTAGCAATTTAAACAGTTAAAACACATTTATTTTTTACACTTCAGGTCAAATAGTTTCAATACTAAAGTGTGACTTTGATCTGTGCAAGCTACTAAAGCCAAGTTATTGGAAGGAATGGATTAGGATGGCGGGCTGTCTGGTATAGGGCAATGGGCCGGTGCCTAAGGCTGACATGTGGGCCTATTTTTAAAGGGCCTCTGCTCCTGCCTGCCTTGCCAGTCCATTGCACTTCAGGCTATGGTGAGTGGGTGAGGGAGGTCAGTGTGACAATCATCCTTACTTGGTGCCATGTGACTTCATTTTTTTGGGCCATTCTTACCTTGGCCCCTATGGGGTCGTCTTGGCCCAGAAGCAGTGGCTTGCCCCTGACCCCTTCGCTGCCAGGCCAGCACATTCAGGCAATGGTGGGAGTATGCTGGGGCCTCACTGGGGGGTGCCAGGTGATGTTCTGGTTATGAGCAATCTATATCTCAGCCCCCTGGAGCAGCAGTAGCTGTGTTATTTTTCTTGACCCCTTCACTACTGCAAGGTCTTCGCCCCTGAGGCTGGGGGGGAGTGACGTAAGAGAAGCCCTGGAGGGAAAGGGTGCATTTGATAGACCTCGCTGTGAGGCAACATTCATTACGCTTTTGTTAAACTAGAGAGGAGGTGGCGTTACAACCAAACCTGCTGACTTTGGAAGTGGGAAAGCAGGTTCCAGTCCCTGCGTTGGCTCAAAACCCTGTGATTCTGGGAAAATCACTTAATCTCCAAACACCTGAAGTAAAAATGAATTTGAACTTGTGTAGTGTAAAAGGTGCTCATATAAATCGCTCCAATGCCCTACTGCGGAGGTCATTCTATGTACCACTATAAAAAAGCGATTCGAAAAACAATAGCAATTTATTCATGTTATCAGATTCTGAGAGGGCCAGAGCATGATAATCAGATAAAAACTCTTTATTTAAAAATATCCATATTATTTTTTGACATGGCTTTTCTGTCTTTTTTTAGTTTAGCTATTAGTCATGGTACAGTTAAAGCAGTTTTAGAACAGATTTTAGAGTGCTTTCACCTTATGTTGACTGTTTAAAATACATACTGATCAGAGGAAAAAAACTGACTTTCAGTGATTTTCTTCATTTTCACACCAGCTAGGATATTAAAATACATGTTGGTTAAAAAAAAACAGCCAGGTGGCAACCCCAGCCAGATCAAGTATTGTGGCCCTTGGGACATTTTATTTCACCTCGCCAACTTGGCCAAAATGAAGTGCTTCTCATTTTCATCAATCTTACTGATTCTATAGGCTTTAAAATTCTTAGGTTACCTAAAAAAAATCGAGAAATGAGACCAATGAGACTAACCAAATGATGTTTCATGAATTGGCACAATCTGCAAATTTGGGCCATTTTATTAGGACTGCCTGGGCCAAATTGCAATCCCAATCCGACCCTGGTTTTTCAGCACTTTAAGGTCACTTATGGCCCATGGATTCCACATGCAGCAAATACATATTATTGGGTGTGAAATTTTAGGCCCTGTGATTGATGAGGTCACAAAACCTCGAAATGGAGTTCAGATACTGCACCACTAATAAAGGATTTCCTTGTTTTATGAGTGTAAGCAAATGCCATCCATTCAACCAGAGTTGAATTTTTTTACTTCTCATAGATCATTTCTATTTCGTCCAGTTGATCCAAAACATTAAGAATGAGCTAATGCTTGAAATGGAAATGATTAGAGGAGGGTAAGGAAGAGACAAGGACAGATATTCTTTCATTCCTATGTGTTTTGAAATATTTCAAGACTACACTTTCAGAATTGCTTTACAATCTTTTATTCTCACAAAATTCTTTATTAAAATTACTTTTAAAATATGCAATTTTGCTACTCCATTTTAAAGAATGTTCTTAATTGGGGGGAACCTTCCCACCCCTCGTCCCAAAACCCCTTATGCCTGACAGGCTGGCTCAATTAGCTTGCTCACCAAAACTCGTTCCCAAGTTTTACATCCCACCACTTTGAAATGTCACCAGTTGCCACTGCCAGCCAGCCAAAATCGGTCCTTACCTTGCCAGCCCATAATCAGGGTTTGCTTGATCTTCCAACTTTTTCCCGGTCCTGCGCCACCAGATAACCCCATTTGGCATTGTGCACTTTCTGGTACTACTTTTACATAAGATATTGAAATTGTAAATTTCAAGGTCTACTGATAGAATTTTTTGTCATTACTGTATCATTTTATTTATTAAAATGTACTCTATATTTCTAGATTGGTGTATGATTTCTCTTGTGTGGTGGTTTCCTTTTATTACTGTTTGAGTGCTGCCTAAATACTTTACATGTTGCCTCTAAGGGCCTGACTACGAGTCTGTCTGTCTAGTGACTGTCTGTCTGCTCATTACGACTTAAAAAGTCATTGCTGCGGAGGACCACTGGCTGCACCAGGGAACAGTCATTCGCTGGAGGTGGTGCTCCACAATGTCATCCTCCGCAGGACTGGCGCAGTCTCGCTGAGCATATTAAGAGTTCCTGCAGTGCCAGCCATTTCATGGCATGACAACCGCCATGAAAGTGCTGGATCTTTTTTGCCGTTCCCATTGTGGTGCCTGTTTTCCAGGCACTGCCATGGAAGGAAAAGATGAAGGACTGTACACAAGTTCAAATCGTAATACGGTGGGCGGTCCTTGCGCAGGTTTGGTGCAGCTGTGCTGAAGGAGAGCCAGCGCAACTGCGCCAACTCGGGATCAGGCCCTAAGTTGGGCCTGTCTGCTTTTTCACCAAGTCATCAGAGGATTAAGCATAGGTTAATTTAGTGACTTTTGTGATTCACCCTGACAGGGATTGTGGTTGTAGCTTGAAAAAGGTTCCCAACTCCACAGTCAATAACCTAATTTCTCTCAATCACGATCTTGGCAACCACAGCAAAGAAATCGAATGGCAAACACTTTAATGGTCCTAGGTTCTGTCATCCACAGGGAGAGATGGGAGTTGCGGTTATGCATAGTAGTTTTGTTGTTTACAGTTTAAGCCTTTGCCTACTCAGCATTTGGATGTAGGCGACAACATGTGGAGGAAAACAATCACTAAAAATCACTTAAACATAAAATATCAAAGTGGCTATTTAATAAAAACTCAGCCTGTGCTCCCAATTGACTTAAGTCTGATAACATGGATGATAAATTATCTTTGCATATAGGACATTTTTGCTGAACAATTTTGTCAACCCAGCTATATAAATTTGATGTACCAATGCCTTAGAATTTCAGTTGTACCTCAATATCGTTGAGTTTATATAAACAAAATATATGTGCACAATTCATCATGTATTCTAAAACAATGCACCATATGGGCACTCTTCTTTTAGTAAATTGTTTGCCATTTTTCAACTGTGCATGCAGTTAATACTAATATTAACAATAGTAAAATATATTTCCGGTGGCTAAAGACTAAATATGCCGGTTTCGAATGTAAATAAAAGAAAGACATGACAGTAAGCAAGGGAAATCAGAAAAGAGAGTGACTTATACTATTATGAAATACATGTCATTAACATGGAAACAAATAAGGAGCAGCCTATCAACAGTGCCTGAAAGGAAAACATTCTACCTTCGTACCATTTTTTGCATTCACTATTCCGTGTTTATTTATTGTTCCCAGTCAAAGGTGCTCATTTATTTAGATACTTCGAACTGAGCTCCACCATTCATGAATACCAATAAAAAAACACCATTCTAGTTCAATAAGAAAGCGTTTGAGTTCAGGAGCAATGAAAATGTCAACCAGTACTGTTAGATTTCTGCTCAGCTGAACTGTCAAAGCATCAGATTTAAGAACCTCAACAGGTAGGATTAGAGAGCAAATGTTCCAAAAAGTGTTAAAGTGGAAAAAGCTTAAATTGCTCCTGACACCAAATACCTCGATGCACACTGTATGCCATGATGATACACTGGAGTGGGCAGAACCGCTGTTTTTGTTGCTATGGTTACCACAGTCTCTGTGAATAATAATATATTGCTTTTGAGCGTCAGGAAGAATGATGCAGCACCCGAGCTGGCATGAAAGGTAATTATCTCTGATTCATGTATTGCCCTGTTGATTCCTCCTCCTGCATTTCAAACACATGATTCGATATGCTATCAAGGAAAAATAGTTTAAAAGCACAAGGAAGCTTTGAACTTTGCAGGGGTCATACCCTTACAATCTAACCGGAAATAACACATTGTGAGAAGGAAAGGGGCTGACTGTGACAGGATCAATATATACAATGTAAGTCAATGTAAGCCCTATAATTTCTGACACTTCAATTCTGATAAATGGAAGCGAGAAAATGACTTTACTCTTCGAAGATATTCTTTTCATTTTTACATTTCGTGAACTAAGCTGAATGAAGAGAATGATCTTGAGTTTAAAAAAAAAATTTATTGTTGTGAAACATTTTTAAGTTGTTCAAACATACGGTAATTCACCTGGCAAGCACATTAGGCATGTTGGTGTTAATCAGGCCTCTCTCTTTACCTGTAAAACAACACAAAACATTGAACAATATTTGCGATTTAGTTGCTTTTGCAGATTTACCATTGGGCTAATTTGATGTAAGTCTAGACCCCATGTAGCGAATACTAATCTTACTTCTTCAATTCTGCTGTCATATATAATTTTGTAACAGAGAAACGACCAGAAAAAAAGAGGGCAGCAGCAGGTTCTCCACTGTATCTTATAATGGGGAGCAGACACGGTCATTGTTTCTGTGGTACCTTCTCCTATATTCTGGCGCTCAGTGTTTCTTCTCACGCTTGCAGAACCACAATTTAAAAACATGCCAGACAACCTTACAATACAGGAAAGGAAACATAAAGACACTGAAGGAATAGTGCATCAATATAGAGTGTTAAGAGTTGTGCTATAAAATATAGTAGCCTGAACACTGACAACCAAAATATTGTGGGTCAGATTTAGAGGAAACTGACGCAGCCTGCGATACCCTTGCGCCACCATGGATGAGACATTATTCCAATACAGCAAACCACGGCTCAAGGATTGACAGATGCGTCAGAAATTCTGATGCATCTGTTGGCCCAAAAGTCACCCATTGCTAGAGTTGTGTCGCAAGCACAACACACCTCCAGCAATGCACGTGAGGCCTATTCCCAATACACTGTGTCGCTCCTTACGCCTGCTCCAAACTGGCGGAGGGCTTTGATGCAATGGCGTCCTAGAAGTGGCACAGTGAAATCTTGTAAATTTCACAGCATCACTTGTATGAGCCCTTCCTGCATGGGAACGCCCACCCTGCATACATTATACCTGAAGCAAGTTTAATGTGATGCAGGGCTTTACAAGGTGACACGTCTCCCAAGATGCATCTTGTTGTAATTTGGCTGCATTTTTTGCGCTGCCACTGCGTCATAAAAGTGACTCAACAGCAGTGCAAAAGTGTTCCAAGGGGCTTTTAAATCTGCCCCTGTGAGTGTAACTAAATATACCTAAATATAGTTTTACGGTAGTTAACTCCACAACTATATAGCTTGGAAGTATAAATATCTGAAAGGTACATGGTTGTTAAGTTGAAAATAGTTACACACCGATTCACAAAAGCATTTATGAGTATGTAAATTATACCATAGGAGTACTGTTTAAGGTACTCTTACATGCCTTCATAAATCTATGCTGAAATGATAAGTTCTCCATCAGGAAAGGTTGAAATTGGGCACAGTAAATTGTATTTGTACTAATTGTACATTAATATTATCTGAGTATTGCCATTTAATGCCCTTTTTAGTTGTGTCTGGTACAGTCATAAACGACATTTTAAGGGTATGTGAAAGACTTCGGACCCGATTCACAAAAGTAACCTGAGACAAAATCCTAACTTTACAATTTCGGTATTCACAAAGGGCATTTAGGAGTAGTAAAGTTACTACTCCTAGATGCCCTTTGTGAATAGCGAAAGTCGTAAAGTTAGTATTTTGTCTCAGATTACTTTTGTGAATCGGGCCACTCGTTTGGAGTACTTTATGTTCCAACATGCGTTTGTGAATAGGACCTAATCTACAACGACCTTTTTACACTTACTTTTACATTATTTTAGTTGCTGCTAATCTGGCTGTGGTGTTTTTATGTGGTACTCACACAAGATATAAAGCAGCAAAATGCAACTAGGGGAAGGCTGTGGCAGGGGAGGGGGCACAAAGGATGTTTGGATGAATACCCTCACTCACCCGAGGGTGACATGATTCATCATTGGGTTCCTCCAACACACTGGGACCGCAAGGTACCCAGTGTGGGCTACAACTTCCCCTCCGGGAAGGAGCAGGAGTGTTTTATATAAAGCACGTAAGATTTCAATACCTCAAGGGTGAAAGTGAGGGGCAGAGTGCAACAAAAAAAGTTGTTTGTTTAAAACTACCTCTGTAAGGGCAACAACTTTATTATTACAAGCTACAGAATAGAGGATTAAAGCAATGTGAGACAGGGTTATGGATGTGTACCCTGTAATGTGGTCAACATATTTCTGCCCTAAATGACATATCAGTTCAAGGCATTCATCTGGACCAAGATCTTCAGTCACTCTGCTAGGAAAATGTGCAAAAGTAAAATGAGAAAAACAGGCCCAGAACCATAGCAAACATGAAAAACAAGATGGCCGCACCCATTGGTGACCGCATGGTGAGGTTTGCGCTATATTTCCCCCTGAGTATGCAATAAACATTCCCAAATACGCACTACACGTTCCCAAATGTCAAAAACGCATTGTGAAAGGGCAGAACAAGCAACTCTGTGTGCTTGTGGAACTCCGGGTAGCTTGCAGAGTTTTTTTCACTCAGACCGACGCGTTTCAGCTGACGCCTTCTACTGGGTCTATGTATATGGGCTCACGCACTTTTGCAGTGTTTAAGTACTGGAGGTAACAGGAGGGCTTCTGGGACCCAAATAACCCTCAGAATCCAAAAGGACTCCATCCCCCAACCGGCAGTGAGCCAGGATGCACATTTACAGAGTGGTGGAGAAAGGAGGCGAGGCCTCCAAACACCTCTCTGCAATTCCGTTGTTGTGGAATTATTGCAGGTAACTGAAGAGCTTTCTGACCCCCAAAGACACTCTAGAGCCAAGGGGACTTCATCCCCCAAATGCACTGCACGTTTGCATAGTGGTGGAGAAAGGGGGGTATAGCCTCTGAAGTCCTCTCTGCAATCACACTGTGTGGGACTTGCTGGCGGTAACAGGAGGGCATTTGCCCCCAAGGACCCCCAGCTGCTAACTGGACTTCATCCCCTAACCAGTAGTGCACCAAGAGACATGTTTGCAGAGTGGTGGTTAAAGGGGCCGTGGCTTCTGCCCACCTCACCTCTCAGCAATTCCACTATTTTGGACTTATTTTAGGTACCAGGAGGGCTTGTTGGCTCCCAAGGGCCCTCAGCGTCCAAGCGGACTTTATATCACAACCAGTAGTGTACCAGGAGGTGTGCTTGCAGAGTGATGGACAATCCCACTGTGTGGGACTTACTGGAGGTAACAAGAGGGGTAGTTGGTCACTCAGGAGGCTCAGGAGGCAAAGGGATTTCATCCCCAACCAGTAGCGCACCAGGATGCATGTTTGCACAGTTGTGGTGCAAAGGGTGAATTCACCAGGCCGTTTTAAAAAAAGATTTAGGCCCAGTGACTCCATCCCCTGGGGCCAGGTTTTTCGGGAAGGGGGCAATGCACTCCCCACACTGAGCCAATTTCAGCCCCAGTGACCCATTTCCTTGGGACATGCCATTTAAACATGAGGAAGTTACCCCCATTTCACTGGGCCAGGCTTCTATTGTGGGCACCCACTCAATTGGAACACGCAGGGGAAACTCAAGGCCCCCACAGTCTCTACCAGCACCCTGCCTCCTGCTGGGAGCCAGGTTTACTTTTACAGAGAGTGAGCTGCTGGACATGCAGCCCCCTCTCTGTGAAAGCAATTCTGCTCTGCTTCTAGCAAGTGAGAGCATTCAATGCTCTCACTTGATGGAAGCAAAGGTTTTACTGTGGCTTTGCGAAAGCAGTAAAGTTCCCTCCAAGCCACAGTAAAAAGCTATGTCTGGGGGTGGGCACCTTGGGACCTAGCAGGAGCCAGCTCTGGGAGGTGGTGGTCCCCAGGTCTATATATGGCTCCAGGAGGGGGGCAGCATGGCCGTATGGGCCTCCTTGTACTAATTTCATAAATCATCTGGAGGAGGTGGCAGTTCCTGAGGTTGCCGAAGGGGGCTGTATCCCCCTGCATATTTTATAAGTAATACCCCGCGCAGGATGAAAAAGATGCATTGGAGACTTAAAAAATGTGTTTGCCCCAGATCCTCACATGAGTATTCGGCAAGATTGAACTAAAAAAAAATTTTTTTAGCCCCCAGTGCGCCGCCACACCTAGGGGGTCAGGGTATTCATACCCTACCTGCCTTTCTTTATTTTTGCATTTTTATGGGACTCTGCCAGAAGCCGAGTCCCAAGATGCCTTCCAATACTTTCTGGTTGAAGTGTTGGCAGACAGTCAGATGTCAGGAGGGGGTCTGTTGGATCTGCGGAGTATCCACATCCCTAGATAGCTATATTTTTTCCCTTCAATATCTCTGAAACTACTGAATGGATTTACATCAAATCACAAAAAGCATGCTTTATGGACCAACATCAAGCTTTCTGCCAAATTTTGTATAAATCCGTTCAGCAGTTTGAGCTGTAGTCATGTTCAAAATCCCTATGGGAAAGAGTATGCGGAAAATGTATTTAGGGACCTCACTTTTTTCTTGGCCTGGCTTGACAGATCTCCCCAAAACTTCAAACACAGTAGCTAAACTGACTAAAGTATACATTTTGAAAGTGTTATGAAGATTTATCAAGCAGCGCCAAAGTTATTGGCAAAACAATTAATGGAAACTAGGTCCTAACTATATCTACCGCCAGTAGGTAAGATATACGTAAAGCATTTTTTGATTCAGAACCGTTTAACGAATCTTCATAAAATTAACCAAAAAGTTGTGCCAGTGATTCCTATTTTGCATGGAAGTTTCAGGGACAAGAAAAAGGGGGGTTTTAAAAAGTGAGTTTCCCAAGTTAATTCCTAAAGGACCTATGAGCACGTCTGCAGCCCTGGCCGCTGGTGGAATTACACCAAATTTAGGAGAAAGGTAGATTTGGTTATGCAGATAGTGCTTTTTGTTTTTTTGTATAAATCCGTTCAGTAGTTGTTTGGAAATTTAGGAAAATACAGTTGGCAATATTCCGCAACGATTTAGCAATTAATCACAAATGCACATACCAAGAGGGATGCAATGGTTGGATTGCCGCAACCTGAAGAGAAAGTTGCGGCTGCAATTTTATTCATCGATGAACTGTTCCCGGGGATTGAAAACTCAGCACAGAAGTGATATAAGGTCTCAGGGCAGAGGTACCCTGACCCCAGGTTTGAGAAATGGTGGTGTTAATGACAAAAATTATGCATCAATTAAAAAAATGTTTTTTTTTCGCACACATGAAATTCCTTAATATGTGGTGCCCACAAGCGTGCCCCCCCCCCCATATAAGGTCACAGGGATTTCGTGAATATCCTGAATATTGATAAAAAAAATATGAAAAAAGAGATACAAACACCCACCCTCAGTTTTACTTTGACACTCAAAGACCTGCTCCCAGATTATGATACACCCAGTAACAGACTCATTCAGAGATTCATAGACTGAGTGATAGTCAAATACTACCACAACCACTCACAGCCCCCCTCATAAACTCACAGACCCACTTATTGACTCATATACCCACTGGTAGACCAAATTATGCACTCAGTCTTAAACCCACTCAGATACTGATGCAGTCACTGACCCACTCAGACACTGACACATTCTCTCACAGACCCATTCAGACACTCAGACAGTCATTCAGAGACCCTCTCACAGACTGATGCATCCACTCACAGACCAATTCATAGACTGAGACACCCACTCACAGACCCATTCAAAGACACATGCACCCACAGACAGAACTATTCATACACTGATATAGGGACTGACAGACCCATTCAGAGATCCAGATTCCCAGTCAAAGACCCACTCAAAGACTCATGCACCCACTCATGTACTGACTCAGACAGTAATGCACCCAAGTCACAGAGCCACTCAGAGACTGAGGGCCCGATGTAGGTAATCCCCGATTACCGATTCTTAAATACCGATTCATACTGATTCGGTATTTAAGAACTGGCAATCGGGATATAGGTATATTTACCGAATATTTTACCGAATCTGTAACATTCGGTAATTAATTACTGAATTTACAAGGGGGACAGGGTGTCACTTTGACACCCTGTTGCACCCCTGTTACTGGCTTGTGTACCATGTGACACACATACATGCCCTTAGGACATGTCTGTGTGCCACATGGCACAGGTGTACATGCACAGATGTGCATGTACACTGGAATTCGTTATTTAACATGTAATAGTATTACATGGTAAATAACGAATCGGTAATGGCCTGTGGCACTGTTTCCAGTGCCACCTACATCTGTATTTACCGATTCGGTATATTTACCGATTCGGTATTTTACAGAATCGGTAAATTTACCGAATCTGTAAATATACCAATTCTGTAAATAAAATTCAACCTACATGTCAATTCCCAAATACCAGTCGGTAACAGCCGAAATCGTCCGTTACCGACCGGTAGTTGGCGACCTACATCGGGCCCTGAGACACTTACTGACAGAGCTAATCACTCAGAGATGCACCCACTGACAGGCCCACTCAGAGACTCAGACACCTACTCACTGACCCACTCAGAGACTGACACATCCACTACCAGACCTATTCAGAGACTCAGGCAGCCACTCACTGACCCACGCATACACTGAAGCCTCCATGAGGGCCCATACAGAGACTTAGACACCCAGTCGCACACCCACTCAAAGACTCATGCACATTCTCACATGCCCACTTAGACTTTAAAACACCCAGTCACAGAGCCACTCAGAGAATGAGACTCCCACTGACAGACCCACTGGGAGACTGATACACCTAATGACATACCGACTCAAAGACGAAGAGACACACTCACTAGCTCAGTCAGTCCATATCGCATCCACTCACAGACTGACTGAGAAACTCAGCCACCCAGTCACTGACCCACTTAGAGACTGACACACTCACTCACAGATCCATTCATAGACTGAGACACCCACTCACAAATGTATGCAGAGACTGTTGCAGTCACTCACAGACTCACTGAGACAGTCATACATCCACTCAGACACTCAATGACACACTTACACATCCAGTCACAGATCTCACTAAAACACTCATACATGCTGTCAGAGACACATTCAAAGACTCATACGTTTTTACAGTTATTTATATAGTAATGTATGTAGTGTGATGGTTAGGGTCATTTTTTTACTTATATATTTTGAATATGCTGGTAGCTATTGAATGTCTGCTTTTGGTTTGCGTTTTTTCAACGTTTTCGCAAACACTGCGAAGCCGTTACAAAGATTAAAAAAAATTAAACAAAAAGATATGTATAAAGAAAAATACCAGTATATGGGCACTAGGGTGGCTTCGTGTTGATTGTGTACATGTCACAGCTACACATAACACCGGATACAGAGTTTCAGGTTGCCTTGAAATACCCTGTTGCCTTCATCTGTAAAGTGCGCACCATCACTTCTATAGTTTCCATGCATGTCAAAATGTAGGTTGTTGTAGATAATCCCATATTATGGTCTCTGATAAATGCAGAAACTGTTTTAGTAATATGTTTCCTGGATTTGTGAATCTGTGGAGAGAATTGATTAGACAAGTTCTATTTCTGCGATTGGCGTATTTTGGAGTAGACCAAGACTGTGTGAGGGAAACAAGTCATTCTGCAAAAGAATCCTTCATTAGGATTTCAAGCCCTACCCCAGTCAGTAAATGAAACTTTTTAAAAAGTAGACACTATATAGATAGATAGATATATCGATAGATACATAGACAGACAGATAGATAGATAGATAGATAGATAGATAGATAGATAGATATATAGATAGATAGATAGATAGATAGATAGATAGATAGATAGATAGATAGATAGATAGATAGATAGATAGATAGATAGATAGATAGATAGATAGATAGATAGATAGATAGATAGATAGATAGACAGACAGATATTATAGGTAGTTATAGCTAAGACCAGGGGCCAGATGTACGACCAATGGAAATTGTGAGTCGCAAATTGCACCAAATTGCGAGTCGTAAATTGCACCGAATTGCGATTCGCAATTTGCGAGTCGCAATTTCCAATGTACAACAGTGTTTGTGATTCCCAATTGGGTTGCAAATTGCATGCTTCATGCATAATAACGAGGCTGTCACAATTGGTGATCCCATGGGGAATGGCTGGCAGTCCCAGGGATGGTGGCCTGCTGGGGTCAGCAGACCTCCATGTCTGGGACTGCTTTTAAGTAAAGCAGTTTTTTTAATCAGCCAGTTTTCCTTAAAGAAAAACAAGATGCATTTAAAATGTTTAACTTTTTTGTTTCATTTTTTAAGGGCAGGTACTGGTCCCTGGGACCACTGCCTGCTCTGAAAAAATATTTGCACACCCATTCACCCATTTGCGAATGGTTTACCACCCTCTTGAAGACGGTGGTAAACTGCAAGTGTTTTGTGACCGCAATTGTGGTTGCAAAACATTCATACATATGTGTTGGACTCACTATTAGGAAGGTACGCCCTTGGAATGCCCCTTCCTAATAGAGAGTCCCTAACCCTATTTTGCGAGTCGCTATTTAATTAGCGACTCGCAAAACAGGGTTAGTATATGGGCCACACGTTTTTTGCGTGCTCAAAAGGGTCTAAAACCCACTTCCACAGCAAAACACTGTTGTACACCTGGCCCTTGGTTTCTGTAGGTTTTTTGCCAATAACTTTGGCGCTATTTGACGAACCTTTACAGAATTTTCAAAACTAGTATGACGCTCACTTCAGCTGCTATCTAGAAAGTTTCGGGGTGAACTGACAAGCAGGGGCAGAGAACCAAGGTGTGTTTAAAAGCACATTTTCATCATTTCAATTCCCATAAGACCTTCAGACACGGCTACAGCCCGTACTGCTGAACAGAATTACACCAAATTTGGCAGGAATGTAGATGTTAGTTCAAGGAAGTGCCTTTTTGTGATTTGGTGTAAATCTGTTCAGTAGTTGCAGAGAAATTTAAAGAAATTCCCAATTTTATGTATATTTAGGGACGAGGCGGATCCGTGGTCCCTCCTAATCTCGTGCTGAGATCTGATTGGCTACCAAAGCTTCAAATCAGGAAGTGTTGGCAGCTATCTTGTGACTCAGTTGAACCGAGTCACAAGAAAAAACATTAAAAAAAGAAAAGGGGCAGGGTAGAAACACCCTGACATGCTAGGCCTCTTGGAGGGTCCCATAGGGACCTATCAGGGCCCAAAAACATTTTTTTTTGCATTTAAATCGGGAGTCAGGCAGGATCAGTGACTCCCATTGAACTTTAAAAAAAAAAAAATCCTGGCTTCTGCGCTTCGTTTGAAATTTGGCTAGTCCGGGTGGCATTATGAAAATATAGGAGGGGGCACACAGAGCCCCTTCCCTTTAACTATTCAAAGCGGGAGAGGAGTTGGCCTAACGGCTAGGGCGCTCGATCTCGGACCTGGGGATCTAGGTTCGAGTCTCGGTAACGACGCCAAAAACTCCTGTGATTCCGGGCAAATCACTTAATCTCCCCATGCCTAAAAAAATGAAAGTGTGTCCTCATGTAACGTAACTGGAAAAATATGTAAAGCGCTCTGATACCTGATTCGGTTCGGGTCTAGTTCGCGCTATATAAAACTCTTAAACAAAAAAAAAAAAGCCCCAGAGACCGCCACCTCCCCTGGGCAGTCGCATAATTATATGCAGGTTAGCCTCATGGCTCCCCCATTGCCCCAAGGATCGTCACCTCCCTGGGGCTTATTCGTTTTCAGATGTGGGGACCTCTCAGATGCCCCCATCCCCGGGGACTGAAACCTCCTTACAAATGTAGTCCCAGGGACCACCACCTCCCAGGGCACTTAACATTAGGAATGCAGGGGGCCTGCCAGGTCCCCCCACAGCCCAGAGGACCACCACCCCCTGGGGCACAATATTGAAGGGGGTCCATGGTGGGCCTCAAGTTCCACCACCTTCCCAGGACTAAAGTTGGATGGGGCCCCCTCCTGGAGCCCTCGATGGCTCTTGTGACTGCCACACCTCTGGGATGGCTCTGTAGCAAAGAAGTGCTCAGCTTTCTGCAAGTAAGAGCAGAAAATGCTCTCGCTTGCTGAAAGCAGAGCAAGTCTGTTTCCCTACCTACTGCCCAGTGAGCAGGGAAACTGACATTGCTTTCAGATCCAGGGAGCAGCATGTCAGCAGCTCCCTGGGTCTCAAAGCAATGCTAGCTCCCGCAGGAGGCAGGGAGCCAGCACGGACCAGAGGGGCCTTTAGGCTCCCCCTTCAGTCTCCCTGCTGAAATCAGCCCTGGTGACTGCCACACCACCGGCTGCATAGCAAGCAAGTGCCCTGCTTTCAGCAAGCAAGACCAGAAAAAGCTCTCGCTTGCTGAAAGCAGAACATGTCTGTTTCCCTGCCTACTGCCAAATGAGCTTTGAAACAGCCATTGCTTTCAGATCCAGGAAGCTGCATGTCAGCAGCTCCCTGGGTCTCAAAGCAATGCCAGCTCCCGCAGGAGGCAGGAAGCGGCATGAACCAGAGAGGCCTTCAGGCTCCTCCTTCAGTCACCCTGCTGAAATCAGCCCAGGGAGTGGGGCCATGCAGGATGCCTCCCATTTAAAAAAAATCTATACTAAGGCCTGGCTCCAGGGGATCCGCCTGGGTAGGGGAGCCACGCAGCTCTTTTCCCCTTTTAAAAAAAAGTATATAAAGGCTTAGCTTAAAAGATGGGGTCCCTAGGGCAAATTCTGCCTCAGGACGAGGGCCCCCACTGATGTAAAAAAAACAAGATATAAAGGGCAAGCCCTGGGGAATGGGGTCCCTTTCTTTTTTTCAAAATAAAGACAAAAAAACAAAAAATGATGAAATTAAAAAATTAATTCAGTTAGGCTGACATTTCACTCGTACAAAACCAGAAAAATTCAGCAAGTGTATGGTTAACTGATGTACTGTGTCAGTAGCTGTATGGGTGTATAAGTGGGTAGGTATGTGTGTCTATATCTCGATAACTAAACTTGTAACTGGCGGTATTGGTATGATGTGAGTAGTTGCATGGGTGGCCTGATATGCAAGCTAGTAGTTTCGTTAGTGACTCTATGGGCATGTTGATGTATTACTGGCTGTATGGATATGTGACAAGACATGTGAGTGTTTGTATAGGGTATATGAATGAGTTTGCTAAGGATTGTGTGGGAGCGGGTGTATGACATGTTTTATTGGGGTGTAAGTGGTTGTGTCAGTATTTCTCTGGATGATTTTATCAGTGATGTAATTTCAGATGTCATCAGTGATGTCACCAGTGATGTAATTTCAGACGTCATCATTGATGTCATCAGTAATGTCACTGCCCATGTCATTAGTGATGTAAAATGTGAGGTCATAAGCAGGGCATTGCGGAGGCGTGTGTTATAGTTTGCTCAGGTAACTATAATTGCTGATTTTTTCAGGTTTTGTATCAAATCAAATCATGTGATATTTATTTAGTGCACATACCACTCGAAAGTCTCATGGCGCTAGTGGATAACTCTAAAGATAAGCTTGATTTGATGCAGTTAGATGTCAAACAACCATGTCTTTAACTTCCTGCAGAAGCAGTTATGGTCATTGATGATGTGTAGGTGTGGGAGCAGTTTGTTCCAAAGAGCCGGAGCAAGGAAGGAGATTAATCCCCCTCCGTTTCTGAAGCATATTCTGGGAGATGCTAGAAGTGATTGGTTACTAGATCTCAGAGTTCTGCCAGATTGGTACCAACTTAACTTTTTAGCCCAAAAACCCGGGCCTCTTCCATACATATTTTTGTGTGTTATGCACAGAATCTTAAAACGTATTTGTTTTCTTACAGGCAGCCAGTGTAAGAGTTTCAGGTTGGGTGCCGATGGGAATCTTGGTGAAAGACAATGGCTTGTTAAATAGGTCAGTAAGGCTATCTAACAACGCTGGGGCTATTATTGAAAGGAATCTCAGTGGATAGTTGTCAGTGGGTGAGCCAGATTTTATTTTTAGCATAACTTTGGTCACTTCTTCAGAATTACACTGGATAAGTTTGTCCAGAATGTGGGGAGTCTGAAACTATAGTGGGAGAATTTCCTGAGATATTGATGATGTCTTGTGGGGGAAAGGAGATATGGATTGCTACGATTTTATCATCAAAAAATTTAGAAAGGGAATCAACCCAACCTTGTGAGCTAGAGGCTTGTGTCTGAACAGGAGGGATTGGGAATTCTTTTAAAATTTGATAAAGCTCCTTATTGGAGTTTGCTGCCTTCTCAATCCGATTTAGGAAAAATAGTTTTTTTGTTTGTCTGATGTTTTCCATATAATTGTGGTGGATACATTTATATGCTTCACGATCTATTGGATCTTAGGTTTTTCTCCATTTCCACTCCGCTAACCTACAGGAGAGCTTTGCTGACTTCAGTTGCACTATAAACCAGGGAGAAGCTCTGGAATAAATGTTTACTCATGTGAGAGGGGCAATTTTGTCTAGTGCATTCGTTATTGTTCTCTCAATAGAAATTGCTCCCTGATCAATGTTGTCATTTTGGCTAAATTGCATAGAGCTGAGTGGGTTGTAAAAAGGAGTAAGGTGACTTTATACTATGATTTTCACCAGATTGGTTCTTTCCTGTGGTCAGTTTTGATGGTATAAACTGGGATAACAAATTTTAGTAGGTCATGGTCAGACCATTATAATGGTAGTGGTGGCTCCACCTTAACCTCTGTAGAATTTGTAAACAGTAGGTCAAGCGTGTGACCAGCGATGTGTGTGGGCCCTGTTAACAATTGGACTAGTCCCAAGGTGCTCATACTTGTGATTAGCTGATCTGTGTCTGGGTCTTGTAGTAGTTCAGCATGATAATTAAAATCTCCTATGAAAAGGAAAAGATCGGAGGCCAATACGTTTGGAGCAATTATCTCGAGTAGCTTGCGTGGAAAATGCTCCTCTCCATACCCCTCCTAACGGACCTTCCATTTTGAAGACACATAATTCCGATTTGTCAGTACTTATGGTTTCTAAAGAGGTGATACTCACGCCTGGGATTATGACTATGAGTAGGCCTCCTCCTCTATTCTTTTTTCTGTCCACTCCTATTATGTTGTATTGAGGTGGAAAGGCAGTGACCACATATGTGGAGGCATACTCATGTAACTAGGTTTCCGTAATGAAACAGATGTCTGGTAATTCAGTTTCCATGATGCTCCACATTTCAGCAGCTTGTTTGGGTATAGAGCACACATTGAAATATATTGCTTTTAATGATTTGGAGATTTTGATGTGATTCAGGTTACATGATGTTTGGGTTTTGCTGGGTGGAGCTAATGTGTTAGAACATGATGTCCTTTCCACCCTTCTAGTTGTTGCATCTCCTAGTGTAACTGAATGTCTAAGAAATGGATAATTTAGATCTTTCTGCTCCTGTATTTGAACAGGGTCATTGTGGTGACTCACTGAGTTGAAGGGAGGAACGCAGGGAAATATGGGAACAAGCAGGGGTCCTGGCGCCAGACAGCGGCCTGGTGTGTACGGGTGCAGACAGCCTTGCCTTTGACACACCTCTGTGTGTGTCCGCTGCCCTGCCCCGCCTTTTGGAGGGCTGAAGGCTGGTTAGGAGTAGTGGTGTGCTAAATGCACTTCCAGTTGGAAAACAGGCAGACCGGAAGTGATATTGATGCCTTCTTGTCCCACTGCTCAACCGGCACAAGCCGTGGCAGACCGAGGACTTAGGCAGCTGCTTTCAAAGGTAGGCGATTTTTGAAGTGTTGAGAAGAATACATGCGGCGCAATTAAAATCACTAGTGGTGATAGCAATGCTAGTCTTGAAAATACAGACTGGAATGTCAGCCTAACTGTAACGTCTGTGTAACCTTTGGTTATTTTCAGTGAATTTCTAAGGTATTTACATTCTTTATCTTAGTTTAATGCCCCTGTAACCACTAGCTCTTGCCACTGAGTCAAGTCCTTTGGGTTGTCCTCTTCTTGAGAGGCTTTTCAAAAATCGGCACCAACGAAATGTCTAACCGGATATTATTTTCTTTTTTTTATATGACATACTGTCTACTCCACTCTAGTATCTGAATTGTAGATAGTGATGTGTGTGGTGTATGTATTATTAATGATGTATTTTCAATCTTGCTAATGAAAAAAATAAACATGGGAGGCATATATATGGTATCTAAAAAATGTGAAAGTTTTTTTCCAGGATTACCGACAACCAGTGAGTAAGTGGCCAGTGGTCAGGGCCATTTCACTTCAGATATATAGATACAGTGCTCTGTACTGATAGATGTCTTTCTAATACACAGAAGGATACCACTCACATGAAAGTGAGGACCACGCTATTAATTGTCCTGGTGAAGGTGGGACCCTTTCTACGGTACTAACACTGAAACGCGTCGACGCATAGAAAAAATAGAGAATCCAAGAAAAGCCTAGAAGATACCAACTATATGTAAATTCAACAACTGTGGTATGAATATATGAAGTGTGTAAGGCTATTGGATCCCACAAATTGGTAGAAACAACATTCGAACCATTTTTGTATTAGGGGTGTCTTTTATAGTCTGTATACTTAGTATTTTTGGTAATCTCTGTATTGTTTGATATATGTACTGTATTAGGTTTTCCATGCACTATTTTTTAGATCAAAAAATGTCCTTCTTGTATTTTTATTTTTAAATGTATGAGATGTTCTTTTATATTGTATGCTTTCAGAACAATTGATTTTTCTGAAATTTTAATTCTGTAATACCTTGTATTTATTTTAATTAAAAGATTGTAAACGTTACACTCTGATCTTTGGCCTGTCCCTTGACAAAACATGTATGGTTGAGGTAGTTTTCTCCTTATACATATTGTTGTGTCTATAATTACTCCAGGGATATTCTACAGACTTGCATGTCACTCCAGAGGCAGAGGATGCTGCAGCTGCAGGGGGTGAGCCAGCAGCAGTGGCGGGCGGTGGTAAGTCATATTCCTTATTTATTGAGAATGATGAATTCACTGTAAGGTTGTACACTCAGTACACAGTACTTCTGCTGTGATTAACTTGTTGTGAACACTAAACAGTTGCCGAAGACACCCTTTGCTTAACATTATCATTAGCTGCGGTGGGTTGAGTAACTAATTACCTATTCTGTTCTATCTTCAACTCAGCAGAGAAAATTTTATGACAAAGACAAAGAGTCAGACGACATGTAATATATGACTGGTAGAGAAGGATGCGTGGGTGAAGCAAGGGGCCCCGGGATGCATATAGGTGGCTGATGATAGGATGCATGGGTAGTTGAAGGATAGGTGAAAGGAGAAAGAAAGCAGAAGGGAAGGGTTGCCTGCCTAGGTGGGTGAAATTGTATGGGTGAAAGGGTTTCCCTAGTGGGGTTTGAGGGGTCAAACTCAAAGGCAAGCAAGTAGAATGGGTGGTGGTTTGTTATATCTATGACAAATGTATGTTGTAGGTGAAAGGTTTATGATAGCCATGTTTGGATGGATGGATGCCTGGATGGTATCATAGTAGGTGAAGAGTCAGACTGGGTGAAGAGAATGTAAAAAAAAATAACTACCAAAGCCTAGGTTGAAGAATAAAATCATGCTAGAAGAGCAATGCAATGATAAATTAAAAGAGCTATATTCAAAAATAGGTGGATATGCTTATCGATCTGCACATCAATGTGTCAGTTCATAATCAGATCAGCACTGAATTAGTATCATATCAGTGTTTGTTGGGTGTTCTCATGGTGCCAAAATACCCAGCCACATTGGGTATCAATCCACTAGACCTACATCGTAGTCTAGATACAACTATCTACCATAAGCACCAAAGCACATCAAACCAATGTTACTATAATCCTCAATGAGTAATATGGTGAAAAAAGCCCTGTCAATCAGTACAGTTCAATGATAATGTCCAAATAAGCCATCGACAGGTATTGAAGTGTCCAGTCATTCACTTTTATTCCATAAAGGATAACAAACGGCAGCCAACGCATGTTTCACCCTCTTGGACTTTCTCAAGGCTGCAAAATTACATATATAAACCAATTTGTAATACATTATTTTATTCAAGTTGAAAACAATCATATTATTAAAAATTGTGCCTCATTGGACATGAACGATTGAGTGCACAATCAAGACCCAAAATTGAAAAGCTTCCCAACTTTATTTTTAAATGGAAAAGATGATGACGACTGCACGAAAAAGAAAATGAAAGAAAGACCACCAAATGTGTTAACAATAGTGCCCTGTGCACTTAGAATATACAGCCAATGTCTAATAGAAAAATGATGCCACCCAAAAACAAGAGGTCAAATACAGATATTTTGTGCAATTGTAGGCAAAATTGTAGTGCAAATACAGAGCCCAAGATTCGGCTAAGTTAAGCCACTTAGTTCAAACCTGTGAGAAAAGGGGTCTGGAATACACCTACATGTACCTCACCTTATCTCAACAGTATGTTCGCAGTTGCAGTCAGAAAAAGGACCCAGTTATTTGACAAAAGTAAATCTTCCAGTAAATTTGATGTTAATCCAACGGCCTCGATTTTCTATGATAAGAAAAGGAGAGAGGGGAAAAGGCACATGGTGAGAAAACCAACATATCCAATACAGTCAAGTTAGTTACTAGTCAAGTGTCTGTTTAGGCTATGCACAGGCAATTGCATCTTACTGATAAATCAAAGTTACACCAGGTCACAATGGTAATCTCTATCTCTGATGAATTTCCGAAAGTATTTATTTATTTTATTTATTTATAAAGTTTTATATAGCGCGAACTTGATCCCGAAGGATATCAGAGCGCTTTACAATTTGAGGGAAAGGTAACAAATCAAAAATATGAGTCTAACATGGGGAATCTAATAGGCATTGAATCAAATAGTGCACACATAACAGCTCATTTATAAACCTAAGTGAACGAGGAATGGGCTATACATATCGTGACTTCATCACACGCAGGGGTGTGACCACAGTGGAAGGTGGATTTGAATTTCACCCATGTGTACCAGCAATAAGCGTGGAACGCAGGGGTACCTGAAGCAGGGAGCCTCACACCCTATTCAAGGAATGACCACCAGCTGCAGATAACTAGCTGGCTCTCAGTTAATCTCACCTTCTAGATGTCTCAGGCCGACAACCTTCAAGTAGTCATCACACTTCATTTAAATATTATAAGTCCCTTCAACCTTTATATACATCTCCAGTTTATAAGTATCTCCAGTTTATGAATTGACAAGTTACCTCATGGATGCTTGGACCATGTTACGTCCACTGTATGTCAAACAGAAAAGAAAAACATATACCAGAAAGTGTAAGCACAAGAGCCCACAAGTTTCAACTCAGAAATTCAATCCTATTTAGTAAAAAAAAGGCAGTACGCATGTTCAGAGAGAAGCAAGCTCTCTTTAGAACACCGACTCTTAACGCAGCATTGATGAGTGCCAGAATCCACATCTCGATTTGAGAAGTCCTTCTCGCGTGTAAGATTGCCGCCATTGTGTTGAATACATGCATGAGAATTAATAGAAATTAAAAACGGACTAAGTGCAGAGCAGCTTTTCTATTCGGAATCTACAGCGGCGACCGTATTAATATGTTCTGTTTAACCATTATGTAAGTGATAGGTTACATTGATTTTAATCAATTCCAATCCAATATCTATTGTACATAGATGTCAAACAACATATCGTAATAGGCCCACACATGCGTCTCCTAATTCGGATTTCAAGACATAAGAATCGTTCATCCTCATTGATGTGCATATTAATTACCAATAAGTGACGAATCACAAAATGAAATAGCAAATGTTCCAGTAAAGCTTTCTCCTTGGGAAGTAGGTTCCAAGGCATCATCAAGATGATGGTTAGGATAACCAGAAAGTCTTTGATAAACCGAACTACTCATTGTGAGGCAAAAGTGGCCCTTGTCATGGCAGCCATTACAAAGCGGACAACGGTTCCTACAGACATTTGATTTCTAATGGGATAGATGGACACCGAAGTAATTTGTATTGTCTTTATCCATAGCAAATGTATACCAAATGAAGAAATTAGCATTGTTTCTTCTCTACGGCATTGTATGTGTGGACATTAGTGAAATCACAAATAACCAAGTTGAAATCGCCAGCCAGAAAAGTCCATTATGTAAATTGTATAAGCTATGTGTGACACTCACCCATAAGTCACAGTATAATATAAAAATCAGTAGTCCAAGATAAGGTCAGAATAATTTACAGTGAACTGGATGGGGCCTTGTATATAAATACGATAGTGAGGTCATCAGCATAAGAGTTGTCACCTTAAGGATGGAAAGTCCGCTACAGTGGACATGTTATGTGTGACAGTGATCAATCATTCATAACATCATAATTAGTAATAAAAGGTGCTGTCAAAGTCATTCACAGTGAGCTCGATGTTGTGTAACAAATAGCATGTGTTATGAATGGAAGGGAAACAGCCACCACATGTCAAAGTGTCATAGAAAGATTATGTATGGGGTTTTGATCATATTATTTTACAAAAATCCAAACATCTCTTTATCCACATTCATACCCTTTTCCACAGCCCTATGCTTCAATATCCATTTGCTTTCTGTTTTACAGAGTTTGGGTACTCTATTCCCACCACTTAATCCTGGGCATACCATATCAATGCCATGAAATCCCATATTGAGTATTTCAGTTGTCTTATGCACTGTGTTAAAATGAATCGCCAAAGGGTACTGTACGTTATTGTCACATTTGGCTCTTATGTGCTCTTGAATACTCAATTTCAGAGGTCTCACAGTGCTCCCAATGTATATTTTCCCATAGATATATTCGATACAGTAAATTACCAACTTCGTATTGCAGTTGATGAAATTACGCACTGTGTACATTCTCTCCGTATTGTACTTAAACTTCATTGTCTTATGTACCGCAAAGCAACACACATTACATGTCCCACATTTGAAAAAACCATTAGGAGGAGATGGTAACCATTTTGTGTTGGTCATTGGTGGTATGAAACTGGGACAGAGAGATTGTCTGAGTGTTCTGCCCCTTTAATGGGTGATTGTTGGTCTTGCTCCCACCACTTCCTTTAGGGTGGCGTCATCTGTTAATAGATGCCAATGTTTATTTAGGATTTCGTTCTCTTCAGTACTAACAGAAATGTATGGAGTAATAAACTTGGTTTTTCTACTGTATTGTACTTTCTTATTGGTATTTTCAGTCAAAAGACTCCCTCTTTTAACCTCACTGATCTTATGGCGAGCCTCTTTGATGTTATCATGTTTGTATCCCCTGGCACTGAATCTTTTTTCCACTAGATTGAGTTCACATTCTAGTTGTGTTTCATCACTGCAATTCCTTTTTGTTCTCAACATTTCTCCAAATGGGATGGTTCTGATTTGTGATGGAGGATGGGAACTGCTCGCATGTAATGTGGAATTACATGCCGTTGGTTTCCTACATGGTACTGTTATTAGTTTATCATTGTTCACTTCAATAGTAATGTCCAAGAAATTGATCTGGGAAGTGATTTGTTCTTTGGTGAAAGTCAGATTAAAGGGATTCTCATTGATGTACATAAATAAAATTGTCCCAGGGCATCACTCAACCCCGCCCCACACATAAGAATGTCATCAATGTATTGTCTCTAATACAAAACATTTTCCATTAGGGCACTCAGCTCTTTCAACCAAAGATGAGTCTGTTCAAACAACCCCATGTAGAGGTTAGCAAATGTAGAAGAAAAGTTTGCCCCCATCGCTACTATTCTTATATGATGAAACCAGTTGTCATTATGCATTAATATGTTGTTTTTCAATTCCAGTTCAATTAGATCTGTTCATACATGTTGTTAACTGGTCGCATATCTAGAAACTGCTGTACAGCATTCAGACCAAGTCCCCCCGATAGCCTTGTATAAAGGGAGCATACATTAAGGGTCACCTGATGTCCTTCCACCCACACTACATCCATAATTTTACTCAAGATGTCTCATGTATCCTTGATGTATGATGGCAAAGTTACAACCAAGGGTTGTAAAAATAGATCAATGAATTCAGATATTTTCTCCGTGGGAGACCCAATACATGAAATAAAGGGTCTTCCCGGAAGGGAAATCCCCCCTTTTGGCACTTTTGGCAAGCAGTAAATGCATGGATTGCTTGGAGTTTTGTTAAAAAGATATTTAAATTCAATGTTTGAAATGAGGCAAATGTCCTTCCAATGTTTTGGATCACTGACAGAATATCGAAATCAAAAAAATATCGAGTCAAAAATATCGAAGGACAAAATATCGACAGCCTATCTTCAAACAGGTAAGTACCAAAATATCGACTCCAAAATATCGACTTACAAAAATATAGACTGTAAAAATATCGATTTTTTTAAATGTCTTAAAATTAAGTTAAAAATAATATAGATATATATATATATATATATATATATATATATATATATATATATATATATATATAACATTATTAAATAGACATATTAATATAATATAATTTAATTTAATTTAATTTCATTAAATTAATTTAAATTTAATTTTACTTTATTTTTACACTGTACCCCTGTACCCCAAAAACCCAAAACTGACCCTGAACTCTAAAAATGCCCCTTTACCCAAAAACTAAAAACTGACCCTGAACCCTAAAAATACCCCTTTATCCAAAAACTAAAAACTGACCCTGAACCCTAAAAATACCCCTTTACCCAAAAACTAAAAACTGACCCTGAACCCTAAAAATACCCCTTTATCCAAAAACTAAAAACTGACCCTGAACCCTAAAAATACCCCTTTACCCAAAAACTAAAAACTGACCCTGAACCCTAAAAATACCCCTTTATCCAAAAACTAAAAACTGACCCTGAACCCTAAAAATACCCCTTTACCCAAACACTAAAAACTGACCCTGAACCCTAAAAATACCCCTTTATCCAAAAACTAAAAACTGACCCTGAACCCTAAAAATACCCCTTTACCCAAAAACAAAAAACTGACCCTGAACCCTAAAAATACCCCTTTACCCATAAACTAAAAACTGACCCTGAACCCTAAAAATACCCCTTTACCCAAAAACCAAAAACTGACCCTGAACCCTAAAAATACCCCTTTACCCAAAAACCCAAAACTGACCCTGAACCCTAAAAATACCCCTTTACCCAAAAACCCAAAACTTAAATTTAATTTCCAAAACCAATAACTTTTATTTACGAAGTAAATTTTATTTAATGGTCAATTATTAATTAATTAACAAATTTAATTAATTAACATATTTAATTAGTTATTATTAAATTACTCCCCACCCTATCCCCCTATAAACTCACAACCCACTACAGAAATTAATTTACTAATTATTATTTATTTATTCTTTAAATATTTATAATTAATTACCAATTATATTTTAATTATTTACCAAATAATAATTAATTTACAATTATTATTAATTTACATATTTAATTAAATTTAAATTACTTCCCACCCTATTGCCCTATAAACTCACAACCCGCTAAAAAAAATAATATAGTAAAAAGTAATGATTTATCAATTATTCAATTATTATTAATTACCAATTATAATTTAATTAATTAACAATTATTAATTAATTAACAATTACTATTATATTACATATTTATATAATTATATTTAAATTACTTCCCATCCTATTCCCCTATAAACCCACAACCCGCTACAGATTTATATTACACAATTATTACAAATTATAAAACACCTAATTTGACATTTTTTTTGTCTATATTCTATCTACTCGATATTATGTCTAGTCTATATTTTTGATTCGATATTTTTGCTATTAATATCGATAGTAATCGATATTTTTGTAGTCGATATTATGTCTGGTCGATATTTTGTCTAGTCTATATTTTTGACTCGATATTTGTGTATGTCGATATTTTTGAGGTCGAAATTATGTCTGTGTACCCAATGTTTTAGCCTATTTCCAATGGTTTCAATTGTTGCTTTCATTGGGTTGCTGCCTAGTTTCACGTAGGCAGTCGTGTCTCCTAATTGTCTATTTATTTGACCCAGATAGTCAGAGTTATCCATTAGAACTACGTTGCCTCCTTCGTCAGCCTCTCGGATGACAAGGGAGTCGTCTATTTTGAGAAAGTGCCTTTCTTTCCTCTAAAGTGACATTCTGTTTATTACGGAAGTTTTTAGAATAGAGTTTATCTCCAATTCATACAGAGCTAAATAAACATGGTCCTGAAACTTATCTATGGAATTGGCACCGGGTAAAAGAGGAGTGAACCTCGATTTTTGCCTTAGACCACTATCAACATTAGAAAATGTATCTATATCTAAGTCTGCTACCACAGTTTGTATGGAGGGAATCTCCTCCTGATCATCTAGGGATAGTAACAGATGCACATTTTTGATGTCCCTAATGGATGGAATTATATCAATATTGTCTTGTACTTTGATCATGGGAGTTGTATGTTGTTTGTCTCAGAAAAACTTGTGTAGTTTTAGTTTTCTAATAAACTTAAAACAGCTTACATGTAAAGACGTAAAATTAGGCACCGAACTAGGACTGAAACCCAATCCCTTGCTCAGCAGTTTTATTTCTACATCAGTTAGGACATGGTTAGAAAGGTTTACCATGTAAATACCATCAAACAATTCAGTGTTGCTTGGATTGTTCACATTTTCCGATTCCGTGCCCCTGATCTGGTAGTGGTACCTTCTTTTTCTTTTTAGTTTGGATCTCGATCTTGATTTGCCCCTCCGTGTCTTTTTTGGCCCAACTATTTTTTGTATGCCTGCTTGTTCCCCTTTCTGAATCTTTGTAACTCTAAAGAAAATGGATCGGAAACACTGCCTGTTGTTTATCCCTGTACACTAGATGATTTGCCACACGTGCCGGCTGCTGTTTGTTATTCTTCATGGAATAAAAGTGAATGACTGGACACTTCAACACCTATGGATCACTTATTTGGACATTATCCTTGGAATTGTACTAATTGACTGTGCTTGTTTCACCGTATTACTCACTGAGGATTATAGTAGCATCACTTTGGTGTGCTTTGGTGCTTATTGTAAATAAATGAAAAGAGCCCTGGGAGGAACAAGGACTGTTTTTTTCCCAAGGTTTTCAATTCAAAGATTTGAGGTTGTTTTTTCTAAATAGAAGTCTCCCTTGAGTCACAGTAGTTTGCAAGCACAACATATACATTGTGCATGAGTATGTATTATGTACCCTACCTACTCATCATCAATCACCTTCCTCCGACTCCAAGACCCACTTCCGCTGGGTGGCATATCGGCTGCATCGTTAACTAATTACAAATCAGTATGTCATCATCATCATCACGAGTGACTTGATGCTGATGTGGCGCCATATTTCATCATCATTCATATTAAGCATGTTATGTACCTTATTGCAGTAGTAAGGGTGAAGATGAAATTGAGCATTTGCCATTGATTTTTCATTGAACAGAGTATGGCTGTAATGGAATAATAGATAATTGTGTAGTACAGCTGTCCCACCGGCAAACAGTAGTAAAGTAACGTGAGTCTGTGGCATGAATATGTCTGCCTAGGGCACAAGCTGACTGAGCTGGCATGCTTACAAAAGTAATAGTGCTAAAAAAGAGAGAGAAGAACAATTGTCTACTCTATATTGCCTGATGCCTATAGTCTAATCTAATGCCTGAAAGTCTAATCATTCATCATATCCAAATCTTAGGGGCTGAGGAAGTGAGGAGGATACCACAACTGCTAGTGCTACTGTGCCACTATAATTTTTATGTGTGTAATTTTGTGTTACTGTTTTACTAAGTGTATTGGTTACAATTGTCTTTTTTCTATCTTGACAAAGCTACTCCTTCCAAACACAACAGGCAGGAGTTAGCAGCAAGGACACTGCAACTGAAACTGTAGACCATCGGGATGAATATCGCCAGCTGGTTGTCCTGGCAGAGGAGGAGGAGGCAACAGCTGTAGCTTCCTCCAATGCCCTGGGACCCAGCCAGGTCCCCCATGCCTCAGGTGGTATGGTGCCATGATCTGAAAGCCACCCCCCACCCATCATTGTCATCAACCACTGCTGCCCTTCCCTGTTGTTCCTGCAGGAACTTTTGGCACCACCTGCTCCTCTTGATGGTGCGCCTAGAGGCCAGGCTGGAGGAGGTCCTGGAGTGCACTAGCCAGCACGCCCGCTGCTAGACCTCACTCTTCGACCCTTGCCCCTTTTTTATAATTTTTTTTGGTGGATGGGATGTTGGAAGTTGAGGAAACTTTGAGTGTTCTTGAACTTCTTGGACATTTGGACTTCTTGATGTGGATAATCATGGACATTTATTTAATTTACTGGACATTGGCTCGGTTTAAGGGGAGGGGTGGGTCAGGTGTTGTGGGTTTCTTATTCTAGTTTATTTGTTAGGGTAATACATTATTTATAGTTTTACAATACATATGATGGAAATCTGTTCTGGGGAATACTCCTTGCTCATTTCCTCCTTTTGCTGTAGGTCTGCACCCACTTTTTAAAATCTGCTAATAGTGTAACACACCAACAGATAGATGCAGTACCCTCACTTGTCCTACTACTGTCAGTTTTTCCTCCTAGTCTATACATTCTGCAACTAAAACCCCTATGTATTATGTCCTCGAAAGGATGTGGGTGTGCGAATTAATTAATTTCTATGGTTTATACATTATTATCTCCCCTAGACTTCTTCTCTTACCTGTGATTGATGTTTAGGCGAAGCAATGGCAGCATGGTGATGGTTATAGCAGTAGTAGACAGTTGCATGTGCAAAAAAAGAAAATTAGACAGTCAGTCACCTGAGGGAGACTAGGAAACAAGTAGTAGAAGTACAGTACACAAAAAGAAGACTGCCAAACAAGAAACCATGATGATGAATGATAAAGACTGCAAAAATAAAATAAAACATAATGGTGGCAGGGATAGCCTAGTACAAGTTGCAAACTGAAGTTGACTCAACCTATGAAGTGGACAACCGTAACCCTAAGTGCTGGAAGGATGATAAATTGATGCCAGCAATGAATAATTATGATGAGTTTATTATGTTCCTCTGGAAAAAGATTTGAATAGCGAATCTTGAGCATGGGTGGGCTATATATATGTATATATATATATATGACAGCTCCAAAGTCCCAAAAGATGCCCAGCCGGGTTTCTCAGGAAAAATAGCACTCACAAGCACGGCAGTTGCTATTAGCAGGGGGTAGATTTATTCAGATAGACGCGTTTCGGGAGAGAACTCCCCTTGTCAGTATTTACATCTGAGAAACTGAATACTGTGCCCTTATCTATGTTTGTCATTATAGTAGACATAAACGAAGGACTAGGCAAAGCGCCTCGTAAGCGCCATCTTTAAATGTACAAATACAATGATTTCAAAACATTGCTAGCAAATACATTACACCATCAATTAAGCCGTGTATCGGCACAATCATCATCTTAGTAATCATCCACATCGCTTCTAAATCAGGAGACCATTTGTATCCGAATTATGTGGCTAAGATGACTAAAACACAACTCCAGCCCAAGAATCAAGTCATAAGTAAGACATAAAAACATCAGGCAAATCTCGCCGTGGATCGGCAATGGCAGCCCCTTAGGACTGCCAAACTTAAGGTGCAACAAAAAATGCAGCAATGTAATAATAATAATAATAATAATAATAATCCACATTTGTATAGCGCACAATCACCCGTAAGGGTCTCTAGGCGCTGGGGGCCGTCGGGAAGATTAAGCAAGCTATTGCCCAGAGTCACATGGTGCTGGGCTAACCTGCCGCCGGAGCCGGGAATCGAACCGTGATCCCCAGATTCCAGCGTCAGTCGCCCTGGCCGCGGCGCCACACCTCTCCCTATGTACGTTACACATGTCAACAAAAATGGCATCTTCAACCCCAAGCCACAACTACTGAAATATAAGAATACAATTCATCTCAAAATCATGATTTCATTACAAATTCAATGCACTATAACCGATCTTTGTCAACCCAAATGTGAGGCCAGTTCTTCTCCCATGTTCAATCCCTTGGGTGCTCTAGTCTCTAAGTCTATAATATACCGGGACTCGAGTCTCTTTAATGCGAGCAATCTATTGCCCCCTCTCGGATTTTCTTCAACTCGGTCCAAACAAAAATACCTTAGAAGGTTCCTGTCACTATTATGTCTGATGGAAAAATGGCGTGCCACGGGATATGTGAAATCCTTGTTTACTATGGCCCGCATGTGTTCTAATACCCTCAACTTAACAGGATTGATCGTGCTGCCTACATATCTCATCTTGCAGGGGCATACAAGACAGTAGACTGCATGATTGGAGGGGCAAGACATAAATTTGCTGATCTTTTTCCCTTTTGGTGTGAAAGGGAGCGTACATATATATATATAGTTGCACTAACTATATATCGCGCACCCGCAATCCACTGCTGATGATGTCACATATTACATCATTCATGACATGGTCAGTGACATCACTGATGACATCACTGATGACATCTCAAATGACATCACTGATGACATCACTGATGACATCTCATTTGACATCATTCTTGTGCTAATACGATAAACCTCTTCAGACTCTAATATAACCTTAGATACACTCAGTGTATACAGACACTCACACACTGTCACTCATCCATGGAGTTACTCACACACCTAGTCAGTCATGCAAAGAAACAATCTCACCTCCATTTCCTCAACTATACAGTTATACACACCTTACTTATTCAAACATATACTAACACATATTTACTCTCTTATACAATCCCTGATACAAGTTCACAATGATCCATACAGCCACTCACACATTCAGTGGCTCTCATGCACAGTTATTTATATATGCCAACTCTCACATGTACTGTGTTTTACATATGTACTTACTATGACATGTAGCATTGAGATATCCATTCACTCATCAATACACTCATGCACACAGTCAACCGCCCATGTAGCTTTTTCCACATGCACTCTTGAACTCATACACCTAGTGAATCAACTGCTCACACATCTATGCACAGAGTCACACACCTCCCAGCCACCCCCACACAAACTCAATCTCCCATAGAAATACTTGGGCAACCAATTAATAACACATATAGCCTCTCGTATAGCTAATGATCAACACATGCAGCAGTTTACATCACAACAGACATAATGATGCACAAATTAAGACAGTTTAGTCACTAACCCATGCATTCAGTGAGACACATTTAATCACTCACTCATACAGTCAGTCACGCACCTACTAAATCCTTCATCCAGACACTTATACATCCACTCATTCTTCAATATCTAAGACATATTTTAACTTTACAGAAACATACAGTCACTGGATGTTGTCATCAGTGATGTCATTTGAGATGTCATCAGTGATGTCATCAGTGATGTCACTGACCATGTCATGAATGATGTAATATGTGACATCATCAGCAGTGGATTGCGGGTGCGCGATATATAGTTAGTGCAACTAACTATATATGGAATTTCAATGGTTTTGTGTGAGTAAAATAAGGTTTTCTAAATGCTAATTCCTAACTATATATGGTCTATAACCTATGGTTTTTTCAGTGAATTTTCAAGGTTTTGTAAATGCTAATTCCTAACTATATATGGTCTATAACCTATGGTTTTTTCTGTGAATTTCATTGGTTTTTTAACAGCTAATATCTGTAGCTGTAAAATGTATTCTTCTTTAAATCCAAAAATATATTTTATATGTTTATGAATAATTTTTTTTTTAAATATTTTTTTTTCTTCGTTCCCGCTTCGCGAATCGGGAAGCTTCCCGTTAGCTGACCTTGATGCCGCGAAATAGACCGCGAGCCGGTAAACGTTTCTTTACCGCAAGTGCCGCGTTAGAAAACAACATCGTGACGCCTCCCGTCCGCATGACGTTTCACGTTGTCGCGTGATACGTCATATGACGTGCTACGTTAGCGAACTGGTACGCGAAGCGAGTGCCAAAGCGCAGGTTTCTGGAAGCAAACCGGGAGGCCCTGCAAAGCGCTTAACGTAAACACAGCAAGTCATGTGACTTGGTAATAACACTTTTCATTGGTTCATTTCACTTTTGGTTTCCTAATGATGTAAGACTAGGTCATATAATCTAAAATGAACACTTTTGATTGGTTGAGAACTCTTGTTTTTCCCAAATGATGAAAATCCCTCCTTCTTTCCTCACTCTGACTTTCATCATTGTGAGAGAAAGACCCTTTGTGATCACTGAGCAATGGCTTCTTTAGTAGCTTCAGCTGGTGCTTCCCCACCACCTCCACCACATCCAAGGAAGAGTGGACCACCTGCTCAAGTTGTAATTCAACAAGAAGAAGAAGAAGAGGAACAGGAGGACGAGCACGAAGAGAGGCAGTTTTTGCCTGAGCAGCCCAAGACGTCTCACCGGAAAGAAAACTTCATTTGGCAATTTTTTAAAATTCCCAAAGGTCAGAAAAAAGTAAATGCAAGATACGTAACTTGCCTTATATGTCAAGATAGACTGTCCAGAGGGACCGACAAAAAATACAGTTTCGGAAACTACACAATGCATCGCCATATGACTAGGTGGCATCCTAACAACTACAGTGCTGCACAGTTTCGGAACGACCTAGATAATCTCCCTATTATGGCCAGAAGATCTGTTGTACCGGAAGTAACGGGACCAGAGGGCAGGGAGATGGTGCCAAATATACAAATGAGATTTGGTGATGTAAAACACACCTGCGCATTTTGCGATGGATTCATTTCCTACGGAGAAAAAAGCATCACTCTGATCAACAGAGCTATTGACTATCATATGCAAGTTTGTCCGAAACGCCCAAAATAATAAATACTTCTTTTTTTTGTTTTGTTGCTCCTGTTGAGCCCTTTACAATGAATCGTTTTCATTGCCCCCTCCAAGAAAAACCCCAAAAAATATAAAACTGTTCCGAAAAATTCAAAAACAGTAAAAAAATGTTCAGAAAAATAAAAAAAAAGTTCTTTTCAGAACTACCTCCCCGTTATTAAAAAATTGGTACAATATTTGGAACTGTGCCAACCTCTATTTCTCTTAGTTCGCTTCCTAGTTCGCTCGCTGGTACGCGAACTGGAAGCGAACCAAAAACAGTAAGTATAAGGGAAGGAAACACACACTTATGTTAAAAGAAAGACAGCTATAGGGGAGTAAACTAGAGATACTATTACCCATAATCCACTGCTGATGATGTCACATATTACATCATTCATGACATGCTCAGTGACAACATCAGCAGAGGATTGCGGGTTTTTTGGCAACATGCCTTATCCACGGTTTAATAACGCTGCCTTTTGCTTTATATAAGTTTTCAAATTGTATGAAATATATACCAATAGGTCTTTATGAACCTTTAGGTAGTGCTTTTGTTCATGAGGTCTGGTCGCTCCATACACATACAGATGTTTCAAAGATGATCAAGAAGTTTATCTGAATGGAGAGGAATGCACTGAGACGCCAGATCATTCACTAATGTGTAGGCACATACAGTTACACGATTCATGCAACAAACACCGACCAAATATGGCTTGCGTGTTGCAAGGCACGCCAGTTCCTGCTATCATCCCCACGTTCAAGTTGTTGGAAAATGGTAGTTATTTGATGCTCAATAATGAAGATTGTTCTGAGTTAATTAAAAGTATTCCTTTTATCGTAACAGTAAGTGAACGGGTTATTTGCTGCAGAAATGTTCTATTTCCTCCCACACATGAACATAGGGAGTTTTCAATCTGGCCACAAATACCAACCTTGGGACACGTTTCAACGGCATGGCAAGAATAAGAGCTCTTTTGTCTCAGAGAGAGGTGGCCTTGAGTTCGGCCCGTGAAACTTTCGTACTTCACATAGCGAACACCCGTACACAGGTTTGCCTTTCAATTTCAGCAACATGTTTCCGACTATCTTTAACGCATCCTCCACAAAATCCCTGGCACACTTTTTTAAAGTTGTTACCAGTGGTCTCGTGACTTCATTTGAGAAAATCTTTGGAGTCATCCCTGCTCCCTTTCATTGTATTTTCTGCACTCTGGTTCGTGGATTGGCATTTTTACTTGCATTACCAGCGGACGCTCTTGTGCTTTTTTACATTTTTAAATATGGATGTCCCTCCTATGCAACCTCCGACCCTGCAGCTGCTGACACTGTTCCGCAATCGCATGCTAGAATATTATGGCACAATGCCGTTGGCGATATTAAGCACGGCATATGGATTATCTTTTCGGTTCTCCTACTTCACCTGTGTCCAGCCTGTATTTCACTGCCTGACCTGTGATTTCGATTGGGCCATTGATTTGTATCTCTGCGGACCGGTTTCTCCTGACGTCGACTTTAATCAGCTGATGACTCCTATCATTACTCACGAGTTGATTTGTCCTGGCGAAAGGATTATGGCTGTGGCATTGATGCATGGACTACTTGGTCCCTGGAATTTACTGGCGGCAGCACAGTCTTTCTTGGAACAGAGCTTTCTTGAAAACCCACCGAGCTGTCCTCTGATGGTGATAGAGGATCCGGTGCTGGGAGAGCACGTATGTTCTTTTCCGCTTTTAAATTGGATGGCTGAACTGTTTTCGGATGAAGACGGTGACTTCCTATTGGAGGCTGTTGCAGCTTATTTTGCATACACAGTTATGTCATAGACCTTTTTCATGTTTGATATGCTGAGTACTAGCATTTCATTGACAATTCATTGACTTATTTGTCAAGTTTTTATTATTTACCTTGCCTTTTGGCTTAAGACTCGATAAAGTACTTGGCTGTTTTATTTTTCTTTAGCATTGAATTTTCCTAGTTTTTAATGCTTTACCTTGCGGACCGTCCACATATAAACTTGCAATCTGCTCTCATGAGATGGCACTTCTATTATCTTATTCAGTTCGTTTCCGGATCATGAGGAGGTGTCATCTAGGTCCTGGATATCTTTACACCGTGTTAAGTTAGCATGGGCTCATTACCGGTTTAAACGCCATTTTTCCTTTTTTGCAACTTCTGCACACGACACTTAGTTGTTGCTTTAGCTTTCCACCTAGTAGTTCATCGTGGTTTACATGAGAATAATATGTTATTGGTCTACTATCTGCTTTACTTGTTAAACTATATCTGTACAGCGAGTGCTAAAGTTTCAAGAACAACACGATACAGAATTGTTATGAGGTCTGATCTCCACGACTTCATACTCATAACATAAGTGCAACTTCTGCCAATTCTGGGCATGAGGCGGGTTTTATATTGCTTTGCCGAACACACATACACAACAGTTGATGCGGTTCACATGAAGAGAGAGCTGGTGTATGCTGATGTGATTCCTTCAAATCTAAGACACTAAAGTATGGGCACGCCCTAAACCAACACAAAGAGACCTTCTTAGCAAATAATATAATATGTGTATTAGGGAGGGTGAGATATAAGCAGCCGCGGGCCGTGGAGGGAGTTACGATGGGGCAGGGAGGCGGGGAGGGGGAGAAGCAGGGTGGAGCCCTCTCTACCTTGCCCCTCCCCCTCCCCGCCTCCCTGCCCCACCGTAACTCCCTCCACGGCCCGCCGCTGCTTATAAGTGTTGCTAACTCTTATTCATTTACAGCATGTTAACATACTGTCACCATTCGCTTTTTATGTACTAGTAACTATGCTGGTAATTTTGCTACTGATAATATGTGTACTTGTATTCTCCACCCTGCTTCTCCCCCTCCCCGCCTCCCTGCCTCACCGTAACTCCCTCCACGGCCCGCGGCTGCTTATAAGTGTTGCTAACTCTTATTCATTTACAGCATGTTAACATACTATCACCATTCACTTTTTATGTACTAGTAACTATGCTGGTAATTTTGCTACTGATAATATGTGTACTTTTATTATCTAAGGTACTACGCCTGAGAAGACGGCATTAGTAAATAAACATTTCAAATACACATCTGTTCTTCTTAACTCCATGTTCTGGTTTCTAAGAAATCTATAACGACCGACTGTTCATGAGTTCCACGTATCCTGAGGTACTATAAGTTCATATTCTGGATTCTCTAAACATTGAGAGTTTGTTATATCCAATGTGACACTGTACCTAGCTTGCTAAATAGTTTTTGATTACTAACGTGAGTTTTGGGACACCCTAATTCGCCGAGGTTCCAATCCTCTGTCCACAGTTCTGTGTGAGAACAGAAACCCTGCGACAGGGGCACCCCCGACCCTTGCTGGAGCTTCATCACACTTGCGATACAACTCCAGCAATGCGCCACCTTTACGGCACAGATACATCACGCATCTGTGCTGTTTTTGCCCCATGATGCGCCGCATTGTAAATGCAGCACACCATAGGTGACGGAACAGCGGCACAGAATGACTAACACATCCCTGGTGATGCGCCAGTCATCATAAATCTATCCCTATGCTTCTTATCTTGTTAGAGATGAACCGCCATATGTATCATCAAAGTTATTTGCATTTCCTAAATAGCGAACTTTAAGGAATAAATAGCGATTCTTTACCATTCCTAGTTTGCGATGAGCTATTTGCTAATTAGCCGAATGTAGCCCAATGAAGCCCAATGTAGCCCAATGTAGCCCAAAGATGGCCGCCAGACACACAAAAAAACAAATGTAGCCCAAATATCAGCCAGATGTAGCCCAACTATAGCCCAGTGACAGAATGACCAATCAGCTTCGCAAACCTCCGTTACGCGAAGCGGAGCGCTGTTACAGATATATATCTTTTTTTGAACGTTAATTTCTCAAAATCCACTGGAGCACATATATTGAGACCTAGCAAAGGCACATCGGGCTACCAGTCCCTAATATTTTGCCAAGTTTCGTGCAAATCCATTCAGCCGTTCAATTATTATTTTTTTTTTTTTTTTTTGCCCCGCGGGGCCCTTTTAAAACCTCCACATCAAACCTAGGGGGTCAGCGAGGATCTACTATGCCCCCTTATAGTTATTTCCCCCTTTGTTTTGACCTCCTCTTGTCTCTCGATCCTACCGAGAGACAAGATGGCGGCCGCTACGGACTGTTTGGAATGTTGACAGACGCCGGAGAACCAATCAGCTTCGCTTCACAAAGCTCCGTTGCGCGAAAAGTCCGCGAACCAGAGCGCTGCCTGGTCCGCGCTTACAGATATATATCTTTTTTTAAACGTTAATTTCTCAAAATCCACTGGAGCACATATATTGAGACCTACAAAAGGCACATCGGGCTACCAGTCCCTACAATTTTGCCAAGTTTCGTGCAAATCCATTCAGCCGTTCGGGCTAAAAGTGAGGCCAACCGCCCTATGGAAAACTCAATGTTAAAAACACGTTTTGGGACCCCCCTTTTTTCTCGGCCCCCCCTGGACGAACCCCCCCCAAATTTTCAAGGGCTGCTCAGAAACAAAATGTGCCATTTTCCTGAAAATTTCAGCCAATTCCGTCCACAAACGCCAAAGTTATTAGACATAGAATTTTCAAAAAACCCATAGAGAAAAAATCCTAACTATATATACCTACTGGCGACCGCCAGTAGGTAATATATATATATATATATATATATATATATAGAGAGAGAGAGAGAGAGAGAGAGAGAGATAGAGATATATAGCTCCCATCCACCCAGTTTTAGGTAGGGAATCCCCAACAGCAAATTTTTCAGGACTAAATACAATTGTAGCACCACCTCAGCATATGAAAACACCAAGCAGGAAATGAAGATGAGAATCAGGGTAAGGGGGTACTGCAAGAAAGCACTAGCTCAGGCAGAGAAAAAAGTTGAGAGTCAGTCAAGGGAGGAGATTCTAGACAAAGTTAAGCATCCCAAGATCAGTGAGAATGCCACCAACAAGACAGTTAGATTGATCACCAGATACTGCGGCCAATTGAATTAGATATGTAGTATACTAAGAAACAAATGGGACATCTTAAGACAGGATCCAATCCTGAGAAATGAAATAGTCACTGCACCCTCTATAACATACGTGAGGAGTTCATATTTGATAGATATGCTGCTACAGAGCCATCTTCAACCTAAGGAAGGTAGTTGGCTCAGGCAAGCAAAGGGCTTCCGTAACTGCAAAGTGTGTAAAAATAGCAGTAATGTACTAGAAGTTACACTAGAGAGAACCAAGACCGTCTGGATAATCCCCAAACTCATCACTTGTAGCACAGAATTTGTGGTATATGCAATGGTTTGCCCCTGCCATATGTGGTACATCGATTCACTACCTTCCCAATTAGAAAACGCATCTCAGAGCACTGGTGGGCTATCACAAATCGTGACCAGAGTTACAGTACAGCAAGACACTTCTCAAGGGAACATGAAGCTGACTGGACCAAAGCCAAATTCTTTGAACTGGACACAGTGACACCCAACCTGAGAGGGAGCAACCGCACAGCTGCTCTTCACGTACTGGAGTCATGTTTCATCCTCCTAGCAGGCACCAAATTCCCTGACAGCCTGAATCAGGACGAGGAATTGTATTCTTACCTGTAAAGTCCCCCCCCCCCATGGAAGCACCATGGCCTTGGTGGGCTTCCCACGCTCAACCTCTTCCTCACTTCCTTAATTTTAAATGCACTTTTTTCTCATGTCCAATACAGGCGCATTTTCAACTCTCTAATTTTTAGAAATCTCATGTAACTGTTGAAAGTGAATTAGTGCTTGTGAAGAACTGTAAGATTGACCATGATATGCTATGTTGTTAACATTATTGTACTGTGATTTTGTGCAGGACCTTTGCTGGAAATCACCTTGAACTTCACGTCTGTGATAGGACTAGGTGCACTGGAGTCCATCGGCGGACCTTCCATCTTTACTCCTAGTCACTATGAAGTGCATGCCGTGGGTAATAGACCCCCACTACCATCAAGAACGAAGCCCAATGATTGAGTCAGGTCCTGCATTCACCCCATTCATGAGGGACATCCCTCAAGTCAAACCACAGCACATAGTCTCCTCTTAGGAAAAGGGCACTAGTCCCTAACCTCTGCATAATCGGCCAATCACGCACCAGTCATCAGTCACTTATTAGCCTGATACCGTTTAAATGGACACAACAATTGAGTCTTACAAAAACTACCATATACATTTATTGAGAATGATCAGTATTGTCTAGATCGTTTTTTACAAAACAGCTGCGCCTTTTATTATGATTATTTGTATTGTCACGATTTAATCACTGTGCCTTCAACATTTCTTTTATGTCTATGATTTTAAATGTGCACTTACACTTTAAATGTCATGTAATGGAGGCAATGATCATGTGACCAAGACCACGGACGTGTTCAAACGCGTCGTCTTCTTCTGCTGTACCGAAAACAAACTACTGAACTGATCGAGTGGGCTCGCGTGGATCTTTTTTCCTTTGGATTTGCATTTCTTGGAAGAAAAAATAAATATATATATATATATATATATATATATATATATATATATATATATATATATATATATATATAAATATATATATATATATATTACCTACTGGCGGTCGCCAGTAGGTATATATAGTTAGGATTTTTTCTCTATGGGTTTTTTGAAAATTCTATGTCTAATAACTTTGGCGTTTGTGGACGGAATTGGCTGAAATTTTCAGGAAAATGGCACATTTTGTTTCTGGGCATCCCTTGAAAATTTGGGGGGGGTTCGTCAAGGGGGGGCCGAGAAAAAAGGGGGGTCCCAAAACGTGTTTTTAACATTGAGTTTTCCATAGGGCGGTTGGCCTCACTTTTAGCCCGAACGGCTGAATGGATTTGCACGAAACTTGGCAAAATTGTAGGGACTGGTAGCCCGATGTGCCTTTTGTAGGTCTCAATATATGTGCTGCAGTGGATTTTGAGAAATTAACGTTTAAAAAAAGATATATATCTGTAACAGCGGACCGGGCAGCGCTCCAGTACGCGTACTTTTCGCGCAACGGAGCTTTGTGAAGCGAAGCTGATTGGTTCTCCGGCGTCTGTCAACATTCCAAACAGTCCGTAGCGGCCGCCATCTTGTCTCTCGGTAGGATCGAGAGACAAGAGGAGGCCAAAGCGAAGGGGCAAATGACCATAAGGGGGCATAGTACATTGTCGCTCACCCCCTAGGTTTGATGTGGAGGTTTTAAAAGGGCCCCGCGGGGCAAAAAAAAATAAAAATAATAATAATCGAACAGCTGAATGGATTTGCACGAAACTTGGCAAAATTGTAGGGACTGGTAGCCCGATGTGCCTTTGCTAGATCTCAATATATGTGCTCCAGTGGATTTTGAGAAATTAACGTTCAAAAAAAGATATATATCTGTAACAGCGCACCGCGTACTTTTCGCGTTACGGAGCTTTGCGAAGCGAAGCTGATTGGCTCTCCGGTGTCTGTAAACATTCCAAACAGTCAGTAGCGGCCGCCATCTTGTCTCTCGGTAGGATCGAACAGCTGAATGGATTTGCACGAAACTTGGCAAAATTGTAGGGACTGGTAGCCCGATGTGCCTTTGCTAGGTCTCAATATATGTGCTTCAGTGCATTTTGAGAAATTAACGTTCAGAAACAAGATAAAATTATATGTGTATTACCTAGCTGTTGCTAACACCAGTTAGCGACGGCTAGTAGAAGATAGCGACCATCTTGGGCCCCACTTTGCATGTGAGTGATATTTATCACTAATGACATGCAAAGTGGGCATGCCAAGATGTTAGCGACTGGAAACAGTCGCTAACATCGCTATCTCCTATTATCAACTTTTGGAAATATTCGAGATAAGCGCGAATATCTCCAAAAGCTACCACCTGCCCTGAGCAGTTCTTAGCCATGTTATCCAATGGGAGGTGGATAACATGGCTAAGAGCATTAGCTCGGTAATGCATGAATATCGCTGAGTTTTCAGCGATATTAATGCATTGCGGTCGTTTTTTATCGTATTTCCGATAAACCTTGATAATAGCAAGGTTTATCTGCGATAATTTCTGACGGTAAAAAAATCGTTGCTAAGCATCGTTAGGGATAAATATCGCTTAACTTTGGTAATATGCCCCAACGTCTGTTAACGTTCGATTCGAAGGAAATCAGGAAGTGTTGAAAAACATTGTCTGCGCCATCTTGTCTTTTTTCAAATGCCACACTTTTGTCGTGCACGGCAGCCATTTTAGATGCCTTGACCAGACCCACTCTGTGCACGCTGTCGATCCTTAGCATGGCTCCCCACCCTCGCAAGCATCTCCCCCAGGCAGTGGTCACCCCCGCTCTCTGTCTTATGCATGGGTAATAAACCTCCCCCATCTGCGCTGCTCTTCCCTGAGAATCACACCCTGTGCCCGCCCGACACCTCCCTTTCGCCCTATTCACTACCGCACCCTCTGATACTCCTTTTCCTCTGTGTCCGATTGTCCAGGCTGGTCCTAGGGTATCAGCTAGCCCTGCAGATGTAGTTTATGGCCACAGCTGTAAAGAATCACCCCTCTTCAAAGGAGTTATAGTAGATCAAGGCCCACACTCGATGAGATCCGTCACAGCAGAAGCGTTGCTATTATCTGAAAACCATCCTGTATTGTGATTGGGGAGGGGACCGAGCCTGAAGCGGAAGATTCCAGGGATGACTCTTTGTACATCAAAGTTTTTACAATTATGTGTCACATTAAAAATATATAGCACTCCGACAAAGTAGTAAGATTATAAAACTTTAATAATTTATAAATATATACAAGAAAACAAAAATAGTAATAACATATAAACATTTTTAGGGAAAAACAACGAAGTAGCGGTCGGCTGTGCGAATAGTCCCAACGCAGCACAACGTCCAGATTTCCGGCGTGGGGCGTCGCGGGGGGTGGGTCATCAGTAGCAAACTGTTGTGCGAATAGTTCCAAGGCAGCAGAACGCGCTGAAATCTAGATGACACTAAAGTGATGTCTAGTAAGTTGCCACCCAGCAAATAACGGCATGGGGCGTCGCGGGGGGTGGGTCATCAGTAGCAAACTGTTGCGCGAATAGTTCTAAGGCAGCAGAACGATGGCACCAAGGTGATGTCCAGTAAGTTGCCGCACTGGTTTTGGTATCCTACAATGCTGCTCCGAATAACGGCGCGGGGCGCCCCGGGGGAGGCGGTGAACGGGCCTGTCCAGGTGGAGTGTCATCTGTTGTAGTGGGGCGCCCCTTTACCGTTTCAGTTGCCATTCCGTCCGTTTTTGGTCCACTGTGTCAAAAGCCGCAATTCAGCTGAGTTGCGCCCACTCTTGCGGTGCAGCGATAGGCGGCTGTCACAGGACTCTCAAAATGGCGGCAGGCTGTTTCCTTTTTGGGCCTGGTCCACTGAAATGGCCCTGGGACACCTTGGAAATCGGACGCTTGTCTGCTAGGTCTTGGACCCCATTCTCGAAAGCGTCCCCTCCGCCTTGAGAATTCATCAAAAGTTTTGGGGGCTCCGACTCCTGCAGGCTTCTGGTGGGGAGCGGCTGCCATGATTGCTCGCGGAATGACCACGACTGAGCTACGAGATGGTGGTGCTTTCATGCTGACGCCAGCTTCAGTCTGAAACATCCAGAAACAAGGTGGGGCTTTCATCGTTTGGGGAAAAAAAAAAGTTTTCATCCTATGAAAAGTGTTGTTTTTAGGTCACATGATCATGCCTTCCATCATTAGGAAACCAAAAGTAAAATGAACCAATGAAAAGTTTTATAAACAAGTCACATGATCTGTTATGCGGCATAGGGTGTAAAATGCGGAGAAAATACGTTGGTACGTGAGGCGGCGTCAATGTGGAGGCTTTAAAAGGGCCCCGCGGGGCAAAAAAACAAAAATATTTTTTGTTTTTTTTGCGTGGGTAGCGCCCGGTACGCGTACCGGGAAGCGGTCGGAGGAGCGTACTATGAGGAGAAAAGAAAGACAGGGTATAAACATTTTGGCAATTTTGTTATAAATGGAAGGTAGTTCTGAAAATAACTGTTTTTTTATTCTTTTTCTTTTTTTTCTTTTTTTTAATGAATTTTCTGAACAATTTTTTGATTTTTTTTGGGATTTTTGAAAACTATTTTGTGTTTTTTTTGTGTTTTGTAAGGGGGAAATAACAAAAAAGCAGGGTTAGAACATGTCTCAACAGGAGCAAAAAAAAATAAAAAGGATTCATTGTTTTCTCATCTTGTAGCATTTATGATTTTCTCCAGCTCGGTTAATCAAAGTAATACTCTTCTCTCCATAAGCAATAGTTCCTCCACAATATATACAAACTATTTTGTAGTGTGCAAAAGGAGCTTGAATATTGGGGATTATTTCTCGGCCTTCTGGTCCGGCGAATGAGCTTTGACCCCTGTTGGTGCTGGGGATGACATCTGGGGGGTTGGCAGCAAGATCCCTTACTTGTGCTTGGGAAAGATTATTGGGATGCCATCGCTCCATGTGGCGAATCATTGTATGATTGCCAAAGCTGTATTTCTTGTTGGGGTTGCCACGAGAAAGTATATTTTTGCAAATCAAACAAGACACCTGGGGTGCATTGACCTTCTTTTGTCCAGGTGGAATTTTAAAGAATTGCCATATGTAGTGGTCTTTAATATGGCTCTGCCTTGGTGTTTCTGGCAGGAACTGCCTTACTTGCTCTTCCTCCTCCTCCTCCTCTTCGTCCTCATTATCTTCCTCTCTACCAAAGTCCAGTGTTGGTGGTGGTCCTTTTGGTGGTGGTGGTGGTGGTGGTTGCTGAGAAGCACCAGCTGCAGCTATTACAGAAGCCATTGTGAAAAATAGGTCTTGCTCTCTGGAAATAGAAAGTAAGAATGAGGTAAAAAGAAGGAGGGGTTTTCATCATTTGAGAAAAAAAAATAGTTCTAAACCAATGAAAAGTGTTATTTTTAGGTCACATGACCAAGCCTAACAACATTATGAAACCAAAAGTGAAATGAACCAATGAAAAGTGTTATTAACAAGTCACATGACCTCTCACGCTTATGTTACGCGCTGCGGAACACGCCCCGGATAGCTTCCAGGTCGCTGCGCTTCGCGCCTTGGTCCGCGCCCCGGAGCACTTCCGGGTGCGCTAACGCGGTACGTCATAAGACGCATTACGCGGTAACGCGATACGTCGCGCTTACGCGACGCGCCGCGGATCGCTTCCGGGGAGCTGCGTTTCGCGCATCGGTCCGCGCCCAGGAGCACTTCCGGGTGCGCTAACGCGGCGCGTCATAAGACGCATTACACGACAACGTGATACGTCACGCTTCCGCGACGCGTCACGATAATGATTTCTAACGTGGCAGTTGCGCTAACGGAACGTTTACCGGTTCGCGGACCGGGTCGCGGCATCAAATTGAGCTAACGGGAAGCTTCTTACATCATTAGGAAACCAAAAGTGAAATGAACCAATGAAAAGTGTTATTACCAAGTCACATGACCTGCTGTGTTTACGTTACGCGCTTTGCAGGGCCTCCCGGTTTGCTTCCAGAAACCTGTGCTTTGCGACTCGGTAAGCGTACCAGTTCGCTAACGTAGCACGTCATATGACGTATCACACGACAACGCGAAACGTCATGCGGACGGGAGGCGTGATGATGTTGTTTTCTAACGCGGCAGTTGCGGTAAAGAAACGTTTATATGCTCGCGGTCTATTTCGCGGCATCAAGGTCAGCTAACGGGAAGCTTCCCGATTCGCGAAGCGGGAACGAAGAAAAAAAAAATATTAAAAAAAAAAGTTATTAATAAACATATAAAATATATTTTTGGATTTAAAGAAGAATACATTTTACAGGTATAGATATTAGCTTTTAAAAAACCAATGAAATTCACTGAAAAAACCATAGGTTATAGACCATATATAGTTAGGAATTAGCATTTACAAAACCTTGAAAATTCACTGAAAAAACCATAGGTTATAGACCATATATAGTTAGGAATTAGCATTTACAAAACCTTATTTTACTCACACAAAACCATTGAAATTCCATATATAGTTAGTTGCACTAACTATATATCGCGCACCCGCAATCCACTGCTGATGATGTCACATATTACATCATTCATGACATGGTCAGTGACATCACTGATGACATCACTGATGACATCTCAAATGACATCACTGATGACAATACTGATGACATCTCATTTGACATCAATGACCACATCACTGATGATATCATTCATGTGACAATACAATGCATCTCCTCACATTTTAATATAACCTCTGTTACACCCAGTGTTAAATACAGAGTATAATTTTTGAAACCATTGACACACCAATACTAGTTACTACATACACACTCACTGATTCCTATGTCTACACACACATTCACTCATTCACCCATACAATCATTCATACATACAATCACTCATCTTTACAACACTATCATATGCACTCATACACCTATACAGACACTCACACTCTGCCACTCATCCATGGAGTTACTCACACACCTAGTCAGTCCTGTAAAGAATCAATCACACTTCCATTTTCTAATCTATACAGTTAAACATAGAGCACCTTACATTTTCAAACATATACTAACACATACTTACTCTCTTATACAATCATTGATACAAGTACACATTGATCTGCACAGAGTCACACACCTCCCAGCCAGCCACACACACACTCAGTCTCCCATACAAATACTTGGACAATCAATCAATAACCCATATAGTTACTCATATAGCTACTGATCAACACATGCAGCAGTTTACAGAACAACAGACATAATGATGCACAAATTAAGACAGTTTAGTCACTAACCCATGCACTCAGTGAGACACATTTAATCACTCACTCATACATTCAGTCATGCACCTACTAAATCCTTCGTCCAGACACTTATACTTCCACTCATTCTTCAATATGTAAGACATATTTTAACTTTACAGAAACATACAGTCACTGGATGTTGTCATCAGTGATGTCATCAGTGATGTCATCAGTGATGTCACTGACCATGTCATGAATGATGTAATATGTGACATCATCAGCAGTGGATTGCGGGTGCGCGATATATAGTTAGTGCAACTAACTATATATGGAATTTCAATGGTTTTGTGTGAGTAAAATAAGGTTTTGTAAATGCTAATTCCTAACTATATATGGTCTATAACCTATGGTTTTTTCAGTGAATATATATATATATATATATATATATATATATATATATATATATATATATATATATATATAATCCCAAATTGCCTAAGCTTGTGAGAGGCACACTACAGGATTCTTCCCTCCAGGCTGGTAGGCTTTGCGTGACTCGTTGCTTCACTTTTCATTAGTGTGCCCGACGCGTTTCGGGGAACCACCCCCTTCCTCATGGGCTGCAACAAAAAGCACACGAGATTTGCATCAATTTAATCTGGACTTGATTTTATTCATGACAAGCCCCTCTGTGGGCGTATGCTAAGTGCACTTTGCTTACAGCGTATTATGGGACTTGTGGTCCGTTGATGCAATACAATTTTCAAGTCTTTAGGTAAGTTCATGTGTCCATTTGTAAAATAGTGCATGTCTTTATACTGCCTTGAGTAGGCTGCGTTGCAAACCTGTCACGCTGTGTCATAAGCAGATTCCTGTGCTTTTAGGTCCCAATAGTTCAGGATTCCAGGCCGCGCCTTGCCGCTATGGTCGTTTCTCAAGCAGCCAGCGCTGGTGCTCTCTCCACGGCTAGGCTGCCGTGAAAACATATAATCCCAAATTGCCTAAGCTTGTGAGAGGCACACTACAGGATTCTTCCCTCCGGGCTGGTAGGCTTTGCGTGACTCGTTGCTTCACTTTTCATTAGTGTGCCCGACGCGTTTCGGGGAACCACCCCCTTCCTCATGGGCTGCAACAAAAAGCACACGAGATTAGTGAAGCAACGAGTCATGCAAAGCCTACCAGCCCGGAGGGAAGAATCCTGTAGTGTGCCTCTCACAAGCTTAGGCAATTTGGGATTATATATATATATATATATATATATATATATATATATATATATATATATATATATATATATATTACCTACTGGCGGTCGCCAGTAGGTATATATAGTTAGGATTTTTTCTCTATGGGTTTTTTGAAAATTCTATGTCTAATAACTTTGGCGTTTGTGGACGGAATTGGCTGAAATTTTCAGGAAAATGGCACATTTTGTTTCTGAGCAGCCCTTGAAAATTTGGGGGGGGTTCGTCCAGTGGGGGCCGAGAAAAAAGGGGGGTCCCAAAACGTGTTTTTAACATTGAGTTTTCCATAGGGCGGTTGGCCTCACTTTTAGCCCGAACGGCTGAATGGATTTGCACGAAACTTGGCAAAATTGTAGGGACTGGTAGCCCGATGTGCCTTTTGTAGGTCTCAATATATGTGCTCCAGTGGATTTTGAGAAATTAACGTTTAAAAAAAGATATATATCTGTAACAGCGGACCGGGCAGCGCTCTGGTTCGCGGACTTTTCGCGCAACGGAGCTTTGTGAAGCGAAGCTGATTGGTTCTCCGGCGTCTGTCAACATTCCAAACAGTCCGTAGCGGCCGCCATCTTGTCTCTCGGTAGGATCGAGAGACAAGAGGAGGCCGAAGCGAAGGGGCAAATGACCATAAGGGGGCATAGTACATTGTCGCTCACCCCCTAGGTTTGATGTGGAGGTTTTAAAAGGGCCCCGTGGGGCAAAAAAAAATAAAAATAATAATAATCGAACAGCTGAATGGATTTGCACGAAACTTGGCAAAATTGTAGGGACTGGTAGCCCGATGTGCCTTTGCTAGATCTCAATATATGTGCTCCAGTGGATTTTGAGAAATTAACGTTCAAAAAAAGGTATATATCTGTAACAGCGCACCGCTTCGCGTACTTTTCGCGTTACGGAGCTTTGCGAAGCGAAGCTGATTGGCTCTCCGGTGTCTGTAAACATTCCAAACAGTCCGTAGCGGCCGCCATCTTGTCTCTCGGTAGGATCGAACAGCTGAATGGATTTGCACGAAACTTGGCAAAATTGTAGGGACTGGTAGCCCGATGTGCCTTTGCTAGGTCTCAATATATGTGCTTCAGTGCATTTTGAGAAATTAACGTTCAGAAACAAGATATATATCTGTAACAGCGCTCCGCTTCGCGGAGATAAAATTATATGTGTATTACCTAGCTGTTGCTAACACCAGTTAGCGACGGCTAGTAGAAGATAGCGACCATCTTGGGCCCCACTTTGCATGTGAGTGATATTTATCACTAATGACATGCAAAGTGGGCATGCCAAGATGTTAGCGACTGGAAACAGTCGCTAACATCGCTATCTCCTATTATCAACTTTTGGAAATATTCGAGATAAGGGCGAATATCTCTAAAAGCTACCACCTGCCCTGAGCAGTTCTTAGCCATGTTATCCAATGGGAGGTGGATAACATGGCTAAGAGCATTAGCTCGGTAATGCATGAATATCGCTGAGTTTTCAGCGATATTAATGCATTGCGGTCGTTTTTTATCGTATTTCCGATAAACCTTGATAATAGCAAGGTTTATCTGCGATAATTTCTGACGGTAAAAAAATCGTTGCTAAGCATCGTTAGGGATAAATATCGCTTAACTTTGGTAATATGCCCCAACGTCTGTTAACGTTCGATTCGAAGGAAATCAGGAATTGTTGAAAAACATTGTCTGCGCCATCTTGTCTTTTTTCAAATGCCACACTTTTGTCGTGCACGGCAGCCATTTTAGATGCCTTGACCAGACCCACTCTGTGCACGCTGTCGATCCTTAGCATGGCTCCCCACCCTCGCAAACATCTCCCCCAGGCAGTGGTCACCCCCGCTCTCTGTCTTATGCATGGGTAATAAACCTCCCCCATCTGCGCTGCTGTTCCCTGAGAATCACACCCTGTGCCCGCCCGACACCTCCCTTTCGCCCTATTCACTACCGCACCCTCTGACACTCCTTTTCCTCTGTGTCCGATTGTCCAGGCTGGTCCTAGGGTATCAGCTAGCCCTGCAGATGTAGTTTATGGCCACAGCTGTAAAGAATCACCCCTCTTCAAAGGAGTTATAGTAGATCAAGGCCCACACTCGATGAGATTCGTCACAGCAGAAGCGTTGCTATTATCTGAAAACCATCCTGTATTGTGATTGGGGAGGGGACCGAGCCTGAAGCGGAAGATTCCAGGGATGACTGTTTGTACATCAAAGTTTTTACAATTATGTGTCACATTAAAAATATATAGCACTCCGACAAAGTAGTAAGATTATAAAACTTTAATAATTTATAAATATATACAAGAAAACAAAAATAGTAATAACATATAAACATTTTTAGGGAAAAACAACGAAGTAGCGGTCGGCTGTGCGAATAGTCCCAACGCAGCACAACGTCCAGATTTCCGGCGTGGGGCGTCGCGGGGGGTGGGTCATCAGTAGCAAACTGTTGTGCGAATAGTTCCAAGGCAGCAGAACGCGTTGAAATCTAGATGACACGAAAGTGATGTCTAGTAAGTTGCCACCCAGCAAATAACGGCATGGGGCGTCGCGGGGGGTGGGTCATCAGTAGCAAACTGTTGCGCGAATAGTTCCAAGGCAGCAGAACGATGGCACCAAGGTGATGTCCAGTAAGTTGCCGCACTGGTTTTGGTATCCTACAATGCTGCTCCGAATAACGGCGTGGAGCGCCCCGGGGGAGGCGGCGTGAACGGGCCTCTCCAGGTGGAGTGTCATCTGTTGTAGTGGGGCGCCCCTTTACCGTTTCAGTTGCCATTCCGTCCGTTTTTGGTCCACTGTGTCAAAAGCCGCAATTCAGCTGAGTTGCGCCCACTCTTGCGGTGCAGCGATAGGCGGCTGTCACAGGACTCTCAAAATGGCGGCAGGCTGTTTCCTTTTTGGGCCTGGTCCACTGAAATGGCCCTGGGACACCTTGGAAATCGGACGCTTGTCTGCTAGGTCTTGGACCTCATTCTCGAAAGCGTCCCCTCCGCCTTGAGAATTCATCAAAAGTTTTGGGGGCTCCGACTCCTGCAGGCTTCTGGTGGGGAGCGGCTGCCATGATTGCTCGCGGAATGACCACGACTGAGCTACGAGATGGTGGTGCTTTCATGCTGACGCCAGCTTCAGTCTGAAACATCCAGAAACAAGGTGGGGCTTTCATCGTTTGGGGAAAAAAAAAAGTTTTCATCCTATGAACAGTGTTGTTTTTAGGTCACATGATCAAGCCTTCCATCATTAGGAAACCAAAAGTAAAATGAACCAATGAAAAGTTTTATAAACAAGTCACATGACCTGTTATGCGGCATAGGGTGTAAAATTAGGAGAAAATACGTTGGCACGTGAGGCGGCGTCAGTAGCGGACCGATGTGCGAATAGGCCGAAGGCAACACAACGCGCCAAGATCTGGATGGCACCGAGGTGGTGTCCAGCAAGTTGCAGCACTGGTGTGGCCATCCTACAATGCTGAAAGTCGGCGTGGGGCGCCCCGTTGGCCTGTGAGTTTGCGTCAGTAGCGGACCGATGTGCGAATAGGCCGAAGGCAGCACAACGCGCCAAGATCCGGATGGCACCGAGGTGGTGTCTAGTAAGTTGTCGCACTGGTGTGGCCATCCAACAATGCTGAAAGTCGGCGTGGGGCGCCCCGTTGGCCTGTGAGTTTGCGTCAGTAGCGGACCGATGTGCGAATAGGCCGAAGGCAGCACAACGCGCCAAGATCCGGATGGCACCGAGGTGGTGTCTAGTAAGTTGCCGCACTGGTGTGGCCATCCTACAATGCTGAAAGTCGGCGTGGGGCGCCCCGTTGGCCTGTGAGTTTGCGTCAGTAGCGGACCGATGTGCGAATAGGTCGAAGGCAGCACAACGCGCCAAGATCCGGATGGCACCGAGGTGGTGTCTAGTAAGTTGTCGCACTTCTGTGGCCATCCTACAATGTTGAAAGTCGGCGTGGGGCGCCCCGTTGGCCTGTGAGATGGCGTCAGTAGCGGACCGATGTGCGAATGGGGCCAAAGGCAGCGCAACAATATTTTCTGATTTGAAGACACCACAAGGCGCTGAGATGCCAAGATCCGGATGGCACCGAGGTGGTGTCTAGCAAGTTGTGGCACTGGTGTGGCCATCGTACAATGGTAAAAGTCGGCGTGGGGCGCCCTGTTGGCCTGTGAGATGGTGTCAGTAGCGGACTGATGTGTGAATGGGGCCAAAGGCAGCGCAACAATATTTTCTACTATATTTTCGGAGTAGAAGACACCACAAGGCGCTGAGATGCCAAGATCCGGATGGCACCGAGGTGATGTGTAAGTTGCGGACGGATGTGCGAATGGGGCCAAAGGCAGCTCAACAATATTTTCTGAAGAGAATACACCACAAGGCGCTGAGATGCCAAGATCCGGATGGCACCGAGGTGATGTCTAAGTTGCGGACCGATGTGCGAATGGGGCCAAAGGTAGCGTAACAAGATTTTCTGTATGGAAGATACCACTAGGCGTTGAGATGCCAAGATTCGGATGGCACCGAGGTGATGTCTAGGAAGTTGTGCCACTGGTGTGGCCATCGTACAATGGTAAAAGTCGGCGTGGGGCGCCCTATTGGCCTGTGAGATGGTGTCAGTAGCGGACTGATGTGCGAATGGGGCCAAAGGCAGCGCAACAATATTTTCTGACTGACACCACAAGGCGCTGAGATGCCAAGATCCGGATGGCATCGAGGTGATGTCTAAGTTGCGGACTGATGTGCGAATGGGGCCAAAGGCAGCGTAACAATATTTTCTGTATGGAAGATACCACTAGGCGTTGAGATGCCAAGATTCGGATGGCACCGAGGTGATGTCTAGCAAGTTGGTGTGGTCATCCTACAATGCTGAAACTCGGCGTGGGTCACCCCATTAGCCTGTGAGATGGCGTCAGTAGCGGACCGATGTGCGAATAGGCCGAAGGCAGCACAACGCGCCAAGATCCGGATGTCACCGTGGTGGTTTCATAGTTGAGAGGCACTTCATCTGCAGTGGGGCGCCGAGATCCGGATGGCACCGAGGTGATGTCTAGCAAGTTGCTGTACTTGTGTGGTCATCCTACAATGCTGAAACTCGGCGTGGGTTGCCCCATTAGCCTGTGAGATAGCTGTTCTTTGGATTTGGGCCTGGTCCACTAAAATGGCCCTGGGACACCTAAGAACTCGAACGCTCGATTTTTTTTTCCTTTCCTGTACATGCAAAAAAAGGTAAATGCCCGGTATGTTACACGCTTCATCTGCCACGATGAACTCTCCAGAGGAACCGAAAAAATATATAGTTGTGGTAACTATACCATGCATCGTCATATGGAGAGGTGGCACCAATTAATTATAGTGCTGCATAAAAGAGAGATTTGGAGGAGAACCCCTGACCTGCTAGTACATTCATCAAAGAAGTGGCACTGAGAGCTTCAGAGGCAAGGGAAACGGTCCCAAATATTTAGAAGAACTTTGGAAAGATTAAAATGACATGTTTAGATTGTGGTAAATTAATTTCATGTGGGCAGATGAGTGTTACTCTAATAAATACAGCATATGAACATCATCATAGTCGATGGTTGGTAGAGACATTTTGACTATATCCTGGACCTGCCCGTCCTCGTCCAAAATGGCGCCGGAATAAATGGGACTCGTAACTCCATGTTGTGTACTGGTTGCAGAACCTTGAAATCACGAGATACGTATGCAGTTTTGAAGCACATGGCGGGCGGGGACGAGAATTGATTGAATATTTCGACATCCCTATTGATATTAAGTTCTGATGTGTTATTGATTACTGTACTGTTGAAAATTCGAATTAACGTCACCCATGGTACTTGCCCGCAAATGTATATCTAGATAATTTTATTGTAACTGGCCCTGTCGTATTTTAATTATAAAATGTACGTCCACCGATTCCGTAACTGTTAGACACCTTAGTTTTTGCAACCTAATGGCCCGCCCGTTACGTTCCTCTACAGTGTAAATGTCTATTCATCATATACGATTACAGTTTGCTCCGTGGCAGGCCCACGTGGTTATAGGCTCGTATTTGTATAATGAAATTTTCACAATAAAGGTTTTTAAAAGAAAACATGGTAGTAGTGTATACATTGGTAAAGTTTTTAATAATAGTCACTGTTTTAGAATCATTAAAAGGCAAGTGAAATAAAGCAGACCAATTACATGAAGGGTAAAAGGTATAATACGAAGGAACGCAGTAAAGATAAATGGTCAAGGGCTGTTGTGTTTTCTATTCCTGCAACATAAAGTGATCGATAAGAATCTCATATTCAGGCGTATCGGCGACTAAGACAGCAGGTCGACCCTCTTTTGCTCAACGGCTCCGTCATGGGACGAAGAAACGCTCTTTTTCTCGAAAAAAGAATATATTTTACTTGCAGGACAGTTGTAAAATTTCCGGGAAAGTACATTAGCCTGGAACATTATAACATATATTTAAGAGAAAATAATGTTCGGAAGTAATTAAAAGCGTAATTTTTAGGTGATATGACCAAGGCTTTCATCATTAGAATAAGAAAAGTAAAATGAACCAATGAAAAGTTTTATTAACAAGTCACATGACTTGTTATGCTTACGTTACGCGCTGCGCGCCCCGGATGACTTCCGGATGCGCTAACGCGGCGCGTCATATGACGCATTACGCGACAACGCAGGTCCAGAATATAGTCAAAATGTCTCCACCAACCAGCGGTCGAAACACAACCCCTTTCAGCAGGCTAAATAGTTCTGTTAAATGACAACAGAAAGGACAGGCAACAAGAACCATCAGTCAAAGAGGGGAGGGCTAGTTCTTCTCTACCGGGTTACATTGGGGCGCTACCGGAACTGATCGAATTGGTAGTCTACAGTGTTTCTGGATGTTTCAGACCGAAGCTGGGGTTAGCATGAGAGCAGCACCATTTCGTAGCTCCGTTGTGGCCATTCCGCAACCAATCATGGCAGCCGCTCTTTATCGTTATTTTGGGCGGGGTGGGTGGCGGAGCCGAGCTGTTTTGCAGCCATCATTGTGTGGAGTTCAGTTCATCTCACTAGTTTTGTATTTGTCATGAGGGGTTGTTCCTAATGTTTCTATTTTAGCGAGGTCAAAAAGAGATCCCATTAGTGGCCTACTGATTTTGCTCGATTCCTTTTCTTTTTTTTTACACGATTTTTCGTTATCTGCAAAGACTAAACAGAGTATTGCGACTCTGTGTTTGTTTGTAAATAGAGAATGAACCAAAGAGAACTAATTCTAAAACAGTAAATACTTGGATAACAATCAATCAAATGGAGAGAGAAGCAGGCACGACGGATTACAACGGGGGCAAAGGCCTGCGTTAACTACCTTTCACTATCTGCAAAGAGAGAGTACTCCTAATAGAAATGAGGGGGGGGCACCATTCAAAGCAGATCAGTGTGCATAAACACGAAAATGTTTTCACTTACCACGTACTTGACATTCGACAGCTTATGATATTTGCTATTAAAAAACCATTGAAATTCACTGAAAAAACCATAGGTTATAGACCATATATAGTTAGGAATTAGCATTTACAAAACCTTGAAAATTCACTGAAAAAACCATAGGTTATACACCATATATAGTTAGGAATTAGCATTTAAAAAACCTTATTTTACTCACACAAAACCATTGAAATTCCATATATAGTTAGTTGCACTAACTATATATCGCGCACCCGCAATCCACTGCTGATCATGTCACATATTACATCATTCATGACATGGTCAGTGACATCACTGATGACATCACTGATGACATCTCAAATGACATCACTGATGAGATCACTGATGACATCTCATTTGACATCAATGACCACATCACTGATGATATCATTCATGTGACAATACAATGCATCTCCTCACGTTTTAATATAACCTCTGTTTCACCCAGTGTTAAATACAGAGTATAATTTTTGAAACCATTGACACACCAATACTAGTTACTACATACGTACTCACTGATTCCTACGTCTACACACACATTCACTCATTCACCCATACAATCATTCATACATACAATCACTCATCTTTACAACACTATCATATGCACTCATACACCTATACAGACACTTACACTCTGCCACTCATCCATGGAGTTACTCACACACCTAGTCAGTCCTGTAAAGAATCAATCACACTTCCATTTTCTTGTCTATACAGTTAAACATAGAGCACCTTACATTTTCAAACATATACTAACACATACTTACTTTCTTATACAATCATTGATACAAGTACACATTGATCTGCACAGAGTCACACACCTCCCAGCCAGCCACACACACACTCAGTCTCCTATACAAATACTTGGACAATCAATCAATAACCCATATAGTTAATCATATAGCTACTGATCAACACATGCAGCAGTTTACAGAACAACAGACATAATGATGCACAAATTAAGACAGTTTACTCACTAACCCATGCACTCAGTGAGACACATTTAATCACTCACTCATACATTCAGTCATGCACCTACTAAATCCTTCGTCCAGACACTTATACATCTACTCATTCTTCAATATGTAAAACATATTTAAACTTTACAGAAACACACAGTCACTGGATGATGTCATCAGTGATCTCATCAGTGATGTCATTTGAGATATCATCAGTGATGTCATCAGTGATGTCATTTGAGATGTCATCAGTGATGTCATTTGAGATGTCATCAGTGATGTCACTGACCATGTCATGAATGATGTAATATGTGACATGATCAGCAGTGGATTGCGGGTGCGCGATATATAGTTAGTGCAACTAACTATATATGGAATTTCAATGGTTTTGTGTGAGTAAAATAAGGTTTTTTAAATGCTAATTCCTAACTATATATGGTGTATAACCTATGGTTTTTTCAGTGAATTTTCAAGGTTTTGTAAATGCTAATTCCTAACTATATATGGTCTATAACCTATGGTTTTTTCAGTGAATATATATATATATATATTTCTATCTCCACACCTCAACAAAAGCCGAAGCGAAGAAACCACAGCAGGGGAACAGCATGGAAACGGCTTTATTCGCTCACAAAGGTAAGTCTCAGTCCACCAGTGACCCATTTGGCGAATGCATTTCGGCGTCTAATCTGCCTTCCTCAGCGCCTGGGATGTGAATGCTTCAGGAAATGTTCGTGTGGCTCAGTTTAAAATAAAAGCCTTTCCTGATAGGTTGCACAGTGCCCCGCTCCTTAAAGGTATATGCCTAAACGCTAGCAGCCCTGGTAGTTCGTTGAAAGTCCAAACGCCTACCAGTCCCAGGATGCAATGTTCGCGTTTGTGTCTGGAGGCTGTTGCGTGGGGCGGGTCCACAGATTTGCTGGGGGGAACCTTCCTTGTTCCCATGTAAGTAGAACACACCGTCTCCTTGTGTCCCCAACCACTTCACCCTGCTGACATCAGGAACAAAACTTTCGACAGGGACAAGGCGAAATCTAACCTTGCCCAGCGTGAGGCTGAATGACCTCAACACCGCCATCAATTGTCCCCAACTGGCAGGGGGTTCTGGTACTTCCGGTACCCCAGAGAAACTCCTTATTTCCAGCTGTTCCAGAACCAACTTAAACGAAGTGGGGGCTTCTTAAGCGCGTAACTGGAACCCGCGCTGACATGTCTAACTCCACACCTCAACAAAAGCCGAAGCGAAGAAACCACAGCAGGGGAACAGCATGGAAACGGCTTTATTCGCTCACAAAGGTAAGTCTCAGTCCACCAGTGTCCCATTTGGCGAATGCATTTCGGCGTCTAATCTGCCTTCCTCAGCGCCTGAGATGTGAATGCTTCAGGAAATGTTCGTGTGGCTCAGTTTAAAATAAAAGCCTTTCCTGATAGGTTGCACAGTGCCCCGCTCCTTAAAGGTATATGCCTAAACGCTAGCAGCCCTGGTAGTTCGTTGAAAGTCCAAACGCCTACCAGTCCCAGGATGCAATGTTCGCGTTTGTGTCTGGAGGCTGTTGCGTGGGCGGGTCCACAGATTTGCTGGGGGGGAACCTTCCTTGTTCCCATGTAAGTAGAACACGCCATCTCCTTGTGTCCCCAACCACTTCACCCTGCTGACATCAGGAACAAAACTTTCGACGGGGACAAGGCGAAATCAAACCTTGCCCAGCGTGAGGCTGAATGACCTCAACACCGCCATCAATTGTCCCCAACTGGCAGGGGGGCTCTGGTACTTCCGGTACCCCAGAGAAACTCCTTATTTCCAGCTGTTCCAGAACCAACTTAAACGAAGTGGGGGCTTCTTAAGCGCGTAACTGGAACCCGCGCTAACATGTCTAACTCCACACCTCAACAAAAGCCGAAGCGAAGAAACCACAGCAGGGGAACAGCATGGAAACGGCTTTATTCGCTCACAAAGGTAAGTCTCAGTCCACCAGTGTCCCATTTGGCGAATGCATTTCGGTGTCTAATCTGCCTTCCTCAGCGCCTGGGATGTGAATGCTTCAGGAAATGTTTGTGTGGCTCAGTTTAAAATAAAAGCCTTTCCTGATAGGTTGCACAGTGCCCCGCTCCTTAAAGGTATATGCCTAAACGCTAGCAGCCCTGGTAGTTCGTTGAAAGTCCAAACGCCTACCAGTCCCAGGATGCAATGTTCGCGTTTGTGTCTGGCGGCTGTTGCGTGGGGCGGGTCCACAGATTTGCTGGGGGGAAGCATTCGGTTGCGGACCAGCAACAGCCGGGACATATTCTCGTGTCCTGCAGGATGTGCATCCATATTTAACTACACAAATTAATGGAAGCACACCGGCAACTAATTCGAGTATTAAGGGGAATCCACCAAAGATGCTGGAAAACATCGAATGAAAAAATGCAGAGAAGACACCAAATATAGTTTGAAAAGAAGTCACAAGGCCACTGCTTCTAACTTTAAAAAAGTAAGGATGCATTAAAGATACTCTGAATTAACTCCCCAAAATGCAGGGGCACGTCTGTATTTAATAAATCATGCACTTCTGTGCGGGTGTTTGCTACATGAAGGACAAATGTTTCTCTAGCAGATGTAAGAGCGACCTCTTTTTGAGATAATAGCGCTCTTATACGGCTCATTTGGTCGACTCTTTCAAGGTCGAAATCGAAGGCCAGATGGAAACATCCAGCTTCCCATGCAGAGGAGTAAACACAGCTTTTTGATAGTAAACCACACGCTCAGTTACCGTAATCATGTAAGCGATGCCTGCTAACATTGCACAACAATCTGTATTATTTCAAATTAAATAACTCACGTTTCCAGTAAACTGAACGTTGGTATGATAGCAGGTGTTGGAGTGCCTTTCAAAACTCAGGCCAAATTAGGCGCATCTTCATTACAAGAGCCATGCAATTGTATGTGTCTACAAATTAAGGAGTGATCTGGTGCTATTGTACAATCCTCGCAATTCAGATAGACTTCTTTTCTCTCCCTCAGGCACCTATATGGAAATGATAATAACCAAGCTTCATGGAGATAAGCACTGCCTAAAGACCCATATCTGCCTATAGCATAGTATTTCATGCAAACCTTAAACTTAAACAGGCTAATAACTAACATTATGATACCGTGGATAAGCCACACAGCTGAATCGTATCTCCAATGGGTGACCACTTCTAACCATTCTCATAGCGCGCCCTGTGCTCTGATTTGACAGTGAGAGAGTGATTACACCATAGTTTGTACTGCTAATCATTCTCAGCATAGGCTATGAATACGCTTTCACGTTACACGTCGCATCAAAGCTTACATGTGAAGTCATGTACGGTGCCTCATACGCAAAGACGCAAATGTTTTTAATTGTTTAAAATTGACTGTCTTACCAAGAGAGGGAGGAGGAACAGATTTGTGCAACCCCCAATAACTTGCCGGCAGAAGGAAGAAACTTGAAAATAATGACTTGGAATATTGCGGGTCTCCGATCTAAAAGGGAAGATATATTATGGTTAGAGACTATAAAACAGTATGATGTGGTTGCGATACAGGAAACTTGGGACAATGAATGTAATTTTTGGGTAGAAGGTTATGCATCCCACTTTTTACCAGCCCAAGAGTCAACCATAGGGAGAAACAAGGGAGGGCTAGGGTTCTTAATTTCAGTGAGTCATATGGGGACGATGAAAGTATTAAATGTAAATTCCCCTACTTGTTTAGTCTTGGAGGTATCCATGTGCACCGGTGAAAAAATTCTATATGTTAATTTTTATAATGCTATAGATGGTACACATGGCAGTGATAATATTGTAATGCTGACTAAATTTTTGACTGAGAATAAAGAGGGTCAATCTACGTTTGTTCATTTTATACTTTTGGGCGATTTTAATACACATTTATGCGAGTTAAATTGTAAGTTGGGAGCCTGCTTGGAAGATGATTATTTGACCCATTCGCACTTTGAACACTCGGCTAAAGGGGGTGCCCTAGAAGAACTTCTGATAGATATAGATCTTTCAGAACCAGAATTTGTAAAGCCCAAAGATAGAGTGGCAACATATAGCGCGAGGGGCAGTAATACAATAATAGATTTTATTTTTGTGTCACCAAGCATACTTAAGAATGTTATCTTTTATAATGCACTACAGTCGACATTCAGCGACCATAACCCGGTAACTATGGAATTAATTAACAGCAACCCAACCATAATAAATAATGAAACCCAACCTAATTATCCTATAGAAGTATGGGCCTATGACCAGGGTAGACGGGTTAAATGGTCTAAGATTATTCCTGATGACTTTTTTAACGAACTATGTGGAAAAGTGGGAACAGAAATAAGTATATGTAGAGACCCACTGACTGTTGGTGGGAATATCAAAAATGCCTTTGAAATATTATGTAAAAATGTAGCAAAGACACTTACGTGTAAACCAAACCACAAGCCTCGCAAAGCCCACGGGTGGTTTAATGCGGAGTGCTCAAAGGCCCATAAAACCCTGCTAGACGCTCTGAAATGTACACCGCGAGACACCTTAGAAGTGACTAGATTGAGGAAGATGTATAAAATAACGGTTGAGGCACGAAAGAAAGAAATCAAGGCAAAGGCCTGGGAGTCACTCTATGATAGATCAACTTTGAGGGATAGTGCAAAGTGTTGGTCCATAGTGAACACGCCTCTGTTTAATGGTAGGGAAAATGAGGTGCTGGAGGTCAACATTACAGAGAAGCAATGGCTGGACCATTTTGAGACTATCTATGGCAGTAACATCGCTATACATCCATTCACCCCCACAGAACCTATGATCTCAGAGATCCCACTGAGATTTTCGGTGAAGGAAGTACAAAAAGCCATAGAAGACACTGCGGGTGGTAAGGCCCCTGGCCCGGATGGGGTCCCTGCAGACATGTATAAGGCACATTCCCACATATGGTCTGTAGTCCTTGCAAATGTTTTTAATTTAGCAAGTATGGTCAACTTTAGTATACCTTCCTCCTGGTCCCACTCCATTATAATCCCCATTTTTAAAAAAGGCCAAAGGGGAGACCCAAGGTGTTACAGACCGATATCATTGATTGACTTGTCTTTCAAGATATTAGGCAAGGTCATCTTAGAAAAAATCAGTAAGTGGGAAAAAGATAATGACATTTTGTGCAACGCCCAATATGGATTTAGAACTGGGAGAGGCACGGAAGACCAGTGCCTTAATTTGTACCTGACCGTCAACAAATATACTGTTGCCTCCAGGGGGTCGATCCATTTGGCTTTTATGGACCTGTCCACAGCCTTCGACCTAGTTAATAGGTCGAAGCTGTGGACAATGCTTCTGGAATTGGGTATGGACCGGGCACTTGTAAACTTCTTGGCATACTTACATAGAGACCTGAAGGCATCAGTGCATATGACATTGGACAGGAAATGTACTGCTGGGTTTAGATCAGCCAGAGGTGTGCGCCAGGGATGCATTCTGGCCCCCATGCTGTTCTCCTTGTATATCAATTCACTGAATAAAACTCTATCTTCAGTCACTCCAGATATACCCAGCATGGGAGGGATTCCGTTACCTGTCCTGTTATATGCCGATGACACAGTCCTAATCTCTAGAACCCCTAATGGTTTACAGCAGCTCCTTGATTCTTTTGGGGCCTTTATGCAGAAGCTAGATCTGGTAGTGAACATGGAAAAATCACATGTCATGTCATTGGGAAAAGGGAAGAAAAATACGAAAACCCTACGCTGTAATGGCGTAGTGTTGTCAAAAGTCAAAATATTCACCTATCTGGGAGTAATATTCGATGACATGGGCTCCTGGACCCCCCAGATTGCAAACAAAGCGACGGCAGTGCGAAGATCGTCGGCTGCCATACTGGGTTTTGTGAAAAGGTTGGGAGGGAAACCGATAGAAGCCATACTGACCTTGCATAGAGCTAAAACATTGGCTCTAGCAAGGTATGGTTCAGCGATATGGGATTTTAAAGATTCTACCCTAATACAGAAAGAGGAGAACAAATTTCTGCGTCTACTATTGGGCTTACCACACTCTACCCCAACCTTCGCAGTACATACGGAACTTAGGATAGGCTATATTGAGGACACACTTAAAATGGCCCCATTACTCCTCTGGATGAAAAGGATCACTGAAAGAATATCGACTGAAAGAATATCGACTACCCAAAATATCGTTGAGAAAATATCGAGTACAAAATATCGAGTTTCTATCTACAAACAGGTAAGTACAAAAATATCGAGTACAAAATATCGTTTACAAAAATATCGTTGTTAAAAATATCGACTTTACTAAAAACAATGTTTAATTACATTAATATAAAAAATTAATTACTAAAATATAATTAACAATACTTAAAATAACTTTTAATAATTAAATAATTAATGAAAGTAAAAAAATATTTTTTTTTCATCATATTTCTTAAAACATATATATATAGTAACAAAATTTAATTAAATAATAGGCAATATTGTATATGTACCCCAAAAACCCCAAACTGACCCTGAACCCTAAAAATACCCCTTTACCCAAAAACTGAAAACTGACCCTGAACCCTAAAAATACCCCTTTACCCAAAAACTGAAAACTGACCCTGAACCCTAAAAATACCCCTTTACCCAAAAACTGAAAACTGACCCTGAACCCTAAAAATACCCTAAAAATACCCCTTTGCCCAAAAACTGAAAACTGACCCTGAACCCTAAAAATACCCCTTTACCCAAAAACTGAAAACTGACCCTGAACCCTAAAAATACCCCTTTGCCCAAAAACTGAAAACTGACCCTGAACTCTAAAAATACCCCTTTACCCAAAAACTGAAAACTGACCCTGAACCCTAAAAATACCCCTTTGCCCAAAAACTGAAAACTGACCCTGAACCCTAAAAATACCCCTTTAATTTAACATAATTAGCAATTAATCAATTAAATTAAATTAATTACCAATTAAATTGTAAATAATTAACATATATTATTTAATTACCAATTAATTAATTATTACTACCAATTAATAAATTTACATATTTAATTTATTATAATTAAATTACTTCCCACCCTATTCCCCTATAAACCCACAACCCGCTACAGAATAAAATTACACAATAATTAAAAAAAATTATTAATTAAAAATAATTATTAAAAAAAATGACACTTTTCACATATATTATAACATAAAAACACTATAAATAATTAAATATTATTGAAAAAACTATATTTTTTACTATCTAGATTATATACTTGGATATTTTCACTGTCTATATTATTTACAGTCGATATTACTTCACTTACCTTAAAAACGATATTTTGACTGTCGATATTCTGTCTAGTCGATATTTTCTCCAAACGATATTTAAAACTCGATATTCTTTCCAGTCGATATTTTGGAGTCGATATTATGTCTGTGCACCGGATGAAAATATGGCTGAACACAAGTTTAACATTAAACCATAAAATTATTAGCGATTGTATGGGGCGAGACAGAGTAAAAGATATACAATGGCTGACACACATTAAAGATACTGCAACACAATTAGGCCGGCCTGAACTTTATTATAATCCCGAAAGCCTGAGTAAAGATGATATTTCCTGGGTAAAAGTACACTTTACGGATAGTAGAAACCTTTACCTGGAAGCCCCGGAAATTGAGAAATCAACAGTAAGGGCACATTATTCATTGGTATCAACTATGACTATACAACCATACCTGACAATCGTGAACAGACCTTACCACCGATGGCTTTTAACGAAATTTCGTTTTAATCAGGTGCATTTTTTACTGGGTGAATATACAAAATGGTGTAAACCAAGTGAAAATTATCCTTGTAAATGTGACAGCTTCTCGGATCAAGACTTGATACATCTAGTATTTTTTTGCCCTTTTTTGTAGAGGGTACAAAGAAATATATCATACCACTTCTGAGGGACAAGAAATTTAAGCAGGTGAAACCTGCTTTGATGTTCTTACAACTTATGGTGTCCCCTATAGTGATGTTTGGGGTTGCAAATTTTTTGGTAACATCTATACGTGCTAGACGGAATAGACTGATGAGAACCCCAATGATGGAATGTATACAAGTTTAGTATAATTTTATTTTTCAAGAGTAGCCGATTTTGGATCATAAGGAATTAAGTAAGCCTGTAAAATGAAATTATAGTTAACTTCTGTTAATATGAGATGTTATGAAAAAGTGAAGTTTTTTAATGAAGTTTTTTAATGATTTTTAACTGTTTCTTATTTAATTGTTTCTTATTTAACTGTTTCTTACTTGTTTTTAAATAATTACTTCCCAGCAATTGCTCTATAATGAACTGAATTTGATGATTGTGTATATGTGTATGTGTAGTATACTTTTATGATTTTTAATTAATCGAATAAAGTAATTTTGACTCTGACTCTGAATTGTTTAAAAACATATATTCATGTATCTAATGAACATACTAACAGAAGAAATTATCTAGGATAATTACGGAAAAATTTTTTTAAGTTCAAATAATCCTATATTACTTTTAAAAGCAATTAAACAAATCGCGGTGGAACGTCATGTGTACTCGCATCGTAAGAGTACGGTAGTCACAGCGTAAGCGTACGCAAAGCCCTGTGACTTTAAAAGAAGAGATTTGATTGGTTCATAACATTTCCTATTACAACTGTTAAAACTTCCGTCCCATTTTAATAATTCTACTTTGACTTTCTAAGAAGAAGCATCTCTTCTGAGAATCTTGTCAAATAGAACGAAGTTTACCATAATAACAGCAAATGGACTCATCTTCCAGCCATTCTTCAGAGGAATATTTAATTCCTGAAGAACCTCCAAAGAAGAGGAAAGAAGCTCTAATTTAGCAGTTTTTACTTTTCCAGAAGGGCAAAAAAAGGTTAATGCTCCAAAAGTAACCTGTAAAAATTTCTAAACTCTTTCAAGGGGTGATCCATCTCAAAAATACTCCTTTGGCACAGCAAATATGGAGCGACACGTGAAGAACTTACACCCTAACTACTTTGCTCGAGCTACAACACAGAGGTTGAAGGACAACTCACCTGCTGCTGCAGCAAGCACATCAACTGCTGCACCAGCATTTTCAGCAAGCAGTCCACACCCACAAATTGATCCTGATTTTGCTAAAGTAAAAATTCTATGCATTTATTGCAATAAACTTTTGTGTTATGGGAAACAGTCTATTGACCTGATAAAACGCAGGAAGCAGGAGCATCGCTGTCCTCGATATCATTTTTTTTTATTCTTTTGTTCCTGTTGGACACTTACAAGCCCCCCATTATAGAAAAAAATTGCCCCCAGAATTTGGTTCCCCCGGGAGCTTATTAAGAATAAAACGGACTTCTAGTTTTTTTTTTTCCTTTTCCACCGCGTACGAGTACCATAGGCATACCCAGCGGTTTTTTTATTTAGAAAAATGTTTTTAAAAATTGCGCCTAAAGATCCATGTGGGACCCCCTGATCAGGCCTAGCGGGTCAATATGTTTCTACCCTGCACCCTTTCCTTATTTTTCAACTTTGTTTAACTGTTTTCTTGTGACTCAGTGCTACCGAGGCACAAGATGGCTGCCAACACTTCCTGGTTTGGAGTGTTGACAGACAGTTGACGTCCAATCAGCATACAGCTCGTGCTCGTAATTGTACTGATTTTGGTACGCGTGCCGTACTTCGTCTCTAGATATCACTATGATTTTTCTCAGGAACTACTGAACGGATTTACACCATTTAACAAAAAGCACAATCTGCGAACCGAACTCTACCTCCCTGCCGAATTTGGTATAATTCCGTTCAGCCGTTCGGGCTGTAGCCCTGGCTAAAGGTCCCTATGGAAATTGCATGGGGAAAACATGTTTTGGGACCCCCCTTTTTTCTCGGCCCCCACTTGACGAATTGCCCCAAAAGGAGCAGAGCGGAGCAGGCCATTTTCTTGGAGAAATTCATAAAGATTCGTCCACCAGCGCCAAAGTTATTCCAAATAGAATGTTGGGGATTTCCTTTTGGAAAGTAGGTCCTAACTATAACTACTTACTGGCAACCGCCAGTAGGTATATATATATATATATTCACTGAAAAAACCATAGGTTATAGACCATATATAGTTAGGAATTAGCATTTACAAAACCTTGAAAATTCACTGAAAAAACCATAGGTTATAGACCATATATCGTTAGGAATTAGCATTTAAAAAACCTTATTTTACTCACACAAAACCATTGAAATTCCATATATAGTTAGTTGCACTAACTATATATCGCGCACCCGCAATCCACTGCTGATGATGTCACATATTACATCATTCATGACATGGTCAGTGACATCACTGATGACATCACTGATGACATCTCAAATGACATCACTGATGACATCACTGATGACATCATCCAGTGACTGTGTGTTTCTGTAAAGTTTAAATATGTTTTACATATTGAAGAATGAGTAGATGTATAAGTGTCTGGATGAAGCATTTAGTAGGTGGGTGACTGACTGTATGAGTGAGTGATTAAATGTGTCTCACTGAGTGCATGGGTTAGTGACTAAACTGTCTTAATTTGTGCATTATTATGTCTGTTGTTCTGTAAACTGCTGCATGTGTTGATCAGTAGCTATATGAGTAACTATATGGGTTATTGATTGATTGTCCAAGTATTTGTATGGGAGACTGAGTGTATGTGTGGCTGGCTGGGAGATGTGTGACTCTGTGCAGATCAATGTGTAATTGTATCAATGATTGTATAAGAGAGTAAGTATGTGTTAGTATATGTTTGAAAATGTAAGGTACTCTATGTTTAACTGTATAGATTAGAAAATGGAAGTGTGATTGATTCTTTACAGGACTGACTAGGTGTGTGAGTAACTCCATGGATGAGTGGCAGAGTGTGAGTGTCTGTATAGGTGTATGAGTGCATATGATAGTGTTGTAAAGATGAGTGATTGTATGTATGAATGATTGTATGGGTGAATGAGTGAATGTGTGTGTAGACGTAGGAATCAGTGAGTGCGTATGTAGTAACTAGTATTGGTGTGTCAATGGTTTCAAAAATTATACTCTGTATTTAACACTGGGTGTAACAGAGGTTATATTAAAGTGTGAGGAGATGCATTGTATTGTCACATTAATGATATCATCATTGATGTGACCATTGATGTCAAATGAGATATCATCAGTGATGTCATCAGTGATGTCATTTGAGATGTCATCAGTGATGTCATCAGTGATGTCACTGACCATGTCATGAATGATGTAATATGTGACATCATCAGCAGTGGATTGCGGGTGCGCGATATATAGTTAGTGCAACTAACTATATATAGAATTTCAATGGTTTTGTGTGAGTAAAATAAGGTTTTTTAAATGCTAATTCCTAACGATATATGGTCTATAACCTATGGTTTTTTCAGTGAATTTTCAAGGTTTTGTAAATGCTAATTCCTAACTATATATGGTCTATAACCTATGGTTTTTTCAGTGAATTTCAATGGTTTTTTAATAGCAAATATCATAAGCTGTCGAATGTCAAGTACGTGGTAAGTAAAAACATTTTCGTGTTTATGCACACTGATCTGCTTTGAATGCTGCCCCCCACCCCTCATTTCTATTAGGAGTACTCTCTCTTTGCAGATAGTGAAGGGTAGTTAACGCAGGCCTTTGCCCCCGTTGTAATCCGTCGTGCCTGCTTCTCTCTCCATTTGATTGATTGTTCTCTTTGGTTCATTCTCTATTTACAAACAAGCACAGAGTCGCAATACTCTGTTTAGTCTTTGCAGATAGCGAAAAATCGTGTAAAAAACCAAAAGGAATCGAGCAAAATCAGTAGGCCACTAATGGGATCTCTTTTTGACCTCGCTAAAATAGAAACATTAGGAACAACCTGTTGAAAATAGCAATGTGTATGTACATAAGCGGCGTTCATTTGAGTTCACAGTACCCCTTGTTGATTGTTTGAATCGAGCATTGAATTGTTCGAAGTTGGTTCTCTTAAGGATCTTCTCTGCCTGCAAACGAGGAAGAATAGGAATATTCTCTCTCCCTTTGCAGATAGTGAAGGGTAGGTAACGCAAACCTTTAACACGTCGTGCCTATTTCGTTCCTCATTGATTGATTGTTTGCACAAACATTGACTGTTTGGGAATTGGTTCTTTTTGGAGGTATTCCCTGTTTGCAAATATACGTAGGAAAATCTTTGCAAGTAGTGAAAGGGTAGGTAATGCGGACCTTTCTCCCCCGTTGTAATCTGTCATGCCTATCTACTCCCCACTGATTGATGCACCTGTTTCACCCGGACCATTTACTAGAGATACGTCATCTGGCCCGACCAGAGAGCCCCCCTAGTGAAAAGGACATATGCAATAATAACGAAGTGATCACTGTATCCTGTTAACAGAAACTTTAGCATGAAACAACCTGGAAAGAAAAGAATAGGAAAACGAAAATCAGTAGGCCACTGATGAACTTTTTATTAAATAACAAACAAAGAAACGATAACAATACGTAATGATAAAACCTATTATTGTCCTAGAAACAAGAAACGTTAGAAGTAAGCCTCTAATAAGAAACCTGAAAACATCGCCCCTCACTGCCCCAAAACCTGTCTGTCCCACCGCCTGCCACGGCCAAATAACGGCAAACTGGGAAAGATAGAAGTCAGCAGACATCCGCCCCATTCTAGAAACTTCCAAAGGGCAACAGGTTTTCGGCTACGCCCAGCCGGAAGCAACACATATAAGACGGGTCCTGCTGCCACGCCTCGGCCAGGAGATCATCACGTAGGGTGTAGCCGGAGGAGAGGCCGAGGCCAGCGGGACCCGGCCAGGGGGATTGACAACGCTGGAGAGTTGCAGGGGGGGGAATGTCCGTGTCCTCGACCCTCCCCTCTCTCTCCCAGTCCGGCCGCGGTGGCCCTTGAGAGTTTCAGGTAGTCCCGCCACATTCTCTACCGGTCCGGCCACCAACGGCCGGGGGCTGGGGCCGATGGGATCCGGCTGCAGCCGATAAACCAAGGAACCCGTTCATGGGGCCAGAGCAAGGGGCGTCCGGCCGACATCCACCGGAAGCCCGGCCCGAAGACGGACGGGACATTTCTTCTTTCTTCTATAATTGCTGCAACAACCCTGGGGGGGGAATGTCTTGCACATGCCTCCGACCCCCCCCCCCTCGTCCTCATCGCCTGGTCCGGCCATAACAAATGTCACGCGAGACGCCGTGGGGTGCACTGGGAGGGAGAGACGGTGCGAACAGGCCTCTCCCGCCTCCCCAGGTGGAGGCTTCCCAGCTGCACCCTCAGCGCTCCAGGCGCCCAGAAAAGGATCCGGCTGCAGCCGATGAGCCTAGGAACCCGTTCATGGGGCCAGAGCAAAGGGCGTCCGGCCGCCATCCACCGGAGGTCCGGCCCAAAGACGGACGGGACATTTCTTCTTTCTTCAATAATGGCTGCGACAACACTGGGGGGGGGATGTCTTGCACATGCCTCCGACCCCCCCCCTCATCCTCATCGCCTGGTCCGGCCATAACAAATGTCAAGCGAGACGCCGTGGGGTGCACTGGGAGGGAGAGACGGTGCGAACAGGCCTCTCCCGCCTCCCCAGGTGGAGGCTTCCCAGCTGCACCCTCAGCGCTCCAGGCGCCCGGAAAAGGGTTCTTCCACTGTGGCGATGCTGCAACGTCTCGCCCGGCAGGGTGGAGCCCGTCCGCTCATTTGACCCCGCGATCGCCAGTAGCTACCGAACTCTCAAAATGGCGGTCGACCTGGCAAGAGCGGGCCCAGCATAAAGAAATGGCCCTGTCACTGGTTGACTCCACCACCGTAGTCCTCCACGACCTTGAAGATTCTAGAGGAGCCGCGGGAGTCTCCGACCCCCGCAGACACCCCCGATGGGGAATGACTGCCATGATCGCCCGTGGAGTGACGAAACTGTATCCGCGGGACGTCGGCGCTCCCATGCTGGCGCCAGCCTCTCTTTGAATGACTAGAATCCTGCAGACCTCAGTTCCGGTGAAAGCACACTGTGACCCGGTAGGAAAAATTGTTGCACCCCCTCCCCTTTTTGACTGATAGTTCAAACCACCGATCCTTTCCTTTGCCCTTTTACCAGAACTTTGGACTGCCTCCCCCTCTTTTACATTTTCTAGAGAAAACAAAACATTAACCACTACATTAGCATAGCAGTTGACACCAGAACTGTTTTCAAATTGAAAACCAACAACATCTTCAACAGAATCCTTTTTGTTTCTGCTGTGACCCTGCTACAGCACAGGCATTGTCCCCAGCAGTAATTCTGCAATGCCAGTAAGTATAGCTGTAGTGCCTACTGGACTCACTCACCCCCGCGGCGCCCCACGCCGTTATTTGCTGGGCGGCAACTTACTAGACATCACCTTCGTGACATCCAGATTTCAAGGCTTTCTGCTGCCTTGGAACTATTCGCACAACAGACCGCTACTGACAATCCACCCCCCGGGACGCCCCACGCCGGATACCCAAATCAGTGCGGCCCCCAGGCAACATCTTCTGAATTTTCATAATTTAAAAGAACTAGTAACATGTCCTCATCAGGAATTTCCTCATTAAAAGTCTGCAATGATGATTCTTGTAACTCTATGGTCTCCAAACATTCGATAAATTCGCCATCAAGAGATTGATCAAAAAAATCATTCAAGTCATCTCCTCCTTGTGAGAATATTTCATTATTGGTGCTGTCAATTTCAATAAATGTATTGGATAATTCAAAAGAAATTGCCACGGTCTCTTCGTTGTTTAAATGTTTTTACTGTTTTTGTTTTGTTGTATATATTTATACGTTATTAAAGTTTTATAATCCTACTACTTTGTTGGAGTGCTATATATTTTTAATGTGACACATAAATGTAAAAACTTTGATGTACAAAGAGTCATCCCTGGAATCTTCCGCTTCAGGCTCGGTCCCCTCCCCAATCACAATACAGGATGGTTTTCAGATAGTAGGAACACGTGTGGTATGACGGATCTCATCGGGTGTGGGCCTTGATCTACTATAACTCCTTTGAAGAGGGGTGATTCTTTACAGCTGGGGCCATAAACTACATCTGCAGGGCTAGCTGATAGCCTGGACAATCGGACACAGAGGAAGAGGAGTGTCAGAGGGTGCGGTAGTGAATAGGGCGAAAGGGAGGTGTCGGGCGGGCACAGAGTGTGATTCTCAGGGAAGAGCAGCGCAGATGGGGGGAGGTTTATTGCCCATGCATAAGACAGAGAGCGGGGGTGACCAGTGCCTGGGGAAGATGCTTGCGAGGGTGGGGAGCCATGCTACGAATCGACAGCGTGCAGAGAGTGAGTCTGGTCAAGGCATCTAAAATGGCTGCCGTGCACGACAAAAGTGTGGCATTTCAAAAAAGGCAAGATGGCGCAAACAATGTTTTTCAACACTTCCTCATTTCCTTCGAATCGAACGTTAACAGACGTTGGTGCATATTACCAAAGTTAAGCGATATTTATCGCTAACGATACTTACCAACGAATTTTTTACCGCTAAGCATCGTCAGAAATTATCGAAGATAAACCTTGCTATTATCAAGGTTTATCGCAAATGCGATAAAAAACGGCCGCAATGCATGAATATCGCTAAAAAGTCAGCGATATTCATGCATTACCGAGCTAATGCTCTTAGCCATGTTATCCACCTCCCATTGGATAACATGGCTAAGAACTGCTCAGGGCAGGTGTTAGTTTTTGGAGATATTCGCGCTTAGCGCGAATATCTCCAAAAGTTGGTAATAGGAGATAGATATCTTGCATGTTGTAATGCAAGTTATTGTGGTATATGGAACTCATACCATAATCTCTCAGGAAAGCAGAAACTGATCCTTTTGGGACCGCCTGAGAAGGCCTAGGGGGTGAGGGGTACTCTACTTTGCCCCCTTTTCACGTTCCGAACTATTTTATTTTACTCTCTTCTGTAATTACACAAAATAGCAGCGATAAGATGCATCAGAGACACACAGTGAGAGAAAGGAGGCCGGAGATGAAGAAGAGATGTCAAATACACATTGGAGATAATATAGTGGGAGAAGGGAAGTAAATATGAGTAAACTTACCATGTAACATAAAAATGTTGCACTCTATACTATAAGTCTCATTTTATACTACAATCACTTCGCTACAACCTCATAAATTAAAAATAAAAATGAATAATGTCTCAAACAATTTTTGATTTCTAAATATAAATTTATTCTTCTGAATTTTCTAAATTTGAAAGTACTAGTAACATGTCCTCATCAGGAATTTCCTCTTCAATCATCTCATCTGGAATCTCCTCATTAAAAGTCTGCAATGATGATTCTTGTAACTCTATGGTCTCCAAACATTCGATAAATTCGCCATCAACAGATTGATCAAAAAAATCATTCAAGTCATCTCCTCCTTGTGACAATATTTCATTATTGGTGCTGTCAATTTCAATCAATGTAGTGGATAATTCAAAAGAAATTGCCACGGTCTCTTCATTGTGAGCCATTTTATTTTGAAATTGCTTGCTGTAAATTGCAGAAAAAAATAATCACTTTCATTTATCGTTTTTAGTAATACATAATATAAAACTAACTTTATCAAGTATTTAGTATAACAGAAGGACTGCAAATAAATAACAGAATTTTTTTTTCAAATTATCTTCAAGTGTACAAGATAGTTCCCCTTACAAATTAACAACTCACCTTTTTAAAAGTAGGAGAAGTGTTAGTACTGTGTAAATCAAACACCAGAAATTGACCACCAAAAATTCCTCACAACTGTACCTCAGACAGTAGTATCACAAAATGGCTGTGGTTTCCTCTCATTTGAGATATATACATAACCAATTAACTTTCATCACACACAAATACAAAACCAAAGTAACATTTTAATTGGTTCTAAATTTCAACACTTTCAAATGTGTTTTCCCCATGCAATTTTCCATAGGACATTTACATACGTCTACAGCCTGAATGGCTGAACGGAATTACACCAAACTTGGCAAAATGGTACATCAAACCTAAGAGGTCAGGGAGGATCTACTATGCCCCCTTATGGTCATTTGCCCCTTCGCTTTGGCCTCCTCTTGTCTCTCGATCCTACCGAGAGACAAGATGGCGGCCGCTACGGACTGTTTGGAATGTTTACAGACGCCGGAGAACAAATCAGCTTCGCAAAGCTCCGTAACGCGAAAAGTACGCGAAGCGGAGCGCTGTTACAGATATATATCTTTTTTTGAACGTTAATTTCTCAAAATCCACTGGAGCACATATATTGAGACCTAGCAAAGGCACATCGGGCTACCAGTCCCTAATATTTTGCCAAGTTTCGTGCAAATCCATTCAGCCGTTCGATTATTGACATTTAGATACGTCTACAGCCTGAATGGCTGAACGGAATTACACCAAACTTGGCAAAATGGTACATCAAACCTAAGAGGTCAGGGATGATCTACTATGCCCCCTTATGGTCATTTGCCCCTTCGCTTTGGCCTCCTCTTGTCTCTCGATCCTACCGAGAGACAAGATGGCGGCCGCTACGGACTGTTTGGAATGTTTACAGACGCTGGAGAACCAATCAGCTTCGCAAAGCTCCGTAACGCGAAAAGTACGCGAAGCGGAGCGCTGTTACAGATATATATCTTTTTTTGAACGTTAATTTCTCAAAATCCACTGGAGCACATATATTGAGACCTAGCAAAGGCACATCGGGCTACCAGTCCCTAATATTTTGCCAAGTTTCGTGCAAATCCATTCAGCCGTTCGATTATTATTATTATTATTTTTTTTGCCCCGCGGGGCCCTTTTAAAACCTCCACATCAAACCTAGGGGGTCAGCGAGGATCTACTATGCCCCCTTATGGTCATTTGCCCCTTCGCTTTGGCCTCCTCTTGTCTCTCGATCCTACCGAGAGACAAGATGGCGGCCGCTACGGACTGTTTGGAATGTTCACAGACGCCGGAGAACCAATCAGCTTCGCTTCACAAAGCTCCGTACCGCGAAAAGTACGCGAACTGGAGCGCTGCCCGGTCCGCTGTTACAGATATATATCTTTTTTTGAACGTTAATTTCTCAAAATCCACTGGAGCACATATATTGAGACCTAGCAAAGGCACATCGGGCTACCAGTCCCTACAATTTTGCCAAGTTTCGTGCAAATCCATTCAGCCGTTCGGGCTAAAAGTGAGGCCAACCGCCCTATGGAAAACTCAATGTTAAAAACACGTTTTGGGACCCCCCTTTTTTCTCGGCCCCCCCTTGACGAAACCCCCCCAAATTTCCAGGGGCTGCTCGGAAACAAAATGTTCCATTTTCCTGAAAATTTCAGCCAATTCCGTCCACAAACGCCAAAGTTATTAGACATAGAATTTTCAAAAATCCCATAGAGAAAAAATCCTAACTATATATACCTACTGGCGACCGCCCTTATATAGTTAGGAATTAGCATTTAAAAAACCTTTAAAATTCACTCAAAAAACTATAAGTTTTAGGGGTGTTATAGTTAGCTGGACATTTCACTCATACAAAACCATTGAAATTGCTCCTATATAGTTAGTTGTACTAACTATATTTCGCGCACCCGCAATCCACTGCTGATGATGTCACATATTATTACATCATTCATGACATGGTCAGTGACATCACTGATGACATCTCAAATGACATCACTGATTACATCACTGATGACATCATCCAGTGAATGTGGTTTGCTTCGTTATTTAAATATGCATTATATATATAGCAATTTGCATTGAAGAATGAGTGGATATATAAAAATAAATATTTGGATGGAGGATTTAGTAGCAGTGTAATTGACTGTTCACTTGACCAATTTATAGTGTCTCACTAAATATAGTGGATAGTGACTAAACTGTTTGAATATCTGTATCACTTTGTCAGTTGTTGTGTAAACTGGTTCTCCAGTTGGTTACTAGCTATGTGAAAGTCTGTATTAGTTATTGATTAGTTAACTGAGTATTTGTATTTGAGAGTGAATGTGTGTGTGGTTCGGTGGGGGGGGGTGGGACTGCCCAAAGATGTGTGAATAGTTGATTCACTAGATATATGAAGTTAAAACTACATGTTCTAACAGTTGTTTGGGTGAGTAAATATCTTCTTGGGTGTGGTGATGAGCAAATATATTTCTCAATGGTGCATGTCCAACAAACTAGAAAAATAAAAGGCAGTGTATGTGTCAGTTGTTGTATAATAATAAGTATACATAAGACTCAATGATTGTGTGAGTGACTGTATGGATAACTTTATACTTGTAATAATGTTTTTATAATTCACTAAGTATGACTTACCATCCAAATGAATAGATGAAGTTGTGTTTGTATAAGTGTGTAGCTAAGTAAATAAGTAAGTATGATCCATTGTTTGCATAAGTGAGTAGGATGACTTCATATGTGAATAGGATGTGTGCTGGTGTGTAATGTCGATTTAGGTGTATAAGTATTTTTGATAGTGTTCTATTATTCATTGACAGCATGTATGAGTGAATCTACAGGTAAGTGATTATATGTGTGTATACATCTATGAATCACTGAGTGGGTTTTTAGAAACTTGTATTGCTGTAACAATGGATTCAAATATGATACTCTGTATTTCACAAAGAGTGATGAAAGATTTTACTAGTGTATGAAAAGGTGTTTGTGATTGTCACGTGGATGATGTCATCAGTGATGTCATCAGTGATGTCATTTGAGATGTCATCAGTGATGTCACTGACCATGTCATGAATGATGTAATATGTGACATCATCAGCAGTGGATTGCGGGTGCGCGAAATATAGTTAGTACAACTAACTATATAGGAGAAATTTCAATGGTTTTGTATGAGTGAAATGTCCAGCTAACTATAACACCCCTAAAACTTATAGTTTTTTGAGTGAATTTTAAAGGTTTTTTAAATGCTAATTCCTAACTATATAAGGCCTGAAACCTATGGTTTTTTCAGTGAATTTCAAAGGTTTTTTAAATGCTAATTCCTAACTATATAAGGCCTGAAACCTATGGTTTTTTCAGTGAATTTGCAAGGTTTTTTAAATGCTAATTCCTAACTACATAAGGCCTGAAACCTATGTTTTTTTCAGTGAATTTGCAAGGTTTATTTAATGCTAATTCCTAACTATATAAGACCTGAAACCCCACCAGGAATCTCCAGTATGCGCCAGGGGACTGCATTGCAGAGAGGTGTTTTGAGGCCACGCCCCTTTTTACACCTCTGCAACGCAGACCCCATGCATGTTTGAAGAGGGGGAACTAATTTCCCTTGCATACTGGGGGCCCCTGGGGGCCAACTAGCCCACCAGGAACCTCCAGTATGCGCCAGGGGGCTGCGTTGCAGAGATTTGTAATGAGGCCACACCCCTTTTTACACCTCTCTTCAACGCAGCCCCCTGGCACTTTGGCAGAGGAGGAACTAATTCCCCTTGCATACTGGTGGTCCGTGGGGGCCAACTAGCCCACCAGGAACCTCCAGTATGCACACGGGGGCTGCATTGCAGAGAGGTGTAATGAGACCACACACCTTTTTACATCTCTCTGCAACGAAGCCCCTGGCGCATTTTCAGAGGGGGAATTAATTCCCCTTGCATACTGGTGGTCCCTGGGGGCCAACTAGCCCACTAGGAACCTCCAGTATGGGCCAGGGGGCTGTTTTGCAGAGAGGTGTAAAAAGGGGCTTGGCCTCATTACACCTCTCTGTAACACAGCCCCCTGGTGCGTTTGCAGAGGGGAAACTAATTCCCCTTGCTTACTGGGGGTCCCTGGGGGCCAACTAGCCCACCAGGAAACTCCAGTATGCACCAGGGGACTGTGTTGCAGAGAGGTGTAATGAGGCCACGCCCCTTTTTACACCTCTCTGCAACACAGCCCCCTGGCATGTTTGCAGAGGTGGAACTAATTCCCCTTGCATACTTGGGGTCCCTGGGGGCCAACTAGCCAACCAGGAACCTCCAGTATACGCCAGGGGGCTGCTTTGCAGAAAGGTGTAAAAAGGGGCGTGGCCTCATTACACCTCTCTGCAACACAACCCCCTGGTGCGTTTGCAGAGGGGGAACTAATTCCCCTTGCATACTGGGGGTCCCTGGGGGCCAACTAGCCCACCAGGAACCTCCAGTATGTGCCAGGGGGCTGTTTTGCAGAGAGGTGTAAAAAGGGGCATGGCCTCATTACACCTCTCTGCAACACAGCCCCCTGGTGCGTTTGCAGAGGGGAAACTAATTGCCCTTGCATACTGGGGGTCCCTTGGGGCCAACTAGCCCACCAGGAACCTCCAGTATGCACCAGGGGACTGTGTTGCATAGAGGTGTAATGAGGCCACGCCCCTTTTTGCACCTCTCTGCAACACAGCCCCCTGGTGCATTTGCAGAGGGAGAACTAATTCCCCTTGCATACTGGGGGTCCCTGGGGGCCAACTAGCCCACCAGGAACCTCCAGTATGCGCCAGGGGGCTGCATTGCAGAGAGGTGTTTTGAGGCCAAGCCCCTTTTTCCACCTCTCTGGAACGAAGCCCCCTGGCACGTTTGCAGATGGGAACTAATTCCCCTTGCATACTGGGGGTCCCTGGGGGCCAACTAGCCCACCAGGAACCTCCAGTATGCGCCAGGGTGCTGCGTTGCAGAGAGGTGTAATGAGGCCACACCCCTTTTTACACCTCTCTGCAACACAGCCCCCTGGCACTTTTGCAGAGGGTGAACTAACACCCCTTGCATACTGGGGGCTCCTGGGGGCCAACTAGCCCACCAGAAACCTCCAGTATGCGCCAGGGGGCTGCGTTGCAGAGATTTGTTCTGAGGCCACACCCCTTTTTACACGGCTCTGCAACGCAGCCCCCTGGCACTTTGGCAGAGGAGGAACTAATTCCCCTTGCATACTGGTGGTCCGTGGGGACCAACTAGCCCACCAGGAACCTCCAGTATGAACACGGGGGCTGCATTGCAGAGAGGTGTAATGAGACCACACACCTTTTTACATCTCTCTGCAACGAAGCCCCTGGCGCATTTTCAGAGGGGAAATTAATTCCCCTTGCATACTGGTGGTCCCTGGGGGCCAACTAGCCCACTAGGAACTTCCAGTATGGGACAGGGGGCTGTTTTGCAGAGAGGTGTAAAAAGGGGCTTGGCCTCATTACACCTCTCTGCAACACAGCCCCCTGGTGCATTTGCAGAGGGGAAACGAATTCCCCTTGCATACTGGGGGTCCCTGGGGGCCAACTAGCCCACCAGGAACCTCCAGTATGCACCAGGGGACTGTGTTGCAGAGAGGTGTAATGAGGCCATGCCCCTTTTTACACCTCTCTGCAACACAGCCCCCTGGCATGTTTGCAGAGATGGAACTAATTTCCCTTGCATACTGGGTGTCCCTGGGGGCCAACTAGCCCACCAGGAACCTCCAGTATGTGCCAGGGGGCTGTTTTGCAGAGAGGTGTAAAAAGGGGCATTGCCTCATTACACCTCTCTGCAACACAGCCCCCTGGTGCGTTTGCAGAGGGGAAACTAATTGCCCTTGCATACTGGGGGTCCCTTGGGGCCAACTAGCCCACCAGGAACCTCCAGTATGCATCAGGGAACTGTGTTGCAGAGAGGTGTAATGAGGCCATGCCCCTTTTTGCACCTCTCTGCAACACAGCCCCCTGGTGCGTTTGCAGAGGGAGAACTAATTCCCCTTGCATACTGGGGGTCCCTGGGGGCCAACTAGCCCACCAGGAACCTCCAGTATGCGCCAGGGGGCTGCATTGCAGAGAGGTGTTTTGAGGCCACGCCCCTTTTTCCACCTCTCTGGAACGAAGCCCCCTGGCACGTTTGCAGATGGGAACTAATTCCCCTTGCATACTGGGGGTCCCTGGGGGCCAACTAGCCCACCAGGAACCTCCAGTATGCGCCAGGGTGCTGCGTTGCAGAGAGGTGTAATGAGGCCACACCCCTTTTTACACCTCTTTTCAACGCAGCCACCTGGTGCTTTGGCAGAGGGGGAACTAATTCCCCTTGCATACTGGTGGTCCCTGGGGGCCAACAAGCCCACAAGGAACCTCAAGTATGCACAAGGGGGCTGCGTTGCAGAGAGGTGTAATGAGACCACACCCCTTTTTACATCTCTCTGCAACACAGCCCCCTGGCGCATTTGCAGAGGGGGAATTCATTCCCCTTGCATACTGGTGGTCCCAGTGAGCCAACTAGCCCACCAGGAACCTCCAGTATGCGCCAGGGGGCTGCGTTGCAGAGAGGTGTAAAAATGGGTGTGGCCTCATTATACCTCTCTGCAACACAGCCCCCTGGTGCGTTTGCAGAGGGGGAACTAATTCCCCCTGCATACTGGGGGTCCCTGGGGGCCAACTAGCCCACCAGGAACCTCCAGTATGTGCCAGGGGCTGCATTGCAGAGAGGTGTAATGAGGCCACCCCCCTTTTTACACCTCTCTGCAACGCAGCCCCCTGGTGCGTTTGCAGATGGGGAACTAATTCCCCTTGCATACTGGGGGTCCCTGGGGGCCAACTAGCCCACCAGGAACCTCCAGTATGTGCCAGGGGCTGCATTGCAGAGAGGTGTAATGAGGCCACCCCCCTTTTTACACCTCTCTGCAACGCAGCCCCTGGCACATTTGCAGAGGGGGAATTAATTCCGCTTGCATACTGGTGGTCCCTGGGGGCCAACAATCCCACCAGGAACCTCCAGTATGCGCCAGGGGGCTGCGTTGCAGAGAGGTGTAATGAGGCCATGCCCCTTTTTACACCTCTCTGCAACGCACTCCCCTGGTGCTCTTGCAGAGGGGGAATTAATTCCCCTTGCATACTGGGGGTCCGCGGGCGCCAACTAGCCCACCAGGAACCTCGAGTATGCACCAGGGGACAGTGTTGCAGAGAGGTGTAATGAGGCCACGCCCCTTTTTACACCTCTCTACAACACAGCCCCCTGGCATGTTTGCAGAGGTGGAACTAATTCCCTTTGCATATTGGGGGTCCCGGGGGGCCAACTAGCCCACCAGGAACCTCCAGTATGCGCAAGGGGGCTGTGTTGCAGAGAGGTGTAATGAGGCCACGCCCCTTTTGACACCTCTCTGCAATGCAAATGGCTGCGTTGCAGAGAGGTGTAAAAAGGGGCATGGCCTCATTACACCTCTCTGAAACACAGCCCCCTGGCGCATTTGCAGATGGTGAACTAATTCCCTTTGCATACTGGGGTCCCTGGGGGCCACCTAGCTTACCAGGAACCTCCAGTATGCGCCAGGGGGCTGTGTTGCATAAGAAGCCACGCCCCTTTTTACACCTCTCTGCAACGCAGCCCCCTGGCGCATTTGCAGATGGGGAACTAATTCCCCTTGCATACTGGGGGTCTCTGTGCGCCATCTAGCCCACCAGGAACCTCCAGTATGCACCAAGGGGCTGCATCGCAGAGGTGTATAAAAAGGGGCGTGGCCTCATTACACCTCTCTGCAACGCAGCCCCCTGGCACATACTGGAGGTTCCTGGTGGGCTAGTTGGCCCCCAGGGACCTCCAGTATTTAAGGATATTTAGTTCCCCCTCTGCAAATGCGCCAGGGGGCGCGTTTGCGGAGTGGTGCAATCCATCATTTTTTTTATCGGCAGGGTATGTGTTCCCTACGCGTATCCCACGATTTAAAAAAAATAAAAACTATTTTGGGGGCCTTGGGGGTCCTTGTGGGAACCCCTAAGCAGGCCTAGGGGGTCAGGGTGTTTCTACCCTGCCCCTTTTTCACGTTTTTCCACGCTTCTTTTTCTTTTTTCTTGTGCCTTGGTTCTACCGAGGCAAAAGATGGCTACCAACACTTCCTGGTTTGGAGTGTTGACACACAGTTTACATCCAATTCGCCTGCAGCTCATGCTCGTAATGGCACGCGAAAAGGCCTCGGACAGTACAACTTTGCATATATATCTAAGATTTTCTCAGGAACTACTGAACGGATTTACACTATTTAACAAAAAGCACAATCGGCGGACCAAACTCTACCTTTTTGGCAAATTTAGTGTAATTCCATTCAGCAGTTCGGGCTGTAGCCGTGTTTAATGGTCCCTATGGGAAATTGCGTTGTCATGATTAGACTAGCTGCCTCTGTGACTAACATGGGCTTAGGCTTGGGCCTAGGTTATTGGGGTAGGACCACTGATGCAGTGGTTCTGGTCCCAGCTTGCTCCCTGGGCACCACTGCTGAAGGAGCAATTTTTTGATTCCCAAAAAAGATCACATGACGTAGTATGCAGCAGGACATCTGTCTTACAATACAATGGGTGATGACGCCTCCTCCTCTTTTCGTTCTATTAAAGTTACGTTTCTATTTATTTATTTCTGTTTTAATAAAGGATAATTTAAAAAAAACTGAGTGTATACGTCTTTTTTTTAAATTATCCTTTATTAAAACAGAAATAAATAAATAGAAACGTAACTTTAATAGAACGGTATAATAAACAAAACGTGGGATGGACTCCAGTGGTAGCAGCGTAGTTAACGTGCAAAACAAAAATGAAACATAAGTCCTTAAAATTAGATCAATGTGATTGAATGAGGTGAGAGATTACATCATTACGGAAGGCAAGATCCCTTTTTCCCACATGCACACTCAGGGTAGTGCACCCCACCACTCCCGCAGAATCACCCTCAACAGGGGTCTGTAGGGCAGCGCTGCTCGTAGGCTTAGGCCCATCTTATGGTATAGATGGTATTTAAAATGAGACAGAGATGTGACTGAATGAGGTCAAAGATCACAAATTAACATAACACTTGACAATATTGCCTATTCAAACGTGTGCAGTGTACCTGATGCATCCCACCCCTCTCTTAGGTCCGCTTTGAAGAGGTGTCTGTAGGGAAGTGCCCGCTGGCTCAGATCTACAGTATGGTCCAGCAGGTCTTGAAAATGGTATGCAGACAAAATATCGATATTTAAATATCGATATACAATTATATCGAAGTTTAAATATCGAAGGGACATAATATAGAAGGTAAGTAATATCGATAGATTTAATATCGATATTAGTAATATCGAAGTTAGAAATATCGATGTCAGTAATATCAATGTTAATAATTTTGATGTTACTAATATCTATTTTTACATTATTTTTGTGTATATTATTATGTATTTATTATGTTTTAAATTTATTTTTATGTAATTTAATTAAATTTTGTATTTTAGTACTGTAGCGGGTTGTGGGTTTATAGGGGAATAGGGTGGGGAGTAATTTAATTATGTTAAATTAATTATTAATTAGTAGGAATTATAAATTAGTTTTAATTAATTGGTAATTAATTTTAATTAATTAGTAATTAATTTTAATTAATTGATTAATTGATAAATGTGTTCTGTAGCGGGTTGTGGGTTTATAGGGGAATAGGGTGGGAAGTAATTTAATTATGTTAAATTAAATATTAATTAGTAGGAATTAAAAATTAATTTAAATTAATTGTTCGTTATTTTTAATTAATTGGTAATTAATTTTAATTAACTGATTAATTGATAAATATGTTCTGTAGCGGGTTGTGGGTTTTTAGGGGAATAGGGTGGGAAGTAATTTAATTATGTTAAATTACTTATTAATTAGAAAGAATTATAAATTACATTTAATTAATTGATAATTATTTGTAATTAATTGGTAATTAATTTGATTTAATTCATTAATTGATAATTATGTTCTGTAGCGGGTTGTGGGTTTATAGGGTAATAGGGTGGGAAGTAATTTAAATGTAATTAAGTAATAATGTTCATTAATTAATTGTTTTGTTAATTATATAATTGGTACTTAATTATTAATTGGTAATTAAATATTATTATATGGTATTTTTTATTATTTTTCTGGTTAAACATATTTTGCTAGTCATGTTTTTAATAATTATGTATTGGTATTGGTAAATGGTTTATATTTATTTATTAGTTAATATTTTTATTATTAAAAAAATACATTTATTTATAACTTTGTTATTTTTACCCCTACGCTATCCAACACTTTCCCTACTGTTGCACTCTCTGGAGTGGGAATAGTAATTGTTACCCCTACGCTATGCAACACTTTCCCTACTGTTGCACTCTCTGGAGTTGGAATAGTAATTGTTACCCCTACGCTATCCAACACTTTCCCTACTGTTGCACTCTCTGGAGTTGGAATAGTAATTGTTACCCCTACGCTATCCAACACTTTCCCTACTGTTGCACTCTCTGGAGTTGGAATAGTAATTGTTACCCCTATGCTATCCAACACTTTCCCTATTGTTGCACTCTCTGGAGTTGGAATAGTAATTGTTACCCCTAGGCTATCCAACACTTTCCCTACTGTTGCACTCTTTGGAGTGGGAATAGTAATTTTTACCCCTACGCTATCCAACACTCTCCCTACTGTTGCACTCTCTGGAGTGGGAATAGTAATTTTTACCCCTACGCTATCCAACACTTTCCCTAATGTTGCACTCTCTGGAGTGGGAATAGTAAGTTTTACCCCTACGCTATCCAACACTTTCTCTACTGTTGCACTCTCTGGAGTTGGAATAGTAATTGTTACCCCTAGGCTATCCAACACTTTCCTTACTGTTGCACTCTCTGGAGTGGGAATAGTAGTGTTTACCCCTAGCTATCCAACACTTTCCCTACTGTTGCACTCTCTGGAGTGGGAATAGTAATTGTTACCCCTACTCTATCCAACACTTTCCCTACTGTTGGACTTTCTGGAGTGTGAATAGTAATTATTACCCCTACGCTATCCAACCCTTTCCCTACTGTTGCACTCTCTGGAGTGGGAATAGTAATTTTTACCCGTACGCTATCCAAAATGTATTTAATTTTTTTTTTTGTTTTACATTGTTATTAATTGTTATTTATATTATTATTTTATGTATATAAATGTATTTGTAATTTATTCTATTTTCATTTATTTATAAGTTATTAAAATAATAAACTATGTTTATTACATTTATAAGTATTATTTTGTTAATATTACATTTTTTTTTATTAAAATAAAACGATATTTTCTAAAAACTTATATTTTTGACATCAATATATTTTTTTCGATATTTTTGTACTTTCCTTGTTAGAGATAGGATCTCGATATTATTGTCATCGATATTTTTCTTGCGATATTTTGGTAGGTAGATATTTTTGTAGTCGATATTTTGTCATAGATTCCTTTAAAATGATTCAGAGATGAGACAGAATGAGGTGAGAGATCATGTCATTATGCAGGACAATATTGTTTGTTCTCACCGCGTTTAATTGGAGGCCTTGTGCACCTAGGCTGCTCTGCAAACACGGCATTTAGCAGAGGTCACAACTTGAATTCTGCTTTGGATCTATACTGCAGACAGTGTTAAATTCAGCCTTGATTTATTTATCTTCAATGTGGACAGCAGGGTTCATAACTTGAAAAGAGAAAGAGAAACAGTGTGAGAGAGAGGGAGAGAGAGAGAGAGAGAGAAAGAAAGACATTGAAAGTGTAAGAGAGAGAAAGTAATAGATGGAGCAGGAGAGGTAGTGTCGATACTGGAGAAAATCTACGCAGCTCGACTTTTTGCCACCGGTCAAACCGTGTGCCGGGTTATAGTGCACCCTGAAGTTTAGTGATCTGAAAGATAGTATACAATTAGTAATTGCAGAGTACATACAACTACACACGTATGTTTCTGCGTTACGCCTTTGCAACCCAGGCTACTGTATTACATCAAATCCTACTGCAAGGAGGTGTCTGTGCGCTCTTTTCCTCCCATTGTGCTATACCCCATGCACTCCCACTGCATAGCAGTGAGTTCACATTACTGCGCACCCAGACTGCTGCACCCCATCCACTCCCATTGTCCGGAGGTGAGTGCCCTTTCCTGCACACCCAGACTGTTGCAACCTATCCACTCCCACTGCACGGAGGTGATTGTACATTCCTACGCACTCAAGTTGCTGCACACTATCCACTCTCTCCGCCCACAGGTGACTTGTCGTTGCTTCCAAAACAAGCTTCTCTGCTCACCTTGTACCACCGCCGTGTTTCAAAGAGGACCACCACGTGTCTAAGCAACCTTCTTAGGCGTTATTACGATGGCCCGCATCACGGCAGATTCCTCAAACGTTGATCTTTGGAGGTGTTGGGGGGACACCAATTTATGAAACACAACCTGTTAGATAAAAAGGAAGATAATATTGCGCTTCATTTGTTCATCAAAGGAGAGAGGAAGAGAGAGAGAGTCAGAGAGTGACTCTGAAAAGAATATTTGCAGCTCACCTTTCTGTCACCGGTGTGTCTTCCACCACGTGCTGGGACATAGTGCACCCTGAAGCTCCACATCTAAAAGATAGTAAAAGAAAGATGTTAAGATTGGTAATTGCCACTATCTTAATGTGGGGTAGAATAACATCGCCCTTTCACACACCTTTCCTCCCCCATTAAAAATACAACCGTTTGTACGGTTCCAACTTATTTAATGGGCTCCGATTTATGAACAATTACTAGACTAGTAATGTTTTCCATCTGGTTATAAAAAATAAGTGGTGCGCAGTCATACACATGGTTTCAATCATCACGCCTGTGTCTGGGCAGGATAATTGAAACCTCATGTGCTATTGGAGTCTATTACGCGCAGCAAGCACATAATAGATACCAATAGGCCATGGACAGAGCAATGCACCTGCCTCTGGCCAATTGCGTGCAGTCTTTTAGAATAAGTCGCACGCAAAGGCCAATGGTTTAGCACGGTAGGAAACAGACATGCGTGAGCATGTGGGATTCGTAGGTTAGGTTCATAGTCCCCTTTTTTCACATAGAAAATGTTTCATACTGCGTGAGCAGTGCTGTGCACTCCAATGAAGGCACGAGCTGTACTGCGCACAGCAACGGAGGCGCGAGTCCTAAATGAATTGAGAAAGGAAAGGTTGTCAAAATAAGATGGTACATTTAAGTGTACATAGTATAACAAATAAATACTCATCTACTTCGCTACACATGTGGGAGTGACAGACATTTGACTGACTATAAAATCTTTCCTGCTATTGAAAAAAAATATACAAATGCCATAGGATAAGGTTTGTTGGACTGTGTACACCTAAATCACTGCTTCGCCTTTTTTTATCCAGTCTGCTTTATCGCATCTACTCACTCCGGTGCGCACCCAGGCCTCACTGCTCACCTTTTTGCGGACAGAGCACCTTCTACATCATGCAGTCCCACTCTGCCACCACGAAGTCTCTCATTTGGTGTTGAGTCTTGATATCGCTATGGCAAAGGACATACTCGTGCACTCATCATCATCGCAGGTTGTTCACCCGCTCAGTCCGTCCTTCCGCTACCACTAACTCAGTTACCAAAGAGGCAACGCACGTGTTCAGTAGTTCGAGCCTACATGAGTCATCCGAACCACCAGGACGGGCCATCACAGCGCTTGCGATGGGAGCAACTCTAACATGGCGTAGAGCATGTGCGCTCGGTCGTTTATATTGGTAGGGCCACATGTGTTGTGATGCCTGTGCTGGATGGGTGTGGTATGGGTGTATACCAGGCATGAGGGAGTGTGTGTGTTCTGACAACTAGACCTGGAACTAGCAAATCACTGCAATGAAAATCTCGGCCATGTAGTGTTGTTGTGTTTTCCTGTAAGCGTAAGCGAAGTGGGCTGGCCTGACATTTGCCAATGCTGAGCGAGGATGTGAACAATGACTCAGGAGCTATGGGAGTGGCTCGGTAGTGAGTTGTATGAGAAATCAACTGATTTGGGTGTCTGTGTTGTAGTGCTGCCGTCACCCGGGTCTTAAACGCAAATGTGTCATTATGTCTGTGAAGTCCCACAACATGGCCAACATGGAAGGTACGGGGAATCACTGACCCTACATTTATCCATAGTTTCACTCTTAAAAGATGGTGGACCTGACGTATTTCTGCGAATATGAAAGTTTTTTGGACATTCAGTGGAGCTTTGTAGCTGTAGTAATACAGGGCTATGAAAGCTTTAGGTTGCAGTATTTGGCACATGAAGGGCAGCTAATAAATATAGTTGTGGCCATTCGGGTATACTGTGTAGAACTTGTTGCTGGAAATCAGTGTTTGAGTCTCGGAGTCGCGTTCACATCCTGTTATTGTAGACAAATCATGTAATATACGAGTGCCGGAAAATGTACTGTAAATACGGTGCTCATGTAAATCGCTGACATAGTTTTTGGTCGACTTCACGCTGTATAAATATGCTACAAAAAACAGAAAGCTCGAACAATAGCACACACTTATAAATTTACTATACACTTTTCTTGCAGTATTGTAATGATCCAGTTTCTACTTTCGTATTTGTAGAATGAGCGAGAGAAAGTTATATAGCCGAAGTTTTTGTTACTGCCAGAGGTAAGATGGTTGTATACGCTGTTTACAGCACAATATAATGTGATAGGGCCCAGGGGCAGCATTTTACAAACATAATGAATACACAGACACAGATAGATAGTTGAAGTGGGTACAGGCACATGTGCTCGACTCCATTTTATTACGTTGCTGTTGGTAACAAGTACAATAGTAATCATCATATCATACACAGATATTCCATCATAAACGGTTTATGACTTCTGCTGCACAAAGGTAGGAGCACAACATGTGAAATACACAGAAGATTCTATCGTAAAAGGTTTATGAGTTGTGGTGCACTGAGGTAGGGCCATTTTGTGTGAAACCTGTGATGATGCATGGTCCAGGCAAACCGCACTGGTAACAATGTCTATTGACTACTGAATTTTTGCCTTAATAATGCCACGTGGTGATTATTTATGGTGTACTAAGTTAGTGGTGCGTCTGGTGATCTGCGTGTGCTCACCCTGCGATGATGCGTGGTCCGAACGGGCTGCACTGAAAGCATTATCTGTTGATTACTGGACTACATCATCTGTAATCATGATTCAAATAAAAGACGAAACATATATGGAATGTGTTGTCGAAATATGTAGATTTCAGGGACATTATAGTTCAAATTGTGACCTGTGATGCCTGCAATGCAGACTGCTATTCAGTGTTCCTTTGCACTTTCAAGGTGAATTTTTTTATTGAACTAACCCTATAACTGATATAAAAGAAGTTCCTGAAGAAGGATTCTAAAGGGATATTGTGTAGGTTTGAGGGACGTTATACTTAATTTGGTACTGCATTCAGCAAATAATGATTGAAGAGTCTATTTAATTGTGAGCTCTGATGACCGCAGTGTAGGCAGGAGGCAGCGGATAGGAAGGGCCCATGACAACGTGGCGTTGAGGAGAGCTGCACAGTATTGGTTATTTAGCGTGTGTGCAGCCAGCGCTGATAATACTGAGTTAGTGGCACTTGAAACAAGGTTCAGTGGAGCATGCAATGATGTGTGGTCCAGGCAGGTCGCGCTGGTAGCAATGTTTTTTGCCTTTTGAATTCTGCATTAATAAGGCCACGTGAAGATGACTTGTGGTGCAGTGAGTTAGTGGTACCTGAAGAACTCAACGTGTGCGTACCCTGCCATGATTCGTGGTTTGGGTGGGTTGCACTGGTACAATGTCTCTTGCTTACTGGAATGCGTCATGTGCAATCGCCATTCCACCTGAATAGTGAGCCCTCACAATGTAGATTGAAGGCAGTAGTCAGTACAGACATTGAGGAATGTTTTTTGTCACATTCTTTAACAAAATCTGAGGACATACAGCCTGATTCATGTACGGGCCGTTTTGCGTGGCCCTAATAGCGAATCATAGCGACTCGCTATTGAGGACACGCAAAACGGCATTCATGTAGGAATTGCTAAATCAATAGCGATTCCTACATGTTCTCCATTTGCGAGTAGCAATTTGCTACTCGCAAAAAAAGGAATAACTCCCCATTCATTCCTATGGGCCAAAAGGCCCATAGGAATGAATGGGGAGTATCCCTTATTTGCGAGTAGCAATTTGCTACTCGCAAATCAGATAGCGATTTTAAGGGTGCCAGGGGTGTCCAAAGGACACCCTGTAGCACCCCTAAAATGCACATTTGAACAGGTGTTGCGCACACACATGTCCAAAGGACATGTGTGTGTGCAACATGCAACTTAGAAAAATGTTTTTAAAAGCATTTTGCTATGTTTTTGCTATTTACCGAGAGGTCTGACCTCTCGGTAAATAGCGGCCCAATTTTCCTAAATCGCAATTTTTGCAAGTGTCATGAATAGCATTTAAGGAATCTCTAATAGAGATTCCTTAAATGCTAATCCTCGCATATTTGCTACTTCCTCATTAGCGATTTTTGCATTTGGGATTGTGAATCCCAAATGCCAAAATTGCACTCGCAAAAGGCAAGATTCTGAGAATCTTGCCCTTTGCGAGTGCAATTTTGCTTCATGAATCAGGCTGATAGAGTACAATTGTCTCTGCCTTAAATAAAGCAAGGCTAAATTCAATGCTGTCCATAGTGTAGATCCAAAGCTGAGTTCAAGTTGTGAACCCTGCTGTCCGCAGTGTGGATCAAAGGCAGTAGTCAGGACAGACATCGAGGAATGCTTTTTGTCACATCCTTTAACAAAATCTGAAGACATAGAGTACACTTGTCTGGGCATTAAATAAAGAAAGGCTTAATTCAATGCTGTCTGTAGTGTAGATCCAAATCTGAATTCAAGTTGTGAACCCTGCTGTCCGCAGTGTAGATCGCAGGCAGTAGTCGATACAGACATAAGTCTGCAGGGCTGTGGTGCTGAGTTCACAATGGGCCTGTATCAAGGAGGCACGCGGTAATGGTAGCAGCCACGATGCGGGGTGAGGACCTTTGCTGTGGCAGAGTCCTTTGTCTTCGCACAATAGAACCACGCCCTAGGCGTAGCCTATGTATTTCAACTCTTACGCTAGAGTTATATACGTTGGACCAGCCCACTCCGCATCTGCTTCAAGGGGGGGACAACACAGCTACATTAGTAACAGATTGTGCTCCTGAGGCAGAAGCCGGGAGCGGGTGATTTTTAACTGGTTTTAAAACTTGTGTGTGATAACTTGTGCTTTTAAAACTCTAACCTCGGCATTCTTGGGACATTAAACTGCGCAACCGATTAAGGCGCTGCCGCGGTGATTGCCGCCATTCCAGGTAAGCCTCTCGCTCCTGGACACGCCCACTGATGCTCGTCCACGCCCCCCACCCACACTATATAAATCGCGCCTCCTCCCCCAGCGCGTATTAGTAACAGATTGTGCTCCTGAGGCGGAAGCCGGGAGCGGGTGATTTTTAACTGGTTTTAAAACTTGTGTGTGATAACTTGTACTTTTAAAACTCTAACCTCGGAATTCTTGGGACATTGAACCACGCAGCCGATTAAGGCGCTGCCGCGGTGATTGCCGCCATTCCAGGGAAGCCTCTCGCTCCTGGACATGCCCACTGACGCTCGGCCACGCCCCCCACACACACTATATAAATCGCGCCTCCTCCCCCAGCGCGTATTAGTAACAGATTGTGCTCCTGAGGCGGAAGCCGGGAGGGGGTGATTTTTAACTGGTTTTAAAACTTGTGTGTGATAACTTGTGCTTTTAAAACTCTAACCTCGGCATTCTTGGGACATTGAACCACGCAGCCGATTAAGGCGCTGCCGCGGTGATTGCCGCCATTCCAGGGAAGCCTCTCGCTCCTGGACACGCCCACTGACGCTCGGCCTCGCCCCCCACCCACACACTATATAAATCGCCCCTCCTCCCCCAGCGCGTATTAGTAACAGATTGTGCTCCTGAGGCGGAAGCCGGGAGCGGGTGATTTTTAACTGGTTTTAAAACTTGTGTGTGATAATTTGTGCTTTTAAAACTCTGAACCTTGGCATTCTTGGGACATTGAACCGCGCAGCCGATTAAGGCGCTGCCGTGGTGAATGCCACCATTCCAGGGAAGCCTCTCGCTCCTGGACACGCCCACTGACGCTCGGCCACGCCCCCCCTCCACACTTCCTAAACGATGTGCTTCCCCCGGCTGCGTAGCAAACGCGTGCAGCGGGCGCGCCAAAGGCAAACCCGTCTGCGCCCGTCCGCGAATGGCCGGGGACAGGGGCTACACCCCCTGGTCCCCCACCAACATCGAGGAAGACGTATAACGCTGGGCTCCTCCACAACTTAAGACCCCCTCATGAAACTAGCTGCGTGCACCTTTACCATCCCCTAGACCTTCCCTCCTGCTGCCCAAACTGCAATACCAGGTTTAACACTTTCCAACAGGAAAACAACTTACAGTCCTATACTATGCTTCTCTTAAATTGCAGATCCCTCCCAAAACATAGTACGGAAATCTTCCTAACAATCAACAAACTAACGCCAGACGTAGTGTTCTTAACCGAAACCTGGCTTACCCCGGAGTCCAAGCCGGACCTGATACAAGCACTTCCCCCTGGCTACCAAGTCTCACGCAGGGACCGCACACAGGGGAAAGGCGGAGGTCTTGCAATTATTTATAAATCCCTATACCAGTGCCACCGCACCCTGGATCCTATCCCAGACTGCAAAAGCATATCCTTCTCCCTAAAACTCTCCCCTAATGACAGCTTCACTGGAGCTCTCGTCTATCGCCCCCCAGGCCCACTGCTTCAATTCCACACAACCCTAGACTCCCAAGTAGCAGACCTAGCTATGTCCCCCACCAACTTCACCCTGTTGGGTGACCTCAACATCCACTTTGACAATAAATCGGACAATACAGCAAATGATATAATGGCAAGTCTGGCCGCAGTACAACTGGAGCAACTAGTCCAAGCCCCCACACACAACAAAGGACACTTGCTGGACCCTGTATTCAGCAACTGCCATAACTTCAAGGTAGGCCCCATCACTCCTCTCCCACGGTCCGACCACTCTCTAATTCATCTCACCTGGTCTATCCCAAATCCGCCATCCAGCACTCCCCCCCCGTAAAATGTGAAACTGGTCCAGGCTACCACTTGTACTGTGGGCCAGGTCCTTAGCAGACTCAAGACCTACATTCTCCCAGAATCCCTCATCAGACAGCAGAGAATTTGACAATTGGATTCGGGAATCTATCGACTCCATTCTCCCACCTCGCAAAACGACCTTAAAAAGAGCGCGGGAAACAGCCCCCTGGTATTCAGATGAACTTAGAGACAAAAAACGAACGTGTAGGAAATTTGAGAGAAAGTGGCGTCTGGGATATGCCACTAATGACAAAATCATGTACAGGGAAGCCATCAGAGCATACAAAACAGAAATAAAAACAGCACAGGCCTCTTACTTCGCGAAACAATCACTAAGGCCAGATCTAAACCAAGAGAGATCTTCCAAATAGTTAAAACACTCACTAAACTACCCCCCCCACAGCCCCAAATGATAACCCCATCCCGCACTGTAATGGCCTAGCGGAATTCTTCTATCAGAAAGTAAATAAAATCTACGCAGCATTTACAGCTTCAACCTTGGAACCCCCCCATGATTGAACTCCAGCTCCCTACAAGAGCAGAGTACGACACACAGACAACCCTGGATCACTTCCCCCTAGTAGACTTAGAGTCACTGCAACCTCTAACACTACAGGTTAAGTCAGGGTCCCCAAACGACCCAGTTCCACCCAGCGTTATGACCGCCGCCAGCCACATCATTTTCCCGACCCTCATGGAGCTGCTTAACAATTCCCTGACAAAAGGTAGCGTGCCCCCAACCTGGAAACAGGCAATGGTGAGGGCTCTCCTTAAAAAACCTAATCTGGACTCCAACGATTACAACAATTACCGCCCCATCTCCCTTCTGCCGTGGGTGAGCAAGATCCTGGAGAAGCACATCAATCTCCACCTCACAAGGTTCCTCGAGTCCAACCTCCCACTCGACACCTCGCAGACAGGGTTCCGGCCCAGACATGGAACGGAAACGGCGTTGCCAGCTTTAACAGAAGAAACCAGGTGGATCCTGGATCGAGCGGGATCAGTGGCAGTCATCCTCCTCGATCTAAGCGCCGCGTTTGATACGGTATGCCACAAATTCCTACTACATCGACTTTTCGACCTAGGAGTATCAGGGAACGCTCTAGCATGGCTAGGATCATTCCTGAACGAAAGGACCTTTCAAGTCTTTGACGGAGATGCTATCTCCGCAAGCAAACCACTGGACTGTGGGGTACCGCAGGGCTCATCACTAAGCCCTACACTGTTCAAAGTGTACATGAGGCCGCTAGCTGAGATTGTGCGTCCATATGGCATTAAGATCGTTACATATTCCAACGATACTCAGCTGGTGGTCTCTCTTGCACAGAAGAACAGTGAACCGGCACAGGCCAACCTAACGACCTGTATGGAAGAGATCAGGAGTTGGATGAAAGCATCCTCCCTCAAACTCAATGGTGACAAAACCGAGCTCACGCTGCTCGGCCCCCCAGCTTTGTCCAACATCGACCGACTATGGCCCAGTAGTCTGGGCACACCCCCTATCCCAAAAGACAGCATCAAAAGTTTAGGGGTCTGGCTAGACAAATCTCTAACCCTCAACACCCAAGCAACAAAAACATCGGCAACCTGTTTTGGGATTATCAGGATGCTAAAGAAAATCCTACCACTCCTCCCCTTTGAAGCCAGACAAATCATCATACAAGGATTAATTCAATCCCGATTGGACTTCAACAATGCGCTTTACCTAGGGGCACCAGAATATGTGCTGCAAAAACTCCAACGGAGCCAGAATTGCGCTGCACGCATGCTACTCCAGATTCCACGCAGAGAATCAGTGGCACCGGGATTGAGGACCCTACACTGGCTCCCTGTCAGGGAGAGAATAAAATTCAAAGCCATGTGCATATCCTACCAAGCATTCTGGAGAACCGGCCCCAAAGTCAACCACTCCCTGCTCTCCCCCTACTGCCCCGGCAAACAACTCCGATCCACTAACACATTCCTAGCAGTAACCCCCAGGATCAAGAGGTCAAGAGCAGGAGGAAGGTCCTTCACGCTCAATGCCGCTAGGCTGTGGAACTCCCTTCCCCTAAACATCAGATCAAACCCTAAATTAGCATCCTTTCGCAAGGATCTTAAAACCCCCCTTTTCAGCAACTAACCTATCCCAGCTCCCCTCCTGATAGCACTCTCCGTTACAATAGTGCTTGGACACCCAAGGGCAGCAGTCGCGCTTTACAAAACCTCTTTCATTCATTCATTCATTCATTCACAGGACCGAGATATTCCCCAGTGTCTGAGATAATATGGTTGCGTCCACTGTGGAGTACACTACACGTATCAATACTATATCTAAACACTGAACAGTTTTTGGTTTGTATTGTGAGTTGTGTAGAGCATATCAGCGGTCGTCTTGACATTGAGTAAATTATTGTTGATGTGGGAGTTCCATCCCTTATACATAGTTGGTTGCCACATCTCTGAACATTCAGTTAGTGTGCTGTTGAGGATATATATTATTTTGGGAAGGTTTGTTGTCCTGTTTTGCGCTGCCTCTGAGGTAGTAGAGGAGGAGGGGTAAGGCGGAGTGGTTGTAGTGGTGGTGGCGCTGGGTGTATAATTAGTAACACTATCACATATTCGTCTTTAAATATGGGCGTGAGTTGGATGTAATTCACGCAGTACATAGTCGACCTTCTTACACTAGTTAAATGTTGATGTTAATTTGTTAGTGGTAAGTGGAACTATCGCCTGTTATTTTTAGGTACCATTGCAGATTTGGTTTGATGTTGAAATTTTTTTCTACAGGAACACCTAGTTTGTATATCATTAACGTTAGTTGTGGTTCTGGTTTGTGGCAATTTTGTTGGAGGAAGGAATCAATTGAAGAGTGGTAATATTTGCAGTTTTTACTAGGTTGAGAATGGGATGATAATTAAAAAAGATAGAAAAAAACAGATATGCTTAATGAACATTATAATTAAAAATTAGCATTTAAGAAACCTTTGAAAATCACTGAAAAAACCATAGGTTTCAGGTATGTTATAGTAAGGAATTATCATTCAAAAAAACTTAGAAATTCACTGAGAAAACCATAGGTTTCAGGGGTGTTATAGTTAGCTGGACATTTCACTCATACACAACCATTGAAATTCCTCCGTTATAGTTAGTTGTACTAACTGTAACTTGTGCGCCCGCAATCCACTGCTGATGTTGTCACATATTACATCATTCATGCCAGGGCGCTCATAATCTTTCGAATACTGATGTACGCACCAAACGGAAAAACCAAAAATTGTGTATCCACAAGCACTAGAATGAATAAATAGAATTAAAACGACACTTTGAAATGTTATCCATATTAAAAGTTTCAATAAAAATGACACAATGTATATTGAATGTTATCAGAACTAAGTATGGGCGAATTTTGCGAATATGCAATTCGCGAATTTGCATATTTGCGAATTCGCAATCCGCAAAATTTGCGAACTTTCGCGAATTTGCGTTTTTTGTGTTTTTTTGTGTTCTCAAGGGTTTCTGCCAGTTCGTGAGGGTATTTTACCAGTTCGCAAACGTGAACTTACTTGTCGGGTCGCAACGGTCGCGACCACGTTGTTTCTTTGTCTGGTTCATCACAGCACCCTCTGTTTCACCACTGCCACCCTCTGTTTTACCACTGCCACCCTCTGGTTCACCCATGCCACCTCTGGTTCATCACTGTAGATTATGGGGGGAAAAGCACATCTGCCCTGCCTCAACTGACATGAATTAATTTGGGGCTGATGAATGTGTCACTGAATTTGAGCTGGCACCTGCTTCCTTACCTGTAAGTGCTTCCTCATTATTGATGAGCTTGAACTTTTGCACCTGCTAAGTGCCTTCAGTTTTGCAAAATTCGTTAGCACACCTGCCCTGCCTCAACTGACATGAATGAATTAGGGGCTGATTAATGTGTCACTGAATTTGAACTTCCAGTCTGGCACCTTCTTCCTTATCTGTAATTGCTTTCTGTTGCAGTGTAATTTCTTTTAACAGGACCTTTGTGGTATACTTGTAGCTATTCTCTGAGCCTGCTGTGAGGGTCAGAGCAGGGTCATAGAATAGTTGCAATTAGGCAACTGAACTCTGGAGGGGCCCCTCAGGAAGCACTACAGGGAATGGTTACTAATGATGAGCTTGAACCTTTGCACCTGCTGAGTGCTTTTTTCTGCAATTTCGCGCGATTCGCGGGGCGCGAATTTGCGCGAAATCGAATTTGGAAGCCGCAAATTCGTGCGAATATGCGATTTGTTTTTAAGCAGCGTTTTAGTTCAAGTGTTATTTTTACGTTTTCGCGAGCCGCTTGTAGTGCAACGACGGGAAGTTACCTTAGCGGTTATACATGGGCGTGGCCATCTTTTTTGCGTGACGTATTTCCGTTTCCGGGCGCTATGTGTAATCTCGCAAAGTGTGCGGCTCGCTAGTACAAGTTCGCGTGTGATCGAGGGGGAAATCTCGCGCGAACTTACCCACGCGGTCATGAACGGGCACGGCCATCATGTTTTTCATTCATTGCTATGGTTCTGGGCGTCCTTTCTGTATCCTCTCTCAATCTCTGCCATCCTTTGCTTGTTTGAAGTTTTTTTTAATCTATTTTACTTATTATCTATCCCTCTATTTTTCTAGCTCTATATTTTTGTGTTTTCTGCTACTTATGGTTAATTTTAAACTACTTTTTAAACTCTTTTCTTTTCTTCTTCCCTATTCTATTTCTTATTTATTATTTACCTTCCTTTCTGCCCAGACCATGGTAAAGGGAGCCAGGAAGCGGCTCGCGGAGGGGAAGGGTCCTGCACCCCGTGCCCGGCTCCCGTGCAGGCGTTTGAGGGGGGAGCTAGTGATGCCATGGGAGATCTTTAGCGCGGAGGAGGTGGCCGCACTAGTGTACTTTGTACTGCGCCGCCTCCCCTGGACCATCGCGGCAGGCGGCAAGATCGCAAGCGGCTACGGGCTCCGGGAGCGCCGGAAGCGGTGGGAGAATGTGTGCCGGGCCATGTATGAACACTCTCGGATCGGTGCACCTACAACCAGGCCACCCACCGTTGGACGGATCACCTGGAACGGGAACGCAACCTGCTCGACCTGCTCGGCGTCGAGATCCCTGGGCTTGGTGAGTAGTAGTAGCTATTTCATCACTACTCTGTTTTCTCCTGCTCTGTGTGTTATTATATGGCAAATTTTTGTTTTTTACCAAGAGCAATAATGCTGCCGATTACATTGTAGGTAAATTATATTTCAAAATCTTCTGTGCATTTCAGGTGCACTGCTCTCCTTCTCAGTAGCGTTGCTACTATGCTTATTTGTTTTCGATTTTGTGTTCATTTCATTGGCCTGAGAAATTATGTATGAGTGGAGTTTACAGAACTGCGTAATGCTAGACACTAAGGGGCAGATTTGCAATTACCGGCGCATCCCTGCAAGGTAGCAGGGATGCGCCAGTATTGGTGCGCCATGCCACCACCACCCATAGTGCGTCATATTTACAATGCGGCGCACCATGGGCCCAAAACGTCACCGAAGCGTTGCGCATCTGTGCCGTAAAGGTGGCACATTGCGGGAGTTGCGTCGCAACGATAGCGCAGCTCCAGCAAGGCTCTGGGATGTCCTATCTCCCCAATGCTGCGTCAAGCCGTAGGTCTGCTTCGAGCAGGCGCAGGGTTTGAGTGAAGCATCATTGTCCTAAAAGTGACTGATTGAAATCTTGTAGATTTCCCTCAGCCACTTTTAGGATGCGACCTGCGCAGGAACGCCCTTCCTTGCGCCGGAACGCCCCCTGATGACGCAGGGCATTACAACGTGATGCATCTCCCATATGCGTCACGTTGTTAATATACGCTGCACCATGGCGCCTCTTTTGTTCTGCCGCTGCGTCACAAAAGTCACGCAACAACGAAGCAAAAGAGCCGCAAGGGGCTTGTAAATCTGCCCCTACAGACTCAAGTCCAGTCCTTCCTTTGTACACCTGGCAATAAGAAGAAATAGTGGTGGAGGATTGATAGTTTTAGCATTTTAATGACTGGTTAATGTAGTAGGAAACTTTTTAGTGTTGTCACTGATCTGCAATCACGATGGAGTTTGTCTGTCACTTCGCGTGCTGCGGACTGCTGCCTGCCAGTCCTAGGCGAACCTTTTTAGTAGTTTTGTTTAGTGAGTTATATAACTTTCCAAGTCGACGGTCCGCAAATCAAGCGATACTAATATCGTAGAAGACCACATGAGATAGGTCAATATATCCCATGGAATAGTTGTCTATTTGCTATTTCGCCAAAATATTTTGTTATTGTTCTTTTGAAATATTTGATTTGTTTGACAACAATCATCCATGTTTTCGGGTCTTTCTTTCATGTTGTACATCAGCTCCTCCCAGGGGCAGGAGGGCAGAGGAGGTGGTATCGGCTGCTGCTGCTGTAGAAGGCCAGGATCGGTCAGGGGAGGGCTCCTTTGCTGGCCCCGGTAAGTTTTCATTTTAATATAGAGTACCTATTTTTTCCTAGCGTTCCTCATTCGATTTTTTCTAAATCGTCTTTGATCTTCTTGTAGACTGTATCTAAATTCTTATCCTGCCTCTACTATGACTCCCTGTGGTATTACTAGATTATTCTTATTAGTCTGTCTGTGTAGCTAAATAAGATTGCACAGTTGGCAAAAGGTGTTAAACGACACTCCCATTCTAGTCAGCAATAGCTCTATGCACTGAGTGCCATCCTCTGGGATTGTCCATAATGTCTTTTCAAGTCTTCTAAATGTTTATGCTTTGACAATTCCCAACAATAAAATGTGAATGACCAACAAGAAAGAAGAAGATACTACTTTACTTTTGGTTTGGATAGAAGGACAATCCATACTACTACTGTTGCAGGGACACATCTTCACAAACAGAACTATGGACACTAAATAGTGCATTGTTTATCAATTATAATAGGCGCAGGTAGACTTTCCACATACCTCAGTGATAACAGACTTTGAAGAACCCCCAATCTCCTTACTGACTAGATAGTGTGGCTGAGTCATTTAGCTCCCGAATTCATCGATGATTGATCCCAAATGATGATTATGCAACGCAGGGCAAGAGTACGGAGTCAGAGTCCAGAAGTGTCAGAGGCACGGACTCATGCTTGCAAATTGCAAAACCTTTTGCTCAGTCACTCTTGACCAAAAACCACAGAGTCTATTTAAGTTTTAAAGCTTTATTGAAAGTAAAAACACTTATTAAAATCAAGTTTTACATAAAGCATAAACGGTTCATTAAAAATGGAAAAGTGCTTAGTGATTTATTCCACACATTTATGGTGGGCGAGCCGAGCCCTCACCTGGTTTGAACTTTAATTTTTCTTTTTGGTGCTGAATCTTTGGTCACTCTGTCCTAGTGATGATGATCTGATCTTGCTCTTGTTCTTAGAAGTGAAGCTTCTGTCTGTTATGAGAAAAATGGTGCTTGTTAAAAAGCAAGCATTCATCAGTTGTGCCAAAAAATGCAGCAAGACAACACCCTTCCCTGGAAAAAGGGACATTTTTACTTTAGAGTAGACAGTCACAAATTATTAGATTGGTTTCTGTATTCACATTTATTCATTCCTAGACAAAATACTAGTGAGTGGTGTATGTCTATGACATCTAACATTCTTAAACGTACTTTGTAGGTGGAACATCTTGGGCCGGGGCCAGCGCGGAGGTGGAGGAGGACACTTCTGGGGAGGAGGCTGTGCAGGTGCCGGAGGAAACTGCTGTGAGGGTTGCCACGGTAGTGGCGGGCAGTGGTAAGCTCTTATATTCCTTACTTATTGAGATTGCAGACTGCAGACTGTGCTCTCTGCACGGGTGTAGTATATATGTTGTACAGTTAATTTACTATACTGTTAAGAAGACTTTCAAATTTAGAACAAAGTTTTATCAACCAGGTAGTAGCCTCCTCTAAATTTACTTCAACTCAGCGGTGAATTTTTTTTCGAGAATCCAAATCAGAGATGAACTTGATGGATGGGATGAACGAAAAGCGAAAGAAGGGTGTAAGTAAGTGTGGAAGGACGAGCAAGTTAAAAGTAATGATGACTGACAAAGAAGAATGATACGTGTTTGTTTGGTGCCCGAGGTGGCTTGGAAGGAATATGATGCATGGCTGGGTGAAGGATGAAGCAAGGAAGGGTGGAAGGAGAACAGCCTTGGTGGGTAAAACAGAAACTGTATGTGTGCGCAATATATCCTTTGGTTGAAATTCAAATGCAAATCAAGCACGGATGTATGGCTTGCGGTTTCCCAAATAAAATGAAAAGGTTGTTTTCCCGTGAGAAAACATAAGGTTTGTCCAGATGAGAGACATGAAGAAAAATGATTGACATATAGTTTGTATGGATGGATGCCTGGATCATGGTACTATCTGACTCTTAGATAGCATATGTGTATCTAGAGAGAGCACTGGATGAACTAAGTGTTACTTTGAAGAGCATGTAACATCGCACCCGCACGTCCGTTCCAGTGTAGGAAAGGCAAGGAAAAGAAGTTTTAATTTTGTCCGAATACTACCATGAATAGTAGTAGTAGTTTGTATTGAAAGCACAGCATATATCCGGCTATTACGATTGCCACTCACTACCTCTGTTAATAAGTTTAGTAGAACTCGGTCGTTCATGTGTGGATGTATCACTGTTCACTCAATAAAAAGCAAAGCACCTAAAATCATCCCATATGTAAGCAAATACATACCATGTGCAGTGATAGATAATCAGATTATTTATCTTCTTCATTTTCCTTTTCTAGTATTCATTGGCACTGCAGGGTGAAAGTTAAATTAATTAAGCAGTAACCCTTGTAACAGAGTATTCTCAGTGCCACCCATAATAGAAAAGTAAGAGCATCACCACCTGCATGTACTGGACCGGTACAGTAACGCAAGTCTGTCTCACTCATCATGGCGGGCGTCTGTTTTTCTCGGGTGCAAGTTCACTGCGCTGGCATTATGCCGGCTTGCAGAAGTTAACATACCAATTTTGCTAAACAAGAGAGAAGAAGAGGAATAAGACTGGTGTACTGTCATAGTCGACTCTAATGGAGTGAGTCCATAGTGCTCGTAGAATTGATTCCTTAAACTCCCACTAATGTAAGAGCAAGGATGAAGAAGTGGGAGGTTAGATAGATACTGGCCACAATAGTTATGTACTGCACTTGCAAGTTGCTAGTTCTACTGTGATACAACTTTCTGCTGAATCATTTTGTGTTAATCTTAAAGAGCATTGGTTACAGACTATGTCTTTCTTTCTTCATATAGATGCTCCTTCCAAACCAACACGGAAGGAGCTGGCTAAAAAGGCCCGGCAACGGAGGCTGGAGGTGACTGTCGCCGAATATCGGCGGCTGGTGGCCCAGGAGGAGGGGGACACGCAGTCGACCACAGCATCGACCGGGACAGCTGCATCCTCCTCCGCGCTCCCTGGGTCAGCCAGTCAGCCCAGCCGGTCTCCAGCGGTACGGAGCCAGGGTACCACAGCCACCCGCCACCGCCGAGCAGCAATAAAATCAGCTACCCCCCACAGCAGTACCAAAAAAAGGTTGCACCGCCTTTCACTGAGGGTGTCCTAACTCGAGCAGAAGCTGTTGAACACCAAAACCCTGCTCGAGATCCTACGCAAGAAGCATGCCGACCTGGCCCGAAAAGTGAACAGCAACCAGCAGTAGGAGGAGACTGCCCATTACCCTTTTTTTAAAGACTTCTGGGGGGTGGGAATTGGGAGTTGGTTTTTTTGGACTTTTCACGGACATTCGTTAGGGTTCGGGAGGGGAGGTGGGTTGGGTCTTGCGGGAGAATATTTATGTTAGGGATATAAAATATACTTTAAACTTTATCTTAGCATACATTTTTTTACTGCTTTTGAGGCTGGTGGGTGGGGGTTCAACAGTAAGTTTGTTTTCCTGAAACTTAAGTGGCATCTTGATTCAAGTTGTGTAAGTAATTACCCAAATGTTTTCAAAACTAAGTGCCTCTCACAGAGTAAGTGAATTCAATAGTCCTAGGACTTTACTAGTACTACCGTCAGTCTCTCGTCTCTCCTAATACTCCATTATACTACCTCCCCCAAACGCTTATCTTACCTGTAATTTGTGTTTGGAAATAGGGCTAGGCACGGGGCTGGCTGCACGGGAAATGGCGATTAAGGTTGGCAATCCTGGGCGGATGAAATGTCATCATTGCGGTGGTACTAGTGGTGTTACACAGTGGCAGTTGCAGCATCTGAAAAAAAAGAAAAGAAACCTTGTTTGTCCTTACCGTAGCATTAGAACGGTACAATAGAGAATATAGCAGGTGACAGTACACTAGAACAGTGCCACAATGTAGCCTAACAAATGGTAAAGTATTGAAAGTATAACTACTACTTGCGTTGAATTTCTTTGACATTGGCTACTACTACAAGAAATAGTACTGAAGGTGAAGGACACAGCAGCATAATCATTTGCCACGTCTAGGAGGAGGATTTTCTTGATGATCAATCAAGTTGATGGCGAACATGAAAATCTGCTTTCATTTGCCAATAGTCATGGGTCTGTGTCAAACTGAGTAAGAATATATCCTCGGATTCCTTCACCAGCCTGTTGCTATGACCTTATCCTCCCTAGCAAGTGTGTGGAATTATGGCGTTCATTTAGTCACACATCAATCAAAACCACACAATCCGGGGGAAGAATGTTAGGGTTTGGAAAATGGATGGGAATGGGGTTTTTTGGGAAAGTTTTGTTGAGAAGAAAAAAAAGCACAGCATGGACAAACAATAATTGAATATAAACAAATCTTTGGGTACAAAGCTATCCATAAATCTTTTAAGTGACATAAAGGAAGTGCATGCACTACTGCATGCATGGTTACTGAAAAGTAAGTAGTACTTTCGACAACCGTGAATGAAAGAATGCGACAGTACAGGGCTGCAGTAATTATGCGTTTTCACTTGCCTATCTCTGCACTCAGAGAAACACTTTGTACATTAAATTAGGTTTGAAAAATAGCAGAAGTAAAACCTATACAATGGTTGTAGGGATGAATTTAGAAGCGGAGATCAAAGAACTGCAGAGTCACACTCATAGAAGTTCACAGCAATAACATTACTTAAAAGACAATTAGAAAAGAACAGATACTGTATCTGTATGTTGTTGTAGTTGTCCTGTTGAATTTGGGAAGTTGCATGCATCCAACCATTCCTCCTATTAGCGGGACTCCTCCATTCCATCTGACGCTCCGTCCATCAATGTTGGTGACGAGAAGACACCATGTCCACTGCCTGCCTGGCGGATGCTGAATTGCGGCTCGCTAATGTGAAGCCTGACTTCATCCTTTTTTTCCCATTGCACAGGCTGAAACCCGGCCTGTAAATATTGATGGAAAAACAGAAAGCGATATTAGAACACCACTGACAAATAAATATAAGGTATGTAAGCTGTGTATAGCAAAAACTCACACTTTGAGTTTCCGAATAGACAGTACAATATTTTTGAAAGTGCGTACTCTGTCTGAGTCTCCTTTTGAAGGATAAATAAGTATGGGCGAGGTAATTTAGCGGATCTTTCCCCTCAAGCTAGGTGTACTGTAAACTGTGTTTTAGAACAAAATTAGATCTTCCAAGCAGTGCTCCCAGACCCTTACTAAACCCAGTCGCAAAAATGTAGGAGACCCCCAATCAGATCTCAAAAAAGGTGCGATACTGCTACCTGTCAGAGGCCTAGTAGAAAATGGTGACAAAACGTACTTTGAAAGTAAAGCAGGCCCAAATCCCCCCTTACCCACCATGGATTGTATTCAAACCACTTGCAAGCAAGCAAAAGTATCCATACCCAGCATTGCTCCAAGACTCGCAAACCCCCCCACAAACACTAGGAACCCCCACTAACAGCCCCCCGAAAACGGTAGAGTGAGCAAAATCTCAGAAAATGCAAAAACTTTTTCCCAAGGGATTGTCTCCAAAACACTTTCTTTCGGGTATTAGACCTTCTCAGCAATGGCCCCAGAACTGTCAACCCGGGCGAAAACAAGTTTAACACCCCCAACAAGCCAAAAAGCAAAACTCTGGAAAAGCCACACTTAGAAAACTTTGGGCCTACCTGGAATTCAGTCCAAATGCGCTCTGCAGCTATGCCCCAACTCCCCTTTTCCACAATGGATTTCCTGTAAAACAAATGCAATCAACATTAGAATGTGCCAGCAGTGCTCATAGACCCCAAAACCCACCTCCAAAAACCTTGAAACCCCCCAAACAGCACCCCAAAGACAGGTAAGTGATCAAAAGCGCAAAAAGTTTTTCTGCTCCGATTTTCTCCAAACCACTTTTAGCCGGTATTACACCTTCCAAGCAAGGCCCCCAGACCCGTGAACCTGGGCAAAAACAAGTTTCACCCCCCCAAAAACCCGAAAAGCAAAACCGGGAAAAGCCACACTTAGCAAAATCTCAGAAAATGCAAAAACTTTTTCCCAAGGGATTGTCTCCAAAACACTTTCTTTCGGGTATTAGACCTTCTCAGCAATGGCCCCAGAACTGTCAACCCGGGCGAAAACAAGTTTAACACCCCCAACAAGCCAAAAAGCAAAACTCGGGAAAAGCCACACTTAGAAAACTTTGGGCCTACCTGGAATGCAGTCCAAATGAGCTCTGCAGCTAGGCCCTAACTCCCCTTTTCCACCACGGATTTTCTGTAAAACAAATGCAATCAACATTAGAATGTGCCAGCCGTGCTCACAGACCCCAAAACCCACCCCCAAAAACCTGGAAGCCCCCCAAACAGCACCCCAAAGACAGGCAAGTGATCAAAAGCGCAAAAAGTTTTTCTGCTCCTATTTTCTCCAAACCACTTTTATCCGGTATTAGACCTTCACAGCAATGCCCCAGACCCGTCAACTCACCCGCAAAGAAGTAGAACACCCCCACAAGTGCAGAGTCTTTCTTCATTGGGCGTAATTCTGCCATCTGCTTTGAGGGAAATAGGAGTCTGGAGGAGGAGGATAGAGGAGAATGTTCTTGTGAACTTGTGAACCTGAGGAATGCAGACTGCGGCACCTTCAAATCAATAAGCAAATAAGTGAAGACAGTTCTGCTGATGGGCTTGTTTTTGTGATTAGGTGATTCAAGTTTTTTTTATATAGATTTTGCAAAACAAAGAAAGACAGACACACAGGAATAAAAGTGAATAAGGACGAAAAAGAAAGTTAGTGATTCATTGACTCATTTTCAGGGCTCGGTGTCAGGGAAGAAGAGCTCGTCCTCAAACTCTGCTAATTCAGATGGGAGTAGGTCAGTTAACAAGGAGAAGAACTTCCCTCATCTAAGTTGGTGTCCTCCTCATCTTCTTCCTGTGTGCATTCTCGTATTTTGTAATCTGGTGGTATGAAGTGCTGATTCATCTTGATCATTATTAACCTCTCCACATTTTTGGGCGAGAGGCGGGTCCTTTTGGAAGTTACAATGCAACCAGCAGCACTGAAAACACTTTCAGAAGACACACTTGCTAGTGGGCAAGACAAGTAATTTATAGCCAGGTTGGTGATCTCTGGCCACACATCTCTTTTCCCATGCCAATACGCCAATGGGTCATGATGAACATAGACCTCTGTTGAGTCATTCAGATAGGCCTTCACCATCGACTCAAGGTTCTCCAGGGTTCCTCCACTTTGCTTACTTTTTTCTGGGACCTTTTGAGAAGCAAACCCAAGCTGAGTTAGCCAATCCTCTTCTTCACACAATATTACTGTTGTGTCTGGTGCAACTATTTCAATGTACATTTGGAAATGTGGGCAATAAACTGAATGGCTGGTCAGCCTTTGGAAACTAAGTCTGAGACATTATCAGAGTAATCAGGTTTTTTGGCTGAACCAGAAACAGAAAAGCATATCACTTATATTTACAATCTAGCCCAGTCCACATGGCCCGCTAGCGCGGAGGTCACACCCCTGGTCCAGATAGGCCCAGGTAACCTTCAAAGGTGGTGGTGGGTGGGGGGTGGGAAAGGGGATGGGGGGAGACAGGACAGGTTAGACATTCAGAGTAAGAAATCTTATAGGGAAACACATACAGGGATCATAGGAAACCAGAAAGCCAAGGACAAATATTATGGCACCTTTTCTTTAGCAGTATGGCTGGGATAAAAATATTATCTCTGAATATTTGTGGTCTGAACGATCTTAAAAAAAGACAAACAGTTGCAATTGGCCTACAAAACTGGGGAGCTAATATTATATGTATGCAGGAGACGCATATTGAAGGGTCCCAGAGCCAGCTGCTAAATACATTGGAGTATAAATTGGTGTGTGCTACCTAACAAGGTGCAAAAATTCGGGGGGGGTTGCTATTCTGGCTAAAGGGAGTGGAATGGTGTTTAATAAATCTAAAACTGATAAGTTTGGCCGCTGGGCTATCACAGAATGCAGCTACCAACCAGGGCAGAAATTGACAATTTGTGCTATTTATGGGAGTAATACAGATGACCCTGGGGTTTTTAATGAGGTCTCCAATGAATTATCACATTGGTCTCTTCCGGTGATGGTCTGTGGGGACTTCAATGTAAACCTCCCGACAAATTTTTCCCTGAATGATGACTGGGCGTATAAAGGTCGTAAACCCAAAGTATTTCGTTCTCTTAAGGATTTGTGCCTCGTACATGGACTTGTGGATAGCCGGCAAACTTATAATACTAATATTGGTGACCCTGGATACACCTTTTATTCAAATCCACACTGTACGCATGCTAGAATTGATTACATATTACTTTCAAATTCACTAATTAGGAATTGCCATACAGCCAAATTGCCTAGGGTATTATCTGACCACATCCCCCTTTTATGTACATTGACTATTTTACCAACTAAATTAGAGCCTAAGCAATGGACATTCGAAAAAGCATTACTGAATGATCCTCAGTATCATCTCCATATGAAAGACTGGATCCCCAAGTTTCTAGCCGAAAACATTGGCAGCATGCCAATAGAGGTACTATGGGACACTTTGAAAGCCGGGGTTCGGGGTGAGACGTTGTCATATTCACTTAGGTCCAACAGGCAAGAGAAAGAAGAAATACGGAGGCTGAAGGAAGAGCAGCGATCCCGAATATATTTACGGATAAGGCAATACGGAAAGCCACGGCACAAAAAGAATTAATCTATGAGGTCAATGAGCAAGTGGGTCATCAATTGGCCGTGCGGATGCGACAACAGGTCAACGCAAACTTGATTAGGGAGATTATAGATCCTGTGGTAGGGCAGATAAAAGACTCAGAACAGATCAGGCAAGCATTTTTGAGGTTCTATAAAGAACTATATATGGAGAATTGCAAAGGGGACACAATCGAAATTGAAAGGTACCTAGAGAATTATGAGGGTGTAAGCCTTGAGATAAATACACAGCCGACATTAGAAGAAGCTCCTAGTATGGAAGAGGTTCTAACCGCAGTTAAGAGCCTCCCTAAAGGGAAGGAAACAGGTCTGGATAGTATCCCCTCAGAGTTCTATGCTACATTCATAGATGAAATTAAACATGTTTTAAGCGATCTAATTATCCATATCTTCTCCGGGGGTGAACCGCCCAACTCTTGGTCCAGAGCCAAAATTATAATTTTCGCTAAAAAAGGGAAACCCCCAGAACATCTAGGGTCTTATCGCCCTATAACTCTAATAAATGCTGATTCGAAAATATATTCTAAAGTTTTGGCAAATCGAATTGCACCTATAATACACCAGGTAATAGCCAAAAGTCAGCAAAGTTTTGTTCCTGGAAGGTCAACGATAAATCATATCCAGAGAGTGATTACGCTCTTTGACGGAACAGAAACTACAGGAGACCCTATGGCCCTAATTCTGCTCGATGCAGAGAAAGCCTATGATAGGGTCTCCTGACAGTTTCTCTGGAAAGCAATGGTGATAATGGGATTTCTGACTACATTTATACAGGCGATAGAAAAAATATATATCAATCCTAGGGCCGTTGTATCCGTTAATGGAAGCTTAACCAAGGAAATTATTATTTCCAGGGGAACTCGCCAGGGGTGCCCATGCTCTCCATTGCTCTTTGCAATATACATAGATTCCTTTATTCGCTATCTCGAGAAAAACAGCAATATAACACCTATTATATCACAGGGATATGCTACAAAAACATTAGCATATGCTGATAATATTGCCATAGTCACGACAGATCCCATAACAGCAATGTTGACTATTGAGGCTGAAGCCAGGAACTTTGGGCTGGTTTCTGGCTACGCGCTAAACGAAAGTAAGACACAAATTGTTCTGAACTCTAAAATTGTTATGGATGATCAAAGGGTGGTGAAGGGAGTGACATACTTGGGAGTTACAATTTCCTCAAAGCTGGAGGAAGTGGTGGACATAAATCTTGAGCCAATGTTCAACATAATACAAAAGGATTTACGACATCTAGATAATCTCCACTTGTCCATTATTGGGAGGGCAAATGCAATTAAAATGGTGTACTTTCCCAAAATACTTTACCTATTTAGGGCTGTGTGTCTAGAGTTCTCTAGTCAGTGGTTCACTGCAATAGAGCGTACCTTTTCTAGATTTATATGGTCATATGCACAACCCCGCCGGACGTATAAATATCTTACCCTTCCTACGAACAGAGGCGGGCTAGCTCTTCCCAATTTAAGGAGATATTACTGGGCATGTGTATTGCTCTACAGTAAGGAATTACTGCGAGGGGGAGAAAACTCAGAGGAACATACCGCTTCAATCTTTCAGCTATTAGTGGGGAATGCTAGCTATGGCTATTTCTGGAGGCACACTCACGACAGCTATCACAAAAAGGTCAAATTTAAGACACTTTGTAGTATTTTTAAAGTATGGAAGATCGTAAAGAAAATATTAGGAATAGGACCAATCTCATATTATACTCCGGTTCTGAATAATCCTATTCTTCCTCCAATAATTTTTAAGGACAACTGTGTAAACAAATGGTATAATCTAGGAATAACACAATTAGGGGATTTCTACTCTACTCAGGGAATTAAATCCTTTAATACTTTGAAGGAAGAATTTGACTTAGATTGGCGGGACTTTTTTAAGTACCTCCAAATAAGGGATTTCTCAATTCATAAACTTGGGGCAAGGACATCCGTTGAAAAATGTACAGTAGTAGAGACAATTATACACTCTAAGAAAGACTCAATAGGCGGGCTGTATGGTTAACTACTGGATACTCTCCCGGACGATTTAAATAAAACTGCAATGAAGTGGCAAAATAAATTTAATATCTCAAAGGAAGGATTTCTATATTCCTATCAGTTAGCCCAAACCATTCTTATCTCCACTAAACTCCAAGCACAATTTTACAAAACCTGCTTCTTTCTCTACTATACGCCGGATAAGATTGCAAAATGGGGAACTGGCAAAGGGACTCGCTGCCCGAGATGTAATTTATTTAAAGCAGATTCTGTTCATATTTTTGCCTCTTGTCCAGTGCTATTACCTTTGATACAAGAAATAGAGAGATTCTTAAGCTCAGTTCTTTGCAGAAGTGTTATTTTGTCACATGAAGCAATAGTACTTCAGGCGGAAGTTCCAGATAACCTTGAGAGTGGTCACGACCTTATATTCATTGCTATGGCAGTTCTGCGGCTAATTCTAGCCTCGGCTTGGCTTGACCCGTTAATACCCTCCTTTCAACAGTGGTTAGCAAGGCTTTTAGCTGCGTATAACATCGAGATAGCTATATACAAACGAAAAGGCAGATCACGACGCAAAAGAGGTATGAAAATCTGGACAGCTCTTACACAATGGAGAGAAGCACAAAACTAATTAATATTGACTCTGTCATGTATTTATATCATTGTTTCTTATTTTTTGTAAATTCTATATAACGATTATGTACGTATGTCAAAAACAATATAAAACACATGTTATTAATGTGTAGAATGTCTACCTGTCCGGGGGAGGTGGGGGGAATAAATATGCAAAAAAATTCAATAAAAAAATACTTTAAAAAAAAATCAATAAGCAAATAAGTGAAGACAGTTCTGCTGATGGGCTTGTTTTTGTGATTAGGTGATCAAAGTTTTTTTTATATAGATTTTGCAAACCAAAGAACGACAGACACACAGGAATGAAAGTGAATGAGGACGAAAAAGAAAGTTAGTGATTCATTGACTCATTTTCAGGGCTCGGTGTCAGGGAAGAAGAGCTTGTCCTCAAACTCTTCTAATTCAGATGGGAGTAGGTCAGTTAACAGAGAAGAACTTCCCTCACCTAAGTTGGTGTCCTCCTCGTCTTCTTCCTGCGTGCATTCTCGTATTTTGCAATCTGGTGGTATGAAGTGCTGATTCATCTTGATCATTGTTAACCTCTCCACATTTTTGGGCGAGAGACGGATCCTTTTGGAAGTTACAATGCCACCAGCAGCACTGAAAACACGTTCAGAAGACACGCTTGCGAGTGGGCAAACAAGTAATTTATAGCCAGGTTGGTGATCTCTGGCCACACATCTCTTTTCCCATGCCAATACGCCAATGGGTCATGATGAACATAGACCTCTGTTGAGTCATTCAGATAATTGCAAAAAACACAGTTGATGGTCAGAATGTAGAACAATGTCATACATTCACCCCAGTACAAGCATCTGGGCCTAAATCCATTGTTTTTTTGCACTCCACACCACCCTGGGTTAGACACTGGCTATATGCAAATCAGCTCTGACCCTGTGGCTCATGGTAACAGTCCAGTCCGAACTACCAAGCCATGTCTTTCCCTGACCGGAATCAAGCATCCAAGGACCGGTTTCTGGCTATCAGCCTTCATTCAGCCTGGATAGCTTGACTCCAGTGGTGTGGAGAGCCTGGGACTCACGTCTGAGCATACCCAGCCCACTCGGGGTGAAAATTGCAAAAAACACAGTTGATGGACAGAATGTAGAACAATGTCATACATTCACCACAGTACAAGGATCTGGGCCTAAATCCATCGTTTTTTTGTACTCCACACCACCCTGGGTTAGACACTGGCTATATGCAAATCAGCTCTGACCCTGTGCCTCATGGGAACAGTCCAGTCCGAACTACCAAGCCATGTCTTTCCCAGACCGGAATCAAGCATCCAAGGACCGGTTTCTGGCTATCAGCCTTCATTCAGCCTGGATAGCTTGACTCCAGTGGTGTGGAGAGCCTGGGACTCACGTCTGAGCATACCCAGCCCACTCGGGGTGAAAATTGCAAAAAACACAGTTGATGGACAGAATGTAGAACAATGTCATACTTTCACCCCAGTACAAGGATCTGGGCCTAAATCCATCGTTTTTTGCACTCCACACCACTCTGGGTTAGACACTGGCTATATGCAAATCAGCTCTGACCCTGTGCCTCATGGGAACAGTCCAGTCCGAACTACCAAGCCATGTCTTTCCCAGTCTGGAATCAAGCATCCAAGGACCGGTTTCTGGCTATCAGCCTTCATTCAGCCTGGATAGCTTGACTCCAGTGGTGTGGAGAGCCTGGGACTCACGTCTGAGCATACCCAGCCCACTCGGGGTTAAAATTGCAAAAAACACAGTTGATGGACAGAATGTAGAACAATGTCATACATTCACCCCAGTACAAGGATCTGGGCCTAAATCCATCGTTTTTTTTGCACTCCACACCACCCTGGGTTAGACACTGGCTATATGCAAATCAGCTCTGACCCTGTGCCTCATGGGAACAGTCCAGTCCGAACTACCAAGCCATGTCTTTCCCAGTCCGGAATCAAGAATCCAAGGACCGGTTTCTGGCTATCAGCCTTCATTCAGCCTGGATAGCTTGACTCCAGTGGTGTGGAGAGCCTGGGACTCACATCTGAGCATACCCAGCCCACTCGTGGGTGAAAATTGCAAAAAACACAGTTGATGGACAGAATGTAGAACAATGTCATACATTCACCCCAGTACAAGGATCTGGGCCTAAATCCATCGTTTTTTTGCACTCCACACCACCCTGGGTTAGACACTGGCTATATGCAAATCAGCTCTGACCCTGTGCCTCATGGGAATAGTCAAGTCCGAACTACCAAGCCATGTCTTTCCCAGACTGGAATCAAGCATCCAAGGACCGGTTTCTGGCTATCAGCCTTCATTCAGCCTGGATAGCTTGACTCCAGTGGTGTGGAGAGCCTGGGACTCACGTCTGAGCATACCCAGCCCACTCGGGGTGAAAATTGCAAAAAACACAGTTGATGGACAGAATGTAGAACAATGTCATACATTCACCCCAGTATAAGGATCTGGGCCTAAATCCATCGTTTTTTTGCACTCCACACCACCCTGGGTTAGACACTGGCTATATGCAAATCATCTCTGACCCTGTGCCTCATGGGAACAGTCCAGTCCGAACTACCAAGCCATGTCTTTCCCAGACCGGAATCAAGCATCCAAGGACCGGTTTCTGGCTATCAGCCTTCATTCAGCCTGGATAGCTTGACTCCAGTGGTGTGGAGAGCCTGGGACTCACGTCTGAGCATACCCAGCCCACTCGGGGTGAAAATTGCAAAAAACACAGTTGATGGACAGAATGTAGAACAATGTCATACTTTCACCCCAGTACAAGGATCTGGGCCTAAATCCATCGTTTTTTTGCACTCCACACCACTCTGGGTTAGACACTGGCTATATGCAAATCAGCTCTGACCCTGTGCCTCATGGGAACAGTCCAGTCCGAACTACCAAGCCATGTCTTTCCCAGACCGGAATCAAGCATCCAAGGACCGGTTTCTGGCTATCAGCCTTCATTCAACCTGGATAGCTTGACTCCAGTGGTGGGGAGAGCCTGGAACTCACGTCTGAGCATACCCAGCCCACTCGGGGTAAAAATTGCAAAAAAAACTGTTGATGGACAGAATGTACAACAATGTCATACATTCACCCCAGTACAAGGATCTGGGCCTAAATCCATCGTTTTTTTGCACTCCACACCACCCTGGGTTAGACACTGGCTATATGCAAATCAGCTCTGACCCTGTGCCTCATGGGAACAGTCCAGTCCGAACTACCAAGCCATGTCTTTCCCAGTCCAGAATCAAGCATCCAAGGACCGGTTTCTGGCTATCAGCCTTCATTCAGCCTGGATAGCTTGACTCCAGTGGTGTGGAGAGCCTGGGACTCATGTTTGAGCATACCCAGCCCACTCGGGGGTGAAAATTGCAAAAAACACAGTTGATGGACAGAATGTAGAACAATGTCATACATTCACCCCAGTACAAGGATCTGGGCGTAAATTCATCGTTTTTTTGCACTCCAAACCACCCTGGGTTAGACACTGGCTATACGCAAATCAGCTCGGACCCTGTGCCTCATGGGAACAGTCCAGTCCGAACTACCAAGCCATGTCTTTCCCAGACCGGAATCAAGCATCCAAGGACCGGTTTCTGGCTATCAGCCTTCATTCAGCCTGGATAGCTTGACTCCAGTGGTGTGGAGAGCCTGGGACTCACGTCTGAGCATACCCAGCCCACTCGGGGGTGAAAATTGCAAAAAACACAGTTGATGGACAGAATGTAGAACAATGTCATACATTCACCCCAGTACAAGGATCAGGGCCTAAATCCATCGTTTTTTTGCACTCCACACCACCCTGGGTTAGACACTGGCTATATGCAAATCAGCTCTGACCCTGTGCCTCATGGGAATAGTCCAGTCCGAACTACCAAGCCATGTCTTTCCCAGACTGGAATCAAGCATCCAAGGACCGGTTTCTGGCTATCAGCCTTCATTCAGCCTGGATAGCTTGACTCCAGTGGTGTGGAGAGCCTGGGACTCACGTCTGAGCATACCCAGCCCACTCGGGGTGAAAATTGCAAAAAACACAGTTGATGGACAGAATGTAGAACAATGTCATACATTCACCCCAGTACAAGGATCTGGGCCTAAATCCATCGTTTTTTTGCACTCCACACCACCCTGGGTTAGACACTGGCTATATGCAAATCATCTCTGAGCCTGTGCCTCATGGGAACAGTCCAGTCCGAACTACCAAGCCATGTCTTTCCCAGTCCGGAATCAAGCATCCAAGGACCGGTTTCTGGCTATCAGCCTTCATTCAGCCTGGATAGCTTGACACCAGTGGTGTGGAGAGCCTGGGACTCACATCTGAGCATACCCAGCCCACTCGTGGGTGAAAATTGCAAAAAACACAGTTGATGGACAGAATGTAGAACAATGTCATACATTCACCCCAGTACAAGGATCTGGGCCTAAATCCATCGTTTTTTTGCACTCCACACCACCCTGGGTTAGACACTGGCTATATGCAAATCAGCTCTGACCCTGTGCCTCATGGGAATAGTCAAGTCCGAACTACCAAGCCATGTCTTTCCCAGACTGGAATCAAGCATCCAAGGACCGGTTTCTGGCTATCAGCCTTCATTCAGCCTGGATAGCTTGACTCCAGTGGTGTGGAGAGCCTGGGACTCACGTCTGAGCATACCCAGCCCACTCGGGGTGAAAATTGCAAAAAACACAGTTGATGGACAGAATGTAGAACAATGTCATACATTCACCCCAGTACAAGGATCTGGGCCTAAATCCATAGTTTTTTTGCACTCCACACCACCCTGGGTTAGACACTGGCTATATGCAAATCATCTCTGACCCTGTGCCTCATGGGAACAGTCCAGTCCGAACTACCAAGCCATGTCTTTCCCAGACCGGAATCAAGCATCCAAGGACCGGTTTCTGGCTATCAGCCTTCATTCAGCCTGGATAGCTTGACTCCAGTGGTGTGGAGAGCCTGGGACTCACGTCTGAGCATACCCAGCCCACTCGGGGTGAAAATTGCAAAAAACACAGTTGATGGACAGAATGTAGAACAATGTCATACATTCACCCCAGCACAAGGATCTGGGCCTAAATCCATCGTTTTTTTGCACTCCACACCACCCTGGGTTAGACACTGGCTATATGCAAATCATCTCTGACCCTGTGCCTCATGGGAACAGTCCAGTCCGAACTACCAAGCCATGTCTTTCCCAGACCGGAATCAAGCATCCAAGGACCGGTTTCTGGCTATCAGCCTTCATTCAGCCTGGATAGCTTGACTCCAGTGGTGTGGAGAGCCTGGGACTCACGTCTGAGCATACCCAGCCCACTCGGGGTGAAAATTGCAAAAAACACAGTTGATGGACAGAATGTAGAACAATGTCATACATTCACCCCAGTAGAAGGATCTGGGCCTAAATCCATCGTTTTTTTGCACTCCACACCACCCTAGGTTAGACACTGGCTATATGCAAATCAGCTCTGACCCTGTGCCTCATGGGAACAGTCCAGTCCGAACTACCAAGCCATGTCTTTCCCAGACCGGAATCAAGCATCCAAGGACCGGTTTCTGGCTATCAGCCTTCATTCAGCCTGGATAGCTTGACTCCAGTGGTGTGGAGAGCCTGGGACTCACGTCTGAGCATACCCAGCCCACTCGGGGTGAAAATTGCAAAAAACACAGTTGATGGACAGAATGTAGAACAATGTCATACTTTCACCCCGTACAAGGATCTGGGCCTAAATCCATCGTTTTTTTGCACTCCACACCACCCTGGGTTAGACACTGGCTATATGCAAATCAGCTCTGACCCTGTGCCTCATGGGAACAGTCCAGTCCGAACTACCAAGCCATGTCTTTCCCAGACCGGAACCAAGCATCCAAGGACCGGTTTCTGGCTATCAGCCTTCATTCAGCCTGGATAGCTTGACTCCAGTGGTGTGGAGAGCCTGGGACTCACGTCTGAGCATACCCATCCCACTCGGGGGTGAAAATTGCAAAAAACACAGTTGATGGACAGAATGTAGAACAATGTCATACATTCACCCCAGTACAAGGATCAGGGCCTAAATCCATCGTTTTTTTGCACTCCACACCACCCTGGGTTAGACACTGGCTATATGCAAATCAGCTCTGACCCTGTGCCTCATGGGAATAGTCCAGTCCGAACTACCAAGCCATGTCTTTCCCAGACTGGAATCAAGCATCCAAGGACCGGTTTCTGGCTATCAGCCTTCATTCAGCCTGGATAGCTTGACTCCAGTGGTGTGGAGAGCCTGGGACTCACGTCTGAGCATACCCAGCCCACTCGGGGTGAAAATTGCAAAAAACACAGTTGATGGACAGAATGTAGAACAATGTCATACATTCACCCCAGTACAAGGATCTGGGCCTAAATCCATCGTTTTTTTGCACTCCACACCACCCTGGGTTAGACACTGGCTATATGCAAATCATCTCTGACTCTGTGCCTCATGGGAACAGTCCAGTCCGAACTACCAAGCCATGTCTTTCCCAGACCGGAATCAAGCATCCAAGGACCGGTTTCTGGCTATCAGCCTTCATTCAGCCTGGATAGCTTGACTCCAGTGGTGTGGAGAGCCTGGGACTCACGTCTGAGCATACCCAGCCCACTCGGGGTGAAAATTGCAAAAAACACAGTTGATGGACAGAATGTAGAACAATGTCATACATTCACCCCAGTACAAGGATCTGGGCCTAAATCCATCGTTTTTTTGCACTCCACACCACCCTGGGTTAGACACTGGCTATATGCAAATCAGCTCTGACCCTGTGCCTCATGGGAACAGTCCAGTCCGAACTACCAAGCCATGTCTTTCCCAGACTGGAATCAAGCATCCAAGGACCGGTTTCTGGCTATCAGCCTTCATTCAGCCTGGATAGCTTGACTCCAGTGGTGTGGAGAGCCTGGGACTCACGTCTGAGCATACCCAGCCCACTCGGGGTGAAAATTGCAAAAAACACAGTTGATGGACAGAATGTAGAACAATGTCATACATTCACCCCAGTACAAGGATCTGGGCCTAAATCCATCGTTTTTTTGCACTCCACACCACCCTGGGTTAGACACTGGCTATATGCAAATCATCTCTGACCCTGTGCCTCATGGGAACAGTCCAGTCCGAACTACCAAGCCATGTCTTTCCCAGACCGGAATCAAGCATCCAAGGACCGGTTTCTGGCTATCAGCCTTCATTCAGCCTGGATAGCTTGACTCCAGTGGTGTGGAGAGCCTGGGACTCACGTCTGAGCATACCCAGCCCACTCGGGGTGAAAATTGCAAAAAACACAGTTGATGGACAGAATGTAGAACAATGTCATACATTCACCCCAGTAGAAGGATCTGGGCCTAAATCCATCGTTTTTTTGCACTCCACACCACCCTAGGTTAGACACTGGCTATATGCAAATCAGCTCTGACCCTGTGCCTCATGGGAACAGTCCAGTCCGAACTACCAAGCCATGTCTTTCCCAGACCGGAATCAAGCATCCAAGGACCGGTTTCTGGCTATCAGCCTTCATTCAGCCTGGATAGCTTGACTCCAGTGGTGTGGAGAGCCTGGGACTCACGTCTGAGCATACCCAGCCCACTTGGGGTGAAAATTGCAAAAAACACAGTTGATGGACAGAATGTAGAACAATGTCATACTTTCACCCCGTACAAGGATCTGGGCCTAAATCCATCGTTTTTTTGCACTCCACACCACCCTGGGTTAGACACTGGCTATATGCAAATCAGCTCTGACCCTGTGCCTCATGGGAACAGTCCAGTCCGAACTACCAAGCCATGTCTTTCCCAGACCGGAATCAAGCATCCAAGGACCGGTTTCTGGCTATCAGCCTTCATTCAGCCTGGATAGCTTGACTCCAGTGGTGTGGAGAGCCTGGAACTCACGTCTGAGCATACCCATCCCACTCGGGGGTGAAAATTGCAAAAAACACAGTTGATGGAGAGAATGTAGAACAATGTCATACTTTCACCCCGTACAAGGATCTGGGCCTAAATCCATCGTTTTTTTGCACTCCACACCACCCTGGGTTAGACACTGGCTATATGCAAATCAGCTCTGACCCTGTGCCTCATGGGAACAGTCCAGTCCGAACTACCAAGCCATGTCTTTCCCAGACCGGAATCAAGCATCCAAGGACCGGTTTCTGGCTATCAGCCTTCATTCAGCCTGGATAGCTTGACTCCAGTGGTGTGGAGAGCCTGGAACTCACGTCTGAGCATACCCATCCCACTCGGGGGTGAAAATTGCAAAAAACACAGTTGATGGAGAGAATGTAGAACAATGTCATACATTCACCCCAGTACAAGGATCTGGGCCTAAATCCATCGTTTTTTTGCACTCCACACCACCCTGGGTTAGACACTGGCTATATGCAAATCAGCTCTGACCCTGTGCCTCATGGGAATAGTCCAGTCCGAACTACCAAGCCATGTCTTTCCCAGACTGGAATCAAGCATCCAAGGACCGGTTTCTGGCTATCAGCCTTCATTCATCCTGGATAGCTTGACTCCAGTGGTGTGGAGAGCCTGGGACTCACGTCTGAGCATACCCAGCCCACTCGGGGTGAAAATTGCAAAAAACACAGTTGATGGACAGAATGTAGAACAATGTCATACATTCACCCCAGTACAAGGATCTGGGCCTAAATCCATCGTTTTTTTGCACTCCACACCACCCTGGGTTAGACACTGGCTATATGCAAATCATCTCTGACCCTGTGCCTCATGGGAACAGTCCAGTCCGAACTACCAAGCCATGTCTTTCCCAGACCGGAATCAAGCATCCAAGGACCGGTTTCTGGCTATCAGCCTTCATTCAGCCTGGATAGCTTGACACCAGTGGTGTGGAGAGCCTGGGACTCACGTCTGAGCATACCCAGCCCACTCGGGGTGAAAATTGCAAAAAACACAGTTGATGGACAGAATGTAGAACAATGTCATACATTCACCCCAGTACAAGGATCTGGTCCTAAATCCATCATTTTTTTGCACTCCACACCACCCTGGGTTAGACACTGGCTATATGCAAATCATCTCTGACCCTGTGCCTCATGGGAACAGTCCAGTCCGAACTACCAAGCCATGTCTTTCCCAGAACGGAATCAAGCATCCAAGGACCGGTTTCTGGCTATCAGCCTTCATTCAGCCTGGATAGCTTGACTCCAGTGGTGTGGAGAGCCTGGGACTCACGTCTGAGCATACCCAGCCCACTCGGGGTGAAAATTGCAAAAAACACAGTTGATGGACAGAATGTAGAACAATGTCATACATTCACCCCAGTACAAGGATCTGGGCCTAAATCCATCGTTTTTTTGCACTCCACACCACCCTGGGTTAGACACTGGCTATATGCAAATCAGCTCTGACCCTGTGCCTCATGGGAACAGTCCAGTCCGAACTACCAAGCCATGTCTTTCCCAGACTGGAATCAAGCATCCAAGGACCGGTTTCTGGCTATCAGCCTTCATTCAGCCTGGATAGCTTGACTCCAGTGGTGTGGAGAGCCTGGGACTCACGTCTGAGCATACCCAGCCCACTCGGGGTGAAAATTGCAAAAAACACATTTGATGGACACAATGTAGAACAATGTCATACATTCACCCCAGTACAAGGATCTGGGCCTAAATCCATCGTTTTTTTGCACTCCACACCACCCTGGGTTAGACACTGGCTATATGCAAATCATCTCTGACCCTGTGCCTCATGGGAACAGTCCAGTCCGAACTACCAAGCCATGTCTTTCCCAGACCGGAATCAAGCATCCAAGGACCGGTTTCTGGCTATCAGCCTTCATTCAGCCTGGATAGCTTGACTCCAGTGGTGTGGAGAGCCTGGGACTCACGTCTGAGCATACCCAGCCCACTCGGGGTGCAAATTGCAAAAAACACAGTTGATGTACAGAATGTAGAACAATGTCATACATTCACCCCAGTAGAAGGATCTGGGCCTAAATCCATCGTTTTTTTGCACTCCACACCACCCTAGGTTAGACACTGGCTATATGCAAATCAGCTCTGACCCTGTGCCTCATGGGAACAGTCCAGTCCGAACTACCAAGCCATGTCTTTCCCAGACCGGAATCAAGCATCCAAGGACCGGTTTCTGGCTATCAGCCTTCATTCAGCCTGGATAGCTTGACTCCAGTGGTGTGGAGAGCCTGGGACTCACGTCTGAGCATACCCAGCCCACTCGGGGTGAAAATTGCAAAAAACACAGTTGATGGACAGAATGTAGAACAATGTCATACTTTCACCCCGTACAAGGATCTGGGCCTAAATCCATCGTTTTTTTGCACTCCACACCACCCTGGGTTAGACACTGGCTATATGCAAATCAGCTCTGACCCTGTGCCTCATGGGAACAGTCCAGTCCGAACTACCAAGCCATGTCTTTCCCAGACCGGAATCAAGCATCCAAGGACCGGTTTCTGGCTATCAGCCTTCATTCAGCCTGGATAGCTTGACTCCAGTGGTGTGGAGAGCCTGGAACTCACGTCTGAGCATACCCAGCCCACTCGGGGTGAAAATTGCAAAAAACACAGTTGATGGAGAGAATGTAGAACAATGTCATACATTCACCCCAGTACAAGGATCTGGGCCTAAATCCATCATTTTTTTGCACTCCAAACCACCCTGGGTTAGACACTGGCTATATGCAAATCAGCTCTGACCCTGTGCCTCATGGGAACAGTCCAGTCCGAACTACCAAGCCATGTCTTTCCCAGACCGGAATCAAGCATCCAAGGACCGGTTTCTGGCTATCAGCCTTCATTCAGCCTGGATAGCTTGACTCCAATGGTGTGGAGAGCCTGGGACTCACGTCTAAGCATACCCAGCCCACTCGGGGTGAAAATTGCAAAAAACACAGTTGATGGACAGAATGTAGAACAATGTCATACATTCACCCCAGTACAAGGATCTGGGCCTAAATCCATCATTTCTTTGCACTCCACACCACCCTGGGTTAGACACTGGCTATATGCAAATCAGCTCTGACCCTGTGCCTCATGGGAACAGTCCAGTCCGAACTACCAAGCCATGTCTTTCCCAGACCGGAATCAAGCATCCAAGGACCGGTTTCTGGCTATCAGCCTTCATTCAGCCTGGATAGCTTGACTCCAGTGGTGTGGAGAGCCTGGGACTCACGTCTGAGCATACCCAGCCCACTCGGGGTGAAAATTGCAAAAAACACAGTTGATGAACAGAATGTAGAACAATGTCATACATTCACCCCAGTTTCAAGGATCTGGGCCTAAATCCATCGTTTTTTTGCACTTCACACCACCCTGGGTTAGACACTGGCTATATGCAAATCAGCTCTGACCCTGTGCCTCAAGGGAACAGTCCAGTACGAACTACCAAGCCATGTCTTTCCCAGATCGGAATCAAGCATCCAAGGACCGGTTTCTGGCTATCAGCCTTCATTCAGCCTGGATAGCTTGACTCCAGTGGTGTGGAGAGCCTGGGACTCACGTCTGAGCATACCCAGCCCACTCGGGGTGAAAATTGCAAAAAACACAGTTGATGGACAGAATGTAGAACAATGTCATACATTCACCCCAGTACAAGGATCTGGGCCTCATTCCATCGTTTTTTTGCACTCCACACCACCCTGGGATAGACACTGGCTATATGCAAATCAGCTCTGACCCTGTGCCTCATGGGAACAGTCCAGTCCGAACTACCAAGCCATGTCTTTCCCAGTCCGGAATCAAGAATCCAAGGACCGGTTTCTGGCTATCAGCCTTCATTCAGCCTGGATAGCTTGACTCCAGTGGTGTGGAGAGCCTGGGACTCACGTTTGAGCATACCCAGCCCACTCGGGGTGAAAATTGCAAAAAACACAGTTGATGGACAGAATGTAGAACAATGTCATACATTCACCCCAGTACAAGGATCTGGGCGTAAATCCATCGTTTTTTTGCACTCCAAACCACCCTGGGTTAGACACTGGCTATATGCAAATCAGCTCTGACCCTGTGCCTCATGGGAACAGTCCAGTCCGAACTACCAAGCCATGTCTTTCCCAGACCGGAATCAAGCATCCAAGGACCGGTTTCTGGCTATCAGCCTTCATTCAGCCTGGATAGCTTGACTCCAATGGTGTGGAGAGCCTGGGACTCACGTCTAAGCATACCCAGCCCACTCGGGGTGAAAATTGCAAAAAACACAGTTGATGGACAGAATGTAGAACAATGTCATACATTCACCCCAGTACAAGGATCTGGGCCTAAATCCATCATTTCTTTGCACTCCACACCACCCTGGGTTAGACACTGGCTATATGCAAATCAGCTCTGACCCTGTGCCTCATGGGAACAGTCCAGTCCGAACTACCAAGCCATGTCTTTCCCAGACTGGAATCAAGCATCCAAGGACCGGTTTCTGGATATCAGCCTTCATTCAGCCTGGATAGCTTGACTCCAGTGGTGTGGAGAGCCTGGGACTCACGTCTGAGCATACCCAGCCCACTCGGGGTGAAAATTGCAAAAAACACAGTTGATGGACAGAATGTAGAACAATGTCATACATTCACCCCAGTACAAGGATCTGGGCCTAAATCCATCGTTTTTTTGCACTCCACACCACCCTGGGTTAGACACTGGCTATATGCAAATCATCTCTGGCCCTGTGCCTCATGGGAACAGTCCAGTCCGAACTACCAAGCCATGTCTTTCCCAGACCGGAATCAAGCATCCAAGGACCGGTTTCTGGCTATCAGCCTTCATTCAGCCTGGATAGCTTGACTCCAGTGGTGTGGAGAGCCTGGGACTCACGTCTGAGCATACCCAGCCCACTCGGGGTGAAAATTGCAAAAAACACAGTTGATGGACAGAATGTAGAACAATGTCATACATTCACCCCAGTACAAGGATCTGGGCCTAAATCCATCGTTTTTTTGCACTCCACACCACCCTAGGTTAGACACTGGCTATATGCAAATCAGCTCTGACCCTGTGCCTCATGGGAACAGTCCAGTCCGAACTACCAAGCCATGTCTTTCCCAGACCGGAATCAAGCATCCAAGGACCGGTTTCTGGCTATCAGCCTTCATTCAGCCTGGATAGCTTGACTCCAATGGTGTGGAGAGCCTGGGACTCACGTCTAAGCATACCCAGCCCACTCGGGGTGAAAATTGCAAAAAACACAGTTGATGGACAGAATGTAGAACAATGTCATACATTCACCCCAGTACAAGGATCTGGGCCTAAATCCATCATTTCTTTGCACTCCACACCACCCTGGGTTAGACACTGGCTATATGCAAATCAGCTCTGACCCTGTGCCTCATGGGAACAGTCCAGTCCGAACTACCAAGCCATGTCTTTCCCAGACCGGAATCAAGCATCCAAGGACCGGTTTCTGGCTATCAGCCTTCATTCAGCCTGGATAGCTTGACTCCAGTGGTGTGGAGAGCCTGGGACTCACGTCTGAGCATACCCAGCCCACTCGGGGTGAAAATTGCAAAAAACACAGTTGATGAACAGAATGTAGAACAATGTCATACATTCACCCCAGTTTCAAGGATCTGGGCCTAAATCCATCGTTTTTTTGCACTTCACACCACCCTGGGTTAGACACTGGCTATATGCAAATCAGCTCTGACCCTGTGCCTCAAGGGAACAGTCCAGTACGAACTACCAAGCCATGTCTTTCCCAGATCGGAATCAAGCATCCAAGGACCGGTTTCTGGCTATCAGCCTTCATTCAGCCTGGATAGCTTGACTCCAGTGGTGTGGAGAGCCTGGGACTCACGTCTGAGCATACCCAGCCCACTCGGGGTGAAAATTGCAAAAAACACAGTTGATGGACAGAATGTAGAACAATGTCATACATTCACCCCAGTACAAGGATCTGGGCCTCATTCCATCGTTTTTTTGCACTCCACACCACCCTGGGATAGACACTGGCTATATGCAAATCAGCTCTGACCCTGTGCCTCATGGGAACAGTCCAGTCCGAACTACCAAGCCATGTCTTTCCCAGTCCGGAATCAAGAATCCAAGGACCGGTTTCTGGCTATCAGCCTTCATTCAGCCTGGATAGCTTGACTCCAGTGGTGTGGAGAGCCTGGGACTCACGTTTGAGCATACCCAGCCCACTCGGGGTGAAAATTGCAAAAAACACAGTTGATGGACAGAATGTAGAACAATGTCATACATTCACCCCAGTACAAGGATCTGGGCGTAAATCCATCGTTTTTTTGCACTCCAAACCACCCTGGGTTAGACACTGGCTATATGCAAATCAGCTCTGACCCTGTGCCTCATGGGAACAGTCCAGTCCGAACTACCAAGCCATGTCTTTCCCAGACCGGAATCAAGCATCCAAGGACCGGTTTCTGGCTATCAGCCTTCATTCAGCCTGGATAGCTTGACTCCAATGGTGTGGAGAGCCTGGGACTCACGTCTAAGCATACCCAGCCCACTCGGGGTGAAAATTGCAAAAAACACAGTTGATGGACAGAATGTAGAACAATGTCATACATTCACCCCAGTACAAGGATCTGGGCCTAAATCCATCATTTCTTTGCACTCCACACCACCCTGGGTTAGACACTGGCTATATGCAAATCAGCTCTGACCCTGTGCCTCATGGGAACAGTCCAGTCCGAACTACCAAGCCATGTCTTTCCCAGACTGGAATCAAGCATCCAAGGACCGGTTTCTGGATATCAGCCTTCATTCAGCCTGGATAGCTTGACTCCAGTGGTGTGGAGAGCCTGGGACTCACGTCTGAGCATACCCAGCCCACTCGGGGTGAAAATTGCAAAAAACACAGTTGATGGACAGAATGTAGAACAATGTCATACATTCACCCCAGTACAAGGATCTGGGCCTAAATCCATCGTTTTTTTGCACTCCACACCACCCTGGGTTAGACACTGGCTATATGCAAATCATCTCTGGCCCTGTGCCTCATGGGAACAGTCCAGTCCGAACTACCAAGCCATGTCTTTCCCAGACCGGAATCAAGCATCCAAGGACCGGTTTCTGGCTATCAGCCTTCATTCAGCCTGGATAGCTTGACTCCAGTGGTGTGGAGAGCCTGGGACTCACGTCTGAGCATACCCAGCCCACTCGGGGTGAAAATTGCAAAAAACACAGTTGATGGACAGAATGTAGAACAATGTCATACATTCACCCCAGTACAAGGATCTGGGCCTAAATCCATCGTTTTTTTGCACTCCACACCACCCTAGGTTAGACAATGGCTATATGCAAATCAGCTCTGACCCTGTGCCTCATGGGAACAGTCCAGTCCGAACTACCAAGCCATGTCTTTCCCAGCCCGGAATCAAGCATCCAAGGACCGGTTTCTCGCTATCAGCCTTCATTCAGCCTGGATAGCTTGACTCCAGTGGTGTGGAGAGCCTGGGACTCACGTCTGAGCATACCCAGCCCACTCGGGGGGAAAATTGCAAAAAACACAGTTGATGGACAGAATGTAGAACAATGTCATACTTTCACCCCGTACAAGGATCTGGGCCTAAATCCATCGTTTTTTTGCACTCCACACCACCCTGGGTTAGACACTGGCTATATGCAAATCAGCTCTGACCCTGTGCCTCATGGGAACAGTCCAGTCCGAACTACCAAGCCATGTCTTTCCCAGACCGGAATCAAGCATCCAAGGACCGGTTTCTGGCTATCAGCCTTCATTCAGCCTGGATAGCTTGACTCCAGTGGTGTGGAGAGCCTGGAACTCACGTCTGAGCATACCCAGCCCACTCGGGGTGAAAATTGCAAAAAACACAGTTGATGGAGAGAATGTAGAACAATGTCATACATTCACCCCAGTACAAGGATCTGGGCCTAAATCCATCGTTTTTTTGCACTCCAAACCACCCTGGGTTAGACACTGGCTATATGCAAATCAGCTCTGACCCTGTGCCTCATGGGAACAGTCCAGTCCGAACTACCAAGCCATGTCTTTCCCAGACCGGAATCAAGCATCCAAGGACCGGTTTCTGGCTATCAGCCTTCATTCAGCCTGGATAGCTTGACTCCAATGGTGTGGAGAGCCTGGGACTCACGTCTGAGCATACCCAGCCCACTCGGGGTGAAAATTGCAAAAAACACAGTTGATGGACAGAATGTAGAACAATGTCATACATTCACCCCAGTACAAGGATCTGGGCCTAAATCCATCATTTCTTTGCACTCCACACCACCCTGGGTTAGACACTGGCTATATGCAAATCAGCTCTGACCCTGTGCCTCATGGGAACAGTCCAGTCCGAACTACCAAGCCATGTCTTTCCCAGACCGGAATCAAGCATCCAAGGACCGGTTTCTGGCTATCAGCCTTCATTCAGCCTGGATAGCTTGACTCCAGTGGTGTGGAGAGCCTGGGACTCACGTCTGAGCATACCCAGCCCACTAGGGGTGAAAATTGCAAAAAACACAGTTGATGGATAGAATGTAGAACAATGTCATACATTCACCCCAGTTTCAAGGATCTGGGCCTAAATCCATCGTTTTTTTGCACTTCACACCACCCTGGGTTACACACTGGCTATATGCAAATCAGCTCTGACCCTGTGCCTCATGGGAACAGTCCAGTATGAACTACCAAGCCATGTCTTTCCCAGATCGGAATCAAGCATCCAAGGACCGGTTTCTGGCTATCAGCCTTCATTCAGCCTGGATAGCTTGACTCCAGTGGTGTGGAGAGCCTGGGACTCACGTCTGAGCATACCCAGCCCACTCGGGGTGAAAATTGCAAAAAACACAGTTGATGGACAGAATGTAGAACAATGTCATACATTCACCCCAGTACAAGGATCTGGGCCTCAATCCATCGTTTTTTTGCACTCCACACCACCCTGGGATAGACACTGGCTATATGCAAATCAGCTCTGACCCTGTGCCTCATGGGAACAGTCCAGTCCGAACTACCAAGCCATGTCTTTCCCAGTCCGGAATCAAGAATCCAAGGACCGGTTTCTGGCTATCAGCCTTCATTCAGCCTGGATAGCTTGACTCCAGTGGTGTGGAGAGCCTGGGACTCACGTTTGAGCATACCCAGCCCACTCGGGGTGAAAATTGCAAAAAACACAGTTGATGGACAGAATGTAGAACAATGTCATACATTCACCCCAGTACAAGGATCTGGGCGTAAATCCATCGTTTTTTTGCACTCCAAACCACCCTGGGTTAGACACTGGCTATACGCAAATCAGCTCGGACCCTGTGCCTCATGGGAACAGTCCAGTCCGAACTACCAAGCCATGTCTTTCCCAGACCGGAATCAAGCATCCAAGGACCGGTTTCTGGCTATCAGCCTTCATTCAGCCTGGATAGCTTGACTCCAGTGGTGTGGAGAGCCTGGGACTCACGTCTGAGCATACCCAGCCCACTCGGGGGTGAAAATTGCAAAAAACACAGTTGATGGACAGAATGTAGAACAATGTCATACATTCACCCCAGTACAAGGATCTGGGCCTAAATCCATTGTTTTTTTGCACTCCACACCACCCTGGGTTAGACACTGGCTATATACAAATCAGCTCTGAGCCTGTGCCTCATGGGAATAGTCCAGTCCGAACTACCAAGCCATGTCTTTCCCAGACTGGAATCAAGCATCCAAGGACCGGTTTATAGATATCAGCCTTCATTCAGCCTGGATAGCTTGACTCCAGTGGTGTGGAGAGCCTGGGACTCACGTCTGAGCATACCCAGCCCACTCGGGGTGAAAATTGCAAAAAACACAGTTGATGGACAGAATGTAGAACAATGTCATACATTCACCCCAGTACAAGGATCTGGGCCTAAATCCATCGTTTTTTTGCACTCCACACCACCCTGGGTTAGACACTGGCTAAATGCAAATCATCTCTGACCCTGTGCCTCATGGGAACAGTCCAGTCCGAACTACCAAGCCATGTCTTTCCCAGACCGGAATCAAGCATCCAAGGACCGGTTTCTGGCTATCAGCCTTCATTCAGCCTGGATAGCTTGACTCCAGTGGAGTGGAGAGCCTGGGACTCACGTCTGAGCATACCCAGCCCACTCGGGGTGAAAATTGCAAAAAACACAGTTGATGGACAGAATGTAGAACAATGTCATACTTTCACCCCAGTACAAGGATCTGGGCCTAAATCCATCGTTTTTTTGCACTCCACACCACCCTGGGTTAGACACTGGCTATATGCAAATCATCTCTGACCCTGTGCCTCATGGGAACAGTCCAGTCCGAACTACCAAGCCATGTCTTTCCCAGACTGGAATCAAGCATCCAAGGACCGGTTTCTGGCTATCAGCCTTCATTCAGCCTGGATAGCTTGACTCCAGTGGTGTGGAGAGCCTGGGACTCACGTCTGAGCATACCCAGCCCACTCGGGGTGAAAATTGCAAAAAACGCAGTTGATGGACAGAATGTAGAACAATGTCATACTTTCACCCCAGTACAAGAATCTGGGCCTAAATCCATCGTTTTTTTGCACTCCACACCACCCTGGGTTAGACACTGGCTATATGCAAATCAGCTCTGACCCTGTGCCTCATGGGAACAGTCCAGTCCGAACTACCAAGCCATGTCTTTCCCAGACCGGAATCAAGCATCCAAGGACCGGTTTCTGGCTATCAGCCTTCATTCAGCCTGGATAGCTTGACTCCAGTGGTGTGGAGAGCCTGGAACTCACGTCTGAGCATACCCAGCCCACTCGGAGTGAAAATTGCAAAAAACACAGTTGATGGACAGAATGTAGAACAATGTCATACATTCACCCCAGTACAAGGATCTGGGCCTAAATCCATCGTTTTTTTGGACTCCACACCACCCTGGGTTAGACACTGGCTATATGCAAATCAGCTCTGACCCTGTGCCTCATGGGAACAGTCCAGTCCGAACTACCAAGCCATGTCTTTCCCAGTCCGGAATCAAGCATCCACGGACCGGTTTCTGGCTATCAGCCTTCATTCAGCCTGGATAGCTTGACTCCAGTGGTGTGGAGAGCCTGGGACTCACGTTTGAGCATACCCAGCCCACTCGGGGTGAAAATTGCAAAAAACACAGTTGATGGACAGAATGTAGAACAATGTCATACATTCACCCCAGTACAAGGATCTGGGCCTAAATCCATCGTTTTTTTGCACTCCACACCACCCTTGGTTAGACACTGGCTATATGCAAATCAGCTCTGACCCTGTGCCTCATGGGAATAGTCCAGTCCGAACTACCAAGCCATGTCTTTCCCAGACTGGAATCAAGCATCCAAGGACCGGTTTCTGGCTATCAGCCTTCATTCAGCCTGGATAGCTTGACTCCAGTGGTGTGGAGAGCCTGGGACTCACGTCTGAGCATACCCAGCCCACTCGGGGTGAAAATTGCAAAAAACACAGTTGATGGACAGAATGTAGAACAATGTCATACATTCACCCCAGTACAAGGATCTGGGCCTAAATCCATCGTTTTTTTGCACTCCACACCACCCTGGGTTAGACACTGGCTATATGCAAATCATCTCTGACCCTGTGCCTCATGGGAACAGTCCAGTCCGAACTACCAAGCCATGTCTTTCCCAGACCGGAATCAAGCATCCAAGGACCGGTTTCTGGCTATCAGCCTTCATTCAGCCTGGATAGCTTGACTCCAGTGGTGTGGAGAGCCTGGGACTCACGTCTGAGCATACCCAGCCCACTCGGGGTGAAAATTGCAAAAAACACAGTTGATGGACAGAATGTAGAACAATGTCATACTTTCACCCCAGTACAAGGATCTGGGCCTAAATCCATCGTTTTTTTGCACTCCACACCACCCTGGGTTAGACACTGGCTATATGCAAATCAGCTCTGACCCTGTGCCTCATGGGAACAGTCCAGTCCGAACTACCAAGCCATGTCTTTCCCAGACCGGAATCAAGCATCCAAGGACCGGTTTCTGGCTATCAGCCTTCATTCAGCCTGGATAGCTTGACTCCAATGGTGTGGAGAGCCTGGGACTCACGTCTGAGCATACCCACCCACTCGGGGTGAAAATTGCAAAAAACACAGTTGATGGACAGAATGTAGAACAATGTCATACATTCACCCCAGTACAAGGATCTGGGCCTAAATCCATCATTTCTTTGCACTCCACACCACCCTGGGTTAGACACTGGCTATATGCAAATCAGCTCTGACCCTGTGCCTCATGGGAACAGTCCAGTCCGAACTACCAAGCCATGTCTTTCCCAGACCGGAATCAAGCATCCAAGGACCGGTTTCTGGCTATCAGCCTTCATTCAGCCTGGATAGCTTGACTCCAGTGGTGTGGAGAGCCTGGGACTCACGTCTGAGCATACCCAGCCCACTCGGGGTAAAAATTGCAAAAAACACAGTTGATGGACAGAATGTAGAACAATGTCATACATTCACCCCAGTTTCAAGGATCTGGGCCTAAATCCATCGTTTTTTTGCACTCCACACCACCCTGGGTTAGACACTGGCTATATGCAAATCAGCTCTGACCCTGTGCCTCATGGGAACAGTCCAGTCCGAACTACCAAGCCATGTCTTTCCCAGACCGGAATCAAGCATCCAAGGACCGGTTTCTGGCTATCAGCCTTCATTCAGCCTGGATAGCTTGACTCCAGTGGTGTGGAGATCCTGGGACTCACGTCTGAGCATACCCAGCCCACTCGGGGTGAAAATTGCAAAAAACACAGTTGATGGACAGAATGTAGAACAATGTCATACATTCACCCCAGCACAAGGATCTGGGCCTCAATCCATCGTTTTTTTGCACTCCACACCACCCTGGGATAGACACTGGCTATATGCAAATCAGCTCTGACTCTGTGCCTCATGGGAACAGTCCAGTCCAAACTACCAAGCCATGTTTTCCCAGACCGGAATCAAGCATCTAAGGACCAGTTTCTGGCTATCAGCCTTCATTCAGCCTGGATAGCTTGACTACAGTGGTGTGGAGAGCCTGGGACTCACGTCTGAGCATACCCAGCCCACTCGGGTGAAAATTGCAAAAAACACAGTTGATGGACAGAATGTAGAACAATGTCATACATTCACCCCAGTACAAGGATCTGGGCCTACATCCCTCGTTTTTTTGCACTCCACACCACCCTGGGTTAGGCAGTGGCTATATGCAAATCAGCTCTGACCCTGTGCCTCATGGGAACAGTCCAATCCGAACTACTAAGCCATGTCTTTCCCAGACCGGAATCAAGCATCCAAGGACCGGTTTCTGGCTATCAGCCTTCATTCAGCCTGGATAGCTTGACTCCAGTGGTGTGGAGAGCCTGGGACTCACGTCTGAGCATACCCAGCCAACTCGGGGTGAAAATTGCAAAAAACTCAGTTGATGGACAGAATGTAGAACAATGTCATACATTCACCCCAGTACAAGAATCTGGGCCTAAATCCATCGTTTTTTTGCACTCCACACCACCCTGGGTTAGACACTGGCTATATGCAAATCAGCTCTGACCCTGTGCCTCATGGGAACAGTCCAGTCCTAACTACCAAGCCATGTCTTTCCCAGACCGGATTCAAGCATCCAAGGACCGGTTTCTGGCTATCAGCCTTCATTCAGCCTGGATAGCTTGACTCCAGTGGTGTGGAGAGCCTGGGACTCACGTCTGAGCATACCCAGCCCACTCGGGGTGAAAATTGCAAAAAACATAGTTGATGGACAGAATGTAGAACAATGTCATACATTCACCCCAGTACAAGGATCTGGGCCTCAATCCATCGTTTTTTTGCACTCCACACCACCCTGGGATAGACACTGGCTATATGCAAATCAGCTCTGACCCTGTGCCTCATGGGAACAGTCCAGTCCGAACTACCAAGCCATGTCTTTCCCAGACCGGAATCAAGCATCCAAGGACCGGTTTCTGGCTATCAGCCTTCATTCAGCCTGGATAGCCTGACTCCAATGGTGTGGAGAGCCTGGGACTCACGTCTGAGCATACCCAGCCCACTCGGGGTGAAAATTGCAAAAAACACAGTTGATGGACAGAATGTAGAACAATGTCATACATTCACCCCAGTACAAGGATCTGGGCGTAAATCCATCGTTTTTTTTGCACTCCAAACCACCCTGGGTTAGACACTGGCTATACGCAAATCAGCTCGGACCCTGTGCCTCATGGGAACAGTCCAGTCCGAACTACCAAGCCATGTCTTTCCCAGACCGGAATCAAGCATCCAAGGACCGGTTTCTGGCTATCAGCCTTCATTCAGCCTGGATAGCTTGACTCCAGTGGTGTGGAGAGCCTGGGACTCACGTCTGAGCATACCCAGCCCACTTGGGGGGGAAAATTGCAAAAAACACAGTTGATGGACAGAATGTAGAACAATGTCATACATTCACCCCAGTACAAGGATCTGGGCCTAAATCCATCGTTTTTTTGCACTCTTCACCACCCTGGGTTAGACACTGGCTATATGCAAATCAGTTCTGACCCTGTGACTCATGGGAATAGTCCAGCTGAACTACCAAGCCATGTCTTTCCCAGACTGGAATCAAGCATCCAAGGACCGGTTTCTGGCTATCAGCCTTCATTCAGCCTGGATAGCTTGACTCCAGTGGTGTGGAGAGCCTGGGACTCACGTCTGAGCATACCCAGCCCACTCGGGGTGAAAATTGCAAAAAACACAGTTGATGGACAGAATGTAGAACAATGTCCTACTTTCACCCCAGTACAAGGATCTGGGCCTAAATCCATCGTTTTTTTGCACTCCACACCACCCTGGGTTAGACACTGGCTATATGCAAATCAGCTCTGACCCTGTGCCTCATGGGAACAGTCCAGTCCGAACTACCAAGCCATGTCTTTCCCAGACCGGAATCAAGCATCCAAGGACCGGTTTCTGGCTATCAGCCTTCATTCAGCCTGGATAGCTTGACTCCAGTGGTGTGGAGAGCCTGGAACTCACGTCTGGGCATACCCAGCCCACTCGGGGTGAAAATTGCAAAAAACACAGTTGATGGACAGAATGTAGAACAATGTCATACATTCACCCCAGTACAAGGATCTGGGCCTAAATCCATCGTTTTTTTGCACTGCACACCACCCTGGGTTAGACACTGGCTATATGCAAATCAGCTCTGACCCTGTGCCTCATGGGAACAGTCCAGTCCGAACTACCAAGCCATGTCTTTCCCAGTCCGGAATCAAGCATCCAAGGACCGGTTTCTGGCTATCAGCCTTCATTCAGCCTGGATAGCTTGACTCCAGTGGTGTGGAGAGCCTGGAACTCACGTCTGAGCATACCCAGCCCACTCGGGGGTGAAAATTGCAAAAAACACAGTTGATGGACAGAATGTAGAACAATGTCATACATTCACCCCAGTACAAGGATCTGGGCCTAAATCCATCGATTTTTTGCACTCCACACCACCCTGGGTTAGACACTGGCTATATGCAAATCAGCTCTGACCCTGTGCCTCATGGGAATAGTCCAGTCCGAACTACCAAGCCATGTCTTTCCCAGACTGGAATCAAGCATCCAAGGACCGGTTTCTGGCTATCAGCCTTCATTCAGCCTGGATAGCTTGACTCCAGTGGTGTGGAGAGCCTGGGACTCACGTCTGAGCATACCCAGCCCACTCGGGGTGAAAATTGCAAAAAACACAGTTGATGGACAGAATGTAGAACAATGTCATACATTCACCCCAGTACAAGGATCTGGGCCTCAATCCATCGTTTTTTTGCACTCCACACCACCCTGGGATAGACACTGGCTATATGCAAATCAGCTCTGACCCTGTGCCTCATGGGAACAGTCCAGTCCGAATTACCAAGCCATGTTTTCCCAGACCATAATCAAGCATCCAAGGACCGGTTTCTGGCTATCAGCCTTCATTCAGCCTGGATAGCTTGACTCCAGTGGTGTGGAGAGCCTGGGACTCACGTCTGAGCATACCCAGCCCACTCGGGTGAAAATTGCAAAAAACACAGTTGATGGACAGAATGTAGAACAATGTCATACATTCACCCCAGTACAAGGATCTGGGCCTAAATCCCTCGTTTTTTTGCACTCCACACCACCCTGGGTTAGACACTGGCTATATGCAAATCAGCTCTGACCCTGTGCCTCATGGGAACAGTCCAGTCCGAACTACCAAGCCATGTCTTTCCCAGACCGGAATCAAGCATCCAAGGACGGGTTTCTGGCTATCAGCCTTCATTCAGCCTGGATAGCTTGACTCCAGTGGTGTGGAGAGCCTGGGACTCACGTCTGAGCATACCCAGCCCACTCGGGATGAAAATTGATAGGCCTGCACCATCGACTCAAGGTTCCCCAGCGTTCCTCCACTTTGATTACTTTTTTCTGGGACCTTTTGAGAAGCAAACCCAAGCTGAGTTAGCCAATCCTCTTCTTCACACAATATTACTGTTGTGTCTGGTGCAGATGATCCGGTTGCTGGTGTCGTTAACGGCTGAGAGGGAAAATCACTCACTTCTGCCACAGCCACAGATGCAGAAGTGGATATTTTTGATTCCGGATGGCCTGCTGATGCTGATGTACTGCATTTTCCTTCAATTTCCTGCCGTTCTCTTTCAAACCGAGTGGCTGACACAGCTAGCCAATGTTTGTACTTTGTAACATCTGCGTCATCAAAAGGAAAGAATACTCTGCCTGCCACTGCCTTTTTGTACTGTGGATCCAGAATAGTAGCAGAATTGTAATGCTGTTCTGTGTGGATCTTTTCAAGACGTTCATCGCGAAGTAGGCGCTGTAATAACTTCTCCGCCTTCAGTTGGTGCTCTAGCATGCGCAACAATGGGATAGCTTTTCCCAAATTACAGTCCTCCCTGCTGACTTCACGCATGAAGACCTCAAAAGGACGAAGCATGTCTGTCAGGCTTTTAACTAGCTCCCATTGCTCCACCTGTATCCTCATGTCTATCATAGGTGTACCCAGTTTAAAGAAATACTGATCGACTACCGCATACTGCTCATACAGACGCTCAAGCATGTAGAAGGTTGAGTTCCAATGTGTTACCACCTCCTGGATGAGTGCTTTCACTGGCACTTTACGTTCATGTTGCAGGCACCTCAGCGGATTCCGGGCCTTTAAAGAATGGTTGAAATGTGTGCACATTCTTCGGCAGGTGGTCAGTAACTCGGAGACTGGACTTTCTTCACTCAAGAATTTTTTAACAACCAGGTTTATACAGTGCGCCAAACACGGCACTCTGAAATAGTTACCCTTATCCATGGCCTTAACTACATTGGCGCCATTATCCGTGGATTCTTTACTCGATCGACGGCACGCCATATCCCGGCACCGCCGCAGAAACCATCTCCACCTTGGGGCAGCTTTCTTTATCAGTCGTCCTTTTGTACTTCTGGGACCATCATACCCAGACTAATTATCAGCCGGTTCATGTAGCGTCTATCCAGCAATCATTACAGATATTTTTCTGTCTATGCAGAACTACCGACTACTAATGTATCTATAAAAATCGTTGAACAACCGTTTATCTTCATGCCCTCTTAATTGAGTACCGGCACCTGAACACATTTCAAAAGATACTTTGCTGATATATTAAAGAAATCCAGTTTGTCCATACGCCCCAATTGTTTATGCCACTTCGAGCACAGGAATCATTTCCTAATTACACAGGTACATTGTTACTGTGTCATCTATCTGAAGATAACATCCTTCGGTTGCTTTTGTCTAATTGTAACTTGCGGCTCCTGAAGAAGGCGTTTTCGCCGAAACGCGCGTCGAGTAATTTTGCTGCATTTTTTATTGTAGACACTGTTGAGTTATGTTGGTGTCTTTTTATCTTATAAAGAGTGTATATTGTGTCATTTTATGTAAGTGTTTGTCATATAACTTGAACACCTTGTTCTTTATATGATTTTTAATATGTTAATTAAAATCATGATCAATTTTTATTAATGTTCTCTTTTGACTGTTTGCCTACTCCTAGTCTTACTTGGTCCAATTATCTGTGGTCTGCCACTCAGATTGCCTAGGAAGTTTTTGTACACATAGCCATTATCCGTGGAAACATAACCAATCATGCGTTTTCTTGGGGACAGCCATTGAAAGACCTTTGTGTTAAACTCATGCACAATGTTGTCTCCTGTATGATTTTTCTCCATGGCAAACATGGCTAGTGTTGCATGTTTCCAAGCAGCTTTATAAACTTTGTCTGTGTCAACACCTGCGCTTAGCTTTGCTTTAACCCCTGAAAAATAGACCCAGTGTGCAGTGATGCACATGTAATCAAGGGCTTGGCAACTGGTCCACATGTCTGTTGTCAGATGTATAGTGTGAACAGCACTCTTCTGCAAAGCTGCCCCAATCACCTCCAGCACATCTTCATGTAGTGCTGGAACCGCACCTCTGGCAAAATAGAACCGGCTAGGAACCTTCCATTTAGGGCAGAGAGTTGCCACCATTTCAAGAAAACCCACCCTTTCCACAAAAGAAAAAGGGAGAAGGTCCAGCGCTAGCATTTTAGCCAGCTTAGTGTTATACAGACGCGCCGTTGGGTGGTTGTTTTCAAATGGCGCATCTGAAAACAACATGCTTCTAATGGTGGGCTGGACCATTTTACGGAATGATGATGACTTCTTCGACCCAGTTAAGCTCAGTGATGATGAACTTTTTCGCATTGGTGTCTCACTCTCTCCCACACTCTTGGTGTGGCTCATATATCTTGCAGGGGGTGTGCTGCTGACAGGGGTACTGGGTGTAACTGAAGGACTGTTTGACGCTTCTTCCTCCTCGTCATCATCAGATGAAACATCAACGGATACAATTTGTTGACTTGCAATTCGTGCTGCCTTGATCTCCCTTAGGTGCGCATGCCATTTGACAGTGTGATGTCTCTCAAGATGACCTCTCTGGCCTCCAGTACCATAGTTGGTACCAAGCTTACCACGACTAACTCGAACCTTACAAATGGTACAAATGGCTATGTTTTCCCTTGTTGGGCTAACACTAAAGAAGTCCCAAACTGCGGACTTCAAATGTCTGTGGGGGGCGGAGGAGGCGATACTGGGAATGCTAATGCCAGGTGAAGTGGAGGATGTGTGTTGCCGAAATTTAGTACGTTGTGCACTTACAGCACCACTAATTGAGGAAATGGAGGTTCAGGTGGATGGAGGTCCCTTCTGGCGAGAAAATATGGAAGCTGTAGGTGGTGGTGTACTAGTTAACTGCATTGGTGGTGGTCCCATTGACACGTCGCCAACATCACGCTCAGCAGCATTTCGGGATAGGGTAAAATTGTCTGTTTGCTGCATGCCCACTGAGGCTGGAGTGATGTCTATGATGACTGCGTTGTCGTCGTGAGAGTCTTCATCAGCAGGAGTATACGCCACGTCTTGTTCAGCTTCATCATCACACTCAATAACTATGAGACTTTCAGGGACCTTCCTTTTACGCTTAGCTACCTTTGTCAGATCATGGTGTGCCAAACTCTCAGACAGGCCTGGTGGTTCCCAATTTTCATTCATATCATCAGAAGGAAGGGGGATTGAAGAAGATATAGACACCATCCTTGATCTTTTCCCTGCTGAGGATCTGGAAGACAATGAATCATCAGGAGGAGTGGCTTCCTCATATAGTTCAAGTTCAAGTTCGAGAATTTATATAGCGCACTACTCACCCAGAGGGTCTCAAGGCGCTTGGGGAGGGGGTTCATTATTTGTCGAATGGCCAGGTTTTAAGTTCTTTTCTGAAGGAGATGTGGTTCTGTGTAAGGCGGAGGTGAGTGAGGAGTGAGTTCCAGGTCTTGGCCGCCAAGTAGGAGAAGGATCTACCTCCCATGGTGGATCTTTGGATACGCGGAACTGTGGCGAGGCCTTGATTGGAGGATCTCAGTTGGCGGATGGGTGTGTAGAAGGATAGTCGAGTGTTGAGGCATTCGGGGCCTAGTTAGTAGAGGGCCTTGTGTGCGTGGGTGAGGAGACGGAATGTTATTCTCTTGTTGACGGGAAGCCAGTGGAGGTCTTTCAGGTGGCCGGTAATGTGATCTTGGTGAGGGATGTCCAAATTAAGTCTTGCTGATGCATCTTGGATGCGTTGGAGTTTTTTTTGTAATTTGGCTGTAATTCCGGCGTAGAGGGTGTTTCCGTAGTCTAGTCGACTCGTAACCAGTGCGTGGGTGACAGTCTTTCTTGTCTCGGCGGGGATCCAGTGGAAGATTTTTTTGAGCATACGAAGTGTGTTGAAGCAGGAGGATGAGACGGCGTTGACTTGATTGGTCATCGAGAGTGAAGAGCCTAGGATGAATCCAAGGTTACCTGCGTGGTCCGTGGGTATGGGTGCTGAGCCCAGATCCGAAGGCCACCATGAGTTGTCCCAGGCAGAGGGGGTTGAACCTAAGATGAGCACTTCCGTTTTGTCTGAGTTAAGTTTAAGGCGGCTGTCTTTCATCCATACGGCTACATCTTTCATGCCATATGATACCTCGGCTTGAATGTCGATTTCCTGATGTGCCCCTACTTCGGGAGGAACAACTATTGTGTGCACTTGTGCCGCTCCATGCACCTCTGCTTGCGCCTCTCCTTGCGCCGCCTCTCCTTCCACATGTACTTGGGCTTGTACTTGCACATGTGGTTGTTGTTGCGGCTGTGGTTGTTGAACACTCGTCAGATGAGTTACAACAACCTGTGTTGATTAAGGGATGCTGCTACTTTCTTGCGATGGGCCAACATCACTGGTTGATGGTGATTGAACAACTATACTGGCTGCCTCTGCAGCACTCAAGGGCTTGGACTTAAGTTAGCGTGGTGGTGGTGGCACTGAGCCCAATGGAGCGGAGGTGCTGCTCCCAGCTTGGTCCCCAGCAGACGCCGCTGCTGCTGCAGGCGTACTTTTTTTTCCCAAAAAAAATGTGGCGGTCGGCACACGAGACTCCTTGGTAAGTGGCGCCACTTGCTTCTTCTGCTCCTTACTGGCAACTTTCTTGCTCGAGGAGCTACGGGCAACTTTTTTTGGGGCCATCTTCTTCAGATGTCAGAACAGCAGGCCGCAGTTGCACAAGTTGCAGAGTTGTCTGTGGCCACACGTGACGTTTTGCTGCACACACCGCAGCAGGACTTCTTCCTGGCACTGATGAGGAACGATGAGGCTGATGATTCGTCTTTCTGCACCTAAAAGCAAATGAAGCCAGAGGAACATCAGTTAAATAAATGTTGCATATGTAGCGCTTCAATTAATAGTTTGCAAGTAAGCATTTTTATTATACCCACCCCCCAAAATGGAAAGACCAATAAAATGCACTACTGACAGAGTACCCCTGGGCATAATGGATGAAAGCATGGCAGACTGGGTGCAGGCCTATGACACAATAAAGCACAATGCCTGGCTTCAAAATGGCCCCTAGACCCCCACCCACATGGCCAGGCCCTGCCTGTACCAGGCCTCAAAATGGCCCCCACCCACATGGCCATGCCCCATCAACACCCCAAAAAATCAAAAAACACAAAAATCACCACAATCCAATGCCATCAATGCCCTCCATGATGTTTACATTAAAGAGACCCCACAGAAAGACTAGGCCCATGCACCACTGAGTACCCCTGGGCAAAAGGCCCCAACAACAGCCAAAAAATCGAAAAACACACAAAAATCACCACAATCCAATGCCATCCATGCCCTCCATGATGTTTACATTAAAGAGACCCCACAGAAAGACTCAGTCCATGGACCACTGAGTACCCCTGGGCAAAAGGCCCCAACAACAGCCAAAAAATTGAAAAACACACACAAATCACCACAATCCAATGCCATACATGCCCTCAATCATGTTGAAATCCAAGACACCCCATAGAAAGACTCGGTCCATGCATCACTGAATACCCCTGGGCATAATGGATGAAAGCAAGGCACATTAGATGCAGGCCTATGGCACAAAGCACACTGCCTGGCTTCAAAATGGCCCCTTGCCCCCACCACATGGCCAGGCCCTGCCTGTACCAGTCCTCAAAATGGCCCCCACCCACATGGCCATGCCCCATCAACACCCCAAAAAATCGAAAAACACACAATAATCACCACAATCCAATGCCATCCATGCCCTCCATGATGTTTACATTCAAGACACCCCACAGAAAGACTAGGCCCATGCACCACTGAGTACCCCTGGGCAAAAGGCCCCAACAACAGCCAAAAAATCGAAAAACTCATAGAAATTACCACAATCCAATGCCATCCATGCCCTCAATGATGTTTACATTAAAGAGACCCCACAGAAAGACTAGGCCCATGCACCACTGAGTATCCCTGGGCATAATGGATGAAAGCAAGGCACATTGGATGCAGGCCTATGGCACAAAGCACACTGCCTGGATTCAAAATGGCCCCTTGACCCCCACCAAATGGCCAGGCCCTGCCTGTACCAGTCCTCAAAATGGCCCCCACCCACATGGCCATGCCCCATCAACAGCCAAAAAAATCGAAAAACACACAATAATCACCACAATCCAATGCCATCCATGCCCTCCATGATGTTTACATTCAAGACACCCCACAGAAAGACTAGGCCCATGCACCACTGAGTACCCCTGGGCAAAAGGCCCCAACAACAGCCAAAAAATCGAAAAACTCATAGAAATTACCACAATCCAATGCCATCCATGCCCTCAATGATGTTCACATTAAAGAGACCCCACAGAAAGACTAGGCCCATGCACCACTGAGTACCCCTGGGCATAATGGATGAAAGCAAGGCACATTGGATGCAGGCCTATGGCACAAAGCACACTGCCTGGATTCAAAATGGCCCCTTGACCCCCACCAAATGGCCAGGCCCTGCCTGTACCAGTCCTCAAAATGGCCCCCACCCACATGGCCATGCCCCATCAACACCCCAAAAAATCGAAAAACACACAAAAATCACCACAATCCAATGCCATCCATGCCCTCCATGATGTTTACATTAAAGAGACCCCACAGAAAGACTCAGTCCATGCACCACTGAGTACCCCTGGGCAAAAGGCCCCAACAACAGCCCAAAAAATCGAAAAACACACAAAAATCACCACAATCCAATGCCATCCATGCCCTCCATGATGTTTACATTAAAGAGACCCCACAGAAAGACTCAGTCCATGCACCACTGAGTACCCCTGAGCAAAAGTCCCCAACAACAGCCAAAAAAATCGAAAAACACACAAAAATCACCACAATCCAATGCCATCCATGCCCTAAATGATGTTGAAATTCAACAAAACAGTTGCATCATGCACCCATAACTAACCCTGGTCCTACTGGATACTGTGGCTACCCACAATATATTTTATTTAATGTTCTGAAAAAGTTCCAAAATTGCAGTTGCAGCAACTGTAATGCCCCAAACAAACAGGTTACAACAGCAACTTACTTGTGAAATTTCTATTCCAAAAGTGATCCAAAGAAAGTCACAAAGGCCTCAAATCCAAATATCCAGCAGCATCCACAAAAACGAATCCTTCCAGGTCAAGATCCAAATCAAAGTGACCAGGACATGAACAAAGCACTGGGAGGAGCCTGCTGGACAGGAACAGGAAGTTGGAGACTGTGGGGCACTTCCTTCCTCCCACCCCCCCCAAAATGGACTCCTTGCAAAAAAAAGTGCAGGCAATTGTCCAACTGAGGAGTTATTCTGATAAAAACTCATCATTTTCAGAAGGTTTATGCTGCCTGCTGGTGGATTTCTTGTGCAGAATTGCAAATGTTGCAATTTCGCAAACGCGAGATTGTCGCTGCCCGCCGCATCTACGTATTCGCAAGTGTTTACTCCCGCGATGCGTGATCACGGGCCTTTATGACGTACTTGCGTTGACAAACTCTCACTGTGCAACGTGGCACGCCGCAATGACATAATCGCGGTCGACAAACTCCCGCGGGATCCCGCAGCAAGTTCAAAAATGGCGCAGCACCCGCAAACTTGGAGAAAAACAACTCTTCAAACGCTGAATGACGGTAAGTGAACGCCGCGCGCCGCAATATTGTATTTGTCAAGCATGACCAAGCATCCACTTCGTGCGAATTCGCGAATTTTCAGCAATTTCGCGGGAGTTTGCGGATTGCGAATTTGCCGAATATCCGTGAATTCCGTGAGCAGAACAAATTTTACGCCCAAGCTTAATCAGAACGAGTTTCCTTTCTTTGGAGATCGCAGCAACACGCGACGGGTAAGCTAACATATATATATATATATATATATATATTTATACACACATACATACATACATACATACATACATACATACATATAACCTATTGGCGGTCGGCAGTAGGTAGTTATAGTTAGGATCTATTTTCCATAGGAAATCAGCAACATTCTAATTGGATTAACTTTGGAGCAGGTTGATGAATCTTCACAAAATTTTCAAAACTCGTGGGGCGCTCAGGTCCGCTCCTAACCTGGAAGTGTCGGGGTGATTCGTCAAGCGGGGGCCAAGAAAAAAGGGGGTCCCAAAACTTGTTTTCCCATGCAATTTCCAATAGGACCTTTAGCCACAGCTACAGCCTGAAGTGCTAAACGGAATTACGCCAAATTTGGCAGAGATGTAGTCCTCAGTTCAGACTTGTGCCTTTTTCTTAAATGTTGTCCATCTGTTCAGTAGTTCCTGAGAAAATTATAGTTAAAAGCAAATATATCTCTGTGAGCGCGGTGGATCAGCTGACTCTGAGCGCACTGTGAGCCCAGCATAAGCGCAGCCTTCCGATCACGTGCTGAATGCTAATTGGCTGTCAAGTGGTTGTCAACATTCGAAACCAGGAACTGTTGGCAGCCATTTTATGCCACGGTAGAAGCAAGGCTGAAGAAGTCAGTGGAACAAGTGTGCAAAATGTAAAAAGGGGGTGGGGTAAAAATACTTTGACCCTCTAGAGGTGCTTAGGGGGTGCCAGAAGAACCCCCAGGGCCCACTAAATTACTATAGGGTGCACGGACTCTGCCGTGAAAAAGTAAAAAAAGAAAACTGAGTTTTTTATATAATTAGCCACCGGGGGCTAAATCCCGGGGACAAAATTATGAATTTTTATGGGGGATCCGGAGGGGCACCGGGGACCATCACCCCCGGTGCTATAAAACAAATGGTTGGGGGGACTCAAAGGCCACCAGAGCCCCGGGATAACCACTCCCCGGGGCTTTGTGTTTTGTGAGAGGGGAGCTGCGTGGCCTCCCACCTGGAGCCCTCAAGGGCCCTGTGGACCTCCACCCCCCAGGGCCAGCTCCTGCAGTGTTTCGGGGTGCATACACCAAGGACACTGCTGTTTGCTGTGAGAGGGTGGGAGTCTTGAGTCTCCTGCTCTCCGATAGCAAACTTGGTTTGGATTTTGAAAGTTAGAGCAGGGAAACAAAACCATATTGCTTTTCCACATGGGGAACTGCATGTTAGCAGTTCCCCATGTGGAAAACCAATGCCGGCTCCCGAAGGACGCTTGGAGCTGGCTGGGACCATGGGGGCATTGGGACTCCCCTTACTGTCCCCAACATTTTATATAAGCCTCGGGGAATGGAGTCCCCGGGGATATTAGAAATTACTGATAGGGTCTTTTTTTTACAGTAAAATTAGGAGTAACGCATCCAGCGATGCTCAGTGTGGCCCCCTGGTGTGTACGTGATAGATGCACGATTCATAATCTGTAGGGTGCGCGATTCCAGTGTGTTTGGTGCACGACTTCTAAGCGATGGGTGCACGAGTCTAAAGAGTTGGGTGCGCGACTCCAAGCAAAAAATTACACATTTATTTTTAGATATACATGCAGCTTTTGTGTTTAGTTCTTAGGTGGCTCTAAAAAGAGCCCTTATGTTTATCGAGAGATTTTGGTACCTACAAGTAAGTACCTATGCCGAGTCTAAAGTTCAAGAGGAAGACTCTATTACCCTCATCTGTAAAATGTAGACCATCTCTCCTATAGATGCCATGCATATTGAAACGCAGATTGTTGTGGTAGTCTTGAAGAAAAGCAGAAACAGATTTATTCACATGTTGCCTAGCTTTCTCAATCTGTGGACAAAATTAATTGGACAAGTTCCATTTCTGCCTTTGGCATATGTTAGAATAGACAAAGGCAGTTTGGGGGAAAAGTGTCATCAATTCTCCAAAGTTGTCCTTCATAAGCATTTCCAGACCTACCCCAGTCAAAAGTGCCTAGGCCATTGCCACCACAGTGCACAATTATGAGGTCTGGGAAGATGCAAATGGATTTTACCAATTGCATCAATTGGTGGCACTTTAACCATCTTTGTCCAATCTATTTAATGTCTACATTTGGTAAACTTAAGTATTTGTGAATGTGTTTGTTTTCTGCATACCTTTGGCTCCAGAAAATATAGCTGTGTCCCACAATCCACACTCTAAGCATCATGAAGGGAGGTCTGGATGCACTCAGATAGTCTCTGTAAATGAAATGGCAGTTTGAAAAGTAAGATTTTTCTAAAATGGTGGATAAGATGTAGTTCTGAAAAAGAAAATAAATGATTCGTTGTTTGAGAACATTCTACACTGAAAACTAGGGTGCATGTTTCTGTTTTTTAAAAGCATGTTTCTTATTGGTTAACAAAATCTGATTGAAAGGAACATTACATAGGATAAGCTGATATGTTGAAAAGTCAAGCACACTTGCTGTTTTGATTAGCAACATTGTGTGGTGAACTTTTGACCTATTTGCTCAGTTAAGAGCTCCATGAAATGTTTCTATGGTAACAGGCAGAAGGCAGATTGTGGGCAGGGTTGAAATTTATGTCAATTGAAAAGGGTTGGAATGTGTACCCAATAGAAAAGAAATGTGTGTTTGCTTTTGAAGTAATGTGGGAAGCAACGTGATTTGATGATTACATGTATATGTGTACAAAATGAGAGGGAGAATTTGCCATTCTTTGGTTTTGCTGACAGGTGCACTGTACAGAGATTCTGTATAAGAAACCCTGGTGTGTGACTGAGATACATCCTCATCTACAAAACAATTTGAAAGATGAGTTATTAATTTGCGAGGGGATGTTTGTGGTGCATTTTGATTTTAATGAGACTAATGTGTTTCTCCTGCTAAAGTGTAGGGAGTATTTTTTTTCTAGAATCTTATTGTGAGTGTGTGTGAATTTAGAAACAATTGTGAGATAAGCATTTGTGTATTTGATGTCTTTGCAGAGAGGTAACTGTTTAAAAATCTGTGCTGTTCTCATGTTTTGGTAGAATTAGAAACCAGTCATTGATTATGTACTTGCAAAATGAGTCAAGTTTCTACACTAAAATGCAATACTCGTTCTATACTTTGAAATGTGTTTTGGTAAAATGCAAGGGATAGTGGGCCATATTACCAAGCAATAGCGATAATTATTGCTAATGCTTGGTTAGTGACAAAAATTTACCGCTGCGCTGCGGCGATTTTTATCGCAGATAAACCTTGGTATTACCAAGGTTTATCGCAAATGCGATAAAAAACGGCCGCAATGCATGAATATCGCTGAAAAGGCAGCGATATTCATGCATTACCGAGCTAATGCTCTTAGCCATGTTATCCACCTCCCATTGGATAACATGGCTAAGAACTGCTCAGGGCAGGTGTTAGCTTTTGGAGATATTCGCGCTTAGCGCGAATATCTCCAAAAGTTGGTAATAGGAGATAGCGATGTTAGCGACTGTTTCCAGTCGCTAACATCTTGGCACGCCCACTTTGCATGTCATTAGTGATAAATATCACTGACATGCAAAGTGGGGCCCAAGATGGTCGCTATCTCCTACTAGCTGTCGCTAACTGGTGTTAGCGACAGCTAGGTAATAGGGAGATATTTTTATCTCTGCTTTCTTGGCTTTTAAAGCCAAAAAAGCGGAGATAAACTCCCTTGATAATATGCCCCAGTGTTCTTTGTCTAGAATCACACAGTGAGTATGTGTGCATTTAGGAATCATTCTGAGAAAAGTACTCTATACTAATGTGCAGTAGAAAATGTTGTGGAATGTGTACAGTTAAGTAAATGTGTTTTTATAAAATGTAAGGGATAGTGTTGCTTGTGTAGCAACACACAGTGAGTCTGTGTACATTTAGGAATCATTCTGAGAGAATTATTTTGGCATTTCATGTGTTTGCAGACATATAACTGATTAAAAACCTATTCTGTTCTCATATTTTGGTAGGATTAGAAACCAGTCATTGTTTATATATTTGTAAAATGAGTCAGGCTCCTATACTAATATGGAGTACCGTTTCCAGACTAGTAAATGTGTTTTGGTATTATCCAAGGTATAGTGTTTGTTGTCTAGAATCACAATGTGAATCTGTGTGTATTTAGGAATGATTCTGAGAGAAGCAGTTTGGTACTTGACTGTTGTTGCAATCCCATAGTGAGTCTTTCAGTACCATGCATTAATCCATTCACTAAAGTAAAACTCAATCAATTATGAATTCACCCAGTGTCTCTCCTCATAGTACCGTAATCATTCAGTCATTAAGCATGTACTCATGCAGTGAGCCAGGCTTTAGAGCATGAGGTGCTTCAAACTGCTATGCACTATGCATGTAGTGGTGTAACCAATTTCACACTTGTGCTTCAGGCCTACAATTCCCCAATCACTATCCATACACTCCAGCAAACACAGTGTGACTGCTGTTGCAATCCCATAATGACTCTTTCAGTACTATGTAGTAATCTATTCACTAAAGTAAAAGTCAACCAATTAAGAATTCACCCAGTGCCTCTCCTTATAGTACTGTAATCTTTCACGCAGTAAGCATGTACTCATGCAGTGAGCCAGACTTTAGGGCATGGAGTGCTTCAAACTGCTATGCATGTAGTGGTGTAACCACCATCACACTTGTGCTTCAGGCCTACAATTCCCCTCTCACTATCCATACACTCCAGCAAACACAGTGTGGCTGCTGTTGCAATCCCATAGTGAGTCTTTTAGTACCATGTAGTAAATCATTCACTAAAGGAAAAGTAAACCAATTAAGAATTGCCCGGAGGGAGGAGCTTCGCGCGCATCAGTGATGGCCGCGTGAGCACAGGGCTCCCGAGGACCCTCGCTGCCTCCCGCATTTATCCTGGATAATATCCTGATTTGATGGAAGGTCATTGAAGACACAGCCCGGCTGATGTACTAGCAGGCTTCTGGGCCGGAATCGGACGCAGAGTCCCCGAGTTACGCCATCCTGAAGTTTGTGGCCTTCTCCATGGAATCGCCTGGGCCTTGAGTATTGGCTCTACCCGGGTCGTAACTCAACAACAACGGCTGGCGGGGATCAGTACACAGCCTCACTTCACTTTCGGTGTCGTTTCTCCTGCGCACAGTCTCCTTCTGCCGGGTGACGGCTGATCGGGCTGGTTCCTTTGCCAGTTCATTGGGCTTGGAGCTAGCGACAGTTTGGCTGTGGACTCGAATTGACTCAACTTTGCCTCTGGTGTTCTAGTGGGTGAATCCTAAGTAGCCATTTGGACCAGATCCCAAGCCTCCCTTCGGGGACCCGGCTCGCCATGACGGGCAAGCCCGAGGGTGAAAAACGGAAAGTCAAGACCAACTTCCGAGGAGGCTCAACCCAGACGAATGTCATGGACCGCTACACACTTTCTAAAGCTTCCCCCGGTGGCACGCCTAAGACCCGGGAAGAGGCTGTCGACGATCCCGCTGTATCGGTGGAATTAACGCTACAGGACGTGATGGGTGCCATTGCTGGTATCACGTCCTCTATCGGCCAACAATATGAAGCCCTGGCTCTAAAGCTGGACACGGTGGCCATTGATGTCAACCTCATTCGAACCGATTTGGCCAAGACGAACGAGAGGGTGAAGTCACTTGACATAAAGACATCCTGCCTCACAACGGATGTTTCCGACTTGCAAACAGAAGTGCGGAACCTCAGAACTGCCAATGACTTCTTTGCTCGTCGCTTGGGGGATTTTGAGGGCCGTGCACGGCGCAACAACGTGCGTATTATTGGGGTCCCGGAAGACTCTAGTCCACTCTCCACTGATCTTCGAGTGGAGGACCTTATCCTCAATCATCTTGCTCCCAAGGGCCTGAGCAAATTCTTCGCCATTGAACGTGCACATAGGGTGCCGGGGGGGGCAGGCGAAGCCCGGTTTTCCCCCCCGTCCGATTATCGCACAGATCTTCAACTTCAGAGATCGCAACGCCATTTTGCAGGCGGCACGGACGGGCGGTCCTACGCAGTTCGAGAACGCTGCTGTGAACTTTTATCCAGACTTTTCTCAATCGGTCCAGAAACAACGAATGGGTTTTCAAGGGGTGAAACGGCGGCTTAGAGACATGGAGTTAAAATACGCGATGTTGTTCCCGGCCCGACTGCATGTTGAGTACGACAATCGAACATTCTTTTTTGTCCGGCCTGAGGACGCAAGTGATTGGTTGAACACTTTACCGGCTCGCCGTGCTGGCCAGGACCATACTGGTGGCGCTGATGGGGGCCTAATGGACCAGGAATGACTATGACGTCCGTATCCGGAACACTATTCCTTATGAACAGCTGAGGCTCACTGACTTCTTTGATCATTCCCTTCGTATCCTGGGAGGTAGCGGGGATGGCGGGACCCTTTCCTCCTCTGGGGCTTCTTTGTGTAGATTAGTTGTTTGTTTGTGTTTGTTAGGGCAACATGCACACTGCAAATTGGGGTGGCTTCTGAGTCTGTGCAGGGGTGCAGGGTGGGGGGAGTTGTGTTGGGAACATTGAGGGGAGGGAGGGAAATGTGTTGGGGTTGTTCGGTTTTTCTTTTTCAAGGCAAAGAACTTTCACTATTTCTGACATTGATGTGGTGCTCGTTTTGAGATGGGAGTTCATAGTGGATTCGGATGGGGGGTAGGGGGTTGAAGGTACTGTGCTGGAATGTGAATGGGTTGGGTGATCGGATAAAGAGGGGGGTAGTTGCGCAGCTTTTGAGGCGCCTCTCGCCTGACGTTGTTTTGCTACAAGAGACGCACTTGAGTGGGAATACTTGCCACGCCCTTAATAGACAGGGTTTCCGTCTTGTCGCCCATTCTGGATTTACATCTAGTTCTAGAGGGGTGGGCATATTGCTTAGGACTTCCCTCCCTTTCGAAGTTGATGATGTGGTCCTCGATGTCAGGGGTTGATATGTTGCACTTGTCGGGCGGTGGGAGGGAAAGACGGTCTCGTTAGTGTCGGTGTATGTTCCTCCTGGCCTGCAATCCACGACATTTGCTGACTTGAGGCGGGTGGTTTTGGGTCTCCTGGAGGGTGTTTTGATATTGGGTGATGACTTTAACTCCGTTGTTTCTGGCAGAGCGGATCGCTATCCGCCCAGAGACCTTCCTGCTGCGCAATCCTGGTTGGGTGACTTTCTGGAGACATTTGGGCTTCTGATTGTTGGAGGCTAATTCATCCTGAGCAGAATCAGTTTACCTTCCACTCGGGAGCACATGGTAGTCTTTCTAGACTGGATTATATCCTGATACCGGCTGCCCTGTCCCCTTCGATTGGAGAGATTAGACACCTGGCTCGGGGTATATCAGACCATTCCCCTATCTGGTTTCATTTTCATCTTAACACAGGCGCTGCTGGGAGGGTAGCCCCGATTAACCCCTGGTATCTTCTTAACCCCAAAACCGCACTGAATTGATTAAATCATTTGATCTGTATTTTGCTGAAAACGTGGGTTCTGTGTCCTCACCTGTTTCGTTGTGGGAAGCTTTCAAAACCGTTATCAGGGGCCAGGCATTGTCCTTGATTGGGTGTGCCAAGAAATGTAAGAATGAGGCAATTGTTCATCTCGAGACTGAAATTACAGACTTGGAGACTGCATTGGAGCGAGATGTGACTCGAGAAGCATTGCATGTTCTCCACCTTAAGCAATTGGAATATAAAACTTTGGTTACTGATGCGGCGAGGATGATGAGTAGGGAACAGCAGGGACGGTTATATGATGTAGGTCAGTGTTTCCCAAACTGGGGTCCGCGGACCCCCAGGGGTCCGTGACACATTCCCTGGGGGTCCGTAGGCAACAGTTTCAAAAGCACAGAAAAGTTTCTTGTATAATTAGCAGCTTTCCAGCAACAATAAAAGTGTCAAGATCATGCCAGTGATTAATGTACCTGCTGGAGCGTGAGGAGAGTTTTGTTCAGTGGCAGCTTTGACTTAACTAATGTAGCACAGAGGGTTAATGTGCCTACTGCAAAGAACGTGTAAAATGCATTTTAAAACGCAGTATTTTATGTGCATAGGTTCGTGGTTACTGCTTTTGTCACAGAGATTCTTTAGTTACTGTGCACTTCACAAGTGACAATTGTAATGTAGCAGAGGGACCTATAATAAACTGTCATCAAAGAGCTGCTTGCAAACTGCATGGTACCAGTCAGTAACTTATGTTTTTCCCCAGTTATTCATTATCCTGATGCTGCTAAAAAGGTTTATGTGTGTGGAAATAAATTTTTAATGTTAAAGTCAGTGCTAGCCACCGTGTCATGTTCTGAATCCTGAGTTTGTGCTTTTCCAGACCAAGCACTCTTTAAACATTTTATATACACACTGATTTACATGTATGATTCAATGTCTCTTTATGTGTGTGATGTACAGTGCTCTGGCATCCTACAATGGTATGAGAGATGCTATAAAACAAATGAAATGCATGTGACAGAGGGGCTATTACTTCAATATAAAATACTAAGGGCCAGATGTATGATCTGTTTTATATGTGCGAACGGGTTCGGGAACCCGTTTGCGCATGCAAAAACCTATTGGGCCATGTACATTGCCTATTTCGCGAGTTGCAATTTGTTTGCGACTCGCTAAATACGTTTTGCAACTTGCTATTTGGAAGGGGCATTTCCTTCCAAATAGCGAGTCTCAAAACCAGGTACAAATGGTTTGCGGTCGCAAAACATTCGCAATTACCACCTACTTCAAGTAGATGGTAATGCATTTGCAAATGGGAAGGGGTCCTCAGGGGACCCCTTCCCCTTTGCAAATACATGCAAAATTATTTTTTAAGGGCAGGCAGTGGTCCCAGGGACCTCTGCCTGCCCTTAGAAAATGAAACGAAAATGGTTTCATTTCCTTTTTCTTTAAATGCATGGTAAATGGGCTGCATTTTCTTTTTAAAACTGCTTTATTTAAAAGCAGTCCCAGACATGGTGGCCTGCAGAGCCCAGCAGGCCACCATACCTGGGAGGGCTAGCATTCCCAATGGGCTCCCAAATTGCGAGAGGCTCATTAATATTAATGAACCTCGCAATTTGCGACCCCATTGGGAATCCCAAACCGTGTTAAACACACTGTTGTACATTTCATTTAGTGGCTCGCAATTTGCCACTTGCCCTGTGTCGCCAATTGCGAGGGGCTAAATGAAATGGTCGTACATCTGGCCCCAAAATCCTTAGTACTTTGAGTAGTTGTTTTGTATGCACACGTGTGTATTTTTTTCGAATTACTGTTTCAATATTCGAAATTTAACTCGTACAAATTGCTTGGGGGTCCCCGGCTTCAAGTGGTGACTCAATGGGGGTCCTCAGGAGTCAAAATTTTGGGAACCACTGATGTAGGTGATAAAGCAGGAAAATTGATTGCCTGGCTGGATAGAAAGGAGAGAGCGAGTCGTGTGGTTCCTGTGATTGAGAAATTGGATGGTGTGCGCGTGACGGACCCTGTTGAAATTGTTGAATGTTTTGCTGGTTATTTCCGAGAGGTATATACCTCGGTGTCCGATAGGCCCGAGGAGGACTCTCAATTGTTGCTTAAAGATATAGCACTGCCGTGTTTGTCAGAATCAGATCGAGATTGTTTGGATGCGGCACCCTCGGTGGATGAGGTGGCTCTCGCGTTGCGCTCCGTTCGTTCCGGCAAGGCTCCGGGTCCCAATGGCCGTCCTATCGAATTATACAAATTACGCCCTGATACCCTGGCTCCCTATCTCCGAGATATGTTTTGGGCTGCGCGAGAATATGGCTCCCTCCCTAGGGATCAGCGTCTTGCGATCATTGTGGTGATCCACAAGGAGGACAAGCCTAGGGATCGCTGCTCGTCTTACAGGCCTATCTCGCTCTTGAATGCGGAGCGTAAGATTCTCGCCAAGCTACTTGCTAATTGTCTGATTACGGTGATCAGCGACCTGATCCATCCGGATCAGTCGGGTTTTATCCCTCATCGTAACACGGCATTAAATTTGCGACGTTTGCATGGTGCTCTCGCGAGGGCCCCGACATTGCGTGAACCGGCCATCTTGGCGTCCTTGGACGCCACGATGGCCTTTGACACTATTGAATGGTCGTATATTTGGGCCGCGCTCGCCAAGTTCGGATTTGGCGCCGGCTTTATGGGTTGGGTCAAACTCCTGTATGAAACGCCACTGGCGCAGGTGGTGGTTAATGGTCGGGTCTCCATGCCTTTTACTCTCGGGAGGGGCACGCGGCAGGGCTGTCCATTATCTCCGCTTCTCTTTGCTCTTGCGTTGGAGCCTCTCGCCGCTTGGCTGCGGTGGGAGCCTTCACTGAGAGGTATACGTTGGACACCGGAATTCGAAGATCGTATCTCCTTGTATGCGGATGATATTTTGTTATACCTCACTTCTCCCCAAAAATTGCTTAACGTATTGTTCGACGTGCTTACCTCCTTCGGGAGGAACTCGGGCCGTGTTATCAACTGGTCAAAATCCTATATCTACGTGCTCGCGGGTGATGTCCCTCGTTTACCGCGGGGCTGTCCCATCCAGTTGTCGCAGTCCGGTTTTAAATACTTGGGTGTGTTTATTACGCTGGAACCGGCGGTTCGCTATGAACGAAATTTACTCCCCCCACTCCAAAGGCTGTGCTCGGATGTAGTGCCTTGGCGTAAATTACCGTTGTCTCCCTTGGGGCGTGCGGCCCTTATTAAAATGATGTCCTTACCGCGATTTCTATATGCACTTCAGAATAGTTTTGATGTGATCCCGTCGACATATTTTCGGGAGGTAGAATTGTTGCAGAGGCAGTTGATATGGGGCGGACGTTCGCGCATCGCTCTTCTGAAATTAACACTCCCCTAAGATGATGGTGGCATTGCGCTCCCGGATATTCGTATGTAATATTGGGCTTCCCAACTTGCTGCCATCAACCATGGGATGTACGGTCCGGCACTGAATCCGGCGTTAGAAATGGATAGGTTGCTGCTCCCGGGTGGTGACTACTAGAGGGCGCTTTACTCCGGGTCCTCCCGTTTACAACTTTCGGGACCTACCGCTATAGCCGTGCGGGTATGGCATAGCGCGACTGCGGCTATGGCCTGGAGCGATAGACTAACCGGCGCAACTCCGCTTTACGCCTCCGCGAAATTGGGTTGTCTATGGAAGACTAAGGGATTTGATAAATGGGACACGATCGGTATCAGTAAAGTGTGTGATCTCTGGGTTAAAGGTCGGGTGAAGACTTTTTCTGATCTACAAGCGGAATATAAGCTGAGTGACAGGGAAATTTTTCGTTATGTTCAAGTACACCATGCTTTGACTTCTGTGTTCCCTGTGGGTAGTGATATTCCGGAGTACACCCTCCTTGAAGATCGTATATTAGATGGTCATGTGCCGGATAGTACTATCTCATTGTTTTATAAAAAAAATGATTAATAACCGATCGGGTTTCCTTGATCGCCTTCGTGCAGCCTGGATTGCTGATGGTATTGAACTGGATGATGAGGACTGGCAATCCGCGATCTCCTCTCCCAGGGAGGTTGCGATTCCGGCCCGCCTCCGTCTTGTCCAACTCAAGATCCTCCACAGAATCTATGTTACTGGCCCCCATCTGATTCATATGGGCTACTCTACGGATGGCCTGTGTAGGCGTGGCTGCGGTCTCCTCGGCACCTCTCTACATATAATATGGGAATGCCCTGAGGTGGTGCGCTTTTGGAATCGTATACATGATGTGATGAGTAAAGTGACGGGTGATGTGATGATGCCAGAAGCCCGGCAATGTTGGTTAAATGTATTAAATGTATGGGGTCCGAATGATTATGATGTGTCGCAGCTTCGGTGGGTGACTCTTGCTAATATGGTAGCCAAACAAGATATTGCACAATTGTGGGGGTCCCCGAGGCCGCCTACAGTGACTGCTTGGAAAGAGAGTGTGGACTGGTGCATGTTCAGAGAGAAGACGGGGAAGGATTTGGAACCAATGGAACTCGTATCGGGTGAGATATCTGCACGCCCCCACTGGCAGAAATTCCTAGTCCTTCTCAGTCACCCTGACCTGCATTCCTTCTAGCTGTGTTACATTGAGCTGTTTTTGTGCAATTTTGCCTTTGCCCCCCCCCTATTGGTCTTCCAAGTATTTTTCTCCTATTGACATGTGTCTCCCATCCTCCTCGAGCACAGGCCTAATGGATGTATTATTGCCATATTGCCTTGACTGTTTGTTGATGTGTTTGTTTTGTTTTATGCAATAAAAAGTAAAAAAAAAAAGAAAGAATTGCCCCAGTGTCTCTCCTTATAGTAGTGTAATCATTCAGTCAGTAAGCATGTGCTCATGCAGTGAGCCAGGCCTTAGGGCATGGAGTGCTTCAAACTGCTATGCACTATGCATGTAGTTGTACAACCGGTTTCACACTTGTGCTTCAGGCCTACAATTCCCCACTCACTATCCATACACTCTATCAAATACAGTGTGACTGCTGTTGCGATCCCATAGTGACTCTTTCAGTACCATGTAGTAATCCATTCACTGAAGTAAAATTCAACCAAATATGAATTCACCCGAGGTTTCTCCTCATAGTACTGTAATCATTCAGTCATTAAGCATGTACTCATGCAGTGAGCCAGGCTTTAGAGCATGAAGTGCTTCAAACTGCTATGCACTATGCATGTGGTGGTGTAACCAATTTCACACTTGTGCTTCAGGCCTACAATTCCCCAATCACTATCCATACACTCCAGCAAACACAGTGTGACTGCTGTTGCAATCCCATAATGACTATTTCAGTACTATGTAGTAATCTATTCACTGAAGTAAAAGTCAACCAATTAAGAATTCACCCAGTGCCTCTCCTTATAGTACTGTAATCTTTCACTCAGTAAGCATGTACTCATGCAGTGAGCCAGACTTTAGGACATAGAGTGCTTCAAACTGCTATGCATGTAGTGGTGTAACCACCTTCACACTTGTGCTTCAGGCCTACAATTCCCCTCTCACCATCCGTACACTCCAGCAAACACAGTGTGGCTGCTGTGGCAATCCCACAGTGATTCTTCTAGTACCATGTAGTAAATTATTCACTGAAGGAAAAGTAAACCAATTAAGAATTGCCCCAGTGTCTCTCCTTATATTAGTGTAATCATTCAGTCAGTAAGCATGTGCTCATGCAGTGAGCCAGGCCTTAGGGCATGGAGTGCTTCAAACTGCTATGCACTATGCATGTAGTTGTACAACCAGTTTCACACTTGTGCTTCAGGCCTACAATTCCCCACTCACTATCCATACACTCTATCAAACACAGTGTGACTGCTGTTGCGATCCCATAGTGACTCTTTCAGTACCATGTAGTAAACCATTCACTGAAGTAAAACTCAACCAAATATGAATTCACCCAGTGTTTCTCCTTATAGTAATATAGTTATTCATTCAGTAAGCATTCTCGTGCAGTGAGCCTGGCTTTAGGGCATGGAGTGCTTCAAAGTGCTATGCATTATGTATGAAGTGGTGTAACCACCTTCACACTTGCGCTTCAGGCCTACAAGTCCCCAATCAGTATCCATACACTCTAGCAAACACAGTTTGACTGCTGTCTCAATCCCACAGTGACTCTTTCAGTTCCATGTAGTAATATATTCACTAAAGTAAAAGTCAACTAATTAAGAATGTACCCGGTGTCCCTCCCTATAGTACTGTAATCTTTCAGTCAGTAAGCAGGTACTCATGCAGTGAGCCAGGCTTTAGGGCATGGACTGTTTCAAAGTGTTATGGATTATGCATGTAGTGGTGTAACCACCTTCACACTTGTGCTTCAGGCCTACAATTTCTTAGTCAGAATTTATATGAAATATGTTTGTATAGTAATAGAAAAGTATAATTTATAAAGTTATTAATAAATACTTATTCATGATTATTTTTTACAGATACTGTTTATCATCATTTAAATAAAGTTTTCATCCTGGAGAAAATAAGGCAAAGAAAAGAATATGAAAAGGAGAGTAACTTGAAGAAAACTCAACCACAAGTATTGGATGTCCCACATAATGTGGCTAAAAAGACAAAATCTTCTGGTAAGACCACAAAGCAATTTCGTAAAAATGTTTGTAGGGCCAGACAGAATGTACAGAATACTGAAACTACTAAGAGTGTTTCAACTGGAAAAAAATCTGAAAATATTAGGAAACGAAAAAAAGCAAATGGACAGTCAGAGGAAACGATGTATGGTAAAAGAAGACAACATCTGTATAAAGAGATTTGAAAGAAAATATTTTACAACAGAGTAGTACATAATTTACTGAAAGATACAAAGAAATATAAAAAGAGAGCACTGTTTTATAAAAAGAAGAAACATATCAAATCCATTGTTGAATAGGCTTTTGAAGTACAAAGAAAGCTTTTCATTTTAGTATTAAACAGAATTCAATCACTAGATAAACCAATCAATTTAATGAAGGACAAAAGTAAGAGGAAAAGAGTAATTAACAGAACTAATTTTTATAATGTTTTTTTTAAGGAATGGAAACACAGTTCGAGTTCTGAGCTTTTCTTTAATGAAGAGAGTTATTTTCAGAGCAATGATTTGTTGCCCTCAGTTGACATCAGTGGTCGAGCTTATGAGGTTAGCAATGGTTGTCCAATTGAGAAAGAGAAAGTGGTTCCCAGAAATGCAGAAGAAGTGATAGCTGATGAAGTTTTAGGCATACGTCCTTAAGCCCCAGTGTTCACTTGGGACTGAAGTAGTATTTGTAGTGTACGACAGGAAAGTTTTACGCAATTTCTTACGAGAATATACTATACAAAAAGTGTTAAACAAAAGATTAAGCTGTTGCAAGGTTTAGACCCTTGCAGAGTGAGAAAAACTACTGGTTTGCAAGGTCATTCTATGGCTTATCTTTCTAGAAAAGTATGTCAAAGTGTTTTTCACCATTTCAGGATGTTGGGAGTACATCATACTCAAATGCAGATGTTAGTCAGAAGATGATATTAAGCAACAAGTCCAGCAGTAAAGTTAAATAAGTTGAACAGTGCTGTTTTGCGTGGGTCAGTATCAGATGTGAAGAAGGTTTTGATGATACTGAGTTTTGTTACTTTGGTCCTGAACAACAGAGTGAAGAAACTCAGACATTAATAGAAGAAAATGTTGTAGAGAATGTTGAACATAGTTGTACAAAAACTTTTGAAAGTGAAATTACAAAGTTTAAGGTGATTTCAGGTGAAAGGCCAAATTTTTCTTGTATTTGTTGTCAGCGAGCTCACTATAAAAATCAGACTAGGAGTGTTGATCTATACTTAAAAAGTGGAAAAGAAAATAATGATATGTGGAAGGAATTTGCAACTTATTTGTTAGTAGAGAATTGTTTTGATTTGTGTTCTGATCAGCGTATTTGTCAATATTGTTATAACAAATTATATGAGAATAAAATGCCCACTAGAGCTGTGTATAACAATTTAGAGTTAGTTGCTATTCCTCTAGATTTGACAGATTTAAACAGCTATGAGTCTATTCTGATTCAGTGTGTGCACCCAGTTCAGGCTATTGTTCGTATGGAGCCTAAAACAGGTAAATTGCCTCCTTCAGATTTAGAAAGAGGATTAAAATGAAGAGTTAGATTTAAAGAAAAATATTGAAACTATTGGTGTAGAGAGTGTAGAAAATTAACCACTAGTTATTCTTGTTAATGGTGTGCTGACTAAAAATAAGAAAATCTGGCAGGAGTTAGTGGATATTAGGAAAGTACAGAAGGCAACTTTGTATTTGATAACAAACAATACATACTATAAAATTGTTTATATGGAAGAAAAAGAAATTCTTTTAGCAGAAGATACTGAAACCTCAAGTGGACAAATTGAAAAAGTGGACATGTTAAGATGTGAAGAAATCTATGAAAATTACAGTGTGCATCCACTTCATTCAAAAGAAGTGATGGGGAACGCTATTGAGCTGTTCCAAATGAAAAAAGCAAAAGGAAGTCCCATGAATGTATAGGAAGAGAGCTTGGAAGCTCATTGTTTTCCGTAGTTTTTCCCAACTGGAAAAGAAGGACGATATGATGAACATCCTGTGCAGAGTCCTGCATCTGAAGATCGGACAACAAGATTATATGCAGAAGATCCAAGATTTCGACTATGTATTCCTTATATATTTCATATTTTATTTGAGAGTGACTTGTCTGGACTTTCATATGAAGTCAATCACATTTTAAAAACTGGAATACATCTGCAAAATGTATCTGCAAAAGATTTTATGGATAAAGTGCACCAGGGAGATGATCATTTAGAATCTCAGCTCATTATTCTGATGGCATGTCAGCGTGGGACTAATGAATATTGGTACCGTCATCATGGAGAACTGAAATGTATGCTACGTAACTTAGGAAATCCTACATTGTTCCTTACCCTAAGCTGTGCTGGGTACGCTTGGCATTATTTACTTGAATTTCTGCGAGAGGCAATTTGAAATATAAAACATATTGAATACAAGACACCTGGGGAATTGTGCTGTTTGGATCGTGTTAATGTATGCAGGTATTTCAATCATAGATTTGAAGCTATGTTGTCTTTTATCCGCAATAAATAAATCCTCCTCTTGGAGAAGTTGTGGATTTCTTTTGGAGAACGGAGTATCAAGCAAAAGGTGCTCCTCATATACATATGCTGTTACTGATTAAGGATGCCCCCACATTTGGAACAGATGCAGATGATACTGTTCTGTCTTTAATTGAAGAATATGCCACATGGCTGCACCTAAAGGCACAAAAGAAAACCACTTAAGAGAACAAGTCTTACGATTTCAAAGCCACCGATGTGGAAAATTCTGTCGACAAAAGTACAAATCTAAGGATAAGTTCTATACCAAATGTTGTTTTGCATTTCCACGTCCTGTAATGTCCAAAGGAAGAGTGAACAGTTTTATGTCATCTTTGTGACATACTATCACAAGAAAGTCTCCAAAAAATACCTACAACTTAAGAAGAAATGAAGAGTTAAAATACATAAATGACTATAACCCTGTTATTCTGTCCATGTGGAATGCTAACATGGATAGACGGTACGTTGCGGACAATTCAATTGCTGTTGCTCGATATGTAGCGTCCTATATTACAAAATCAGAAAAGACAGAATTGAAAGAAATGTGGGAAGAGATTTCTCACGAGAAGAGTCTAAGTAAGAAATTATACAGTTTCAGTTTGAAGATGTTATCGCATCGAGAAATTGGAGCATATGAATGATCAGATCGGTTATCATCTGCAAGTCTATACTGCAAACCTAGAAGAATCATTGGGGTGAGTCTAAGTCTTGCAGCAATGCATAATCGGGTACTGAAATCTGTTAAAGAAATTGAATATTTAGCAGAAAAAGATCCAGAAAGTACAGATATTTTGAAAACGAATATGTTGGACACTTACTACCCAAACATAAGTCATCATCTTGAGAACATGTATCTCTATGAAGTGCTGCAAAACTACACTTATAAACAGAATACTTCAGAGAACATCAATGATTGAAAATATGGAGTCATTGGTTCTGAAGGATGTTTGGTGAAACAAACTAAACGAAATTTGATTAATCACAGGATGCTGAGTTGCGACATTTAGCCCTTTTGCAACTGTTCAAACCATGGTGTTCAGAACTGGAATTACTTTGAGATTGTCAGAGCCATGAAGATTCCTTTAGTGCTTGTAAAGATAGCATAAATTGCAGTGCTTTTGCAAACTGTGTGAAAACGGTGAACAATGAAATTGATCAAGAAGCTATAATTGCAGCTGAGATGGCTAGAGACAGTTCTCAATACAGTCAAAGTTCTGCTGCGCTGAGTCAAGATCCACTAGAACAACCAATTGTTGAAAATGAAGCAGCAATCGCCATGAATGAGGTGGAAACAGCAAAGCATCAAGCTCAAGAAGATGTAACGAACTGAGAAAACTTGGAAGAACAACTAAATGTTGAACAGAAACAAATATATGACCAAGTGAGAGAACAGATTGACCATGGATTACTTCATGAAAAGAAAGAGTGCTCATGCACATTATTTCAACCTATCTGAATGTATGTGAGTGGTCAAGCTGGAACAGGAAAAAGTTTTTTTAATTAAAGTAAGTACGACTTATCTACAGAAAACAACTGAGTCACATTTGTCTTGTGTTGTCACTGCTCCAACTGGGTTGGCAGCACACAACATTAAAGGAATTACTTTACATCGGTTACTAATGCTATCTGTAGAGCATGAAAACAAATTGGAATACCACAGGCTATCTGGAGAAGCTTGTTGTGAAGGTTTAAGAGTTCTGAAGAAAATTAAACTTCTCATTATTGATGAGGTAAGCATGGTCTCAAACTTAATACTTGCTTTTGTGCATTTAAGAATGCAGCAAATTCTTAAAACAGAGTACGACGTGTTATTTGGAGGAAAACACGTAATAGTTTTTGGAGATCTACTGCAACTTACTCCTGTAAAAGGACAACCAGTATTTAAAACACTTGCCCATGAAGACATCAGAACGTCTCTGGGTAGTGTTGGAAACATGAACATTAGGTCATATTTTGAATACAAAGAACTCATTACAAATATGTGACAGGCAAATTATGTTATTTATTGAACTATTCTCCAAGATATAAGAATTGGACGACTGACAGAGCATGGCAATGTAGCTTTGCAGAGTTGATTACTTTCCAATTTGTTTCCAAATGAAAATGTAGTTCCTGAGAAAATATACATGAAAATTGCAGAAAATAATTCTGTAATCTGCTTAATGCCATCGCTATTCAAGTGTTCTATATTCAACTAACAACTTTTGAAACTGGAAACTGAAGAAATAATAAAAAGGGAAGCCATCGATAAAATAGAGCATGACGGAATCACTATTAGTTTGACAGAAAAATTGAAGTCAAAATTAGAGTCTTTAGAAAAATCGATATCTAAAACTGCTGGTTTAGAAAAGAATCTATATACGAGTCAATTTAAGGCGTAATGTGGACGTAGAAAAAGGTTTATTTAATGGAGCATTGGGCAAAGTTGTGGAGTTTGTTGATTATCAGAATAAAGATGGTACTGAATTCTTAAAAATTTAATTTGATCAGATTGAAGAAGTTAAACAAATTGGTGGTTGTTCAGTTCTCTTTTTGCTTGTTAAAGATTTATATGTCCGTAGAAAACAGTTTCCAGTTTCTCTGGCATATGCAGTGAGTATTCATACATCTCAAGGTTTAAGTGTTGACAGTGCGTTGGTGAATATTGGAAATACTTTGTTTAAAGAGGGAACAACATATCTTGCTTTGTCGCAAGTAAGAACATTAGCTGGTTTGTTTTTGATTGATTTTGATGACACAAAGGTTAGTGCAGATGCAAACTCTGTAAAAGAGTATAATAGTTAAGAAGAACATACGCTTCCAATTTAGGTCAATATCCTGTATTTGAAAAGTGTGTAGTAGGTCAAAAAAGGAAGGTATGAGAATATCAGTACTGAAGTTGTAGAGAAGGGAAGAAAACAAGGTAATGATGTCATTGCAAGCAAAAAGAAAAAGGACACTGTTGGAGAGATTGTTGGTTATCAGTTTGAAAATAGTTCAGGTGTCAACTGCTATGCTAATGTAGTGGTTTTCTTGAAGGTTTGCAAAAGCAAATTATGAAGAATCATGAAAAAAGATTTTGTTCCTTGTTGCATTCTGTTTATGAATAATTGAGTACTGATACAAGAAAAAGACAAAGTGTTTCTGATGTTCGTAATGTTTTGGATGTATGTTCTGGTTCTACACAATTTACGCAAAATACCCAACAAGATGCTCAGGAATTTCTAATGTATATGCTTACCATATTGAAAAATGAAGGTGTAGAAATAGAAATTATGTTTGGTCTTTGTTATAAATGGGAACATCATTGTGAAAATTGTACGTATACATGTAGCAGTAATGTAGACACTGAAAGATTTCTATATTTGACATTACCGGATTGTAAATCTGTGTCTTTCAATACATTTGTTAAAGCTGCAAATCAAAACATGGAGTGTAGCCAATGCAAATCAGAAATGTTATCAACATTATTTTTACAAAGATATGGACAATATATAATTGTAATGATGCAACGTTGTAGAACTGATGGAAGAAAATTTGACACTTTAATAAAACATTTTGTAGCTACTCAACTATCAAGATCAGGAAGGACTTTTGTAGCAGGAGCAATAGTTTTCCAATGATGGTCCTTCCACAACATCTGGACATTACACTGTTTATCTAAAAAGTGACAAAAGCAGGACACTTTGTAATGATGCTTTGTTGGTTTTCAAACAACTTTTGCCTTACGACATACAAAATTCCTACATAATATTTTTAAAACCAAAGTTTTAGGAAGATAATTCAGTCTCTGAGGAATTTATTATTATGATTTAATAGGATTACCATTGGATAATTTAAATAAGAAGGAGTGCAAAAATACCATTTGGCCTCATGGAAAGGTATCTGTTTGAATTATGGACTTTTTCTTGCACTTTGTCTCGGTGTATAGTTTGAAGTGACAAAATTTACAGTGTTTAAAATTAAAGTTATAACATTTTCTTAGCAGTAAAGAACTTATATATGTGTGATTTGCATTACACGGTACATGTGATGAGTACAATTGAAATCACTGTTTCTAGTGAAATACAACATATTCTGAGAACAGCAAAAAAGGCAAAGAAATTACTTTGTAAAATGTTTAAATTATGCTGTGTTGTTAAAAATATATAATGACATGTTATAACAATTTTTTCTTTTCTTTCATAGATCCTAATTCTAAAATAAGCAGTTTACCACAATTAATATTATAAAAAAACAACAGAATAAAATGTGTAGCGTTTGTTAGATGCGTTACTGCTGAGGTACGTTTAAGTTGGTCTTAAAATGCACAATGGTGTGTGTTTGCACACAGTTGAAAAAGGTGAAGATGGATGGAGTAGATTTTTGCTGGAAAATTCCATTGTGGACAGGTATCAAATAGGACATTGCTTCTGAGCACTTGTTTGCAGGACACATGGTATGGTATACAATAGAGAGATATGGTGGACTTGTAGGGCCAGGTAATTTCAGAATTATAAGAATTAAAAGTATTTAACTTAAAGCACATCACTGAGTATTTTTGCACGTCACATTAGGCCCCCTCTGTTCCCTTTAGCAATATATAAACTTCCTATAAGTTTCTTAAAACGTAAGTACTTATACATTTATCTTGTTCTCCATTAGCAGTAGAGAAATGTACTCCTATAACAAGAATTGGCCTAGCCATTAACTCTCTTTCATATTTAGAAGGAGAGGAAGCGGCACTCTGTATACCTTTTGTTCTCACACACCACTTTGCATTCAAAAGGCATTCTATATGTGTTGCTGTGCGTGTTTGCACAGAAAGTCATACTCGTCGCACACTGTACGCGGACCCTACACATCAATCCTAAAATGGCAGATATGTTCCACGCAGTGAACGAGAAGGGTGTGCTTTGGGTGCACAGATGTCAAACAAAAAAAGAAAAGTATAAGTATATTTAAAAGAATGTAAATTAATAAAATAATATATATATATTTATTAAAAAAAATATTTAAAAACTTTGAAATTCACTGAAAAACCATAGGTTTCAGACATGTTATAGTTAGGAAATAGCATATAAAAAACCTTTGAAATTCACTGAAAAAAACATAGGTTTGAGGCTTGTTATAGTTAGGGGTTATTATTTAAAAAACCTTAGAAATTCACTGAAAAAAACATAGGTTTCAGGGGTGTCATAGTTAGCTGGACATTTCACTCATACAAATACAAATTCCTTCGTTATAGTTAGTTGTACTAACTGTAACTCTTGTGCCCGCAATCCACTGGTGATGATGTCACATATTACATCATTAATGACATGGTCAGTGACATCACTGATGACATCATCCACGTGACAATCAGAGACACCTCATCATACAGTACTACAACCTTTCATCATTCACTGTAAAACACAGAGTACCATGTTTGAATCCATTGACACACCATTACAAGTTTCTAAAAACCAACTCAGTGATTCCTAGATCCACACAGACATCTAATCACTTACATATAGATTCAATCTTACATGCTGTCAATGATCAATAAAACACTATCAAATATACGTATACACCTATATCGACAGTACACACCAGCACATCTCCTATTCACTTATGCAGTCATCCTACTCACTTATGCTAACAATGGATCATTCTTACATTTACTCAGCTACACACTTATACAAACACCACTTTATTTATTCATATAGAAAGTAACTCATACTTAGTGTGTTATAAAATCACTATTACAAGTATACAGTTATCCATACAGTCACTCATACAATCACTGAGTCTTATGTATACTTATTTATATACAACACATGTCACATACACTGCCTTTTATTGTTCTACTTTGTTGAACATGTACCATTGAAAGATATATTTGCTCATCATCACATCCATAAAGATATTCACTCACCCAAACAACTGTTATAACATGTAGTCTTAACCTCATACACCTACTGTATCAACTATTCACACATGATTGGGCACGCACATATCCCCCACTGAACCACACACACATTCACTCTCCAATACAAATACTCAGTTAACTAATCAATAACTAATATAGACTTTCACATAGCTAGCAAAGTGATACAGATGTTCACACAGTTTAAACCACATTCACTGGGCTTTGTTTAGGCAGTTTAGTCACTATCCATTATATTTAGTGAGACACAAATTAGTCAAGTACACAGTCAATCACACTGCTACTAAATCCTCCATCCAGATATTTATATCCACTCATTCTTCAATGCAGATTTACGTTTTTTGCTATACAAATAATACATGTTTAAATAACGAGCCATACCACATTCACTGGATGATGTCATCAGTGATGTCATCAGTGATGTCATTTGAGATGTCATCAGTGATGTCACTGACCATGTCATAAATGATGTAATATGTGACATCATCACCAGTGAATTGCGGGAGCGAGAGTTACAGTTAGTACAACTAACTATAACGGAGGAATTTCAATGGTTTTGTATGAGTGAAATGTCCAGCTAACTATAACATCCCTGAAACCTATAGTTTTTCAGAGAATAGATATATACATATATCAATATGGAAAGCTGCATGATCAGTTTGCATTTTTTAATTACTTGTCTTCTTTCCTTCCAGTATGGAATAATGTTGCTATCTAGCAGCTGAGCAAGGTTCTGTTACTAAGTCATCATTTTCTTCTTAATAGCTGGGCACTTCAGTGCCTGTGTGTCAACCATATATTGTGGTTCAAGACTTGTGCTTGGAATGGACAGCTTGGTTTTCAGATGACTAAAACAACCCTATTTACTAAGGCAAAACTGTGAGTTCAGCCTATGACGTTTTGCCTTGAAACAGTCTCACTATACATGCACCCCAGTTCATTAATGTTGACCTAAAAATGCCATCTTTGCTTTGCAGGCCTGATTGGAGTCAGACTGACTTATCAGACAAAACATTTAATGATTAATAAAATACGTAGAAGAGATATAGAGGACAAAGATTTAGAGATGTAGGTTTTAGCTTGTGGTGAAATAAGAAACTGCTGATGCCTAGATTTGATTGGTTTACCACAAGTCCACAAAATCAAAATCAAAATCATGTATGAATTTCAATAGAGCCATCTGTAATTTGGGTAATATACCTTAATCACTGCCATGACATGTCAATAATGCTCATTGTGGAATTTCAATTCCCAGCACACGTAAAGGGTAAAAGCCCACCATCCAAGTCTATCAGCTACTTGTATTTACAAATCCATCCGATTCCCTTACAGACACAGCTCTCTATCAATTATATCATACATATCTCTGACAAGGTGATGTATGCATCAATATAATATGTAGGTAATGTTGTGCTTTGCATTTTGGATTAGACTGGATGCTTACAATAAAAAAAAGTCTTGGCACCGGAATCTCTAAGCACTTTAAATCACTAACTCTCTGAGATCAATTGATTAACCCTTCACATGCCAAGGTACTATTGATAGATTGTTCAACTAACATGGATATAACATGTATATAGCAACTCTTAGCAGTTTGCTGAACCTAAGTTCCCCATACTTCTGATTGCTACCACCAGGCATGCAGCTACACATTTTCCTGCAATTTCTACTAGCTTTTCTGTACCTCAAAATGATGTTTGTGCACTCATAGCTTCAGAATTTAACTTTATATCTGAATCTGTGTGCCACAATTTGCTGATTAATAGGTAATGAAACTATGATGACTTTACCTGCCCAAGGGGCTAGGTTTTAACCCCTCCCATGCTCGTGACGGAACTGTTCCGTCACAAGCCTCGGGTGGGCTGTGCTGGTGACGGAACGGTTCCGTCACGGCCCGCTCACGAATTCCGCGCCTGCGCTGATGTTCTAATGGGCGGGCAGGGCCGTGACGGAACTGTTCCGTCACAAGCACTGCTCACCCGAGGGCCATGACGGAGAGGTTCCGTCACGAGCATGGGAGCGCCGCGCGGCCCCGCCTCCCCCTTAGCGCTGCGGCGGAATAGCCGCCGCAGCGAAGGGGTTAAAAGATAAACTAGTAATTTCTCTCTAATAATATGGCAATATATTCTACCTATTTAATGTCTGCTGCCTTTAATAGTATGATTTCAATTGGAATTATTGCATGGGCAATTACAAAGGGCCTTCACTTTCTAAAGGTCTCTGGTGAATTCATTAATCTCTTGCTTTCTTATCTGTCTCATTCTCCATATCACCCTACCTCCCTTTCTCTTTCTACCTTCAACTCTGACTTGTCTTACTCTACGTATTCATACTCTCTCTATATATATATATCACCACTCTATTTTTATTTACCTATCTTTCCTATTCCCATCTTCTCCTCCCTATCTTATCTTGCCCCTATGCTTTCTCACCCTTCTCTCTTTGTCTCTCTCCCTTCCTTTTTCTACACCATCTCTCTTTGTCAAGTCTCTCTAGATCACCTGTCTAACTCACCTTGCTCAACCTTTCTCACTGCAACCATCTCTGTTTAGCTCAAACACTCCACCTGTTGCAGCGATTCTACTGGTAAATTGAAATCTACCCTGGAATGTCAGGACATCAGAATATAGGGTCTGTGTCCCTCTAGCACATCAGTACCTGGCAACCCAAATTCGGGCTTGCTCACAGTGCCTGACCTGAACACCTAACCTTCCCACAGTAGCAGGTGATTTTGGCAAACCTAGAACATGAACCTATAGTCCCCACGGGACCCACTGTAATAGATAATCAACTTTGGTACCTCACTCATGCATGACCTTAGTAAACAAAGTAAAGACACAATGGAAGTTTACAATACATTTATTGATACTATCATAGTCTATTATGAAGTGTGGGTGCTGCGAGTAGTAGACAAATACAACTAAGCAAAGTAATCAACATTACTACCAGACTGTATACAATGAAAAACCCAACCATGGGAATACGGGAGCAAAAGGATAAATGAGTGATCTCTGGAATTAGCAATGGATCCAATAACGTGTGGGCATTAATATCAGGATAGGCCTCTCTGACGAAATTCTCATCTCTGTCCACAAATGGACAAACACAGTTTATATGATAAAACTATTGTGTTGCAAAGTTGCAGCTGAACAACTGTGTTATGTCAAAAGCATTATGAGCTGTTGCTGACTGAGCAGGAAACAGTACAACATGATGTTATGTATTATAAACGTCATTGTGCAAGATTTGTAGATAAAATCCCAAGAGGAGTCACTGGATAGCAAATCATGGGCAGCATACTTTTTAAAAATAATGTTAGAAAAACAAAAGTGTTGTGTGCAGCTGTGCTAGTAGAAGCAGCCTAACACAGCTAATATGCTAAACTAAGGGAGGACCAAGGTGGGCCCCGAAGGGACATCACTACACACCCATCTCTCTCCACATCAACTCTCTATCTCCTGCTCCACTTCACTGCTCAGTAACTACCTTACCACACTATCTCTCTCCTCCATTTAATTAAAATCTCCGACTACCTCGTCTCTATCTTTACCTCACCTCTCTGTCGCGTTCCATTACTCTAGACCTCACCTTTTCTACCATTTTCTACCATACTCTCCGCTTACCTCTTCATTCCACATCTGAACCCCATCACTCTTTACTTCATTTCACTTTCTACCTGAAAATGGGCAATATGTCCAAAGGTTTTCTAAACAGGTGCTCCAAAATATGACTTTGGGACACTTTCTGTGACACTGCACCACAGCAAAACTTTGATAAATCTGCCAATTTGTGTGTTTTCCATCCACAGTGGCAATCTGCTGGAGGTGAGGGAGGTGTCTTGTTTTCAGTTCCTCACTGAAAGACCATCATCACTCCTTTTGTTTTTGTTGAAGCACATCAAATTATGTCTCTTAAAATTGGGGTTATGGGAATTGCGGAATGAACCCTTAACCTTTAATTCTGTTTCGAAGGATGTTTCTTTAGAAATTCTTTATGGGGTATATGAACTTTAACCTTCACTGGATAGCCCACAGTGAAATCATTTCTGGCAAGTTTTGATCCATAAAGCCAACTCCATATTTTGAATCTTATAAGGATGAAATCATGCCCTCTTGGGCCAAAACCCTTTTTATTCCATTTAGGTATGGTATTTTAGTACTCAATAGTTACTCTTCTAAATGGAGCAAGAGGAGCACTGCTATTGATGTCCGGAACAAGTACCCTCTTTGCTCTGATTGTGTGGAAAATATCAAACATGTTCTATGTTGTTGTCCATTGTTCTCTTGCCATAGAGTAAAATGCTTAGAACATTGTTTTCGGAATTTTGAGTTACTGAATTATTTACTAGCCTTTTGCATAATGAGATCTGACAATAGCAAATGCTTTTATGTCTGACCAGGTTTTTACCAAATCGTAGTCCCAAGGCAACTGCTGTGAGTTGGAGATTGTTTATGTATACATTCTCATGATTATTCTCTAGTAAAGATGTAACAACTTTCTGTGCTACCTATATATGAGCAATTATGGGTGATTTCTTAAAAATTGATCAGGGTTTTTCATTATATTTAAATAAACGGAATTAATAGGCTTGTGATCTACGTTGTGAAGTTCTACTTCTTATGGAAGATGTGATCTACTACTATTTTATTGTACATTTAAATACATTTTATTGAAAAGTGTTGGTCTTTTACAAGTTTACCCTATTGTTGAAAGGTTATGTAAAGTTAGTACTTTACATAACTGATGCGATGGGGCGCCGGAAAGCTACAGGACCCAAGCAGGCCCCAGTGAACAAAGTTCCTTTCCTGGTTGCAAGCAACTAGATGTGTTGATATTGATTCCCGCAGGTGCCGAATGCATTGATCTTTTCCATACAGTAAAAGTGATGTGTTAGTTCCGAAGAAGAGGGGCTGGACTTAAGAGGCGTCGAGCAATGTTCCAGGTTTTGCCATGCGGTTAATCTCACCATGCTGCAGCGGTGGCAACACACTGTCCAATGTGTTAATCTCTGGAGGCAAAGCATTGCTTTCAATGCGATACTCCTATTTTACTACTCCAACTGAGTCGATGGTCTGCTTCTGCTACACACAGACAGGAGATGCATCAAAATCTGTGTTGCCAAACTGCTGCAGAACCCACTTCTAAGGCCCAGAATGTGCAGAGTGCACCCCAGGCAAGGGTAGGACTCACAGTAGGCACAGTTCAGCAGCACCAGCAGAAATGTAGGAAGCCTTTTGTGTCCCTGAGAAATGAGAAAACAGGAGGCAAGCCAGCAAGGTCTTGAAGGGACGCCAGTGTCCATTTCTCCTTCAGCAGAGTCAGAGGATAGGACACTACCTATTGAAGTGTTAAGTGTCTGCCCATCTCATAACTCCCTGCCCAAGAAAACCCATCAGAATGAAGATGAATGCAGATGAGTGTTCAGAATGTGGATGAGCCTCACCTTCCTGTGTTTTTGACTGTCTAGAGGAATGCACAAACTGTAGCTGTCGCCCAACATAGACATGTTTTGGAGACAGGCAGGCTCTCAGTCACAAAGAATAGTAAGTGCAGAGAAATGTCCACTTTCTTAAAGTGGCATTTCTAAAAGAGTAATGTTAAATCATACTTAATCAGTAAGGAGAATTTATCATTACCATTCCATACATATGATACATTAAAAAGCTACTCCTCTCTGATCAAGAATTACAGCTTATAAGTGTATTAAGGGATTCCCAATGCTGGCCTATGAGAGAGGAAGGCCTCACAGTAGTAAAATAAAAAATAGGCTGTTTGTCAGTGCCACAACATGTAAAACATACATGTACATTTCCTACCTTTTTTAATTACACAGCCCTCTGCCCTCAGGGATTCCTAGGGCCTACCTTAGCAATGACTTAGGTGTAATTAAAAGGGGGTTAAGGTTTGGCAAGTAGTTTTAAATGATCAGTGAAAGTGGCAGTGAACTGCAAACACAGGTCCAGCAGTGGGAGCTTCCCACCTCCCATAGAAACCTACACTAGAGATCCTGATGATCTTGCCAACTACCATCCCATTACTCTGATACCATTTTTCTGAAAGATCATTGCAAAAGCGGTCTATATTGTACTCCAAGATCACATTAATGCTAACCATGTCATGCATGACTGCCAGTCTGGCTTCAGGTCAGGCTTGTTTCCGGTCCAGGGAAGGCATGGCTTGGCAGTTTGGGCTGGACTGTTCCCATGAGGCACAGGGTCAGACTGATTTGCATATAGCCATGTCTGAACTGGGGTGGCAGAGTGGGCTAAAGAACGGTGATGGATTAAACCCAGATCTGTTGACTGGGTGTGAGTGTTTGATTGGTTCAGATGCTCCGTCCATTACCACCCCTTTTTGTACCGCTTTTGGCCGCCATAAGTGTGGCAGGGTATGCTCAGACATGAGTCCCTTGCTCACTTTGCCACTGGATTCAAGCAAGCCGGGCTGAAGACGACTGTAATGCCAGAAACCGGTCCTCGGAAGCTTGTTTCCGGTCCAGGGAAGGCATGGCTTGGCAGTTCGGGCTGTACTGTTCCCATGAGGCACAGGGTCAGACTGATTTGCATATAGCCATGTCTGAACTGGGGTGGCAGAGTGGGCTAAAGAACGGTGATGGATTAAACCCAGATCTTTTGACTGGGTGTGAGTGTTTGATTGGTTCAGATGCTCTGTCCATTACCACACCCTTTTTTACCGCTCAGATCAGGTCACAGCACAAAGACAGCAACATTACACATTGTAGATTATGCCCTCAAGACCAAAGATGAAGATGACTTCTTCCTCCCTTATATGACTAGATCTTTCTGCTGCCTTTTTACATAGTCAGCCATTCCTTCCTCATATGCACGGAGTCTTAAATGGGATTCACTGGCAATGGCTTTTTACTGGTTCTTCTCCTATATAGAACAAACACATACATACATTATTTGTGCTTTTCTGCTTTTGTTAGCATTAGTGAGAGCCCTTTGTCATACTTCTGCCCAGTAAACCTTTGGAGCCTCTGCTTTGTTGAGCCTTGCTGCTGTTGCACACTCCAAAATCGAGTAGTGCAATCAAGCAGCAATCTATATATCATCAAATCTCACTGACATTAGCATCAGTTTTGGTTCAGCCATAGTCATCTATGTCTCTTCAGACTCTTCATATTGAAGCTGTCCTTTGTAAATTTGCTAGTTGACTACTGCCCTGTAACAGATAACTGTATTCACTGAATGTATTTCAAAATGGCAGAAATGTTTTAAGTTCTCCAATGTAATTTTCACAACTTAACTAAATCATGGGAGGACCTACTTTAAGCAACTCAATTAAATCATGTAAGGCCATAAAGTGATACTCTATGTTTTAGAGGTAGCCAATGAAGATTCCGTCATGCAGATTTGGCTGACTCAGATTTAGGGATTCCCAATAGCAGCCTTGCTGCTGCATTTTGGAGAGCTTTGAGCTTGTTGGCATAATTTAGATGCACATTTAGATATATACCATTGCAGTAGTCAAGTGTGGCTAGGACTAGGTCACTTACCATGGTGGTTTGTAGAGTAGTGGGGATAGAAGACAAGATCTTCTTGATTATCTTGAGAGTGTAGAAAGATGCTGATGGTGTTGCACTCACTTGGTTGACAAACTTGCCAAACGTTAGTTTGTTATTCATCAGGATATCTAGATTCTTAACCTTTCTGGTTGGTGATGTTAGGGTTTCTAACTACACAGACCAACAAGATGGCTTTTCAGAAGTAGGTCCCTTTCCAAAGAGAAGAACCTTTGTCTTGCTTGAATTTAATTTAAGACATTAACAATCCATCCAGTCGCTGATAGCTATCATACAAATCTGGAAGTTCTGGCAGATGTCATTGAGAGGATCGGAGAAGGAAACAACAATTTATGTATCATCAGTGTAAGATGTTATGGAAAAGCCAATTTATTTAATCAATGCTGCCAGAGGTCTAACATATATATTAAACAGTGTGGGACTTATTGAAGATCCCTGGGGGACTCCACATGGGAAGACAAAAGTGTCTGACTCAAATTCATTCTGAGATATTGTCTGCTCCCTTCCACATAGGAAGGAAGTCAAGACGGACAAAGCTCATCCCTTGATCCCAATGTTGTTGAGCTGGTCAACCAGCAGACTGTGGTTGACCATATAGAAGGCTGCAGATCAGTCTAGAACGATAAGTGCAGCACACCTATCATTGTCCAATATATGTCTTATTTCCTCAATGGCCATTAATAGCACTGTTTTCATGCTATGACTGTTCCTGAAGACAAACTGTGTGTGGTCCAAGAGCTTTTGCGTCTGTATAAAAGTGGCCAATTGCTGATTTAAAGCTTTTTCAATTATGTTTCCAGGAAAGGGTAACCTAGATATGGGCTGATAATTATTTGTGTCACTGGGGTCTAAGCTGGTTTTTTTTTAGCAAGAGATGTATGGATGCCTTTTTCCATAGAGTTGGAAACTGCCCATTTGATATCATTTTATTGAAGATTGCCATCAGATGGTTGGCAAAAACCTCAGGGGCCAGGTGCATGATGGATGTAGGGCAAAGGTTGAAATGTGAGCCTGACTTCTTGATTTTAATCAGTTTAATTACTTGCTCTTTGGTCAGTGGGGTACACTCTGAAATTGTGGCATTAGCATTTTATAACACCTCAAGTTGATTTCTTCAACTGAAAGTGCACAGGATGAGAACAACTTTGTAAATATTTGTTCTACTTTGTTTTGAAAGTGAGAAGCCAGGGTATCACAAAAAGAGGAACTAGCTTCTGATATATTACTTGAGGGAACATTAGAAAGCTTCTTAACTGTCAGGAATAATGCATTAACTGAATTTTTAGCTGACTATTTCCTGAATAAAATAACAAGATTTCACCTCCCTTATTGATGCTTTATATTCTGTGATCTCCTTTTTGGGTTTTACTTTTTCTCATGATTGTATTCTCTCCTCCAACGTCTTTCTTGCATTCTACAAATCTGATTTTGGTTGTTTTAATCATTTAGATAACCAAGGCTCTGATGGTTCGCATCGTTGAGGCACGATGGTTTTCACAGGGGCTAGTGAGTAGGGGAGGCTCGAAGCCAGTTAGAGAAGTTAGTGGTGAGGTTTTCAAGATCATCAGCCAGTTCAGGCTGTGAATCAAATAGAAGCAGGTAGAACAGGTCAGGTTCTATTTAGGACCATAGATCCCTATACCCTGGTCCTGATTTTGTGGCATCCCAGAGTATTTTGTCCATTTCACCACACATTTCAGGGTGCTTCATTGCAACTCTTTATTTTTGCCATGTGTGACTGCTTTTGGACAGTGTTTACCAGCTTTATATTTCATGCAGATATTGGCAGATCCCTATTAATGTAATACTGTTGCTTCATTTCTCTGAGCCAATTTTAAAACGCCACCGAGTTTTTTGGTCGGTTTGACTGTTGTTAGGGCAGAGTTTCTTCTTCTTAATCTTTGTTATTATACCAAGATCTTAAAGGCTGGCTTATAATTTAAAAGATATGGGTAGATGTGGGGTATAGATTATCTTTTTAGTCCTGTCTTTCCTCGTGTGTTTTTATTTAGATTTAGAGGAACCAGAGGGAGGGAAAAAATATAGGTTGGTTTGGGATTTTCAAACTAATATTATCAGAAGTGATGGATTGTATCTGTATTTTAGTATTGAATATGGTACAAATATGTCCGTTTTTTTTACAAATACTCTTTAGTGTCAAAACAGGTATGTATATTTATTGTACTTGCATGTGTTTTAATTAATGTGAATAACGTTTGTGTGACTGACTGACTGACTGGCCCTGGGTTACTGATTGAATGGGATTAATCTCTTATTGCCCCCACACATCGTTAGCAGAATATTAATGTTCAAATTCACTAAGGGTCAATTGATTGTTGAATCTCCATCCTTTTTCATTATTACTGGGACCAGGCCATACTTTGTATTCTTCCCTTGGAACTAATCTCTGAGTTGTATCCCTGTTAGATACAGAAGAGGCACACTTCTTTGTGAAGGACCCTAAGAAAGATAGCTTAGATATGGCTCATACATTATTTGGAAGAATTTGCTCTGGTTCCCTCAAGGCCAAGAATGAGTCACTGGGCACATTAATATGTGGCTCACAGTCATTGAAAACTGTTGTTATTCCTTAATCAGCTGCTGCAGGAATGAGATGAGGTGCAGATTAAATGAACATGCAGGTTGTTCTCAAAGACTGTAGCAGACTAGGGAGGAATTCACAATCTGTACAACTGCTGATCAAACTGCAAAAAATACCAAGTCCCAAACCCTGCAGACTAGAAAATACAATCCCCCAATAAGTTACCATATGCATAAGAGGTACATAAAGCATGCTCTAAATAACAACACTGGTTGACAACTGTTGTGGATTGAGTGACTCTATGCAGATGTGTTGCTTGGGAGAACACACAAGAGCCTCAATACAGTTTTCCAGGTGTATGATACCCTCATGGAATCCTTGGGGTTAGCCACAAATTGTACTAAAACCTTCACCACATTTTGTGGCCCCACATCTTTGAAGTCGAAGAGTGTGTTTCTGCAGAGCCACCCTGTCACTCCTACACAGGCATTTTCCTATGTGAGTGTGGTTTTTGATGCCATGGGTAGCGGGGGCCCCTACAGATATAAAACCTCACAAAGGATTTCCAATGCTGCAGGCTATATCTACAACTTAGTTTCATTCATTGGTACAAAAACCTGTGGCTTCCCTCTTTGAGATCTTTAGGAGCAAATGTTTACTCATTCTAACCTATGGGGCTGGTGTATGGGGATATTCTAACACGACCGCTCTGCAGACGGAAGCAAATTGGGTCCTGAGACACTTATTAGGCCTACCCCCAGCCTGTCCACTTACATTGTCCACCAGGAGTTGGGGGTTGAATATGTTGAAGACCATGTTAAACTGCCCCCGGTGTTATGGTGCACTATTTGGGCAAATTTGCATGCAGCTTTTAATAGGAAGATGATTTCTGACTGCCTAGCCTGTGACAGAAACCTGGCCCTACCCTGGCTACAGTATGTTAAGCAGGCATTGTCGGCCTTGGGAGACCATGACTCTTTTCTTTTCCCTTTCCTATTATCAAGGCTGAATTTACTGGGTAAAATAAGTATTTCATACCAGAAAAATGCTGCTTAGAGAGGCGAACGAACTATCCAAAACATAACATAACATAACGTATGGACCTCTGCAGAGCACCCCCAAGATGGGACCAAATCTGTTTTGGGTGGACGCCACCTGGGACAGAGTTCTCTTAACCAGATTCAGATTCTGTATCATAAGGTGGCATGTGAGTTTCCCTTTGAGCCAGTTCGACCCCAATAAGGTGTTAATCTGTCCTTGTGGTAAGTCTTTGCCACAGAGTTTGCTACATTTCAATTTTTATGCAAGTTCTACTTTGTTTTCTCCAAAAGGATTTTAATTCCAATAATCTGAGCTTGCCCTATTAGACGACACAATGAGGCCTTGCTTTACTTGCAAGGTTTAGACTCTCCTACACTTTGCATCTCAATTGGTTCCTTTTTAAAGGGTGCTATTGCCAGGAGAAAACAAGTGCTGTGTGACCGCCTGATCCTGTCATTTTGACCTGTTTATATGATGACCATGGGGCACTGAGCCCCTTGGCAGGAGTTCCTTATTTTGCCTGAGGGGGGCTCTGACTGTAGTTTTTAATTATGTTATTAGCTGTTTTTAGACTTGTCTTAAGGAGATCAACAGGAGTTTTGTTTTTAATAATGGATATTATGTTTGAAATGTGTTTTTATGGCTGTGTTCCACTGCCAAAATGAAGTATTATCTGATCTGCATGACAAACAAAGCCATGCAAGAACTTTTTGCCACTCCATCAGCAGGGTCATTTGTCCCATTCAAACTTTCCACTATAACAACTACACTCAGAATCCTGCTTGTTGAAGACCTGCCAATATCACTTTTGCAGCTACACAGGTGAAATTATGAGAAATCTGGAAGCTACAGACAATAGTGGCTTGCTCTAAATACTCAGTGAACTAATTCAGAATAGTTTGATCTCAGTCAAATTTTTAACTATATGAGTCTCCATGCCCGAATTAAAACATGCAGGTACAAGCCAATGTCTTCAGCACCCTGGTACTCTAAAGACCCTCCTGAAAATAAAGACAGAAAAGAAAGAACCGCTGATGACATGATGATACTGAAGTCCCTTGACACAATACTCAGACAGCTCATCACATCAGCACTATACACACATGATCAGGGAAGCCACCAACAAATGAAAAACACTTTTCAAGACAATGAAGCACGGCATCAAGCTTCACATCAAAAGCTCTCACCGCTCTGTCAGAATATAATGTCAAGAACGAGCTAGTAGCGAATGCGAGTAAGTCCAAAATTGTGATCTTTGGTTCCCACCCGAAGAAAAATCTCACTAAGTTGTTGTAATTCTATCTAGGACCCTAATTCGATATTCCTGATTTATGCCCTTATGTGGTTATAATAAATAATATCCTTATAAAGGCATAAGAATCATATCCATATTTAGTCGTAGCCCATGCAGTCCCAATTAAGCAAGGCTACTTCCCCAGGCTCCTAGAGAGTACAACGAGTTCTCTAAACAAACCAAACCTCCAGCCACCTGGGAATTCCCCATGCTTTTGTTTTGATTTGTCCTAGAACTCCTGTGAGCACTGTAAGAACGGCCAGTTCTTAGTGACATCTTTATTGACGTCTTATGTCCAACCTTACGTCAAACCCGGCACCTTTCAGGTATAAATATACCAACGTTGCCTTAAGCAAACACACGGTGGTATGGAGCAGAGCGGCTATCTACTTGCCCAAGAGCCCAGCTGATGCGAGAGCCCACGGACGCGCCCCTCCCTTTTGACGCACTGAGAAAGACGCTATCTTTTTCTACAGCCGAGAAAATCCAGCTCAGGTGTTTCCAGATACCCTTGCGGGTTGCTGGGATATCGAGTCCTGAGAGAGAGATACCAGACCTCCTGCATTCTATTACCAAGGTACGGAGCTGACTAAACCCTTAAGAGAATTCTTGACTCAGATTCTTGGCAAAAACCAACTTAACTTAAACTGCTACTTACTTACTCCTTCCCACGTATTAGGCTTAGGTCAGGTACACCAGGGTAGGCGTATTTAGAAGCACCAGTTGAGTACGTTAGTCAATGTATATATGTATGTATATATTTTATCCATTTTAAAGTATCATATGGCTAAGAAACCATATCAATGCTTTTACAGTATTATTTCATAATACTCCTTTTACTGTACGCACTTTACTTTACTATAAATATTGCAATTGTGGCAATTCATTTCTCTTGCATGAGAAAGAAGACTGCTCAATAAATAACACCTTTTATTGAAAACGCCCGTCTCTCTTTTCTCTGCACTCTGGTGAAACTAAGTATGCACGATTGACTGGGTAAAATAGCTGTCTATTGTTTTCACACGACTCTAGAGATACACTCTTATTCTGAGGGAGCAAAGTTGTCATGTTTTATGGGTGTCAGAAACTAATCCCTTCTTGTCTAATCAGGAAAGTTAACTCCTTCTTGAACATTCGAGAAAGTTTCTAGTGACCTCTGAGCTAGCTGGCAAAACTAATTAAGTCTAATATAGTCAGTAGAGACCTAGTTGACCTCAGTCCTACGTCTACACTGCTGTTTATATTATTCCAATGCGCAGAGCCTATTGGGAATATAGGAACTACACTACATGGCGCCCAATGTTTGGTAAGGCGATAATCTAACGCAAGACACAGAGTAACTCAGTCGTGCTTTTTCACACAGAACCCCATTTCCCGTAAATACTCCAAAAGACGTCTGGAGTGGGTAAAAGGTTAAAATCCGCCAGAACTTAGTAGGACGAGATTCCTGTGTATAGTTTTTGGTTTAGTCAACGTTGAAGGATACAGTGTTCCAAAATATTGTGCACCTCATCTTTGTTTCCTTGAAATTTGATCTGCAACAAAAAACTTTCTGTCAGTAAAATGCCTGACGGAGACGAAGAAAGAGATGCTACAGCGTCTCAACTGTTGTTGGATGACACGAATATCCAACAGAATGACCCGAATGCTATATTCATTCAGGTCAACATAAGAAGAACTATAACTATTAAACTTATAGAAAATGGACTGACATCACGAGGTGGTACAGTCATATTCGTGGTAGAGGCCCATGAATATCGGCAGACAGAGGTATTCTGTTCATGGATACACTTTCCAGCAGCAAATGCTGTGACAAACGACTTCCACTATTACAAAATAGAGGAACCTCCGGATGAATACTCTCCTTTCGAGGAGGTTGAAATCCCATTAAATTACCAAGAGCACCTGCTCTGGTTAAAAGGCGCCCTAAAACATAAAAATCATATCACCAGGCTCGGTCCACTAGGTAGACCAGGAGCAACGTGGCCAGTTCTAGCCAGCTACACACCTCACCCAGACATTGACAAAATGTCAGTCCCGGAACTTTTAGCTCAGCTAAAACTGCTAATTAAAATACATAGGCAATTGGTCCAATATGTAATGAAAGATCTCCGGACCAAGGAAACAAGTCTCCCCAGAGGGAGCCCTCTGAGGAAAGATACAACCTTAGAAATAGGGATAATCTGAAAAAACCTGATAGATATCAAGATTTTGATACACGTCCCTCTCGATCTTTTCAGACTTCCTCACAGAAATCGGAAAGAAGAGGACGGTCAGAACACAAGGAAGAGCACGTCAAGTCCAAAGACAAAGAACCTGCTCATCAAAGTAAAAAATTACAATTTCCAAGAAAGAAGGTAGCCAGTATTAAAATAAATAAACATGCTGAGGATACTGAGGACACAACTGAAAAACGGAGAGTGGGCTCAGACAATGCTCGACAGCGCAGCAGAAGTGACCATAGCTCGCAAGATCCTGATGAATCTTCTGGAGACAGTAGACACGAATGAAGGTGGAAACTGCAGATACCAGAGTTAGCAAACCTCATAAAATATATGAAATAGCATTGCGTATAGAGGAGGACAAGACCAGGAAAGTAAGGGGTCTCTTTTGGGATAACCTTTCGAAAGGATATGACATCCTTTTAGCTGAGAAAGACTGGCCACCAGAGTTTGTCAGGGAGTGCCCTAATGGCGAAGAAATGATTATGCCTGCCTTCTCAAATAATATTTCAATTCATAAAAAATCCTTATATGCAAGAAAATGGGCAGTGGCCCAAGCTCCTGCATTATATACAAATCAAGTAGGATGGGATGAGGACTCTCCTCCTCACAAAATCCAGTTAAAATGTCAACCCACTGCACAAAGGCAGTACCCAGTTAAACAAGAAGCTAAAAAGCAAGTCAGGGAGATCTTAGATCAACTTGAATACCAGGGGGTGATTGAAACATGCACCTCACAAATGAACAATCCTTTATTTCCTGCCTCCAAGCCAGACGATTCATATGGTCTAGGTTTGGACTACAGACACTTAATCTCCTGTTGCAAAACATTTGCAGTACAAAACTCCACAGTGCAGCACTAATGAATAACATCGTGCGCAACAAATATAATATGACATTAGACATCTCTAATGGATTCTTTTGTCAAAACATTACACCTGAGAGCAGGTATTTGACCGCGTTCTCAATAATGGGGTCGCAAAAACACTTCTGTCGACTCCCACAGGGATTCAAGAATAGCCCAGGATTATTCGAAGCAAGGGTAACAGAGTTACTACAAATATATGATGATGAAGCATTATCTTATGTCGATGACATCTATCTCACAGATGATGACCTGGATACTCACTTGAAAAGAGTGAACACCATAATACTTGGATTCGCAGCTGAGGGTTACGAATTCAACTTTAAAAAGTCACGAATTGCCCCTCTAACTGCCCTGTTTTTAGGATATGAATTATCAAGTGAAGGCAAAAGCCTAGCAGACAACTTCTTAGAGAAGTGTGCTGTACTCCAAGCACCTAAAACGCATGAAGAACTTACAATCTATACTAGGTTTCCTGAATTTCAGAAGAAAATACATTCTAAATTATGCGGCGAGGGTTAAACCTCTCTATGAATTAATAAAACCTGATTTTAAACCAATAAATTGGACTCAGACACATACAGAAATTTTAAGATCATTGCAAACAGACATGTTAGCTAAAACAAAATTGCAAACTCGCGAAAACACACGCAACCTTGTAATCCGAGTCATCCCAGGAAGATGCGGATTCACGTACCTGACCTCTAATGAGGGAGAAACGGTACCAATAGCTTACAAATCACACTTGTACACACACGCTGAAATGAAATTCAGTTCTACTGAAAAAATTCTAACTGTGGTTCAAACTGCTGTAGCAAAAGAAAGAGCCCAAGCCCAAGGCAGAAGGATCACTGTTTTAACAGCAGAATCAGCCGTTGAGGCATTAACAAGCCCACACAATTTGACTGCCGTGGCATTAGATCCAAAATGGATACAATGGGAAAATTCTCTTGCTGCAGAAGACGTGAAATACTATTTTGACCCGAAAATGAAAAAACTAAAAAATCTAAAATATGAAGAAGAATGTCCTCTGCCAATCGAAATTCTGCCTCCGGAACATTACGCCTGTATAATATATACAGACGGATCAGCACAACCCGCAGTTGGGGGTAAGCAAGCTTACAGTGCTGAGTGCGCGGTTGTTAAATGCCGGTGGCACGAAGGAAAATTGAGACCACTGGTCACTATCACTCAATCTGTAAAAGATAGTTCGGCTCAATGAACTGAACTACTAGCATTTAAGATGGAGCTTGATATTGCCAATCTCGAATTCCCCTCACTAATAGTGTGCGATTCGCATTACTGCGTCAAGTCTTACAATAATTACATGCAGACCTGGAATCAAAAGGATTACAAAGATGACACAGGTGCCTCAATAAAGCATAAAAAGCTTTGGGAACAAGTAGTTATTTTACAGAAAGAACTACAAAAGACTCACGTGATACATACACTGAGTCATCAACGTGATGGCGTTCACGTTGCAGGGAGTTCATTGGCTCACAGAGCCACAGCGGAAGCAGCTCAAACGGCTTCCGCAGCCACAAAAAAGCGTTCAGAAAAATACATAGACGGGGAAACAATGCTGGCGGTAAAAACCTCTTTACAAGGCGACTGTGCAGCATTACCTGTGAACTATCCACTCAATTATACATACATAATTGATGCAAACTCCGTTCCTTTTGCTCGAATCCCTGGAGTGTGGGATAGAGTAATTCCAAACACGAACAGGAGAGTCTTTTAAATAGCAGACGCACACATGGGATTGGGTCTAAGGCACCGAGAGATCAAGGAATCTTTCAAAGAATTACAATCAGAATACTGGTGGCCGGGGATGAGCCTGCAACATTACAAATTTGAAAAGGGCTGTCCAAACTGCAACAGAGATCGCAGTAGCGAACCGACCAGAGTAATGCCAGGACCTTTCTTTTAGACAGCATAAGGCTATCTATACGCAAAATGCATCCCATTAATGTTTAAGACTAGATTCACTTAAAATGTAGACACCAGCGCTCGGCTGACGCCAGAACTGTTATAAAAGATTTTCGAGTCTTTATCGGCACATACGCAATTGGCATGCTACATTCTGACCAGGGTCCTGCGTTTAGCTCTAGGGCTTACAAGGAGGCCATGGCCAGCATGGGCATTGCATTGTGGTACTCTTGTCCCTTCCATCCTGAGGGAAATGCGGTAGTGGAAAGAAAAAACTGGTACATAAAGCAATCTATAACGGCGAGGGTATTAGGTTCAGATGCTGGGTGGGTCCAACATTTAACAAGTGTCCAACGTAGTCTTAATATTCTACCAAGAAATTCTCTAAAAGGTCTCAGTCCGTATGAACTATTGTTCGGTACTAGAATGTGTATTCAGGACCTTGATAGTCACACTTCAGTGGTAGAAGAAAAATGCTTTGATATCAAAGACCGTTTGGCTGTTTTGCAGGACTTAAATGAAACAAGACGAAACCTGAGCAACATAAAGTTAAAACAACAGCCAACAGCCACTGAAGAAAAACCACCTGTCCCAGCAAGACCTGTCTGGATTCCAAAGATTGGGGAGCTGGTCAGAGAGAAGATCGCGGTGAAAAAGCAATTTGGGCCTTCTTACAGAAAAGCAGTACCTGTCTTAGCTGTCAGCGGAACAAGATCAGTTGTACTACCGCCCCTTGCTGGTAAAAAGGAGAACCGAGTTGTATCCATCGACCTGGTAAAACCGCAATCATGTGGCCAATAATAAGTAGCAGGCCCAGTGGACTCCCAAGAAATAGCAGCGTACCAAAATTCGCTACAATCCAAGAGGTTCAAACTGAGAGACTAATCACATTTGATAAACCTGCAGTGAATAAAAAAGGACTATGTAACAATGCCATGGAACTTGTGCCTCTTGAAACCCAAATTGCAACAGTTCGTCAAGAAACACCTGTCTACAACGATGTAGCCTCAGACTATGCTAATGAAACAAAGAAAAATCCAAAAGCAACTGAAAATCGGGAAGCAATTCCAACAATTGACAAAACTGCATCTGGCTACTTCATCAATTTCGATGACTTTTCTGAAGATCCAAGCGAACATGAAGAAACGCCAGCAACAAAAACTTTCAAAGAAAAAGTAACAGAACTCTTTCATCAACTCAAAGAAACCTATCTGATTTCTCCATGGATTGAATTTTGGATTGTGCTAGGTGTACTTTTCCTCCTGCTTTGGCTCATCATGGTTCTTTGTTTGGGAAAATTCATTGAAGGAAAATACAGTACAATGGACACAGCAAGTCAGAACATCAACTTGGTCCTTAAGCCTCACAAGTCATCTCACATCGAGAAAAGAGAACTATCATCAGTGAACGTCACAGCCAATCTATTACCCGGCGGGGTAGCATGGGACAGAACTGATTTTGTCATTTTTGGCCCGATTGAGCTCTTGAAATATCCACACCAGTTTAAGGTTTCATTAAGTGACTTTGTAAAACCAAGTACTTTCTCTGATGATTGGGACTTTGAAAATATAAATAATATGATGTCAGATTTAGTAATGTCAGCAAAATATACAGAACACGATTACTTACAGGGTTCATCAAATTATGAAGAATTGTACTGTTATAATCACTTTGGCCATCACTATTTGCATAAATCTGCACGGCCTAGAAATGTTTTTAATTACAAACAATGGGAACATTGTGCAACTCCGCCTAAAAGCAGCTCAAAAACATTCTATGAGAAATCCCCATACTTCTCAGGGTTTAACACAAGTGATGCAGAAACGTTTTATTTTAAAATTTTAAATAAGACAGGAATGAAAACAATGCTGACAAATACTAAATTGATCTATTCTGAAACATTTTATGAAAAAATGATTACATTTGGTTTTGAATTCTGGAAAAACAACATTGAAACAAAAACCATCCGGGGTACAAAAGAATGGCAGGTCCAAGGTCTAGAAGCATTATTTAGAGCCTGCATGATCCCAGAACAATTAATATTCTTGAATGACACCATTCAACAGACTACCTGTCTTGGCCTAGCCAAAATTAAAGACTTAAACAAACCGTCTATTCCAAAACCCATACCTGATAGTAATAGCACTACTGATATGGAGATAGACGTATCCCATATTTTATACCAAAAAAGAACACATCCTGATTGGAAAAAATGGTTGATCTGGCCCACAGACACAAATAACTGTCAAGATAGATTCCTGAACAAAATACAGGGGTTAGAACTGAACATGCCAGACCCACGATACTCCCAGAGACAACATCCAGGGATAGTTACAACATACAGTGTAGGGAAACTATGCCTCGAATGGCTACAGAAAACCACACTGGCTGAAATTAAGCAACACTTGACTTTACTTAAAAACGGTGCTGACTTGCGTGATTTCATTCTGGGACCACGCAAACAGCGTCAAAAACGTTTCATAGCGGCCGGTATATACGCTGCGTACAACGAAGCTTGGAAAGTAATGCAAATTGAAACAGCAGAAAAAATACGAGAAATTGATCGTATTAATTTGGAAAAATCACTTTCTGTTGTGGACAATGGGTTAACGACTCTGTCCTCCAGAATATATTCACTTGACAGTATTGTATCATCTGCTATTGATATAATAGAGCAAGACTTACTAATGTTACAACATGGTCAGTCCCAATTACGTTCTATTGTACAGCTTGGCTGGACGTTGCAAAATCTGCGTTCAGGCTACGTGCCATGGCGTTTAATCAACGTAACGTCATTATTTTCTATCTTTAACCTTACTGATAAACAAATCAGTTTGGCACAAAAAGGAGCAGACTATACGATTCTGAGCATTGAAAAACTTGAGAGATTACCATTGACAATGTCATAGAGAACTGTCATTCATTGGATAATACACGGAATAATCACAATTCCGATAACAACTTTCCAATTTAAATACTGCCAAGAATATATACCAGCAGGCCAGTATGAAAGGTTGGGTAAAGGGTACATCAAGTCAACATGGAAACTACCTTATACACACACATGTTACAGTGAAAAGAAAAATAATGTATTTCTTAGTGGTAAAAATGGTAAAAGATCACTAAGCGGTACACTTCTGTGTCAAGGCATTAACTTGCATGGGGCCTGCGAGGGGTCTTCGAATAACCTTTCATGTCCCCTGCACGGCACTCCTGCAACACAGATAGAGCCATTCTTTAGACAACTCTCTAACAGGAGCTATATTCTAATAAATGACCACAGCTGTTGTGGCATGGTGCCAGGGAAAGCCTATCTCGTCAGCGTTAGTTCCATGGTCACTTGCTGTATGCAAGTATTGTATCCAAACAGCACACCAGATATGGAGGCGGCAATATGGCCTCGTTTGAATATCTCTTCTATTAGAATTGATACTTTAAGCAGAATGAAGTCTATTCTTTTACAGACGACTGTGCCTTTGACCTCGTCCAAAGAAACGTATGATCTGCAAGTCGCAAGGACAACGGCAGAGATACATACCCTTTTATCAACAAATTGCCCCGTGCATTTCGTAGAAATGCTAAGCCAAATCCTAGATATGTCAGATACCAGTGGCATCGCACATGTATTTAAGACAATTTTTTCGGGACTGTTAACACCGTTTGAAACAGTTCTGGGCATCTTCCCCAATTTTGTCCATTCTGTCTTTGGTGGCATACCTCTACTTTTGGGACTCGTAGCAGGAATTTTATTTTTGATTCTTCTGCTCCGATATGGCAAGCCACACCGCAGACAAGACTCCAGCAACAATGGAAGAAACGATCCTAGCAATACGCTACCGGGACCGCATAACTAAAGTCCTCGGATTAGCCCGGCTAAGAGATCTGAATATGACCTGGTTTCTTTCATTCAGACCTATCTGGCAAAATTGCATCTTACCTGTGCTTTGATGTATGCTATGCGGAGAAGAATGCATGTTGGATATCTGTCTTACACTACCATCAGCAGTACCAATGGATACAGATACCTTGCTAAGCCCTGTAACGGCTCATGCATCGTGTTGTCCCCAGCGGCAACCTATTCCGATGACGGCATTCGTTGAGACTCCACCACTACGAGTATGTGGCAGTGGAGTACGAGATGAGAGCAGCATCACCCAGGTACAACCTTCAGTGAGCATTGCTGATCCTGAGATCGATGATAGCAATCATTCTCACGACTGCACTGTTGTGGCATTTTCAAGCTTGGTCGAACTTTCACCTGATGCTGCAGAGCAATTTTTTGCGAGTCTGTCTGAAATGATGTTCTCCCCTGAACAGAAAGAATAACTTTTAACAAGCACACAGCGTTCCCTGAACTCTTGGAATTTGGAATTATTTTTTCCCCTGAAAGCGAAATTATTATTTTTTTCACATCCAAAATGTTTACCTTTTTCAGGCACAGAGTACTCTGCTTAAAGTAGAACTATTCTTAGAGAACAGAGCTTCTATTTTAGGGACTCTAGAGACAATATTTTACCTCAGCCTCTAGCACATGTACAACATTTGTATTTATTATGTGATGGAATGGTCTCGACCTTCTCTTCTGTATTAAGAGCCATATCATGTGTACATTTTCGCAATTCATTCAGCTGATATATAAATGCATTTTTAACTGAATGATACCACTGGTTGAAAAGCGTACAGTACCAATACTCATTTTTCGTGTATTTACCATATACCATTTCAAATGCGAATTATGTATTTTGTGGTGGGTTGGAAAACACATGCACCATTATATGCTTACTATTGCTTAGTTTTAAGTAATGAGGGACATTAGATCGTGGAGTGGGTGTTGTAATTCTATCTAGGACCCTATTTCGATATTCCTCATTTATGCCCTTATGTGGTTATAATAAATAATATCCTTATAGAGGCATAAGAATCATATCCATATTTATTCGTAGCCCATGCAGTCCCAATTAAGCAAGGCTACTTCCCCAGGCTCCTAGAGAGTACAACGAGTTCTCTGAACAAACCAAACCTCCAGCAACCTGGGAATTCCCCTTGCTTTTGTTTTGATTTGTCCTAGAACTCCTGTGAGCACTGTAAGAACGGACAGTTCTTAGTGACATCTTTATTGACGTCTTATGTCCAACCTTACGTCAAATCCGGCACCTTTCAGGTATAAATATACCAACGTTGCCGTAAGCAAACACACGGTGGTTTGGAGCAGAGCGGCTATCTACTTGCCCGAGAGCCCAGCTGATGCCAGAGCCCACGGACGCCGCCCCTCCCTTTTGACGCCTTCTTTTTCTCCAGCCGAGAAAATCCAGCTCCGGTGTTTCCAGATACCCTTGCGGGCTGCTGGGATATCGAGTCCTGAGAGAGAGATACCAGAACTCCTGCATTCTATTACCAAGGTACGGAGCTGACTAAACCCTTAAGAGAATTCTTGTCTCAGATTCTTGGCAAAAACCAACTTAACTTAAACTGCTACTTACTTACTCCTTCCCACGTATTAGGCTTAGGTCAGGTACACCGGGGTAGGTGTATTTAGAAGCACCAGTTGAGTACGTTAGTCAATGTATATATGTATGTATATATTTTATCCATTTTAAAGTATCATATGGCTAAGAAACCATATCAATGCTTTTACAGTATTATTTCATAATACTCCTTTTACTGTACGCACTTTACTTTACTATAAATATTGCAATTGTGGCGATTCATTTCTCTTGCATGAGAAAGAAGACTGCTCAATAAATAACACCTTTTATTGAAAACACCTGTCTCTCTTTTCTCTGCACTCTGGTGAAACTAAGTATGCACGATTGACTGAGTAAAATAGCTGTCTATTGTTTTCACACGACTCTAGAGATACACTCTTATTCCGAGGGAGCAAAGTTGTCATGTTTTATGGTTGTCAGAAACTAATCCCTTCTTGTCTAATCAGGAAAGTTAACTCCTTCTTGAGCATTCGAGAAAGTTTCTAGTGACCTCTGAGCTAGCTGGCAAAACTAATTAAGTCTAATATAGTCAGTAGAGACCTAGTTGACCTCAGTCCTACGTCTACACAGCTGTTTATATTATTCTAATGCGCAGAGCCTATTGGGAATATAGGAACTACACTACAAAGTGGCACTTGATATCCCTGATTCTGGAATGTGCACAAAGCTATACCTATCTTGGGGCTTGGCTTAACGAGACTGCCGCCTATGGCTCCATTTACAAAAACTGTGGCAAAAAGGGAAAATGTTCACACACGCTCCTTGTAAATTATATGCCACCTTAGATAGTCCAACAACCACGGCAATCCAAAGGATGTTGTGGGACAAACTTTTACCGTCACTCAACTATGCGCAACAGGCATTTCCGGAAATGATTGCACAGGGCCTAGAAAAGATACCCTGTACAGCATACCAAAAAATATGTTGTTTTCCAGCCTGTACAAGAAATATGCTGATCCGCCTCAAATTCGGCCTCACCCAGCAAAAATGTAAAGAGCTGGCTGGCTTGGCAAAATACTTCTATGTGACAACTGTGGCACCTGAGAATTCCTTAAAGGCCCTCATAAAATCCATCTTCCTAAAACCAAGAAATCCCTTGTCCGCCAATCTTACCATAGCCAAAGATCTGCTACAATTAGCGACTGAGAACTGGGATCCCAGCCTAATCAACTATGCAACCATCAAAACATCAATAAAAAGGCAATCATGCTCCCGTTCTCACATCCTGGACGTGGAATCCTTGGCAGCCAGAGACTTTCATGAAACCCTCAGTCTTCCTCAAATTGTGCACACCCATAAGCCCCACCTCACGCAGGCAGTGGGAGGCAAGCACTGCACTGGATGTTAGCCAAAAGACTACACCTGCTCCCCTTAAAAGAACTATATCCAGCCTGGAAAGCACGGTCCGACATTCCAGTGTTGTCTATGCAACTACAAAAGGGAGTCCCTGGCACACATTTTGCTATGCTGCCCAGTTTTGCAAAAAGCAAGCAGAATCTATCTTAGACCCTTCCTTCTTCAACTGGGCACTCGCACAGCAAATGAGGCTGTCTGTTAGCTCTACACTTTGGACATTGTGAAGAACATGGTCAACTTTGGCAAATTTGTACATCTCACATCCATACTTTTAAAAGACAACTTGGCGCAAATAGAGGCCACCAAACAGCATACATCGGTATGGTAACTACAAATCCCGTTGTCCATGACGTCACTTTGTAGTTCATGGCGCATCAACTAATAAAAGGATTTCAATGTTGTGAATGGAATACACTTACATATTTAATTAGAGAGAAAATACAACAGACATAACTAAGCATAAGGAGGGAATAATATACCAAGGTGCCGGTAATAGATTGAGATTTGGTTAGTGGAACTACAAATTCCAACTTTGATGACACAATCAAGTAGTACCTGACGTAATCGGTATGCGCCTGAAATCAGTAGTTAATGACAAACTATCGCATATATAGAGAGGCGAAAACAATGGTCCGCCACCTCCATCCCAGCATTGTCCCTGCTGGAGGCAACGCCGGACAGGTAAGGGCTACAATACGTTTAACGTCTTTACTTAGAGCGGAACTTAAGCACTGGTAGCGTACTTTCCACATTGATGGCCCTTTTTAAATTTGGTCCGCAGTGGGGTTAAACTGCTACCCAAAGCCTCGTAAACTATTTATAGTGTGCCCTGCATGTTTGCAGCAGGTCTACCATTAGAAAATGATTGCTCCGTGAATGTCGTTAGCTATTTACAAAGGCTGTTTGGTTTAATACTAAGTATGCAGTGCTTTTTAACTGCAACTCAGAGCCTCGTACCAACTCTGACGTGTACGATTTACTAAAACTGTTACGTACAGAATTCAGTATGCAGTGCCATTTAACTGCTACGCTGAGTCCTGTAAAAATACTTTTTGCCTTTCATGTACGATTTTAACAGCGTGTCTACCATTGGATAAGTGGCGTGCCTCTTTGGACACTGTTTACCGGCAGTTAAGGTCTATATGACTGTATTTATAATGCTCTGAGGCAGAGAAACGCCAGTATATATATATACTTTTTTCTACACCAACTTTTTTCTACACCAACAAAAAGAAGAGAGTTTAAATGGGTTAGACTGATTGTCACACAATGGTGGCAATTAAAGGCACAAGGCAAATGTTATTGTTGGAATCTGACGATAATGACCATATCAATATGTCCCTTTGTTTTATGTACTATTCTTTATGATTGACAATAAATTAATTTCATGTCGTACATGCTAGACCGCCGACTAGCCATGTAGTAGGTTAATAATATTCATGCACTGTTGAACATCAGTTCCAAAGTAATCCCTGATATGAGACACATTTGAGTTACAGGCATTGCTGTTAGAAATTATGGTTTCTTCTTTGTAAATATTACATGTGTTCCCCTGCATTTCTGGGCTATTTATTCCGCAGAGCGGAGTCTCTTTGACATACGTTGGTGCCAAGAGAGTTGAGGCCTAGTCCTCATGGTTCATTGGTAAGTTTACCATTGCCAGTAATATTTATTGAATGTGTTTTTTAGTGTGTGAGATACGAGATGCAGATCCCATTTTCTTTCCTTACATTTTTTTTCAGATGTCAGTTACATCGTGTCCACATGGAGGATTTGAAAATGGATAATTCAACTTATCAAACAGTATGTACTTAATATGACTTGGTGACAGTGATGAAGCTTCTCTGAAGCATTAAGGTCCTGAAGAAAGCTAGGGAGTCTTTTCCCCATAAGCTGAAACATGTCGACCAGAAGAGCAGTGCTACATTTCAACTGCTCTTGATTTCTCTTCTTTTCACTGTTTTTAGTTAGGAGGACATCTAGGGGGCTATACCTGTGAGAATCACAGATATTCTTGACCTCCGATGTCTAACCTTTTTTAACTTCACATTCTGTTCTTTATTGCACTGCACTATCAATTTGAGTGAGCCCTGTCCTCTTACACTTTTCTCTTATATAGTACTCTATAAAGAAGATACAACTATTTTCTTATATCCTCCTCCTGGTTGGAGGTAAGGTGAAGTATAGTTGTTTGGCATCCCAGAGGATGACACTGGACACGCATTGTGTAATGATGGGACACCAATGATCCCAAATGGAGTCTTTTTCTGTTTGTCTCCTTGAAGTCATCTAGTTACTGACCGATCTTTTTCATTTCATATCTACTCTACATTTAAACCTTTAGTTCATCTAATGTGCTTAAACTTTTGAGTACTTGATATTTTGAGTGCCCATATATTTAGGAACACTCTTGATTATAGACTTCGGACTCTCGTTTTGTGTGGATGTTACACTCGTACTCATCAACGTTCTCTCAGGGGACACTCTCACACCACCTCACCATTTTCAATGCCTTTCTAACTCAATTCATCTTCTCAGAAGCTCTGAAGACAGGCTAGCTCCTCCCACTCCCATAGAAACCTACACTAGATCCTGATTATCTCCCCAACTTCCAGACCATCACTCTGATACTATTTTACTGAAAGATAATTGAAAAAGCAGTCTATACGGTACTCCAAGATTACATTTATGCTAACCTTCTCCTGCACGGCTGCCAATCTGGCTTTTGGAAAGGGGCGACCACTCGGTCCCCCCGAACGTATGGATGGGTGCCCCGAACCTCCCGGGAAACCATTTTGGGCGGGGTGGGCGTAGCCCGGCTGGTATGCCCGAAGCGGCGTAGCCGGGGCGCACCTTCCCCCGCCCAAGAGGGGTTGTCCTAGACACCTCAACGGAAGACGACCACGCCCCGTAGGCGTACCGGGGACGGGTACACGCCCTCCCGCAGAAGAATAAAGGAGCGGGAATCCAGAGGAGCGTCCTCTTGTTCCTCGGATCGGAAGGCTGCACCACTCGTTGCCCGTGAGCCCTCGACGGAACAAGCAGCAATTTTGAACTTGTTAATCTTGTTTTTCTCTTTCAGTTTCGAAGGCTCACAGATTTCAGGACCTCGAGGATCGACCAAGGGCGGAAGACTCGAAACCATGCCTAACAAGAAAGCAGGAAAGGGTTCCGAGACGGAGAGGGTGTTACGCCTGTTGTCGAACCGGATGGCTTGTATGGACCGAAAGCTCGGACAAGTCCAATCGCTCGGGAGAGGTCTAGCGGAGGTGAAGAAGCAATTGGCCGCATTGAACGACCCAGGTCAGCCGAAAAAGGTAATAGGCCCGGCCTTGCCGGGAGTCGTCCCCGGGTTAAGAGGGAAGCGGGTCAAAGAAAGGGCGGTCTCGGGGGGGGTCCAGGTCCCAGAGGTACCCTCCATCGTCTCCCTCGTACCGGCTGGTAACCCGGTTCAGGAACCAGTTTTAGGCCAGCCTATCCCGGTGGTGATCACCTCGACCGAGGATGATGAAATGCCCCCAGAATTGGCCGCACAGTTGACGGCATGGCTCAAAACAAAAGTCGGGGGCACAGTGACCCTGGGAGATCCGGCCGAGGAAGCCAGAGTATTAATAAAGCAGTTGCGGCAATCGAGAGATGTCGCAAAGGCGAGTGTTCCTCTTGTTCCCCCACAGGTGGCACCTGGAGTACCAGCAGCTGGTCAGGAAAAGACGGCGGCAGCAACGGCCGATCCGGGTAAGCTCGCATTGCCGATGGTGGGGGAGGGCTCAATACCCTCAAGGCGGGAAAAGGTTGCACAGCACATTCCCATGTCCACGAAAGAGTTAATATGGGGAGACAAGTATGTCAACATGTTTTCATTGTTAACTGACCATCCGAGATGGAGTATGCTAAAACACAGAAAGATTTGTGGCACCCGAGTGTCTGGCGCGCCAAGATGGCCGAGTTCAGGGTGGACGAGACAGTGACGAACTGGGTTAAGGCCTTCTCTATATTTACCGCAGTGATGGGGGAACGTAAACCCGAGGTTATGACTGATTTGAATTGCTATCAGAATCGCATTATGGATTTCTATTCAATGTATGAGGGGGAAGAATGGAAAGGCTATGACATGAAATTCCGTAAAGCAAAAGAATTTGATGCTTCTTTGTCTTGGGATTGTTTGGACTCGGTGTCATGGCACAAGCAGCTCCTGCCAGGGGCGACAGGTACGTCCTCGCCAGGCGGGAGCGGGTCCGGAGTGGTCCGCCAAAAGCCGGGGTGCCCTTTCGAGCAGGCACAGGGGGGGGCTTCCCGCCCAGAGTTGGCGGGAATGGCGGAAAAGGGGGGGTCTGTTGGGGCTTCAATAGAGGCAACTGTAACAGACCACAGGGGACATGCAAGTTTAAGCATGTGTGTGCCGGCTGTGGGAATTCCTCACACCCGTAAAGTGCATGTAGATCAAAAATTGGCGGGACGGGGGGTAAAGGCGGGTCTAAACAGGAGTGAGGTAGAGTTTTGTGACCGATTGCCTACACCCGTTGATCTCATGGTTATGATTCCTTGGTTAAACAAATACCCTGATCATGTATCCACTGGGGTGTTGAGGAAGGGATTCTTACATGGCTTCCACATCCCGGCGGGGGATTTTCGGGGGAACTCCTTTTGTAGAAACCAGTTATCGGTACAGCACAACCCAGGCGTGGCAGAAAAGAAAATAGCAAAAGAAGTCAGTTTAGGGCGAGTGGCTGGGCCCTTTCGTTGCCCGCCGGTGGCTGAGTTCATCTGTTCCCCGTTGGGGGTTGTCCCGAAGAAGGACCCAGGGGAGTTTAGACTCATACATAATCTTTCTGCTCCTAAGGGTTCCTCGGTGAATGATGCCATTGACCCAGAAGTTTGTGCAGTACGATATGCATCGTTCGACGATGCCTTGGCAATGTTGAACCACCTAGGCCCTGGGGCGCTGATGGCGAAATGTGATATCAAATCAGCGTTCCGGTTGCTTCCGGTGCACCCCCAGGATCAGCGCCTGCTAGGTTTTGCATTTCAGGGGAGTTATTACATGGATAAATGCATGCCCATGGGTTGCTCCATTTCTTGTGCGTATTTTGAAATGTTTAGCTGTTTTTTAGAATGGGCATTCACCGAGGCTACAGGGCATAGACATGTTATGCATTATCTGGATGACTTCCTGTTTTTGGGGGCAGCCGGTGATACGAACTGCGCGCAGGCGCTGTATGATTTCTGCATCCTCATAAGTGAATTTGGAGTCCCATTGGCACCAGGTAAGACGGTTGGACCATCTACTTCACTGGAGTTTCTGGGAATTGAACTCGATTCTGTGGAGGGGTGTTTCCGATTGCCAATGGACAAAGTGGTCAAGTTTCGGGCTTCCCTGATGCAATGCCTGAGTGGGGAGAAAGTGACCCTGCACCAGTTACAACAAACAGTGGGTCAGCTTAATTTTGCTTTGAGGGTGATCCCTATGGCCCGCCCCTTTTCGCGCTCTATCGCGCAAGATATGGTAGGTCTCAAAGAGGGTCACCACCGTACGAGACTGTCAGGGGAGGTTCGCCAGGATATGCGTATTTGGATGGCATTTCTGGCGGACTTCAACGGTCGAGTTGTGTGGAACTCCCCGCCGGAATCTTCAGATGAACTAGGTCTATGGACCGACTCAGCAGGGAGCGTGGGTTTTGGCGCCATCTTAGGTAATCGATGGTCGGCACAAACATGGCCAACATGGTGGCACTCCAACGGTCTCACAAGTAACATTGGTTTCCTGGAGTTATTCCCCATCTGGGTTGCTCTGATGACATGGTCTGACGACTTCAGGGACCGCTCAGTGGTGTTTTGGTCTGATAATATGACTGTTGTCGAGTGCATTAACCAACAGGCAGCACGCTGCAAATTGATCTTGAGATTGTTGAAAGAAATTGTGCTGCTTTGCATGAGATTGAATGTACAGTTCAGGGCGAAACATGTGCCAGGTGTACTGAATCATGCGGCTGATGCACTCTCTCGTTCACATATGCAGGCATTCAGGGGTTATCTACCCACAGCGGACCTAGAGGCAGCACCATTCCCCGAAACAATATGGCTAATCGGTGCCCCGGATTACAAGACCTCGTGGCAGCGAGTTTAGCCCCCAGGACAAGGAAAGCATACGAAGGAGCGTTTCGTTCCTATTGCACATATTTGGGTCCCACAGAGAGTCAGAAATGGGGTCAGGAGGAATCCTTCCTGGGGTACTTGGTAGCGCTGCACAGAGAGGGCCGATCAGCGGGAACGGCCAGTAGGCATAGGGCGGCCATTTCATTCATGGCCCAGGTACACGGCATAAAAGACCCTACAGGTTCCTTTTTGGTGAAAAAAGCCCTTCGCGGCTGGCAGTGCCTTGAGGGTTGCAAGCAAGATACGAGGCACCCGATTGGCTTAGACAGACTGTCTCTGCTTTTAGCAAAGCTGGATGAGACGTGTTCTTCCCATTTTGAAGCAGTTCTGTTCCGGGCAGCGTTCACATTGGCATTCCATGGGGCTATGAGGGTGAGCGAACTTGTCGCAAGGAACAAGAGAGATATGGAGGGAGGCTTGTGCAGGGATCACATCCAAATAAGGGGTGATTCGATGGTGATCGTGATAGCCAGGTCCAAGACTGACCAGTGGGCTATGGGAAACAGTGTGGTCGTACAGCGCAAGCGTGGGTCCCCCATCTGCCCGTTGAAGTGTGTGGAAGACTATTTGGCGCTAAGGGCGGCCGCATGGGGGGGAGCTTGCTCCGACACAAGGATGGCACTCCACTGACGAGATTTCAGTTTCAGAGGGTGCTAGCACTGTCAATCGCTGACGCGGGCATGGACCCGTGCGATTTTGGGACCCACTCCTTTAGGATAGGGGCTGCTACTGAGGCTACAGCCAGGGGTCAGAGTGCTGAGGAAGTGAAACAATTGGGCCGTTGGTCCTCGAATTGCTTCAAGAGGTATGTGCGATTGCACATGTTGTGAGTGATCAATTGACATGCACTCACGTTTTCTGTCTTTGTTTACTTTACAGTTTCGCGAGCCTGCCACGCGGGGCGGAATTTGAGGTCGACCCAGCACCAGGAGACCAGCGGTCAGAGGCCACCGACTGGAGAGAGGATGGTATGGGTCATGGGCCACTCATACGTGAGGCGCGCCGGCGACGTATTCAAGGAAGGTGACGCGATTCACGCACCTGGGGAATACGGGTTCAGAGTGTCCTTCCATGGGAAGGGTGGGCTCGTTTTTTACCACTTTCAATCATTTTGCGAGGGGCTTCTAGGGCGGTATAGGTCACCGCCGTCTGTAGTCATAGTACACCTGGGAGGCAACGACTTGTTGACACTGGGTAGACGAGTGTTACTTGAACTAATTTTGTCAGCGGTTAGCTGGTTGGCTAAAAGAGTCCCGGGGTGTACGATTGCCTGGTCCCACATGATTCCTAGGAAGATGTGGCAGGGGGGCCTTTCGGTGTCAGCACTGAACCATTCAGTTAAACGGGTCAATAATAAAATAGTTAGATTGTTCCGTTTGCGCAGTTGCATAACATTCCTCATGGGTGTATTCGGGGTGATCAAATGTATCTGAACGATGGGGTTCACCTGTCCAGGGAGGGGAATGACTTACTCATAGGAGACTTCGTAGCATGGCTAAGGGGTTTGAGGAAGCATGACCTTTAGGAGGATTTGGGGGGACCGGATAGTCGGTCAACTATCCGGTCTGTGGCGGTAAGGTCATGATCGGTGAGCAGTAATTTCAAGGTCCCTAGAGTGGGGCGCCACCCACAATGGATGGGAGCGCCCGGGGGAAGACGGCCATTGGCCCCTTCCACGGGGAGGCGGCACCCACTAAGGATGGGGCGCCTAGGGGGAGATGGCCATGGGCCCCTCCCAGGGGGGGAGGCGGTTAAATGCCCCTCCTACTAATTTCCCGGGGCCGGATATCCGCGACGGCGGATAGAGAGTGTGGGGATGGGGTGAGAGTCCACGCTGTCCTTCCTACAGAGACCTCATACGGGAACTCGGACGACCCTTAAGATGGCATCGAGTAGAAAGGGGGCCCCCACCACGACAAGGGAAGTTACAGTTGGCAATGAGGGTACAGTCCTCTGCGCATGCGCCGCTCACACCGTGAGGGCGGGAGTCTGGTAGTAGGGATCTGACACCGGTTAAGACCTTGCCGTTGGCCCTTAATGCTAGGATGTACAATTTGAGTTAGAGTGTATGCATTTTCAGGATGTTAGCCAAAAGTACATGACTGCATCGAAAGGTAATAAATGACAAATTGTACATTATGCATAATGATTAAACTTTTATTTAATGTTTTAAATTTTGTTTCATATTTTAATAAATACGGCCGGGAGGGTGACTCCCTCCCGCCTTCCAAAAGTTCAACTATTGTCCGACTTCCCATTCTTGGGGAAACGTGTTGGGAGGGGGTGGCGGGCATCCCGGCCATATGGAAAGGGGCGACCACTCGGTCCCCCCGAACGTATGGATGGGTGCCCCGAACCTCCCGGGAAACCATTTTGGGCGGGGTGGGCGTAGCCCGGCTGGTATGCCCGAAGCGGCGTAGCCGGGGCGCGCCTTCCCCCGCCCAAGAGGGGTTGTCCTAGACACCTCAACAGAAGACGACCACGCCCCGTAGGCGTACCGGGGACGGGTACACGCCCTCCCGCAGAAGAATAAAGGAGCGGGAATCCAGAGGAGCGTCCTCTTGTTCCTCGGATCGGAAGGCTGCACCACTCGTTGCCCGTGAGCCCTCGACGGAACAAGCAGCAATTTTGACCCACCCACCAGCCCCTTATGGCAAATATTTGGAGAAATAAAGTCTTGCAGAGAGATGGAAGTATAGGCCTTTTTTCCTTGGTAGAAAGAATGAAGGAATGTTGAGAATAAAGATTGACCTTTTGCAGAGATGTCTTCTTGCAGGAAAGAGCAATTGATGGCACAGTAGTGATGTCGAGTTTTTCCTTTCCTTAGTAGGTAAACAACTGTCGTATTTATTTGTCGGGCGGTAAGGTCATGATCGGTGAGCAGTAATTTCAAGGTCCCTAGAGTGGGGCGCCACCCACAATGGATGGGAGCGCCCGGGGGAATTCGGCCATTGGCCCCTTCCACGGGGAGGCGGCACCCACTAAGGATGGGGCGCCTAGGGGGAGATAGCCATGGGCCCCTCCCAGGGGGGGAGGCGGTTAAATGCCCCTCCTACTAATTTCCCGGGGCCGGATATCCGCGACGGCGGATAGAGAGTGTGGGGATGGGGGGAGAGTCCACGCTGTCCTTCCTACAGAGACCTCATACGGGAACTCGGACGACCCTTAAGATGGCGTCGAGTAGAAAGGGGGCCCCCACCACGACAAGGGAAGTTACAGTTGGCAATGAGGGTACAGTCCTCTGCGCATGCGCCGCTCACACCGTGAGGGCGGGAGTCTGGTAGTAGGGATCTGACACCGGTTAAGACCTTGCCGTTGGCCCTTAATGCTAGGATGTACAATTTGAGTTAGAGTGTATGCATTTTCAGGATGTTAGCCAAAAGTACATGACTGCATCGAAAGGTAATAAATGACAAATTGTACACTATGCATAATGATGAAACTTTTATTTAATGTTTTAAATTTTGTTTCATATTTTAATAAATACGGCCGGGAGGGTGACTCCCTCCCGCCTTCCAAAAGTTCAACTATTGTCCGACTTCCCATTCTTGGGGAAACGTGTTGGGAGGGGGTGGCGGGCATCCCGGCCATAGGATCATGCCGCAAAAACCACAGTTGATGGACAGAATGTAGAACAATGTCTTACATTCACCCCAGTACAAAGATCTGGGCCTAAATCCATCGTTTTTTTGCACTCCACACCACCCTAGGTCAGACAATGGCTATATGCAAATCAGCCTTGACCCTGTGCCTCATGGGAATAGTCCAGCCCAAACTACCAAGCCATGTCTTTCCTAGACCGGAATCAAGCATCCAAGGACCGGTTTCTAGCTATCAGCCTTCTTCAGCCTGGATAGCTTGACTCCAGTGATGTGGAGAGCCATGCTGCAGCACAAAGACAGCAACATTACACATCGTAGACGATGCCCTCCAGACCTAAGATGAAGATGACTTCTTCCGGGAGGCACGCAGCGCGCAGATCCAAGATGGCCGCATCCTGAGGAGCTCCGCGACGACGAGCGGTGCTCGTAAAAGAAGGGCTGATTTTGCGGCAGTAGTTCCTGATAAAAGCGGCTGATTTCGCCATCGGAACCCTCCCATCACCTATGGGCAAACTTTCGTTTCCAAATGCGGGTGAGTTACATGCCGAATTATCTCCTCCTGACTAGCGGCCGCCATTTGGTTTTTGTTTTCCCAACGCAGCGTTTTTCTTCTTTTTTCTCGCTGCTATCTTTGCGCTTCAATCTCATGGCTCATTATTTGCTACAACTTGGACTGGACGTCCTGTTTCTTCTTTGGACATGTTGTGCTGGGCTCTAATTTAATAACCATGCCTCTGCTTTGATGCTCGCTGTTTACCTCAGGCACACATCTGCAGCTGGGATTCAGACTTCATTTGAGCCATGCCTTTTTGCTCATTTATTTGATACGTTGGTGGCTTGCTATCCTTATCGTTTGGCACTCCATTCCATTGAATTTATATCGTCATTTTAATCTACTTATTTTGGCTTCTCAATCTAACGTCCTTTGCTTCCATTTTCTGTCAGACTATGGTTCAATCGCCTGCTCCTCGGCATTAACTTTTTCTCTGTCAATATTGCTTGGTGCTGCTAGTACTTGGCTCCTGTTTCGCCTTTATTTCTGCTCCTTTGGGCTTACACTTTTATAATGGAGTCCTCACACACCATTAAGGCTCACAGCACCGCTTCTGGCACGCGTAAAGATCCTGCAACTGGTAAGGGTCTCCGACAAAATCTCCGCTTCCTGTTACGTTGGAGGATATTGTGGAGGAACTACGCCTTATCCGTCCATTCATGACAGATACAACCACAACTCTTCAGAGGCTGGACGACAAAGGGTCTAGTTTGGATATGAGACTGACAGACGTGGAGCAAAGGGTTAGTGATGCTCAAGATGTTGTGGCCAAAGTTGCTAGCCTTACCAAGGAGGTCGCTCAACTTAAGAAAACTCAGAAGATTTGGAAAATCGCAATTGACGCAATAATCTTCGCGTTTACTGTATTCCGGAGGGCTCTGAAGGGTCTGATATCATACAAGTTGTTGAAGAGTCAAGTCCTCCCTATTACTGGTATTCCTAAGCACATGGACATTAATATTGAAAGAGCTCATCGTCTTGGTCCAAATAACTCATCTTCTACTTCTAAACCCAGAGGTATTATTGCCTATTTCCTCCTCTATTCAGACCTTATGACAATTTTTCATTCTGCCAAACAACATAAGCAAATGCTCTGGTCTGGTCATAAAGTGTTTCTTACTCAAGATGTTTCCAAATTAACTGCTGCTCGACGGAATCAATTCCTGGACCTGAGACCTGCGCTTCGCTCGATGAACGCCTGATATGGCCTAATTCACCCTGGTTTCTTCAAAGTAACCTATAAAGAACGGACCTTCAGCTTCGACGATCTTGCTGATCTTGGGAAATTCATCCCCACTCACAATTGAGAACTCATGGAATTCAGCAAACCTTAGTTCTTCTCTTTTCTTGTTTGATGTTCAGTATTGTTAACATGTTTTTCTTCTTATTCTATCTCTTAAGTGGAGTGGTGTGGCTCACTGGTTAGAGGCGGCAGACCCGTAAGCAGAGGACGGCCCGGGACCAGGGTTCGATTCCCGACGCGGCAGGGTCGTGGACCAGGGTCAGCGGGCTCGATAATTCTCGCCTCGGTGCCTACTCCAGTCAGGGACCACACTCGGCAACTCTGGGCATTAGCTTGCCTCATCTTCACAACGGCCCCCCAGACCGCCGGGGATGCTTGGTCGCACCTTAGAGATACCCATTAGAGACCATCTCTCAGGGTGAGCCAGGACGGGTTCCCCAGCGGTCGAAGCGCGGAGATACTCCTCCGGGAGTTGATTCTAGCGCTATATAAACCCACAATTAAATTAAATTAAATTAAATTAAATTAATGTAACAATGTTCTGCTCTCTCTTCTTGCTTACAGGTCTCCTCCTTGCAGTTTTGTTGTATATTTTCCTTCCTTGTGTTGCCCTGATGTTTGTATTGTACAACCCATTTCGCTGCCATCCCTTCCTAATTATTTGGTAAGTCCCCTTCATTTGTCTTATTTGGTTACATTTAGTCTTCAGACTTTTTTTTCTCTACTTATTTCTTTTATCATAACTATTGTGACCCAATTTTTATTTGTGTCTCCTGTTCGTGCGGTTATCTGCTTTCTCGCCGACCCCCCTCCCACTCTAATGTCTTCTGTTCAAATGTCCTCTATGACTGAAGCCATTTGGCTTTCTATCATCTTTCTTTCCTCGTTCCTATATTTCTCCTCTTCTTTTTCCCCCTCTTTTCCTCTTCTTTCTTCTCTCTGGCTGTCCTTTTTCTTATCACTTTCCTATCCTTTTTTCAGGCAACCTTTTTCCTATTTTTCTTGCTCTTCACTTTTTTCCTTTTTCAATTCATCTCCTGACTATTTCTTTTTTTCTCAATTCATTCTTTTTCCATGCTCTTTTACTCCTTTTACTATGGTGGTTATGAGGTTCAGTGTCTCACTAGCTAATTTTTATTTGATTGTTCTTCTCTCTTTTCTACTTTTCTTTATTCTTTGTATAACTCCTCCATTCTTTCATTCCTCTCTCCTACTTGCTTGCCTATCTTCCTTTGATTTCCAGATATGACTGGTCTCCGCGTCATTTTCTAGAATATTAAAGGTCTTCGCAATCCTGTTAAGAAACAGCGAGTTTTATCTCATTTAGCAAGATTAAAATACCAAGTTGCTTTGTTGCAAGAAACCCACCTTACGCTTGAAGATTTGCCTTCTTTACTCAAACAATGGGTGGGCAAAGCCTTTTGTTCCCCATCAGTGAATAACAAAAATGGTGTTATTATTTCGTTTCATAAATCGTTATGTATTCATTTACAAACTGAGTTGTATGATACCAATGGTAGGTGGTTATTTTTAGATGTTATGGTGAATAATACAAAATTATCCTTCTGTAATGTTTATGGTCCCACTGGTGTAGACTTAACTTTTTGGAACGATTTTTCTATGCCTCTTTCCTCACAAGCAACTGATGATTTAATTGTTGGTGCTGACTGCAATCAACTCATGGATCCTTTTTTGGATCGTAAATCTCAAACCAGATATTTCCCCAATAAAATGCAAAAATCATTTTATAATGCTATATCCTCCAGAGGCCTGGTAGACTCCTGGAGGATTTACCATCCTGATACATTAGAATTCTCCTTTTTTTCTCCTGTACTTGCTTCACACTCTCGCATAGATTATATTTTTCTCACTCAACACACCTTCCAATTCATGACGAACTCTGAAATTTACTCTATTCTTATCGCAGACCATGCCCTGTTGTCCTGGACATTGATTACCCCTCATCCATTCCTACTACTCGGCGCTGGCACTTTAATAACTCCCTTCTTCTTGATCTCCAAATCACTGAGCAATTTACTCTTTTCATGGAGTAATTCTTCCACAATAATCTTCACTCTATGTCTCATTTTCACTTCATTTGGGATGCTTTCAATGCGGCTACTAGAGGTTATATTATTGATTTTGTTTCCCGTAAAATGAAAAAAGCCCTTTCTCTATCTTCACTTATTCTCAAACAAATAAACAACTGGTGCATCTTCTTTTCACCACTAACTCTGCAGATGCACTTTCTTCCCTTATTAAAGCAAAAATGCAATATAATAAACACTCATGGGATGCTGCCTGCAATAATCTTCTTAAATTTAATGCAAAAATGTATGGTGGATGCAATAAAGCCGGTAAATCCCTTGCCAATTATCTCAAAATCAAAAAACAAAAATCCAAAATCATTTTTATTACAGATGCTCATGGGAATCGTCATTCTACTGATGATAAGATTCTCGATTGTTTCGTTCAATATTACTCCTCCTTATATACTCCTGAATCAACACCTTCCGCTGCTCAAATTGACTCTTTTTTCCAAACCATTCCTGAATCCCCAGATACATGTTCGGATCTTTCCTCCCTTGATGCACCTATTTCCGAAAAAGAGATACTCCATGCCATTATTCTCTTACCTAAAGATAAATCACCCGGCCCGATGGTTCACCATCCACTTCTATCTTCATTTTAACAATATTTTAATACCTCACCTATTCTCATTGATTACTGACTTCCTTGCTATGGGGGAGTCTAAGGGTTATTTACACAAGCAATGCTATGTCTTCTCCCAAAGCAAGATAAGGACCCATCCCTTTGTAAAAATTATCGGCATATCTCCTTAATTAACACAGACTGTAAAATATTTGCAAAAACTTTAGCTATTCGGTTAAACAATGTCATCCCTGACCTTATTAATATTTATCAATCCGGATTTGTCAAAGGCAGATCTATCACAGACAATTCGCAGACTCTCCTTAATATTTTTCATCTTGCCTCAAAGATGGATTCCCCAGTGGCTGCTATCACCCTCGATGCTGAGAAAGCATTTGATAGAGTCAGTTGGGATTTTATGTTCGGTGCTTTTAGGTGGCATGGTTTCAGTCCCCCTATTATCAAACCTATTCATTTGTTATACTCAGTCCCCTCTACTTCTATCTGGGTTAACAGAGTTCAATCTTCATACTTTCCCTTACATAGAGGAACCAGACAAGGTTGTCCCCTATCTCCCCTTCTTTTTATTTTAGCTTTAGAAACTTGTCTTGAAACAATTTGACGCTCAACATCCTATTCTGGTTATCTATACATGAAAAATGATATCAAATTTACTGCATACGCTGATAACATTTTACTTTATATCTCTCACCCAGTTATCTCCTTACCAACTTTTTTCTCTTTATTAAATGAAAATTCCTTTGTTTCAGGATATAAATTGAATATCGACAAATCTGAAATATTACCCCTCAATAAATTTTGCCTTCCTCCTATGTTTCATGGCTCTGGTTTTGAATGGAATCCTAAGAGTATTACATTTATGGGTATCCTTTACACTAATAATATCAAAGAGACTATCAAACTTAACTACAAAGATATCCTTACAAAGCTCTCTTCACTTATAGATCGATGGTCTCCTTTGTTTTTATCTTGGTGGGGAAGACTGGTAACTATTAAAATGATGCTTCTTCCTATTGTTAATTTTTATATTTCGATGCTTCCCATTTCTCTTCCCATTTACTTTTTTAAACTCATAAATCGCATTCTTATTAAATTCCTATGGAATAATCGCAAGTCCAGGATCTCCCTCTCTCGCCTCCAGCAACCAAAGTGTTTGGGTGGGGTAAACGTTCCCAATCTTACTCGCTTCCACTCTGCCTTTACTTTAAAACAAAACTTTCCTAGCAGACTCTTCCTCTCTTCCTGCGACAGCTTGGAGTACAATAGAACTGGATCAACTTTCTCCCTTCTCCTTTCTCGCAGCCACCCGCTTATCTCAACCCCCCAAGCGATTTCTCACACCTATTTTCAAACATTCTAAGGCACTCGCCCTACTGATATCTCACTCTTTTGTTTCACAAGTGCAATTTCATTCTCTTGTTCCGATCTGGTATAATCACTCCCTAAAGATTATTAATAAAGCACTCTTTTGGAAGGAATGGATTGATAAAGGCATTATCCTTTGTGACAGTCTTTTCGTTAATAATTCTTTGAGGGACTTTTCTGATAATCGTTCGTTCTTTAAATTGTCCAATACATACTCCTCTCAATATTCCTTACTTAAACCTGCCCTAAACCACCTTCATGTCCCAGCGTAATTCCTTGTCCACTACTACCCCATCAGATTCCCCATCACCGGATTTTACTATCCCTCTCAAAGCTGCTGTTATTTATAAACTAATTTCCAGTTCCGCTCCAGACCGGCTCAAGTCTAAACTTGAGCTAACTTGGGAAAGGGACCTTTTGCAGGAATGTTCCTTTCCAATTTGGGACTCTATCTGGTCTAAAATTCACACTGTCTCCCGTTCAGCTAGCACCACACAGACTTTATATTTTATTTACAATCGACTTTTTCTCACCCCCTCTGATTTATTTAAATTTAAGACCTTAGATTCTAAGAATTGTTGGTCCTGTTCCTGTGCTGATAGCGATTTTTTTCATATGTTTTTTCAGTGTCCATTGGTCAAATCCCTTTGGTCTCTAATATGGTCTAAGCTCAATGATATTGTATATTCAAATCACCCTTTTGATATTGTTCATATTTTTTTGGGTGGTTCCTCCCCCATTTGGAATGTTTCATATAATGTGCGTAAATTCATAAACATGTTCATAGCTATTTCTTTGCAGGTTATTACTACGAACTGGAAAGACACCTCTAAAATTTCATACAGCGCTTGGTGGAATCTGCTGTGTCATCACTATAGACTCGATCGTGCATTTGCTACCACTAGTCCCCTTCTGATCAAAAAGGATCGTTTATGGCTACCTTTGACTGACTTTCTTTCTAGATATGCTTCTTAACTTTTTGGGATTTTGGATTCCCTCATTGTATTTTGTAACCTTTTGACATATTTTCATTTTTCATTGTATGGTAATGAAGTTTTACATTGTTTATCTGATTTAATAAAGCTTTCTAAACTTAAAAAAGATAACTTTCTCCTCCTGATATGGCAGGACCTTTTTGCTGCCTTTGACACAGTCAACCATTCCATCCTCATATGCACACTGGAGTCTTAAATGGGATTTACTTGCATTGTCTTTCACTGGTTTTTCTCCTATCTAGAAAAAAACATACATACTTGATTTTTGCGTCTCTGCTTTTGTTAGCATTAGTGATAGCTCCTTGTCATACTTCTGCCCAGTAAACCTTTGGAGCCTCTGCTTTGTTGAGTCTTGCTGCTGTCACACACTGCAGAATTGCCAGAGAACTGCAATCAAGTGCCAAATTATCTATCAAGAATGCTCACTGACATCAGCATCAGTTTTTGCTAAGCCATAGTCTTCTGTTTCTCTTCAGACTCTTCATATTGAAGCTGTCCTCTGTAGATTCGCTAGTAGACCACTGCCCTGTAACGCATAACCAAATTCACTAAATGTATTTCAAAATGGCACTGATGGCCTGGAAAGAAATGTTTTAAGTTGTCCCTTGTAATTTATGCAATTAGTTACTGCTGCACAGCTGCATGCCCTGGACCCAGTTAATACCTTATATAGGTCATCTCAAACTAGCAGCAGCAGTATGCAATGGAATACAACTTCTTTTTAAAAAAAAAATCATTGCCCAAAGGTTCCTATGCTTCAAGATATTCCTTGCATAACTGCAAGGTTCTCTCTTTGCGGTACTGGGAATGACAGCAGAGGCAGCACAGGTCAACATCAGCTGTTTTTCTTTTTCTGTCACTGTGTCCGATGGTTGTATTTATCATACTATACTCAGGTGAAGGATTCCTTGAGTTAACGGGGCATTCAAGCAAAAGCAAACAAATCGATTGCATTAGAACACTCTATAGAGATGTAACTTTTTGAACTTGGTATTAACCTAAGTAATATTTTAGAGTTACAGTTTTCACAGCCTTCTATGAGCACCAGACTGATAATTGAAGAGCTTTAAGCCCTCTTTCTGTATTTTTCAAGACATCATGGCCTTAGCTGATTCTGTTTAAGCCTGCCTTCATGGATGCCAGGTACACATACTACCACTAACGAATCAGTTCCATAATATTTTCTCTCACATTTTACCTTATTCTTATCAAGTGGCCTTTACTACTGCGCAGGAGCAAACAGCATATCCCGTCTGCACATTTTTTCCTGATTTGTATTACATTGCTGGAGACACGTTTCGTAGAGTGCGTCTGTCAGTCTCATTGGCCTTCCGTCTTAAATAATTTAGAGACCAGGTGTGAAGACTGCAATCCAACTGCCGACATCTCTCTTAATGGACTCGCAGGCATCAAAAGGAATAGTCAACATGATCAGCTTGAAACTGTTGAAAGCAAGGAAAAGCCGCAGAGCCGTCAGAGCTGACCTTTACGTCTTCTTGAAAACCCCACGTACTAATGTTCTCATTTGGTCCTTTACTCTTCTGCTTTCACACATAGGAAGCTGTGGCCGAAAATGGCGGCCAAAAAAGAGATAAAAGGAAATTAGAGTGCAACCAATTAAACACACCTGGCGATAATACATTTTCCCTGAGGTAGCTCTTAAGCAGTTTCGCTCTTTCTGCCCCTATGAATAATTTGTTTTCTGGTCAGGTGCACTATTGATCATTCTTCAACGAAGCTATTTCTTCCTCATTAGCTTTCGAAACTTTCTTCGCCTCAATTTTCTACAGACACAATGCGGCACAAGATTATGTGAGGCTTGTTGCTTAGCAACAATCCTATCCCTACAGTGATAGCGGCTGAACGGCTCACCATGCCATTTTCCATTGGACGAGGTCACACGTTTTCTCCCCGGTAGTAATTTTGTTTTCTTTTCATTATTAAAATGATGCCTACTTTTGCAAATTATATTTTACTAACAGGCACGGATTTTATAAGAATCGTAAACTCATTATACAAAAATAGGTCGTACATGACCCGGCTTCAGGAAGCTGCAACAAAGGAGAAGTAAGTAATGGTCTATCTTTTTTTCTCAGAACTCTTTTCACACCTCAAAGAAGATATTGCCACTTTTTGCAACAATAATAAGCTCATGCCCTTTGTAGGAGCACAGAGGCCTCATGAGTGTTGTTTTTTCAGTACAGGAGTACTACTTGAACAGAATAAGATGTTGCAAGAGAAAACATAATCCTTAGCGAATGCATTGAGTGTCCAGCGCTTAGCCCATTGTGGTAACAGGAAAAAAGCTCCCATTAATAGAAATGCTTTTTATCAAAATGATCCAAGTTAGAAATGTAATGGTTTTAGAAATTTCAGTTAGGAAAAACAAGTTAACAAATGGTTTTATCGCTTCTCATTTAAATATTATTCTTTGTAGAGTTGTGATGAAAATATATGAATTAATCTACTAAACCCCATAGCCATGGAACTACAGAATTATGTTGATGCACGCAGTGCTAATTTGAGCCTGTGGCTTCCGGTGCTCGGCATCCCCACTTAATTGTCAACACCAGCACATATGACAGCCCACCACATGGTGCCCATTTGTCTAATTTAGAGATGAGCAAAACAACTGTTGTTTATTTATTCAATATATATAAAAATAAAACTATCAGCACACGAAGCCGTTCTTAAAATATTAGGGGCCTGGAATAGTCTTAATTGACACACTTGTAAGAGTGTGATGGCTAGAAGTTGTGCTGATAATGTAATTGACAACACTGTCAGGGGTAATGGGTGGTGCAAGCTGTAGTGGCCGCATGATGAGGATCCTGGAACTTATATTTTATAAAAAATGAAGCACTGGATGCACGCCTAATAACATAGTTTATATCCCACATCAGAGGAACTTCTATACATTTTTTTTACCATTCTAAGCTTTTGCAATGCACATTTTTAACACAAAAATACAACCAGAATCCACCACGTTGTGCATATTTATTCTGTGCAAGTCATTTAGAGGGAATAAAGCTTATTATTTCACAGAAGGAGGATGTTACAATGTACATATATTTATAGTCTAGTCATTTCTTTTACGCACTCTGCTAAAGAATACTGCCTGCGTGTTGAAAAGGGAAATCATGTGGGAAATTCAAATGCCAGAGAGACTGCCTCCCTTGATCAACGCTCTATGTGAGCAGAAATCACGTAGGAAATTCAAATGCCTGAGAGACTGCCTCCCGTGATTAAGGCTCTACGTGAGCAGAAATGTTGGAAATAGTGAGCCTCTTGCCTTCATACTGTTGCATGAATTGAACCGATTTTAAAGTAACTCAACCAGAGCCGGTGCGCTTCTTTTGAAGGTAAAGGAGAAAGGATGGTATATATATATATATATATATATATATATATATATATGTATATTACCTACTGGCGGTCTCCAGTAGGTAGTTATAGATAGGACCTACTTTCCAATGGAAATCCGCAACATTCTATTTGGAATAACTTTGGCGCCGGTGGACAAATCTTCACAAATTTCTCCAAGAAAATGGCCTGCTCCGCTCCACTCCTTCTCTGAAAGTTTGGCGGTGATTCGTGAAGCGGGGCTGAGAAAAAAGGGGGTCCCAAAATGTGTTTTCCCCATGCAATTTCCCATAGGAACCTTTAGCCAGGGCTACATCCCGAACGGCTGAACGGAATTACACCAAATTTTGCAAAAAGGTAGAGTTTGGTTCGCAGATCACACTTTTTGTTAAATGGTGTAAATCCATTCAGTAGTCCCTGAGAAAATTATAAGTAAAATCATAAGTATATCTTGAGGAGCTTACCGTAAGCTTACTGTACTCTGTACCTTCCAGAGCACGAGCTGAATGCTAATTGGCTGTCAACACTCCAAATCAGGAAGTGTTGGCAGCCCTGTTGTGCCTCGGTAGAACTGAGGCACTAGAAAGCAGAGAAACAAACGTGGAAAACGCAAAAAGGGGTCAGGGTAGAAACACCCTGACTCCGTAGGCCTGCTAAGGGGGTCCAACAAGGACCCCCAAGGCCCCAACATTTTTTTTTAAAATCGCGGTTTAAATCGCGGGGTCCGCATACGTACACGAACTCTGCAAAAAAACAAAAAACCTGTCTGCTTTTTTAAAAATTAGCCCCCGGGGGGACCAAATCCCGGGGGCAAAAAGAGAAAAAAAGTGTGAGGGGGTCCCAATCCCCCCACACTGCCTCGGGGAACGCTACCCCCCGGTGCATAGTAATTATGATAGCAGGGGGCATACAGCCCCCCCGCAGCCCCAGGGACCGCCACCCCCCAGGGCAAAGATATTAATGTTGGGGGGCCTCTAAGGCCCCCCGAACCCCGGGGACCGCCACCCCCCGGGGCTTTGTTACTAAGAATGCAATGGGCTCACGGCCCTCCACAGCCCTGGGGACCACCACCCCCGGGGCAAAGATATTAATGATGGGGTGCCTCTATGCCCCCCGAGCCCCGGGGACCGCCACCCCCGGGGCTTCGGTTTTTTAATGTTTTTTTTTAAGACCTGTGTGGGGGGCTCAAGCCCCCCACACGCCCGGGGACCGCCACCTCCCTGGGGCTCTAATATGTAAAACAGGGGGGTCCGTGACGGACCCCCCAGCCCCAGGGCCACAACCCCCGGGGCTTTTAACAGGTGGGAGGGGGGCCCTCCTGGAGCCCTCGATGGCCCTGGGGACAACCACCCCCCAGGGCCGGCTCCTGCAGTGTCCCGGGGTGCCCACCCCCGGGACACTGCTGTTTGCTATGGTAGGGCGGGAGCCTCGCGGCTCCCAAACTACCATAGCAAACTGCTTTGATTTTTGAAAGAGAGAGCAGGAAAGCTGCTCTCTCTTTCAAAAATCAAAGCCGATTGCTTTTCTGCGCGGAGAAAAGCAATGTCAGAAAAGCAATGTCGGCTCCCGCAGGATGCGGGGAGCGGGCAGGAACCGTGGGGGGCTTGAGGACCCCCCCACTACTCCCAACAAGGAAGGCCAGGCCCCTGGGACCAGAAGTGGCCTGGGAGGGAGGCCACGCGGCTCCCCTACCTATTAAAAAAAATGTTTTAAAAAAAAATCCGGCCCCGCGGGATGGGGTCCCCGGGGCCTTAAAGGGGGCATAGGAGGGGGCTATGCAGGCCCCCTCCATTAACCAAAAAATGAAAGAACACTCGGCCATGCCCTGGGAGATGGGGTCCCCAGGGCCGGAATTGGCCATGGCAGGGGGCCACGCGGCCCCCCCCTCCCAAAAAAAAAAAATATATTTTTAAAAGGACGGCACTGGGGGATGGGGTCCCCGGGGCCAAAGGTGAACACAGGAGAGGGGCAAAGCAGGCCCCCTCCTAATTTTAAAATAAAAAAAGGCCTATGCTCCGGGGATGGGGTCCCGAGGCGAGTATGGCCCTGGGAGGGGGGCCCGCGGCCCACTTCCTAAATAAAAAAAAAATTGGGGGCAGGTCCAGGGGGATGGGGTCTCCAGGGCCAAAAAAAAAAGAAAAAGAAGGGGGGCTATACAGCCCCCCTTCTTAAAAGCATTTTTCTAAAAAAAACGGGATCGTAAGGAGGCCAGGCCCCCTCCCTGCACATCTCTGCAAACGCGCCCGTGGCGCGTTTGCAGAGGTGGAAGTAATTCCACTTGCATACTGGGGGTCCCTGGGGGCCAAGTAGCCCACCAGGAGCCTCCAGTATGGGCCAGGGGGCTCCCTTGCAGAGAGGTGTAATGATGCCACGGCCCTTTTAACACCTCTCTGCAACGCAGCCCCCTGACGCATACAGGAGGTTCCTGGTGGGCTAGTTGGCCCCCAGGGACCTCCAGTATGCAAGGGGAATTAGTTCCCCCTCTGAAAAAGCACCAGGGGGCTGTGTTGTAGAGAGGTGTAATGAGGCCACACTCCTTTTTACACCTCTCTGCAATGCAGTACCCTTGCGCATACTGGAGGTTCCTGGTGGGCTAGTTGGCCCCCATGGACCCCAAGTATGCAAGGAGACATAATCCCCCAACTTAGAATGAGGTATAGGGCGTGTTTGCACAGTGGTGAAGGTAGGGGGCGGGACTAGAGGTGATATGTGTGCAAATATGTCATGTGGTGCGTTTTAAGTTGGTGAATTAATTCTTCTTCAATCCAGAGGTCCCCTAGGGGCCAACGAGTCTAACAGGTACCTCCAGTAAGCACCACGGAGCTGCATTGCAGAGTGTTGTAAAAAGGGGGCGTGCCCTCTGAATACCTGTCTGCAACGCAGCTCCCTGGCACATACTGGAGGTACCAGGTGGGCTAGTTGGCTCACAGGGGACCTCAGGATTGAAGAGGAATTAATTCCCCAACCTAAAGCGCGCCACAGGGCGTGTTTGCACACATGTTACCTCAAGCCCGCCCCCTTCCTTCACTATTGACCAAAATATTCCTGTAACATCATCCGAACTATGAATTCCGATTTACTCACCTGTTATCAGGAGAGACCTCATTGCTGCATCTTTCAGCCCACTACTGATCCTGAAAAGTAATTTTAACCATACTTACAGTAACTTGAATTTCCTTCCATAGGCTAACATTGACTGGTTTCACTTGGAAATTTTTCTAAGTATGGAGTTTTGGAACTTAAAAAAATTCCTCAAAAATCAGCTGAACTACAAATTCCTATTTACTCACCTGTTATCAGGAGAGACCTCAGTGCTGCATCTTTCAGCCCACTATTGATCCTGAAAAGTAATTCTAATCGTAGTTACAGTAACTTGAATTTCCTTCCGTAGGCTAACATTGACTGGTTTCACTTGGAAATTCTTCTAAGTGTGGAGTTTTTGAAGTTTAAAAAATTCCTCAAATATCAGCCGAACTACGAATTCCGATTTACTCACCTGTTATCAGGAGAGACCTCAGTGCTGCATATTTCAGCCCACTACTGATCCTGAAAAGTAATTCTAATCGTAGTCACAGTAACTTGAATTTCCTTCCATAGGATATCATTGCCTGCTATATAATAAATATATAAATTAAAAAAATATATTAAAAAAATATATTAAAATTTCTATATTTTTAAAAACATTTATCTTTCAATTTATATAAAAAATATGTAATGTAATTTAAACAATAAAATATATAAAAATAAATAATTTAAAATAATGTAGTAAATCAGTATAAAAAATATATAACAATTAATACATAATGATAAAAATTATCATTTACAAAACCTTCTCAAATTAGCTGAAAAAAACATAGGTTTCAGCCACGTTATAGTTAGGCCAGGGACAGACTAATTTGCATACAGCCATGTTCTGAAACTGGGATGGTGCAATGAGCTAAAAAACGGTGTTGGATCTAGCCCTGATCTCTTGACTGGGTGAGAGTACTCTGCTTAATTCAGAGACTCTGTCCATCACCGCCCCTTGTTGTAAATAATTTTGTCCACCCTAAGCGTGGAAGGGTATACTCAGATGTGAGTCCCTTGCTCATTGCACCATCAGGATTCAAGCAAGCCGGGCCGAAGACGCCTGAAATGGCAGAAACCGGTCCCCGGAAGCTTGTTTCCTTCCCAGTGTAAGAATTGGCTTTTGTAGTCTGGTCTGCCCTGTTCCCATGATGCACTGGGCCAGGGACAGACTAATTTGCATACAGCCAGGTTCTGAAACTGGGATGGTGCAATGAGCTAAAAAACGGTGTTGGATCTAGCCCTGATCTCTTGACTGGGTGAGAGTACTCTGCTTAATTCAGAGACTCTGTCCATCACCACCCCTTGTTGTAAATAATAGTTAGGAATTAGCATTTAAAAAACCTTAGAAATTCACTGAAAAAAACATAGGTTTCATACATGTTATAGTTAGCTGGACATTTCACGCATACAAAACCATTGAAATTCCCGAAAGGAGATGGGAAAACATGGCGGCCGCTAGTTAGAGCGGCACGCACGTCCCGACAGAAACTCCCGACCTGATGCCCCGGTCTTGTTAGAGCTACTTCTGGTCGATTGCAGCGGTGGACGTGAGTTGCGGATGAGAGTGAGATATCGTCGCGGTGGTGTGGCCTGTGGCGAGCGGTTTGATCGTACACGGCGACTGAAGTTGGCTCGGTGTCTCCTTCGACGGCTTCCAGGCTTCCCAGTCACAGCGATCGAGGCAGTCAAGGCAGCCGATGTGTCAGGGGCGGGCCCCTCCCTGCGCTCTTCCGCTGGTACGAAGCAGCCGTGGAGCTGTGGAGAGGCGGAGGGCGGCTGCACATGTTTCCTTCGCCAGAGGAGCGATACGGTGCGGTAAGGGGGCTTCGCGGGAGGGGTACCATCAGACGCTCAGGAGGCGGAAAAAAACACAAATACAAGTGTAATTACCGCCAGCGATAAAAGTGACTACCTCAATCATAAGTGTACGGAGACAGAGACAGACAGAGGTAGGAGCTCCGCGATAGTTATAGACACAGCAGTAAGCGTTGTGCAAACACCTGAAAAAGAGCTTTGCCCTGTTTTTGCCCCAACGTTTAAGAGTATTAAGAGCAAATTACACGCTCTTCTAGCACAGTCTTAGCTCAGAAAGGAAGTAAGGTGCAGGCTAAGAGGAGATCACAAGGGAAGAAGGAGCTTACCAGCAGCAACCTGGGGAAGCGAAGGGGAAAAGGCAGAAAGAAGGATAAAATCTTGGTAGATCAAGGTAAAACTGTGGACTTAGATTCAGAGCACGAGCCAGAAGGGGGGCCAGAGACAGAGACAGAGTTAGAGGGGGAGACGGAGTCTGACTTGGACTCATTACCAACATTGTATGATAAAACACTGAGAGGAGAGGAGAGCTACTGTGTATCACGAGTCACTAAGTCAGTCACTAAATCAGCAGAAGAGGGATCAACTAACATTTCTAACACAAAAGAACTACCCCAAAAGCTATCTCAGAAAAAAAGTGAACCCAAAAATACAATTACAAAAGCTACACTGATTACGCCTTCTCTAAAATCTTATTTCAAGACCCTCCCGCAGGTTCTAAATATCAACCAAGAACCCCAAGCTTCGAGTGCTGTACAAAATATAATCATTCCAACTGAAGCCCTCGCCACACTCAGCTCATCAGCTATATTTAGTAATACTAAACCTGTAGCGGTAGAGGAAATGGAGCAGGAGAGTATGACAATGACGGATGAAACTTTAGAGATGTGCACAGTTACAGAGACACCAACAGACCATGTATCTGCTGATTCAGTAAGATCAGAGCCTGCAAGTGCAATAATCGTGTCGGAGCTATGCACTGGAGGTAACAGTGAAGACACTCTCCAGAGTATACTTATTAATATGAGAAACAAAATTAAATGTGGCTTTGCAGAATCAAAAAAGAGTTTTGCTGAATCAAGGTAAAATCAATCGGAGATTCGGGCCATGTGCGAAAACCTGGAGACTAAAGTGGATGGGCTCTTTGAGAGGACAGGGTGTTTAGAAGATACCGTAGGGGAGCTCAAAGCAAAATTAGACCATGCAGATATAAAACTTCAGAACATGCGGAGAGAAGGAGAAGCTGTAAAAGAAAGAGTCGAGTCCCTAGAAAATTATTCTAGGAGGAATAACCTCAGGATTCTAAAAATTCCGGAAGGGAAAGAAGGAAGTGAAATCAAGAAGTACGTTGTCACCCTGCTAAAGGACGCTCTTAACTTAGAGGAGTCAAAAACAGAATTAGAAGTGGACATACAGAGGATACATCGCGACCCCTTTCGACTCAACCCGGGAAGGCCCAAGCCTAGAAAGATCCTTGTAAACTTCTTAACATACGCAGTAAAGGAAAAGATCCTTAACCTTGCATTAAAAGCTAAGACATTGAAGGCCCCCTACTTTTCCTTTGAAGTAAGATCAGACTTGTCTAAAACTACATTGGAAAGGCAATGGGAGCTGGGACAACGAATGGAGAAGTTCAGGGCTCTAGGATCCACAGATGCGATTTCCGGTCTTCTTGAAGGTAATGTTTAACAATAAAATGCACAACATCAAAACTCCTCTCGAAGCGGATGAACTTTTACTCTCTATCAGCGAATTTTCCCAAACTACTCCTTGACACATGATGTCATCTATGAGCTAATGAAAAAAAAAAAAAAAAGATTACAATTCTGTCTCTGTTGCTCTCTTCTCTATCTTATGACGACAATGTAAGCCACTTAAGTAAACTGGATGGATTAAAACACAGTTACACTGAGGGAGTGTGAGGGAGTGTGAAAAAAAAAAAGGGCGGGCAAAAAGGTAAAAAAAAAGTGGGTAATTTAAAAAAAAATATATATATATGTGTAGGATGTGTATATATATATATATATATATATATATATATATATAAGCATGGGCGGATCTAGCGGATCTCGCGTACGCGAATTTGCGAATTTACGGATTCGCAATCCGCAAAAATACGCGAACTCTCGCGGATTTGCGGATTTTTACGTTTCTTGTGTTGGCGCGCGTTCGCGAGGATTTGTGGACCATTTCGCAATTGCGAACTTACTTTTCGGCTCGCAACGGCCGCGACTATGTTGTTTCTACGTCTGGTTTATCATCACAGGTTCACAGCACCCTCTGTTTCACCACTGCCACCCTCTGGTACACCCATGCCACCCTCTGGTACATCCTCACTGCCACCCATTAGGTTTGTTTATCACTGTATATTATGGGGGTGAAAAAAGCAAGCACACCTGCTCTGCTTCAACTGCCATGAATGAATTTGGGGTTGATTAATGTGTCAGTGATTTTGAAACTTCCAGTCTGGCTGGCACCTGCTTCCTTCCTTATCTGTAATTTGCTTTCTGTTGCAGTGAAAGCAAGCACACCTGCCCTTCTTCAACTGCCATGAATTAATTTGGGGGGGATTAATGTGTCAGTAATTTTGAAACTTTCAGTCTGGCTGGCACCTGCTTCCTTCCTTATCTGTAATTTGCTTTCTGTTGCAGTGCAATTTTTTTTCACAGGACCTTTATGGTCTACTTGTAGCTATTCTATGAGCCTGCTGTTTGGGTCATAGCAGGGTCATAGAATAGTTGCAAATAGGCAACTGAACTCTGGAGGGGCCCCTCAGGAAGCACTAGAGTGAATGGTTACTAATGTTAAGTTTGAACTTTTGCACCTGGTGATTGCTTTCAGTTTAGCAAAAATCGTTTTTCTGCAATTTCGCGCGATTCGCTCGGCGCGAATCCGTGCGAGATCGATTTCGGAAGCCGCGAATGCATAAAGTTTTTTTTTGCGCCGTTTATGTTCGCGTGATTTTTTGCATGTTCGCAAGGCGCTTGTAGTGATACGTTTGCGAACTTACCCACGCGGTCGTACACGGGCGCGGCCATCTTGTTTGCGTGACGTAATTCCGTTTCCGGCCGCTATGTGTAATCTCGCAAAGTGTGCTGCTCGCTAGTACAATTTCGCACGTGATCGCGAGGAAAATCTCGCGCGAACTTACCCACGCGGTCGTGCATGGACGCGGCCATCTTGTTTCTCATTCATTGCTATGGTTCTGGGCATGCTTTCTGTATCCTCTCTGAATCTCTGCCATCCTTTGCTTGTTTGAAGTTTATTTGATCTATTTTACTTATTATCTATTCCTCTATTTTTCTAGCTCTATATTTTTGTGTTTTCTGCTACTTTTAGTTAATTTTAAACTACTTTTTTAAACTCTTTTCTTTTCTTCTTCACTATTCTATTTCTTCTTTATCATTTAACTTTATTTCTGCCCAGACCATGGTAAAGGGAGCCGGGAAGCACCCTGAGAAGGGGAAGGGTCCCGCACCCTGTGCCCGGCTCCCGTGCGGGCGTTTGAGGGGGGAGCAAGTGGTGCCACGGGAGATCTTTAGCACGGAGGAGGTGGGCGCACTAATCTTCTACGTCCAGCGCCGCCTCCCCAAGACCATCCTGGGAGGCGGCAAGATCGCAACCGGCTATGGCATCTGGGAGCGCCGGAAGCGGTGGGAGAAGGTGTGCCGGGCCATGTTTAAGCTCTCTGGGGTCCGGCGCACCTATAACCAGGCCACCCACCGCTGGACGGATGTCATGGACCGGGAACGGGACTTGCTGGACGCGCTCGGTGTAGAGGTCCCCGGGCTTGGTGTGAGGCTATTCATCACTACTCTGTTTTATCCGGCTCCGTTATTTGCAAATCTTTGTTCTTTACCAAGAGCAATAATGCTGCCGATTACATTGTAGGTAAATTATATTTCAAAATCTTCTATGCATTTCAGGTGCACTGCTCTCCTTCTCAGTAGCCTTGCTTGCTACTATGCTTATTTGTTTTGTATTTTGTGTTCATTTCATTGGCCTGAGAAATTATGTATGAGTGTAGTGTAAAGATAAGAACTGCATAATGCTAGACACTAAGGGTCATATTTTCAATTACCGGCGCATCCCTGCAAAGTAGCAGGGATGCGGCAGTAATTGTGCGCCATGGCACCACCACCCATTGGCCCAAAACGTCACAGAAGCCTTACGCATCTGTGCCGTAAAGGCGGCGCATTGCTGGAGTTGCGTGCCAACGATGGCGCTGCTCCAGCAATGCTCTGGGGTGCCCTATCTCCCCAATGCTGCATCAAGCCGTACGTCGGCTTCAAGCAGGCGCAGGGTTTGAGTCCCGCATCATTGTCCTAAAAGTGACTGGTTGACATCTTGTAGATTTCCCTCAGCCACTTTTAGGATTCGTTCCTGCGCAGGAACGCCCTCCCTTGCACCGGATCGCCCCCTGATGGTGCAGGGCTTTACAACGTGATGCATCTCCCATATGTGTTTTTTTTTATATATACGCCGCACCATGGCGACTCTTTTGTTCTGCCGCTGCGTCACAAAAGTCACGCAACAATGGAGGAAAATGAGCCGCAAGGGACTTCTAAATCAGCCCCAACAGACTGAAGTCCAGTCCTTCCTTTAGACACATGGCTATAAGAAGAAATAGTGGTGGTGGTCGGTGGATTGATAGTTTGAGTATTCACTGATCTGCAAGCAGGATGGACTTTGTCTGTCACTTTGCGTGCTGCGGACTGCTGCCTGCCAGGCCTAGGCAAACCTTTTTAGTAGTCTGTTTATTGAGTTACATAGGAACTTTCAAAGTCAACGGTCCGCAAATCAGGCAATACGAATAACGTAGTATACCACATGAGATAGGTCAATATATCCTGTGGAATAGTTGTCTATCTATTTGTTATTTCTCCAAAATATTTTGTTATTGTTCTTTTGAAATGTTTGGTTTGGTTGACAAATCTCATCCATGTCTTCTGGTCTTTCTTTCTTTCATGTTGTACATCAGCTCCCCCCAAGGGCAAGAGGACACAGGAGGAGGAGGAGGAGGGTGCTGTTCAGGAGGATGCAGGCCAGGATCGGGCAGGCGAGGGCTCCTTTGCTGTCCCCAGTAAGTTTTAATTTTAATATAGAGTACCTATTTTTTCCTAGCGTTCCTCATTCGATTTTTTCTAAATCGTCTTTGATCTTCTTGTAGACTGGATCTAAATTCTTATCCTGCCTCGACTATGACTCCCTGTGGTATTACTAGATTATTCTTATTAGTCTGTCTGTGTAGCTAACTAAGATTGCACATTTGGCAATTCCATTGGACTCCCATTCTAGTCAGCAATAGCTCTATGCACTGAGTGCAGTCCTCTGGGATTGTCCATAATGTCTTTTCAAGTCTTCTAAATGTTTATGCTTTGACAATTGCCAACAATAAAAAGGTGAATGACCACCAAGAAAGAATAAGATACTACTTTACTTTTGGTTTGGATAGGAGGACAATCCATTCTACTACTGTTGCAGGGACAAATCTGCACAAACCGAACTATGAACACTAAATAGTGCATTGTTTATCAATTATAATAGGCGCAGGTAGACTTTCTTTCCACATACCTCAGTGATATCAGACTTTGAAGAACCCCCAATCTCCTTACTGACTAGATAGTGTGGCAGAGTCATTTAGCTCCCTAAGTCACCGATGATTGATCCCCAATGATCATTAGATTATCCTACGCAGGACAAGAGTACGGAGTCACAGTCAAGAAGTGTCAGAGGCACTCATGCTTGCAAAAATTCCAAAACCTTTAGCTCATCCACTCTAGTCTGGAGGACCAAAAACCACAGAGTCTATTTAAGTTTAAAAGCTTTATTAAAACTAAACACATTTATTAAAATCAACTTTGTCATAAAAGTAAACGTTTAACTGAAAATGGAAAAGTGCTTAGTGCTAACGATTAATTGGACACTTTTCTTGTGGTCGAGCTGAGCTCTCACCTGGTTGAACTTGAGCTTGACCCTGATCGTGTTCTTAGAAGTCAAGCTTCTGTTAGGAGAAAACGTGTTGTGTGTTAAAAATAAAAAGCAAGCATTCATCAGTTGTGCCAAAAGTGCAGGAAGACAACAGCCTTCCCTGGAAAAAGGGACATTTTTACTGTAGAGTATACAGTTAAAAATTATTACATTGCATTTTTTTTTTTTAATTTCTTTATTCCTCCTAGACCAAATATTATATAGTAGTGAGTGGTGTATTCTAACATTCTTAAATGTACTTTGTAGGTGGAACATCTGGTGGCGGGGCCAGCGCGGAGGTGGTGGATGAGGAGGACAACACTTCTGGGGAGGAGGCGGTGCGAGTGCCGGACGACACCAATGTGCCTGTGAGGGTTCCCACGGTGGTGGCGGGCAGAGGTAAGCTATATATTCCTTACTTATTGAGATTGAAGACTGCATAGTGTGCTTTCTGCACGGGTGTATTATAAATCAACCAGGTAGTAGCCTCCTCTAAATGTACTTCGACTTAGCTGTGAAGTTTTTGGCGAGAAGAATCCCAATAAGATCTGAGATGTACTTGATGGATGGGATGAACGAAAAGTGAAAGAAGGGTGTAAGTAAGTGTGGAAGGACGAGAAATTTTATGATGGCTGGCAAAGAAGAATGATATGTGTTTGCTTGGTCCCCGTGGTGGCTGGGAAGGAAAGAATATGGTATGGTGCATGGCTGGGTCAATGATGAAGCATGGATGGGTGGAAGGACAACAGCCTGGGTGGGTGAAACAGAAACTGTATGTGTGCATATACTTTGAATGGATGGATGCCTGGAGCATGGTAATATCTGACTCTTAGATAGCACATGTGTATCTAGAGAGAGTAGATGGTCGCTGGATGAACTAATTGTATCCTTGAAGAGCATGTAACACCGCACCCGCACGTCCGTTCCAGTGTAGGGAAGGCAAGGAAAAGAAATTGTAAATTTGTCCAATACTACCATGAATAGTAGCAGTAGTTTGTATTGCACTGCAAGCACATCATATATCTGGTTATTATGGTGGACACTCCGTACCTCTCTTAATAACTTTAGTTTAGTAGTAGTAGTACGTCATTCATGTGTGGGTGTATCACTGTTCACTCAATAATAAGCAAAACACCTAAAGTCATCCCATATGTCATCAAATACATCCCACGTGAAGTGATAGATAATCTAATTATTTAGCTTCTTCATTTTCCTGTTCTAGTACTTATTTGCACTGTAGGGTGAAAGGTAAATTAATTAAGCAGTAGCCCTTGTAACAGAGTATTCTCAGTGCCACCCGTAATAGAAAAGTAATAGCTTCACCACCTGCATGTACTGGACCGGTACAGTAACGCAAGTCTGTCTCACTCATCATGGTGTGCGTCTGTTTTTCTCGGGTGCAAGTTCACTGCGCTGCCATTCTGCCGGCTTGCATAAGATAACGTACCAATTTTCCTAAACAAGAGAGAAGAAGAAGAATAAGACTGGTGTACTGTCATAGTCGACTGTAATGGAAGTCCATAGTGGTCGTAGAATTTGTTCATTAAACTACCACTAATGTTAGAGCAAGGATGCAGAAGTGGGAGGTTAGATAGATACTGTCCTCAATAGTTATGTACTGTGCTTTCAATTTGCTACTTGTACTGTGACACAACTTTCGGCTCAATCACTTTGTGTTATTAATGTGAAGGAGCATTGGTTACAGACTATGTCTTTCTTTCTTCATATAGTTGCTCCTTCCAAATCGACATCACGGAGGGAGCAGGCTCGAATGGCCCGGCAACGGAGGCTGGATGCCACTGTCGCCGAATATCGGCGGCTGGTGGCCCTGGAGGAGGAGGAGGACACGCAGTCGACCGGTGCAACCACAACATCCTCGACTGGGACAGCTGCATCCTCCTCCGTGACCCCACGGGCTGCCAGCCAGCGCAGTGCTCCAGCGGTACGGAGCCGGGCTAACAAAGCCAACCGCCACCGCCAAGCAGCAAAAAGACCAGCTGCCCCCCACAGGAGCTGCAAGGCACGCCAGCGCCGCCTAGGAGTCCGAATGTCCTACCTGGAGCAGGAGGTCCTTAGGTACAAGAACTTGGTGGAGGGCCTCCGCTTCGAACTTGCCACCCTCCGCAAGGAGTATGATGCCCTGGCCGCAAAATTCACCAGCACCCTCCAGTAGTGGAGTGTCCCTTGCCCTTTTTTTAGAGACTTTTGGGGGGTGGGATTTGGGAGTTGGGTTCTTTTTGGGACTTTTCAAAGACAATCGTTGGGGTTAGGGAGGGTCTTGAGGGAGATTATTTTGTTAGGGCTACATAAATATACTTTTTTGAACTTTATCTGACCATACCTGTTTTTTACTGCTTTTCAGTCTGGTGGGTGGGGGACGGGGGTGTAACAGTAAGTTTGTTTTCCTGAAGAGTCCTAGGACTTTAGTAGTACTACCGTCAATCTCTCGTCTAGTCCTAATACTCCATTATACTACCTCCCACCAAACGCTTATTTTACCTGTAATTTGTGTTAGAAATTAGGGCTAGGCCCAGGGCTGGCTCCACGTGAAATGGGGATTAACGTTGGCAATCCTGGTCGGGTGAAATTTCCTCATTGCGGTGGTACTAGTGGTGTGACACAGTGGCAGTTTCATGCCTATGGAAAAAAAGAAAACGAAACCTGGTTTGTCCTTACTGTAGCATTACAACGGTTACGGTACGATCGAGAATATAGCAGGTGACAGTACACTAGAACAGTGCCACAATGTAGCCTAACAAATGGTAAAGTATTTGCTTGCAAGTATAACTAGTACTTGCGTTGAATTTATTTGACATTGGCTCCTACTACTAGAAGAAATAGTACTGAAGCTGAGTAAGTCTAGAAGATTTCCTCGTATTCCTTCACCAGCCTGTTGCTATGACCTTATCCTCCCCAGCAAGTGTGTGGAATTATTGATGTCATTTTAGCCAGACATCAAGCAAAACAACACAGCCCGGGGGAAGAGGGTTAGGGTTTGGAAAATGGATGGGAATGGGGGTTTCTTTTTGGGTAGGTTTTGTTGAGAGAAGAAAAAAAAAGCACAGCCTGGACAAACAATAATTGAAGATAAAGAAATCTTTGGGTACAAACTAAAGCTAACCACATGCAGTCACACTCATAGAAGAAAACAATGGATACTGTATCTGTATTCTGTATGTTGTATGTTGTTGGAGTTGTCCTGTTGAATTTGGTAAGTAAGTTGCATGCAGCAAACAATTCCTCTTATTAGCGGCACTCCTCCATTCCAGCTGACGCTTCGTCCATCAATGTTGGTGACCACTGACAGAAGACACCCTGTCCACTGCCTGCCTGGCGGATGTTGACTGAAACCCGGCCTGTAATTATTGAACGGAAAACAGGAAGTGCTATTACAATACCACTGATAAATAAATATAAGGTATGTACGCTGTGTGGTGCAAAAAGTCACACTTTGATTTCCCTAATAGACAGTACAATATTTTTGAAATTGCGTACTCTGTCTGAGTCACCTTTTTAAGGATAAATAAGTATGGCCAAAATATTATAGCGGATCTTTCCCCTCAAGGTAGGTGTACTGTAAACTGTGTTTTAGAACAAAATTTGACCTTCCCAGCAATGCTCCCACCAAGACCCTTACTAAAGCCAGTCGCAAAAATGTAGAAGACCCCCAATCAGATCTCCAAAAACGATGCCTAGCAAAAAAATGGTGACAAAACGTACTTTGAAAGTAACAGTAGGCCCAAATACACCCTTTCCGACCGTGGATTGTATTCAAACCACTTGCAAGCAAGCAAAAGTATCCATAGCCAGCATCGCTCCAAGAGTGCTCTAAAACCCCAGAACTGCGTTGCAATAGAACACCCCGAAACACATGCAATCCTGCTGCTAGGGCTAACCCTAACGAACCCTAAGTTACACAAAGTGCCAAAAGGTTTTTCCTTATGGATTTTGTCCAAAACACTTCTATCCGGTATTAGACCTTCCCAGGAATGCCCCAAGACTAACCCTGGGCGAAGAACTACGCTCCGTTCGCGGAGCTTGCGGAGTTTCGGCAGCTCCGCGTTCCGCGGAGAACGCGTAGCTGTCGATAACTCCGCGATCCGGTGCGTAGCGTAGTTCTCGCGCGCTGAATAACATTATCGCGTGCGCGGCAATGGCTTACCTTCGTTCTGCGTTCGTTTTTTCCTGGTCGCTTGTGCCACCATGTTTGGAAACACTCTCGCACAGTCCCGTGCGACTGTGCGAACGCGATAACGTCATTTTGATGCGAGATAGCGTCATAAGGATGCGCGAGGATGCTTTTTGGTAAGATTGAGTTGCCGAACACGCAGAAACTGCATTCTTGCACAGAATAACTCGCGAGCATGTTAAAACCATAATAAATTACCATTTTGGTTAGGAAAAAAAAGCAAAAAACCTTAAAGTTGTACCTTTGGCTTTATTTTTAGGGGGGAAGGACCCCTCTTTTTGTTTCTACTCTTGTTTTGCAGAGTAAGGAGGAAGGGCTCTTGAGTTTACAACTTCCTGTTCCTGTCCACCAGGCTCCTCCCAGTGCTTTGTCCATGTGGTGCTCACTTTCCTTTGGATTTTGAGCTGGAAGGATCACTTTCTGTCTGTGTTGGCTGCATTACTGATTTACCTTGGATTTAATGAGGACTTTTGGAATTGGAATTCTCTTTTTCAAGTAAGTTTGTGTAATGTATGAGTGATGTAGACTTGTGCTTGTTTGATTTGATTTTTTTTTTAACAACAGTATTCAATCCTGGAATGAAATTATTGATGGAGGCCTGTACTTTCATGAGGTCCCAAATTGTAATTTTTTTCTAACATTGCATTTTGTGGAATTTAAAATGTTTCTAATTTTTAAGCCAATATCTGACCCTAGTACCCCATGTAGTTAGTGTGTAGGCAATGCATGAGTTCATTGTATTAACTTTCTGTGGTTGGCCTGGCCATGTGTTGGCGGCCATTTAATGTTTCCAGCCACTTGCTCTTGCCATAGGCCTCCAACCTTGTGGCCTACTCTGGCAGTAGGCCATAGGTACTACTCATAGGCTCATGAAAGTTAATCAACTGTTTTTGTGGTGTACCCTTAATGTGAAAATCATGGATGGCTTGGATTGATATAGAAAATCTTATTTTTATGTGTGGGGTATTTCTGGTTTTGGGTGTGTTTAAACTTTAAATACTCTGTCAATTTCTGCCATTAGGTAACCCTAGGAATACAGCTTGGGTAGTTTTGGTAACTTCGCACCATGTGAGCACGTGAACTTACATTTTTTGTCGTGTTCGCGCACTCAATGTACTTGCTCGGGAACGCGAACACGACTTTTTATTCCGTTCGCGCTGCCGAACATGCCGATTTAGCATTCTCGCGGACAATATGTCCCGAGTTGCATAAAAGTTTCTCAAAAATGTTGCAGGTCTTTCTTGTGCACCTAAAAAGTCCTCATTTATGTTATGTTCTCATTTTGGTAGTAGTTTTCTCTTTTTGGAGCATGGACCACTTCCATTTTCTCTCCTCTGTTATTTTTTTTTTTTTTTGGGGTGGGGTGACCAATTTGGGCGGTGGTGTGGTGTGTCCATTTTCTGAAGCAAAGCATTGTCCCTTTGCCATAGGCATTATTGTCTGTCTTCTCTTTCTTGTCATGTTGTTGTTGGTGGCCAGGCCATGTGGTGGCGGCCATTTTGTGTATGCTTCCTTTGTGATTTATTTTGCCATGTTGTTGTTGGTGGCCAGGCCATGTGGTGGAGGCCATTTTGTAAAGTTGTCCATGTTGTTGTTGGTGGCCAGGCCCTATGGTGGTGATCTTTTTGTGTATGCTTCCTTTGTGATTTATTTTGCCATGTTGTTGTTGGTGGCCAGGCCATGTGGTGGAGGCCATTTTGTGTATACATCCTTTGTGATTTTGCCATGTTGTTGTTGGTGGCCAGGCCATGTGGTGGCGGCCATTTTGTGTATGCTTCCTTTGTGATATATTTTGCCATGTTGTTGTTGGTGGCCAGGCCATGTGGTGGCGGCCATTTTGTGTGTCCTTCCTTTGTGCTTTTGCCATAGGCATAGGCCTCCAACCTTGTGGCCTACTCTGGCAGTAGGCCATAGGTACTACTCATAGTAGGGTCATGAAAGTTAATCAACTGTTTTTGTGGTGTACCCTTAATGTGAAAATCATGGATGTCTTGGATTGATATAGAAAATCTTATTTTTATGTGTGGGGTATTTCTGGTTTTGGGTGTGTTTAAACTTTAAATACTCTGTCAATTTCTGCCATTAGGTAACCCTAGGAATACAGCTTGGGTAGTTTTGGTAACTTCGCACCATGTGAGCACGTGAACTTACATTTTTTGTCGTGTTCGCGCACTCAATGTACTTGCTCGGGAACGCGAACACGACTTTTTCTTCCGTTCGCGCTGCCGAACATGCCGATTTTGCATTCTCGCGGACAATATGTCCCGAGTTGCATAAAAGTTTCTCAAAAATGTTGCAGGTCTTTCTTGTGCACCCAAAAAAACAGAATTTGTCATTTGGTTGTTGTTTTGGGAGCCTGGGCAGGGGTTTCTTTGTATGTGTTTTTGCGGTGTTATGTTTACAACCTCTGTCTTAGCCATGGGCTATTTATTCCTTGCACATTAACCTGTCATGTGCAGCAGGCATCCTCGTTTTTCTGTCCATATTGGTATCTATAGGCCTGCTTGACTTTATTGGTTCTTTCTGGACTTGATGTGGCCTTTGAGCTGTGGTGCTGCTGGACTGGTATTATTAGTCTTCTGTTTTGTCTTTTATACATTGACCTGTGTGTCTTTCAATTGTTCATGTTGCCTTACTGCTTGTTTGACTGATGTTGTTCTGCCTTCTTTACTTGTAGGTGCACAAAAAAGACTGAGGAGGTGCTGGTTGTTTTTTCATCCATCGCTCGTTCTACTGCCAGACGGACGTCCTTCAGTTGTACGCCACGTGTGGTGTGTGACTCATCTGACCAGACATCTCTGCAATTTGTGCTGCTGTGAGCTGACTGACATCAGAAGAAGATGGGCCCTAAGAAAGCTACCAGGTCCTCCACCACAAAGAAAGTTGCTGCGAAGAAGGAACAGCAGAAGGAAGTGTCACTTAAGTCTGGTATGGACCCCAAAACCTTTTTTGGCACCCCAAAAGGTACGCCTGCAGCAGCGGGGTCTGGGGTGCAAGCTGGGACCAGCACATCTGCATTAGTGGGGGCAAGCCAGCATCCCAGGGCCAAGCACATGATGAGGGTCGAAGAGGTAGCCAGCCTTCTGCTTGCGAGCAGTGATACTGAGCCAGAACTAAACTTATCGCTGTCTCAAAGTAGTACACAATCCACGCAAGATGGAAGTGCTCAACAACCACCGCCAGCAGTAGATGTTCAACAACCACAACCACCGCCCGCAATAGGAGTTGTTCACCCACAACCACAACCACTTCCCGCAACAGTTGTTGAACAACCACAACCACCGCCCGCAACAGTTGTTGTTGAAAAACCCCAGCCCGCAATAGTACTTCCTCAAGAACAACAACCACCATCTCCGCACCAAATAGTAGTAGTTGTTCCTCCCGAAGTCGGGGCAGTTCAGGAAGTAGAGCCTCCTTCCGAGCAAGAAGAAGAGGAAGCCACTTCTGTAGGTGATCTATTTCCTTTGAATTCACCAAGGGAAAGGAGGGTTAGTGCATCGAGTTCTTCGCAAAGCATCCCTTCCGATGACCTTGATACGGATTGGCAGCCACAACTATCTGCGCATTCAAAGGAGAGACATCCCAAGAAGACCATGCTAGGAAAAAGGAAGTTTCCAGGCAGGCTTGAACTTATGGAGGTCGATGTAGGTGAGCAGGATACTGCTGGTGATAAAGACGGGTCTGACACTGTCATCATCACAAGCGTTATTCCTGGTGCAGAGGATGTAGAGACAAACATTTTCACCCTATCCAGAAATGCTGCAATGACTGATGAGCAGGTACCACGCATAACTCCTACACACTCAACACCCACAGTAACACCAGCTCCAATTTTTTCAACAGCGAAGGCCCGGCAGCATCCGACATCCAGCAGAAGCGCCACTTCAACAGAAGGAGGTAGTGGCAGTACTAGGACTGAGCTGTCCCATAGTGAAATTCCACAATCCTCCAGTCCATCCGGCATTGGCAGTGGGTCCTCCTCTTCCTATGGCAGGAGACAAAAGTTTACCTCCCCAGTGTGGGACTTCTTTACGGTTCACCCAGTTCAGGAGAACATTGCTGTATGCACCATTTGTCATGCCAATGTTAGTCGTGGTAAGCTTGGTACAAACTATGGGACTGGAGGCCAAACGACCCATTTGAAAAAAACACACATGATCAGGTGGGAGAACCACCTTGCAAGCTTAAAAAATGTTAGCACTCGTGTTGGTGGGGATACAGTGGTACAAGGTCCACTCATGGTTGATCAGGAGGTAGAAGAAGAGGGAGACGATGACCTTCTATCTAGGAGTGGTACACAATCGACCCCTGTCGCCAGTACTGGAGTGGTAAAGACCACATCCTCCGCATCTGCAACTTCTCAGTGGCACCAGAGTCAGCTGGAAACACCAAGGAGTGCAAAGTCTGCGATGCAAGGTGGTCCGTCTAGCACAACTCAAAGACATGCAAAGCAGCTTACCATTCCTAGCATGTTAAGGCAGGAGGGAAAGTACGAGCGGAACCACCCAGTAGCACGTTTATACAATGCCAAACTTGCGAAAATGTTAGCACTGGACCTTCTCCCATTTTCATTTGTTGAGGCTGTTGGATTTCTGGAATTAGTGGCAACCCTCTGCCCAAAATGGAACGTTCCCAGTCGCTACTATTTTGCCCGAGTGGCTGTTCCAGCACTACACCACGATGTGCTGGAATTGATTGGGAAAGCCTTACAACAGAGTGTTGTCCATTGTATCCACCTGACAACAGACATGTGGAGCAGTTGCGATGCTACAGATTTCATGTGCATCACCGCACACTGGATCTCTTTTGCAGGTGTTAAAGACAAGTTAACTTCAGGCCTCCGTGACGTTGCTGGAATTTTTAATGATACGCGCAGACATGCAACTATAGCCATGTTTGGTATGGACAAAAGTCATACTGCTGAAAACATTTTGTCTGACTTTAATGACAAGGTCTTTGAATGGCTGAAACCAAGAGGCCTTAAGATTGGTTTTGTTTCCACCGACAATGGCAGTAATGTAGTGAAGGCAATGAGAGAAGGACATTATTTCAGGGTACCCTGTTTGGCACACTGCATAAACTTAGTCGTGCAAGACTTTCTGAAAAATGAAGCCAAAGTCAGCAACATAATGGCCATCTGCAGAAGAATATGCACGCACTTTAACCATTCTTTCAAAGGACGGAAGCTGCTACGGGTCATTCAGCAAGAGCATAGGTTGCCAGTCAAAGCACTGATACAGGAGGTCCCAACACGTTGGAACTCAACTTATTTCATGCTTGAGCGTCTCTTTGAGCAGTACATCCCACTGAATGCTTATGTCATGTCAAGAAGATTAGGGGATCCTACTGTTAATCTTAAAGCCCTGACCATTGGGATGTGGCAGTGGGACCTCATTAAATGCATCACAGAGATGCTCCAACCCTTTGAGGTCTTCACACGTGCAGTTAGCAGGGAGGACTGTACTATGGGCCAAGCCATCCCATTGTTGTACATGCTTGAGCAACAGGTGAAGGAGGTCTGTGAAAGATACGAAGGTGACGAACAAAAAGTTGATGCATATACCTTAGCCAAGGGCTTAGTCAACCGCTTGTGTGAAAATGTAAGGCTCAACAATATTGTGTCAGGTGAACATTACATAACTGCAACAATCTTGGATCCACGGTACAAATTATTTGTCAGCAGTAACGAAGTAATTCCATTTTCAGATGAGGATGTTGACAAGTACAAAACTTCCATAGCTGCGGAAGCTAATGAGTTAGAAACTGAACGGCTGTTACTTAAAGGCCTGCCACTGCCAGCCCAGGCCAGTCCAAGTACTCCTGACGCAAGTTCTTCACAGCGTGAGAGCAGTGCGTCTGCTTTCCAGCAGGCACCAACAGTACCAAAAGCAGCACCTACACGATCTGATTCAGCAGACCCAACCAAAAGCATAACTGCTTTTTTTCTACAGAAAGGGATGGGTAAGTCCGTTGCTGTTGCAAAGGGAAAAGAGGACCAGCAAAGCCGAGCACCAATGAACATTGAGCGGATGGTTCAGGCCTATCTGGATGACACAACAGAGGTGTTCATGGAGCAAAGCCCATTGGTCTATTGGTATGAAAGAAGGAGACAGTGGCCAGTGCTGAGCAGGCTGGCGATAAAGTATCTGGCTTGTCCTGTAGCCAGTGTCTCCTCTGAGCGGGTTTTCAGTGCTGCTGGTGCCATTGTCACATCGAAAAGGACTAGTCTCTCCCCCAAAAGCGTGGAGCGGCTGACAATGATAAAAATGAATCAACGCTTCATACCACCAGACTATCAAGTACGTGAATCACCGCCGGATGAAGAAAGCGAGTGTGAAGAAGACGTCCTCACTACTGGGTTACATGACCTACTTCTGTCTGAACGCACAGAGTTTGAGGACGAGCTCCTCTTCCCTGACAACTAGGACAGGTATATTAAAGGAATGATGCAATGCATTGCATAGGATTGTTTAGCCGACTCTGAGCAAATGTGCATGGAATTAAAGTATACTAGTAGTAACTTCAGACTCACGTGATGGGCAATTTTCCCATGTTATTTAATAATATAAATTATTTATGCACTTGTGACCCTACTACTACAGGTGCAGTCAGTACTTAATTTATCGTTCGTAGTTCATGTTCATGTTGCACAACGTACATTATTTGGTGAAACAGTCCCCCCTCCACCCCCCCAACAAACACAAATGAACTTCAAATGTTTTCTTGTGAAAATATCTTTGTTTTATTTTTATATTTTCATAATGATAATAGAAAAATAAAATATATAACAAATGTAACCCCCTGACCCAGAGCTGTCCCTACCCTCCCCTAACCCCAACCAAATTTCAACCCAAATGTACACCCCAACTCCCACATCCCACCCACCAACAAAAGGATTAAAAAAGGGGCAAAAAACAGGGTCCATTTCAAAGCCGGCGGGCTTTCAGGTGTTTGTCCACCAGTATCTTCACACGCTCCTCTAGACCGTCCTCCTGCTTCTTCCGCTCCTCCTCCAACTTCGCTACCCGGCGGAGAATCTTTGCTTTGAAATCACGGCACCTACACTTGCATGCATGTTGTTGTTGTTGTTGTTGTGGGGGTCCGCCGAAGATGTAACAATGCGGCGGCGGGCGGCTGCCTGACCACGGCGACGTAGTCCTGCAGGCTTGGGGCCCGGGGCATTGGAAGAGGCAGCAGCTGCTGCCGCCGCCTCCTCCTCCTCCTCCTCGGCCTGATCCACCAGCCGGCGGTAGGCCTCTACAATTGCCTGCAGTTTCCGCTGCCGGGCCCGGACTGCCAACTCCTTCCTTGTTGGTTTTTGGGAAGGAGTAACTATAAAGAAAGAAACAGAATTGTTAATCCAAACTCCCCGCAAATCAAGAACACAACATTGATTCAACACATAGTGGGCGGCACAGTAGCACTAGCAAGCAAGCTGAGTACCAGAAATTGTGTTGCGTCTATCTTGAACATTCTACAGCCTCTATTAATTTTTCGGACTTTTTGTCACGGCATTATGCCTGCCCTATTAGCATGGGTGTACTTCAACGGTCACACACATTAGAACGAACACCTGTCTTTTTCATATCTCCTTTTGTTCCGGGAAGGCGGGAACACTCTCAAAGTAACATTAATTAACAGGGGGCAGCTAGTAGCACATGTCTAGTAAAGACTATAATACTTTATACCGCGCAACAAACCTTATTTGGTTTGTGTTTCACCAGCAACGACCCATACACCCAGTCGTCCCCTCCTTCCCTTGCCTTTGGGTTTGCCCAAAACACCGCTGCTGCTGAGACTATCCACTAACCACCGGTATTGGGTGTGTCTCCCAACCACGCTGGCAGCTGTGTTTTCCCCTTTACATGCTTTAACAACAACCCATGCATCCGACTGCTATCAGGCACTTGCATTACTGTAGTGGTAATGCTTAGCATGCTAATGACAAGTAAAGGTAACATCATATATTTTCCAGTAGAGTACAGTGAGAAAGTTTTCCCCTCCCACCAAGTAATGCAGATCACTATTGAATGTAACTTACCATCGTCCGCCGCTGTTGGCTCCCCCCCCACTGCTGCTGGTGTAGGTGCCTCTGTTCCTCCTGTCCCCGCCGGGATCGCTGAAGCTGCGCCGCTGTCCCCGTCGGCACTGGTCGATGGTAAGGGTTCTGCACCTATAAAATAAGTACACCTTTTTAGATGGATGCACAGCCCCCTTTGTACTTGTTCACCAAGAATGGAGTTCTTCAAAACAGTGAAGTCCAACGTACGTAATCAGTATGAGTCCACATTGCATAGTACAGCAGAGTCACTACACATATTATTAGCATTCATTGTTATGGTATGGTACCCAAGCTCATCTCATCTGTCCTGCTACTCTAGTCCTTGGAAATTGGAAGTGAACTATGTAACCTTTGTACATCAATGTATCCAGTTTTGCGCATGTGTTAACTCGCAGCTTGTTGCGCAGTACCAGAAGACGCTCTGGGGCAACACATCATTGTTCAATGCATACACCTGAAGAGGTGGGAAAGTAAAAGGGCCCGTATTTAAGTTTTCTATGTGGATTGTGGGATAGAGTTTGCTTACAGGTTACAACTTCTTTTTAGCATGGCTGCATAAAACTGGCATAAATGTATTTAATACTGTCTAACGTGCACCACTTTTGTCATTATTTTTCGGCAGGTGAGAAGATTGCCTTCTACGAAGCGGACATTTCCATAGCTTACAAAAAAAGAGGAATATCTGACCAGTATACGTTGGTGAGAGGTCTCCGATAGTTGCCACATTTCCCTATTGTGCACTAGTAGCTGTACAAATGTTGATTACTTTATTATGCCTGTTTTAACTCTGGATTTTTTCTGGTGGGCCCTTCAACGTATTGGACGGAACAACTTAAAAACATTGATGTTACTTACTTACTTCTAACAAAATAAAGCTTTTGAATGACCACTTTGACTCTGAAGTTTATTTTCAGTGTCTGTTGTCTTAGAGACTCACACGAGTGAGTGAGCAAAAGGGGGTTTCTTAGGTAACGGTTTGTGTCCTAAAAGCATTCGGCATCTTGGTATTGGGGTTCAGGAGTGTGATTTGAACAATAGACCAATGACTCAGGCCATATAGGCTGACGTTCAGTGAATTGTGCGTTCCTCAGAGTTCTGTGACTGAGGTGTAAGTAAGGTCCAACCTGCCTATCAGTACCAACAACATCCAATTTTCGTGTGCATAGTTACATAGTTGTGTAATATGTATATAACTCCATAGGAGATAGAAGAATACCCACAAGACTAGTAGTGGTATACTAACGTTTACAAAAATACTAGACAAACATCATTCTGGATGCCTACTTGGTTGCTGTCAATTGACAAAGCACTGCAGACACATTACAGAGGAAAAAACAAGCACTGTTGGACTTACTGGGGACAGCAGCAGGATCCTCAGTAGAGGAGCTCTGTGTAACTGGTGGTTCACCCGCCGACTCGGTCCCTGTATTCTGCTTGCCCCTGGGTTCTGTGGTTGATGTAAAAATTAAAATAATAAACAAAGATAAAAACATTGAGTGATGTGAAACATAGACATCATTGCAAATCACACTGCTACAGTGGAACAGAGCCGGAGGCAACAAATCCATGCCAGGGGCCGCAACGCAAATATGTATACATCCTTAGAGTATTATTAAATTAAGGATATCTATTGGTGCGGTGGCCCCTGAAGTTTGGTGCCCCTGTGCAGTTGCACAGCTTGCACATGCCCCCTAGAGCCGGCCCTGGCTGAGGTAAGAAGAACAAAGTAACGTTAGCATTCTTTGCAAGAAAAGGATTCCATTCATGCAGAAGAGAAGGCCGTGAAAAAAATGCTACAATATGCAAACAACGTACAATTATCCATCCACCGCTATTTCACTGACGGACAAAGGAAGGACAAGACTCTATTAATAGCATTAACTAACTTCAGTTCTCAACAATAAAGAAAATCTCACATCAATAAACAGCAACAGCTAGCGCCAAGTTGAAACAACACGCAAGAGCCAGTGAAGAAGAAGAACACTGTCATACAATGACAGTAGATATACCAGAATACATCGCAAATGTAACTAGGGGCAACAGTCATCGCGTTACTTATTCAGCCAATATTTACAAAGATACAATAACAATATTTATACAACTATATATATATATATGTATATATATATATATCTATATCTATATGTATATAAATATATATATATATATATATATATATATATATATATATATATATATATATATATATATATATATATATATATATATATATATATATACACACACTTTATTTTTGGGGTAGCCACTCACCAAGACCCACAACCTCCACACCAAGCAGGTCCAACAGGTCCTGCTCCCGGTCCAAAATGTCGGCCCAGCGGTGGGACAGCTGATGGTGGGTACGCCGGATACCGGAGCAGTGGAAGACTGCACGGCGCACCTTCGCCCACCGCCGGAGACGCTCTTCAATGCGCTGGTATCCGGAGCCGGGCCTGCCGCCTGCTGCCAAAGTCAAGGGAAGGTGACGTTGGATAAAAAAGACCAGGGCGGCCACCTCCTCCTCCCCAAAAAGTTGGCGGGGCGTCACTCCTGCCGGGCGCATTCTGCCGCAAGGCAGCCTGGTTTTTTTAGGCACAGCCGCCTTGCCCTTTGAGCCGCCGATTCTGCTGGCACCCTTCACCATGGTTCTGGGTGGAGGGGAGAAGGAAAGTTGAAGACAAAAAGGTTAGGGGAAGAAAGAAGAAAGATAAAAGAAGGAAGTAATATAAAACAAGAGAAAAGTTGCAAAAAAAGTGGTAAAAGTAAAAATAAAATGAGAAATATAAACCTAGGCACAGACAGAAATAGGTAAGAAGTAAAGAAAGTTAGAAAAACTGAGGGAAAAGACCAGGATGGAAGAGATAGGAGTGAGATGCTGAAGTAGGCCCAAAACCATAGCCAGAGTGTGAAATCGAAGATGGCTCTGCCCGTCGCGACCGCCGCGGTAAGTTCGCGCGATATTTGACGCGATCACGCACTTTGGCAGTGCGAACGAGAAGATGAGTTCCCGAACATGTCTAACACAACGCGAACACGTTACTTGTGACCCGGAACCGGAAATAAGGGAACGCAAGCGGGCGGGACAAACCTCATTGAGTAACTTAGCGCGCTAGCTATTGCGAGCATGCAGGCAGCGCCCCGAACACGCGCACCGCGCTCCCGAAGACGAAAAACGGCGCGCGAACGGGTCTAGCAAGCTACTACGCATGTCCGCGGAGCTACACGTAGCTCGCGGAGTGCAAGTGCGTCTTCGCGTAGCTTCGCGGAGTGCGGCTACGCGAACTACGCCCAGGGTTACCCAAGACCCGCCAACCCACCCGCAAAAAAGCAGGCGACAACACCCCCAAACAGCAAAAAAGCTAAATCTCATACTTACAATATCTCTCGGCCTTCGGTCCAAACGCGCTGTGCAGCTAGGTCATCATCATAACTCCTGTTTTCCACAACGGATTTCCTGAAAAGCAAATGCAATCAAGATTAGACTGTCGCAGCAGTGCTCCGACAGAGACACCAAAACCCACCCACAAACACCAGGAAGCCCCCCAAACAGGCCACCGAAAACGCTACATTGAGCAAGATGTCAGAAGAAATAGCAAAAAAAAATTCTGCATGGATTTTGTCCAAACCACTTCTATCCGGTATTAGACCTTCACAGGAATGCCCCAAGAGACCCGCCAACCCACACGCAAAAATGCACGCGATAACACCCCCAAACAGCCAAAAAGCAAAATCTCATACTTACAATATCTCTCGGCCTTCAGTCCAAACTCGCTGTGCAGCTAGGTCATCATCATAACTCCTGTTTTCCACCACGGATTTCCTGAAAAGCAAATGCAATCAAGACTAGACTGTCGCAGCAGTGCTTCGACAGAGACCCCGCAACCCACCCACAAACATTTTTGGGCGAGAGGAGGCTCCGTTTGGGAGTTACAATGCCACCAGCAGCACTGAAAACACGTTCAGAAGACACACTTGCGAGTGGGAAAGACAAATAGTTTATAGCCAGGTTGGAGAGCTGTGGCCACAATTGTTTTTTGCCATGCCAATACTGCAATGGCTCATCATTAAGAAAGACCTCTGTTGAGTCATTCAGATAGTCCTGCACCATCGACTCAAGGTCATCAACGGTTCCTCCACTTTGCTTACTTTTTGCTGTGCCTGTGACATTTTTTCGAGAACCATACCCAAGCAAAGTTAGCCAATCCTCTACAGCAGCCACTGTTACTGTTGTGTGTGGTGCAGATGATCCAGTTGCCGGTGTCTTTAACGGCTGAGAGGTCACTTGTGCCACAGCCACAGGTGCAGAAGTGGATTCTTGTGACTGGGGATGGCCTGCTGATGCTGATGCTGATGTACTGCCTTCCTTCAATATACTGCCGTTCTTTTTCAAACCTCTTGACTGACCAGGCTAGCCAATGTTTGCACTTTTGAACATCTTCATCAGCAAAAGGAAAGAATGCTTGGCCTGCCAGCGCCTTTTTGTAGCGTGGATCCAGAATAGTAGCACAAATGTAATGCTGTTCTGACTTGATCTTTTGAAGACGTTCATCACCACGTAGGCGCTCTAATAATTTCTCAGACAAAATAAAAGGGTCTTTTTTTTTTACATCTTTTTCAAACTCAGAAGACACCGCCATCAGTTGGTGCTCCAGCATGCACAACAATGGGATAGCTTTTCCCAAATTACAGTCCTCCTGGCTGACTGCACGCATGAAGAACTCAAAAGGACGAAGCATGTCTGTCAGGCTTTTAACTATGTCCCATTGCGCCGCACCCATCCGCAGGTCCTCCTTCTGAGTTGTACCCTCTGTTAAGAAATAGTGATCGAGTACCGTATACTGCTCATACAGACGCTCAAGCATGTAGAAGGTTGAGTTCCAACGTGTTGCCACCTCCTGGATGAGTGCTTTCACTGGCATTCGACGTTGAAGTAGCAGCCTCCTCAGATGCTTCCGGGCCTTAAAAGAATGGCTGAAATGGTGGCACATTTTGCGGCAGGTGGCCATTACCGCGAACGCTGCACTGTCTCTATCACTCAAGAATTTTTGAACTACCAGGTTGATACAGTGCGCCAAACACCGCACTCTGAAATAGCCACCCAGCGCCATGGCCTTAACTACATTGGCGCCATTATCCGTGGAAACATAACCAATCTGGCGTTTTTTTGGGGATAGCATTTTCAAGACCTTTTTGTTAAACTCGTCCAAAATGTTTTGGGATGTGTGACTTTTCTCCAAGCCAAACATGGCTAGTGTTGCATGTTTCCGAGCAGCTTTAAAAACTTGGTCCGGGTCAACACCTGCGTTTAGCTTTGCTTTAACACCTGAAAAAGAGACCCAGTGTGCAGTGATGCACATGTAATCAGCGCCTGCGCCACTGGTCCACATGTCTGTTGTCAGATGTATTGTGTGAACAGCACTCTTCTGCAAAGCTGCCCCAATCGCCTCCAGCACATCTTCATGTAGTGCTGGAACCGCACCGCTGGCAAAATAGAACCGGCTAGGAACCTTCCATTTAGGGCAGAGCGTTGCCACTAATTCTAGAAAACCTACCGCTTCTACAAAAGAAAAAGGGAGAAGGTCCACAGCTAGCATTTTAGCCAGCTTAGTGTTATACAGATGCGCCAGTGGGTGGTTGCGTTCATATGGCGCGTCTGAAGAAAACATGGTTCTAATGTTGCCCCGGACCAAGCATTTACGGGATGATAATGACTTCATTGACCCAATTTTGCTCGCTGGTGAACTTTTGCGCGTTGGTGTCTCACTCGCTCCAACACTCTTAGTGTGCCTCACATTGGGTGTGCTGCTGACAGGGGTACTGGGTGTAAGTGAAGTGTTTGACACGTCTTCTTCCTCCTCGTCATCATCGGGTGAAACATCAACGTTTTCTTGACTTCCAATTCGGGCTTCCTTGATCGCCTTTAGGTGCGCAAGCCATTGGACAGTGTGCTGTCTCCTAAGATGACCTCTCTGGCCTCCGGTAGCATAGTTGGTACCCAACTTACCACGACTAACTGCAAGCTTACAAAGGGTACAAATGGCGAACTTTGCCCTTTTTTGGCAAACAGTAAAGAAGTCCCAAACTGGGGACTTGAAGTGTCTGTGGGGGCCGGAGGAGGCGGCGATACTGGTGGTGGGCATGCTGCTAATGCCAGATGAAGTGGAGGATCTGGATTGCCCAACTTTTGTACGTTGTGCACTTTCACCACCACTAATTAAGGTCGAGGTGGATGGAGGTTCCTTCTTGCCAGAAAGAAATATGGAAGCGGTACGAGTTGGTGTACTACTTAACTCCAATGATTGTGGTGGTGTTTCCACTGCCTCCTCGTCGACAACATCATCATCATCACGCTCAGCAGCTTTTCGGGCTAGGGTCAAAATGTCTGTGTGCTGCATGCCCGCTGGGGCTGCAGTGACCTTTATGATGACTGGGTCGTCGTTGTCAGAGTCTTCATCAGCAGCAGTATCCGCCACTTCTTGTTGAGCCTCATCATCACACTCCATAAGTCTGAGACTTTGGACGAGCTTCCTTTTACGCTTAACTACCTTTGTCAGATCATGGTGTGCCACACTCTCAGACGGCAGTGGTGCTGGTTCCCAATTTTGATCCGTATCATCAGAAGGAGGTGTGCTTGAAGAAGATGTAGACACCACCCTTGATCTCTTCCTTGCTAGGGGTGTGGAAGACAATGAATGATCATCAGGAGGAGTGTCTTCCTCAAATGATACCTCGCCTTGATTGTCGATTTCCTGATGTGCCCCTACTTCGGGAGGAACAACTATTGTGGGCACTTGTGACCCTCCATGCACCTCTGCTTGCGCATCTCCTTGCGCTGCCTCTCCTTCCACATGTACTTGGGCTTGTACTTGCACATGTGATTGTTGTTGCGGCTGTGGTTGTTCAACACTCGTCAGATGAGCTACAACAACCTGTGTTGATTGAGGGACATTGCTGCTGCTTTCTTGCGATGAGCCAACATCACTGGTCGATGGTGATTGAAGAACTATACTGGCTGCCTCTGCAGCACTCAAGGGCTTGGACTTAAGTTGGCGTGGTGGTGGTGGTGGCACTGAGCCCAATGGAGCGGGGGTGCTGCTGCCAGCTTGGTCCCCAGCAGATCCCGCTGCTGCTGCAGGCATACTTCTTTTTTTTACTCCCAAAACAAGGGGCGGGCGGCACACCAGTCTCCTTGGTAACTTGCTTCTTCTGCTCCTTACTGGCACCTTTCTTGCTAGAGGAGCTACGGGTAACTTTTTTTGGGGCCATCTTCTTCAGAGCAGGTCAGAACAGCAGGCAGCAGTTGCACGAGTTGCAGAGTTGTCTGTGTCCAGACGTGACGTTGCATGACGTTATGCTGCACACACACACCGCTGCAGGACTTCTTCCTGGCACTGGTGGTTCTCTTGAGTCTTGTGCACCTAAAAGCAATGGAAGACAGAGGAACATCAGTTCAGTTATACACCCCAAAAAATCGACAAAACACAGAAAAATCAGCACAATCCCATGCCATCCATGATGTTTACATTGAAGACACCCCACAGAAAGACTAGGGCCATGCAAGTATGCAACACTCACTACCCCTGGGCATAATGGATGAAAAGTAGGCAAAATAAGTGCAGGCCTCAGACACTGCCTCTCTTCAAAATGGCCCCTTACACCCCAAGCCAGTCCACATCAACTGTACACCCCCAAAAAACAGAAAAACAGCCAAAAATCACCACAATCCAATGCCATCCAGGATGTTTACATTAAAGAGAGTGAGACCACACTACAGGCACACTCAGTCCATGCACCACTACCCCTGGGCAAAAGGCCACACCAGCAGCCCCCAAAAAACGACAAAAACAACAAAAAACAGCACAATCCCAGCCCATCCATGGCCTCAATGGTGTTTAAATTCAAGAGGACACCCCACAGAAAAACTAGGCCCATGCAACACTCACCACCCCTGGGCAAAGGGCCCCACCAGCAGCCCCAAAAAAACGACAAAAAACAATAAAATCAGCACAATCCCAGCCCATCCATGGCCTCAATGGTGTTGAAATTCAAGAAGACACCCCTCAGAAACACTAGGCCCATGCAACACTCACTACCCCTGGGCATAATGGATGAAAGGTAGGCAAAATAAGTGCAGGCCTCAGACACTGCCTCTCTTCAAAATGGCCCCTTGCACCCCAAGCACATGTTGCCTGTACCAGCCAGCACTCAAGATGGCCACCACCACCACCCACATGGCCAGTCCACATCAACAGTACACCCCAACAAAAACAGAAAAACAGCCAAAAATCACCACAATCCAATGCCATCCAGGATGTTTACATTAAAGAGAGTGAGACCCCACAGGCACACTCAGTCCATGCATCACTACCCCTTGGCAAAAGGCCACACCAGCAGCCCCCAAAAAATGACAAAAAACACAAAAAACAGCACAATCCCAGCCCATCCATGGCCTCAATGGTGTTTAAATTCAAGACGACACCCCACAGAAAGACTAGGCCCATGCAACACTCACCACCCCTGGTCAAAGGGCCCCACCAGCAGCCCCAAAAAACGACAAAAACAACAAAATTCAGCACAATCCCAGCCCATCCATGGCCTCAATGGTGTTTAAATTCAAGAAGACACCCCACAGAAAGACTAGGCCCATGCAACACTCACTACCCCTGGGCATAATGGATGAAAAGTAGGCAAAATAAGTGCAGGCCTCAGACACTGCCTCTCTTCAAAATGGCCCCTTACACCCCAAGCCAGTCCACATCAACAGTACACCCCAAAAAAACAGAAAAACAGCCAAAAATCACCACAATCCAATGCCATCCAGGATGTTTACATTAAAGAGAGTGAGACCACACTACAGGCACACTCAGTCCATGCACCACTACCCCTGGGCAAAAGGCCACACCAGCAGCCCCAAAAAAACGACAAAAACAACAGAAAACAGCACAATCCCAGCCCATCCATGGCCTCAATGGTGTTTAAATTCAAGAGGACACCCCACAGAAAGACTAGGCCCATGCAACACTCACCACCCCTAGGCAAAGGGCCCTACCAGCAGCCCCAAAAAAACGACAAAAAACAATAAAATCAGCACAATCCCAGCCCATCCATGGCCTCAATGGTGTTTAAATTCAAGAAGACACCCCTCAGAAACACTAGGCCCATGCAACACTCACTACCCCTGGGCATAATGGATGAAAAGTAGGCAAAATAAGTGCAGGCCTCAGACACTGCCTCTCTTCAAAATGGCCCCTTACACCCCAAGCACATGTTGCCTGTACCTGCCAGCACTCAAGATGGCCACCACCACCACCCACATGGCCAGTCCACATCAACAGTACACCCCCAAAAAACAGAAAACCAGCCAGAAATCACCACAATCCAATGCCATCCATGATGTTTACATTAAAGAGAGTGATACCACACCACAGGCACACTCAGTCCATGCACCGCCACCCCTGGGCAAAAGGCCACACCAGCAGCCCCAAAAAAACGACAAAAAACAATAAAATAAGCACAATCCCAGCCCATCCATGGCCTCAATGATGTTTAAATTCAAGAAGACACCCCACAGAAAGACTAGGCCCATGCAACACTCACCACCCCTGGGCAAAGGGCCCCACCAGCAGCCCCCAAAAAACGACAAAAATCAGCACAATCCCAGCCCATCCATGGCCTCAATGGTGTTTAAATTCAACAAAACAGTTGTATCATGCACCCATAACCAACCCTGGTCCTACTGGATACTGTGGCTACCCACAATATAATTTATTTAATGTTCTGAAAAAGTTCCAAAATTGTAGTTGCAGCAACTGTAATGCCCCAAACAAACTTACTTGTGAAAGTTGATTTCTAATCCAAAAGTGATCCAAAGACAGTCAAAAAGGCCTCAAATCCAAATATCCAGCAGCACCCACAAAAAGTAATCCTTCCAGCTCCAGATCCAAATGAAAGTGAACAGGAGATGGACAAAGCACTGGGAGGAGCCTGCTGGACAGGAACAGGAAGTTGGAGACTGTGGGGCACTTCCTTCCCTCCCCCCCAAAAAATGGACTCCTTGCAAAAAAAAGGCCATGCAAATGTCAACCTGAGGAGTGATTCTGATAAAAATCATAATTTTCTGAAGGTTTATCCTGTTTGCTGGTGATTTTCTTGTGCAGAATTGCAAAATCTCTATTTCGCGAGTGCGAGATTGTTCCTTTCCGCCGCAACTACGTGTTCGCAATTGCGACCTCTCGCGAGGTGTGCTGTGCAAGGTGGCAAGCCGCGATTACGTATTCGCGGGCGCCAAACTCCCGCGGGATCACGCAGCAAGATCTAAAATGGCGCGGCACTCGCAAAATATGATCGAGAAAAACAACTTGGCAAACGCTTAATGACGGAAAGTGAACGCCGTGCACCACGCCGCGCGCCGCAACCAAGCAAAAAATCCGCCGCGAGCGGATTCACGGATTTTCGACAAATTCGCGAGAGTTCGCGGATTGCGAATTTGCCGAAAATCCGAAAAATCCGCGATCGGAGCGGATTTTACGCCCATGCTTATATATATATATATATATATATATATATATATATATATGTATGTGTAGGTATGGGTATATATATATCACTCCACCAAAAAAATGTATATAAATAAGGAAAATAAGAAATGGGGGTGAATAAAAGGAAAAAAAAAAGGGGGGTGGAAAGGAGAGAGAACGGGGAAAAAAATTAATAAAAAATAAATAATGATAAATATATATAGAAACAAGTAAATAAAAGGGAGAATTCAGGGTCAAAGAGCTAAGGAGTAGAAATTATAAGCACTTTGAATATAGTTTGTAAAGAGAAGTGAACAAATATATAATATAGAATACTATAGGTACATACAACTGCTCCAACTATTAGCTTTCCTCTTTCTTTCATCCCTTTTTTAGCTCTCTCCCTAATATACGATACTGGGTCCATCTTTTCTCTGTCTTTAATATAATAAATATGCCATCCACAAAATTTCGATCTTTATCGACCAATTAAATGAGATAGAGGGGGCTGCAGGGGGAGATATGTCGGTGACAACAACCTGGCAAGTCACCTGGCCAGAGTAAGTAGGGGGGGGGGGTTCTAGGGGAGGGAGGGGGGAAGGAGGGTGGGAGAAAGCTCAAAAAAGTCCTCACGAGCAAAATGCCAACTTTTTAAAATTCGATGATTCCAGGGATTGTCCTATAACACGGTTGGACAAAACAATACCCAATATACATAAAATAGTAGAAAGCAGTATAATGCCCACACGGGAAAAAGCAGGGAACTTGGAGGTTAGGGACAATGAGGGATATTAAGTTTCTATCCAGGAATGTAAATGGCCTGCGTGTACGAAGAAGGAGACATAAAATCATGCAGTACCTTAGAGACTCACCTGCGCAGATCATAACAATCCAGGAGAAACATCTGAAGAAACAGGAGATTACAGATATATTGAAAAAATTAAAATGGGTTGACAAATTCCTTAGCACAGATCATAATGCCAATATTCGTGGAATAGCTATCATCTTTAAAAAGGGAGCTAAGGCTCAGATTACGGATTGGAGGACAGATCCGAGCGGCAGATGGCTGATAGCCAACGTTCAGCTTGATGGGAGGCGATATACTCTGGTGGGCTACTATGGCCCCAATTAGGATGATCCTTTCTACTTAAATATATTACAGAATCATCTTATCACAACTACAAATCCAATAATCTGGATGGGGGATTTTAATCTTGTTCTGGACCCAAAATTGAACAAATCCCCTAGTTATAGAGCTGTAATACATAGTAAAATGAGATATACCCTTTTGTCTTGTATGACTAATTTGGGGTGTGGAAGACCTGTGGAGACAAAGAGCTGGGAAAACTCTGGGTGTTTCTTTTCACAATTATAAATATAAACACAAATCACGTATAGACTATGCCCTATTCAGCTTCACTATTATAAACTCTATAAAGAACTTAATATATCTTCCTCAGCACATTTCCGACCATTCAGCTATCCTCTTCTCAATAACACTAGACCAGAATTTCATTTATGCTACACCATCCTCCTGGAAGAAGAAGAAAGAGAACATCTTATGCTCGAATCCGCTTCTTTTTTTGAGTGGAATTTAGATTTTGCCTCTTTGGTCAGTGTTTGGGAGACATGGAAAGCATTTATAAGGGGTTGTATTACTAACCGTGCTTCCTTCAGAAAAAAGAAATATAGAGAGGAGATATCAATAATAGAGCAAGATCTGGCTCACTTAGATTCAGCAGATCAAGGGGCCTCTGTAAATTCAGAAAGAAGAGGTGAGTTAAAAAACAAATTAGAAATGTTATTGCAGGAGAGACTGAATAAAAGATGGCAGGCCAGTAAGCTTTCCCACTTTGAATATGGTGAGGCGGCGGGGAAGCTGCTGGCTTGGTAAATAAAAGCTGACCAAGCCAGAAACCATATAAGAGAAGTGAGGCTAGATGGTGAGGAGGACAACAGAGAGACAGACTTGGAAATAGGAGAGGCCTTTCGTGTTTTCTTTCAGAAGATATATACAGATGAGATCAAAGTCAATATTGAGGAAAGAACTAAGTGGTTGGAAAAGGTGAACCTTCCAAAGTTGACCAGGCAACAGAGTGAACATCTAGACAAAGAGATAACTGAGGCAGAAGTGGAAAGAGCCATTAAACAACTAAAACAGGGAAAGGCTACAGGACCGGATGGCATTCCTGGTGACCTATACCGAGTAATAAATCCAATTGTGACCCCGATTTTAACAAATCTCTTTAATAACATCTTAATCAGGGGGGAGACACCACCTAGTTCCTGGGGCGAGGCAAATATTGCCTTAATCCTAAAATCTGGAAAAGATCCAGTAGACTGCAGTTCATACCATCCAATCTCGCTTCTCAATAATGATTACAAGATCTTCACGACAATTTTGGCTGCACCTTTGGGAAGTGAGATTGGAACGATTATCCATCAAGACCAAAAGGGGTTTATCAGAGGCCGACAACTGGCCAACTTAACTTACGATCTGGTTGGGGGGATCGACATCGCCTCAACCTTTGCCTTGCCTCTTGCAATCATGACACTCGATGCAACAAAAGCATTCGATAAGGTCAATTGGTCCTATTTACCTGCAGTCATGGAAAAATTCCAATTCGGCCCTAAATTCTGTAGAGCGGTTGGTCTATTGTATAACAACCCGAGAGCCAGCCTTTTGATTAATGGCATACGTACAAAATCTTATGAAATTAGCAGAGGGACACGACAGGGGTGTCCTCTCTCCCCTCCTTTATTTAACATTTATGTGGAACCATTTGTTCAGATCAAAAGAGAGGACACCAATATTCTGCCTTTCTCTTTCTCTGGTTGGGAGAAGAAAGTCGGGCTATATGCCGGCGATAATCTTATCTACACAACTGACCCGGTGCAGACATTTCCTACGGTCATAAAAAGAGCTGAAGAATTTGGAACATTTTCCGGCTATGAAATAAACGCCGGAAAAACAGATATATTGGCTTGGAACATCACAAACCTTCAGCTTCCGGTGAAACCTTCAATCCGCTACCTGGGGATTAAAATCACAAAGGACATTAACATCCTGGCCCAGACCAATCTAGATCGGATTTCCCGCGCATCCAAGGCATTGATGAAAGCATGGTCCTTTCTCCCGCTCACCATCTATGGGAGAACAAGCCTAGTGAAAATGACCATTCTCCCTAAATACACATTTATCTTTAATACCATCCCATTAACATTCGATACTAAGCAAATATTTAAATGTCAACAAAACATCAATTCATTTATTTGGAGTTATAAATCAACTAGGCTGGCATGGAAGAAGCTAAGAAGGAGGTGAGAAAAGGGAGGTCTCGCATTGCCAGACCTCGAATATTACGCTTGGGCTTTTCATCTGACCCACTCCAGGATGCTATTAAAAACCCCGCTAGACAATTCAAATGGCCGTATGTTCAAAGCAATGTTATTAGGCTCTAATCTTCCATTGGATGGATTCCTATTCAAGTTTGGACATCAGAGATTTTTTTTAAAAGTAAGGCTAAAGACACTATATTGGTCCCTAAAAGAATGGACTCAAATCAAATCTAAGGTTGGGATGGCATATTTTTCCAACTTTGCACCGATCTGGGAATTTCCAGGGTTCTCTTCGCAATACACTGAGATGGTTAAAACTCTATTATTGGAGGCGGGAATAGAACGATGGGGAGAGCTGGTGGCAGGAGGATCCTTAATAGAATGGGAGTCATTCTCAGTTAGGATAACTTCACCACTATCCGGGTTCATTTATATACAACTGGTTAGTTGGTTGCGAAACCTAACAAAGAAAAAGGTCAAAATTGGAGGATATACAGCCTGATTCATGAAGCTAAATGCGCTCGCAAAAGGGCCAGATTCTCAGAATCTGGCCCTTTGCGAGTGCAATTTTTGCATTTGGGATTCATCATCCCAAATGCAAAAATCGCTAATTAAGAATTAGCAAATATGCGAGGATTAGCATTTAAGGAATCTCTATTAGAGATTCCTTAAATGCTATTCATGACACATTTAAAAATTGCGAATGTGCAATTTTGGGCTGCTATTTACCGAGAGGTCAGACCTCTCGGTAAATAGCAAAAACTTAGAAAAATGCTTTTAAAAGCATTTTTCTAAGTTGCATGTTGCACACACACATATCCCTTGGACATGTGTGTGCGCAACACCTGTTTCAATTTGCATTTCAGGGGTGCTACAGGGTGTCCTTTGGACACCCCTGGCACCCTTTCAATCGCTATTTTATTTGCGAGTAGCAAATTGCTACTCGTAAATAAGGAATACTCCCCATTCATTCCTATGGGCCTTTTGGCCCATATGAATGAATGGGGAGTTATTCCTTATTTGCGATTAGCAATTTGCTACTCGCAAATAAGGAATGTGTAGGAATCGCTATTTATTTAGCAATTCCTACATGAATACCGTTTTGCGAGTCCTTAATAGCGATTCGCTATGATTCGCTATTAGGGGCTCGCAAAACGGCCCGTTGATGAATCAGGCTGATAGCTCCTTAGAGAAAAACCTAGTCGAGAAAGCCTATGGGGGTAAAGAGATCGCTTTTTATTATTGGAGCATCATGGAAGACGGAGAGGGCGAATGTAACCTTCCGGTAAAATTGTGGGGAGGAGATGGAGAACCCCAGGCAGAAGATCTATGGATGGAATCCTTTAACCTTTTGTATAAGATAATAAAACCTGCATGGTTGAGGCGTAAACAATTATTTACATTACATCGCGTGTATTACTCCCCTAAAAAACTTTCTAAGTTCCAACCAGGGAAGTGCTGTAGTAAATGCCTTCTTCCAGCAGCTTCAGACCTACACATGTTTTGGGAGTGCCCGAATATCACTATATACTGGCAAGAAGTTAAGACATCTCTTGACTCAATTCTTAAAATCTCTATCCCTTTGTCATGGTCTTTAGTTATTTTTGGGCTAAGTGACAACATCAAGGGTTTAGAAAGGGAATTTTTATACTATGCCATTCTACTATCAAGAAGACAAATATGAAAAATTGGGTTAACATCAATTTGCCGACTCACGCAGAGTGGTTGACATCACTTTATTCAACATCGAAAGTAGATTTAACAAGAACCTGCAGCCCTCGTACCGTGAGATTTTGGAACTATCTAACAGAGTGGTCCGATGATTAAGCCCAAGAATCCATGTCCAACGGGAGGTACCCCATGCCACAATGCTATTGGACTAACAGCCGATGACAGGCTCGAATGGAGATAGATCGTGCGAGGTTTCCCCTAGCTGGGACATTGGGTCTGCCTCTCCGGGGGTTACGAAACTATTTTCTGGTTTCTTACCTGAACGGAGGCGAATGTGTCTTAGAGGTTGGAGAACTCCTGGACCGACGAAGGGGCTAATGAGGACAAAAAAAATAAAGAAATAAAAACCCATTGAAATTCCCCCGTTATATTTAGTTCAGCTAACTATAACTCACGCTCCCGCTATGTCCTGCTGATGACATCACATATTACATCACTCATGACATGGTCAGTGACATCACTCATGTAGTAGCATTAAATCACTCTAAGGGGACATCTAGCTCCCTAGGTCCTTGCCTGGAGGCGATGGCCGAGTGGATGGAACTCTCTTGCCTCAATCTCAACAGGGACAAGACTGAGGTTATATTCCTGGGCAACCCTCTGTCTTCCATCCCCGCTCTCCAGTGGCCGGTATGTCTTTGTCCCTGCCCCACCTCCAAAGTCACAGATCAAGAGCCTTTGCATGTGGCTTGACAGCTCCCTTAATTTTAACCACCTGGCCACCAAGCTCTCAGCCACCTGCTATGAGCTGATGGGAATGTTGCGGAAAATCATCCTTCTCCTTCCCTTCCAGGTGAGAAGAATTATGGTACAGGCCCTCATACTCTCTCGCCTTGATTATGGGAATGCCCTATATCTTGGAGCTCCCCAATTCACAGTCTACAAATTGCAATTGATTCAGAATTGTTTAGCTCACCAACTTCTTCAGATTCCCCAGTGGCAATCTGCAAAACCAGCACTAAGAGTCTTCATTGGCTCCCAATTCCAGCCAGGATACAGTTTAAAGCCATGTGACTGGCACACAGAGCCATCTGAAAGACTGGACCTGCTATTATCCATTCCCTGGTCACTCCCTATCTCCCTCCCAGGACCCTTCGCTCTAGTTCTTCGTTTCTGTCCACCCCAAAGGAAATACAAAGATCTAGATGGGGTGGACGCTCCTTTTCGTCAATGCCTTCAAGATTTGGAACACTCCCACCCCCCACACTTTACAGAAGGAAAATAACCTCTTGGCCTTCTGGAAACTCTAAAAAACCCATCTCTTCAAGACATCGCTTTAACTCCAGGGCTCTTCTGTTTCTCTGTCAACAGTGCTGGGAGGCCTCAGGGTATCCATGCGCTATACAAGTACAATTTCATTCATTCATTCATTCATTAAAAGATTGAATATGTGATTTCAATATTGGGTCCAGGACAATTTATTATCCAGCAATATGCCTAAATGGCAAAACATGTCCATCTTGCCTATATTATGATCCTTTATTCAATAAGTTTTGGATTTGTATTTCCCATGGACTTAGTATTTTATTTGGAGTAATTCATTTTTAGGCCCAGATGTTCCACAAAATCATAAAATTGTCATAATGAAAATTGCAAGCCATTAGCTGTAAGGGAGGTAAGAATGGAATCATGTGTGTACCCCATTCCATGTGCTACCTTCCGGACATCTTTACAATGTTCTCCTAAAAAACTGATCCAGTTGATTGAAATGTGAGATAAAAAATAAAGGTGCTAAAATACAGCCCTGCTAAAATACAACCCTGCTAGACTCACTTCCCTTAATAAAAGTGCACAGTGCATTCCCCCGATGGGCTGTATCTTACCAAGCCAAAGCTTCCGCACTTAGAGTCTTTTTCTAGCAAATGTAATCTGCCACACTATTGCCCATATACATGACCATGTGGAGGATTCTAAGACTCAATTTTCACATTAAATAGTGCTAAAGGTATATGCGCAAATTGTCCACAATTTGAGAATTGCCCGATATGTTTTATATAATGCACTTGTTTAATTGCTTTCGTGTAATGTATGGCTATGACACATTAAAATATATGAAGCAAATACGACTATTGACTAACCCCCAGATTCATCATTGTAATGTTTTGCGAGTCCTTAATAGTGATTATTAAGGAATCGCTATTAAAGACTCGCAAAACGGCATTCATGTAGAAATCGCAATATTTATTGCGATTTCTACAGCCTCCTTATTTGCGATTTGCTAATTGCTAATCGCAAATAAGGAATGGCTTTCCCATTCATTCCTATGGGCCTAAAGGCCCATAGGAATGAATGGGGAGTCATTCCTTATTTGCGATTAGCAATTAGCGAATCGCAAATAAGGAAGCAATTTCAAGGGTGCCAGGGTGTCCAAGGGACACCCTGTAGCACCCCTGAAATGCTAATGTACACTGGTGTTGCGCACACAGATGTCCAAAGGACATGTGTGTGTGTAACATACAACTTAGAAAAGTGCACTAAAGTAAATTTTTCTAAGTTTTCGCTATTTGCCACGAAGTCAAACTTCACGGTAAATAGCGGCCCCAGATTGCGATTTCGCAAATTTTAAATGGTTCATGAATTGCATTTAAGGAATCTCAAATTGAGATTCCTTAAATGCAAATATTCGCAATTTAGCGATTTCTACAAATGCGATTTTTGCATTTAGGATGATGAATCCCAAATGCAAAAATAGCGCTCGCAAAGGGCCAGATTCTCAGAAGCTGGCCCTTTGCGAGCCGATTTTACTTTGATGAATCTAGCTGATAGTGAATTCTTAGTTGTTATAAAGACCACAATCAACATTTGCTGATTATTGAGTTACCTCTCACCAGCACAAATCACAGTTGTGTACTTTAGTTGTACCAAAATGATACTTTGCTTCCAGAAACCTTCACCTTCACTGTATATTGAGTAGTCACAGCCTTGTGCTTCTGAAAACATCCACGTAGAACTCACTGCAGTATTAACTGAATATTGAATTACCAAACCACCACAGAAATCCTCATGGCTCACTGCAGATTTTACTGAAATTTCACTGCCATTTTCCACTGGTCAAAGGGACACATAAGCAGTTTCTATTCCTTCAGAGTCTCGTTTCCAGAGGCCCCCTGAAAGGAGAAGTGAAAAGTTGGGACAGCAGAGAAAAATGTAATGTTTAAAAGGAAACTGACACTGTTCCAACTAGTGATATATAAAAATATGAAAAATATAAAAATAATTGAATGATTTGTTGAAGTAGTTGCTAAAACTTTTTCAGTATCACTGTAGAACTCTTTGCTAATGACAAAGCATTATACAAGGGTAAACAGAAAGAAAACCTCAGTCCTGGACATCACACTGGCTGGCACCTTGTACTGGTGAGTAAAGACATCACCAGAAACAACAAACAAATACATCCGTCAATGCTTTCAAAATGGAAAGAAAATTAGATACTTTTTAAAACACAGGAGCTATGCATGTTAAATTTAGTTTTATCTTAGTTATTGCCGAAATGATTTGTTTACTTGTGGTAAATAAATAATTAATTACCGGTACTATTTTTCTATACATTAACCAAAACAGATAGCTCAATAAATAAGAGGCAGGATCCGTGGAATCTGAGTCAGAAATGGCTTTAATCGGATGGCTCGAGCCTAAAGACCATAAAGTGGCATTCACTGGAATAGAATGGCAGCTGCAACGTTTCATCAACAGTACATAGTATATATAGGAAAACATTAGAATTGCATTGAATACAGTAGGCGGAACAAGTGACAAACGTAAGATAAGGACACATGGGCGTACAAAGAAGGCGTGCACAGGGCGTGCACGTAGACATGTGATGAGAACGTCACAGAAGTGTCATAAATGGGTGGATACATGGAGGGGGCTACCTGGGCAGCTGGAACCTTTAACCTACTGTTGCGCGAAAACGGGCCATGACGTGTAACTGGGGAGAGCTGGGGGCTCTGACTTCTACACTAGAAGAGGAGACTAAAGTCTGGGATGTCAGGACGACATGTACCTATAGCATATCTGGTATCTCGTGTTTGGAGGTCATGTTGATAGAATTTAAAAGTTATCAGGGCAAAGGCTACTTGACACTAAGGCTGGTGCATGTATATATTCTTCATGTATTGCGTGTGCTATAGGCCTAGAAGCCTAATTCACGTTGCTTTCACGGGGACTGGATAACTGGCATACTAACGTTGGACACAACTATAATTGCGTCTTTAATCGATCATAGGGGGATATATGCATATTAATCATGCACATATTACATAGGATGGGGAACACGTAGGGACACATGACAAGGCAAAATTCAATTTTCCTCATTCCCTCCTTGTGCCCTACGTTTCCATCAGGAAACATCAATATTCATGATACCATCTATCATTTCATAGAGCATCATTTGCTCGTCTCGAATCTTCTTGGAAAGGGGCTTTGGACTTGGAATACAAGATGTAGCGCACAAGCCGCAAATCGCAGGGCCACATTGTAAACAGAGACAGCAACTGAATATAATCATTACTGCTATACCCAGGAATGACAATACTTTCCATCCCCAGGCAGATATTATACTCCAGAGCCAACCGGACCATGTCCAGGTGCCTGGATTCTGGTGTAACTGATGGGCAATTTTGTGAAGTCTGGTTATAGCTGAATAAACAGACGGCGCGTTATTAGGAATGAAAATGCAACAACTGGATCCGATGACTCTACAAGCTCCGCCCCTATCGGCCAGTATGACGTCAAGGACGAGACGATTTTGAAGCACGACAAATCTCATAGCAGATTGTTCTTCAGTTAAGTTACCTAGAGCGGAAGTAGTCTCATTCACTACTGCTTCAAGGGTTCTAGTTAGCCTACGTATTAGCTTACTATTCTGGACAGGACCTATGAAGAAAAAGAAACCTTTATTGAAGTCTTGATACTGTTCTAAGGCAGTTTCAGTTTGATCGACAATTGGGGACTCAGTCTCCCTTTTATGTCTAACGTGTACTAGATGTGTGTTTCTGTGATAATCGGATGGAGCTAGGAAAACTGGTGGCAGTAGGAAGGCAATGTAACATGTTCCATCCCAATCGAGGGGCAGGCGTACATATGCGGTCTGACCACACACAAAATATGAATGACGTGAGGCTTTGAAATTAGATTTCCCACTGTCACTATACTCGACCACAGTAGTACAATCACTATGTCCTAGATGTACTGAACCATTCTTTCTGACACATAATTCACCTTTCACTGGTAGGACTGTAATAGCAGGCAAATCTGGAGTAGTCTCGGACTGAACATTCAAAACCATGAAATTTGAGGAATAATTACCTAGATCATATACTTCATTTTCTAGATCTAACCCTGTTCTATGGGAAAGTCCTTCCTTGTCTGGGAAACATGTTCTATTCAAAAGGGACTTATCGTCTGTGGATGACGTTAACGTAAACCATGCTCCACACGAACCATTGTGTGAAAACGGATAGGGAAAGAGTGGCAGAACTCCCTTCGGTGTCTGGAAAGGGGGGAGTCGACCACACACCCAACAATTAGTGGCATTGCTAGTCTGGTGTGAATAGTGTAACATTCGGATAAAAGTATTGTTGCGCATGGCAAGTCTGTAGGATAACTCGTGAGGAGGTAGTTCACTAAAGGTGTGCTCTACTGTATCATTAGAAGACATATGTACATGTGAATCAATAGGAGGAAAATATACATGTAAAACATAACTTATGCATGTAACCGTAAGACTCAGAAATAACATAAACAATAACGTAATTACGCATCGACTGCGCAAATTCTTACAATAACGTATTTTCTTAGAGTTTTGACTAACTCTCTCACTATGGGGGTCTATCTCATACATGTCAGGAACCTAGTCTAACCGCTTCACCCGAGAGGGACTTAGACAATTAAACTGTCTGACTTGCCAGACCTGAGCTTTAGCTTATACTCCTGCTGCGGAGTTTTCTCTAACAGGGGGAGTTTAGAGTCTGTATCTGGGCAGTCCTTGAGAATGGGGCAGTCTTTGAAAAAAGTCTTTGGACGGAGTCCATGAAATCGTTTTACGTGACTGGAATGAATCCAGCCTTTTCGGCCCTCCACCTTGATTGCAGTCCTTGTGGTCATCAAAACGAGCTTTGGTTCTTTCCAGCGGGGCTCCAGCGGACTTGAACGATCAAAATTTCTTATCAACACTAAATCGCCTGGAACGACCTCGTGCGGTTTTACTTGCGTGTTGTCTGGAAAGGCAGCAGCGACCTGTGAACGACAAGAGAGTAGTGCAGACATCAAGGAAGCCAGGTAATCTGTCAGCATATTACTGTCAACATCTGTAATTTTACGTGGCATTGGTGTACCCCCCATATTCGGGGGACGACCGAAAACCACTTCAAAAGGGGACAGACCTGAACGGGAGTGTGCGACCATTCTCATGTAAAAAAGGGCGACTGGCAGAGCTACCATCCAATCTACGCCTTTTTCTGCGCAAACCTTGGCAATGCGGATTTTCAGAGTCTGATTATGTCTCTCGACGAGGCCAGCTGCCTCGGTATGTCGTACACAATGGAACTTCCACTGGTACCCTAACAGAAGAGATACTTGTTTCATGAGTTCGGATGAGAATGGCTGGCCGTTATCTGAATACACGACCCTAGGCAAACCATAGCGGGGAAAAAACTCACGAACCAACTGCCTAGCAGTGGGTGCGGCAGTGTAATCTGGGACTGGATATGCTTCCGTCCATCTGGACAGAGCGCATACTACTACGAGGACATACTTGAAACCTCGGCATCGATCCATCTGAATATAATCCATCTGGAGGACTTCAAAAGGGTGGTCAGGAGGATGGAATCCACCTTGTTCCACCGGAACACCTTTACCTGGATTGAACTGACAACATATCATGCAGGTACGTACTTTCTGTTTGGCTGCTGCTCGTAAATGCTTGTTAAACCAAATATTCTGGATGCTGTCTAACATGGCTTTCTCTCCTAAATGTGCTGGACTATGTGCTGTAGTAATAATGACTTGAACCATAGAGTCGGGGAGTAACCATGTGGCTTTTCCCTTCGTCAACCATCCTTGATCTGTCAGGACCCCTCCTTGTTCAGACCATTTCTTGATTTCATCTTGAGTAGCATGTGACTGTATGTCTAGTACATCTCGTGTAGGGTCTTTAACTGTCATACAAGTAGTCTGTTCTGGAATATCTGTCTTGATCGTGTTAACTGGAATGTCTGGAGTCTGGGCTGTAAGCTTGGCTGTTCGATCTGCTAGATCGTTTCCTTGAGAAATGGTGTCAGTAGCTTTCGTATGTGCTTTGCACTTCATAATGGCAATGGCTTTCGGTAAATGTATTGCTTCTAACAGAGCTTGGATGAGGGGGCCATGCTGAATCTTGGCTCCATGAGAGGTCATGAAACCTCTTTCTTGCCAGAGTACTCCAAAGTCGTGAACGACTCCGAATGCATAACGTGAATCTGTATATGTTTACTTTCAGGTTCTTGGCTCGTATGCAGGCTTGGGTCAGAGCGACGAGCTCTGCTGCTTGAGCAGACAGGATGTCAATACGATGTGTTTCTATAACTTCAGTTTCAGTAGTCACTGCATACGCGGCTACTAGTTCTCCTGTACTTGTTCTCATACATGAACCATCCACATAAAGTGTCAGGTCGGGATCAGGTAATGCAATGTCAGTCAAGTCTTGTCTCGGCTTTGTCATGATGTTAATAACTTCCACGCAGTCATGTGTGGCAGGATTCGATGTACTCGAGGGTAACAGTGTAGCAGGGTTTAAAACGTTGCCGCGTCTGATTTCTATGTGTGGCTGAAACAGTTTCAGTTCGTAACCTGTTAATCGTGCAATTGTCAAGTGCTGAGTCTGTGTTCGGTTTAAAAGAACTTCCACAGAGTGTGGAACTTGTACTGTCAGGGAGTGTCCTAACACTATGGAATCACTTTGTCTGATAGCTAGAGCTGTGGCTGCAACTGACTTGAGGCACGCAGGCAGAGCCTGGGCTACTGGATCTAATGTGCTAGAAAAATAAGCACAAGGCTTGTGTTGTCCTGCTTGATCTTGTGTGAGAACAGATAATGCTGTACCATCACGTTCAGTGACAAAAAGTGTAAAAGGCTTACTGTAGTTCGGTGTCGCTAAAACAGGTGCATTACATAGAGCTTTCTTTAACTCATTGAAAACAAGTGTATGTTCCTGGGTCCAAGGGAGGACAGTCGATGTGGCTGCCTCCAGTGTCGTTAACTGTATCAGTGGTTTGGCTAGATATGCATACTGAGGAATCCATTGTCTGCAGTAAGAAGTGAGGCCGATAAAAGCTCGCACCTCCTTCTGTGTCTTGGGCTGTGGAAGATGTGCTATTAACTGGATGCGGTCAGGTGTCAACTGTCTACCCCTCTTGGACAGTAAGTGTCCAAGGTACACCACTTGCTGGACACAGAATTGTAGCTTCGAAGGGGACACCTTGTGCCCCATCTCGGCCAGAAAATATAGGACTGTAAGTGACGCACGTTCGCAGTCACGTTCTGTACGGGCTGTGATTAATAGATCATCGACATACTGGAGTAGGGCAGTGTCAGTTGGCATGTGAATACTGTCTAGTTGCCTTTTAAGCACTTGACTGTAAATACTAGGACTTCTGTGAAACCTTGAGGAGCTCGTGTGAATTTATAGCTTCTTCCATTTAAACAGAATCCGAAAAGAAACTGGCTGTCTGGATGAATGGGGACACTAAAGAATGCGTTCTTGAGATCAATAACAGTAAAGAACTCTGCTTCAGAATCAATAGCTGTCAATAGGGAAGAGATATCTGGAACCACTGGGTACTGGGGTATGATACATTTATTAAGTTCTCGAAGGTCAATCACTAATCGATAAACTGGAGGTGCATTTGGGTCAGTACGTTTGAGAATCGGAATGATAGGAGAATTTCATACATTGGAGTCAGTTTCTACAACCACTCCTTGAGTAATGAGCTTGTCAATAATTTTGGATAAGGCTGCTACCGCCTCAGGTGGCAATTTATACTGTCGGATTCGTGGTAATACAACACCTTGTTTCAGAGTGACACGATAGGGTGTAATGTGCATACAACCTACATCAGTTGGACCTTGCGCCCATAAATGCTGTGGTACATTCAGTAATCTTGGATCAAAATCACGTAACACATAATGACCTTTAAAATCACGTAAAAACAATCTCACACCTTCTGGGAAACAGCATATAACTGCTCCTAATTCTTTCAATGTCTTAATACCTAGTAAATTTTCAGGACAGGATTTCGTAAGTAACAGGTCTGTAGTTCGGGACAATGGACCAACTTCTAGGGAAACTGGTTTTGATATTTCATTAACAATAGGCTTTCCTGAAAATCCCAGGGAAACGTTTCTTGAGCCTGAGAGTGGAGCCCCTGGAACCTCGTCATGACTGATGGTAGTCCTATTTGCCCCTGTATCGATCAGAAACTTTCTGTCTTTCCCTAATACTTGACTGTGTACATAGGGACCCTCTTGATCTACAGGAACTTCGATGAGAGGCAAGCCAACCTCCCTCTCTAGGCTGTTTCATGAATACTGCTGATATTCTGGATAGTCTGACTGTGCGTACTGGTACATCTGTTGTGTAACGTGTTGTGTGGCAGCTATAGGCTGCGGTACTGTAACTGTCTGTTGTGCGTTCTGCGGTGGCTGGGCATTCTGCGGAACTTGTTCTTGTCTAGGAGGACGTGGTCTCTATTTTGTCTTACCTGTAGCTATGTTGTGTTTCAGAACTGCACATTCGTTTATATAATGACCTGGCTGTTTACAGTAATTGCAGGTCCCTTTAACAGGAGCTGCAGAATGACTAGTCTGATTCGGACCCCTATTCTGACTGTCTGGTTGAACAGACTGTGCAACTAGTACTTTCATTTTCGTGTCTTTCATACGTCTCCTTTCGTGTTCTTGCTCTTCCCTGATTCTATTCTGGTGATATTGTAGCATCTGGAGCATCTGAGATGGGGTATTAGCTTGCCAAGTACTCTCGACTTTCAATACTCTATTTTTAACTTGCGGTAAAGAATTCTCAACTAGTTTGGTAACAAAAAGGTGTGGATACGACTCACTACTTGTTTTCAGACCGCTATTAATAATGAAACATTTCTCAAATCTGGAATAAAAATCACTAGTGTCTTCGTCTTGTTTCTGTTTACAGGCTGAGATGGCATCCCAATCTTCCTTTTTCGTGGCTAGTAATCTTGGCAAGACCTGTATTAGCAGTTCGGGTAATTCTTTGGCTTTATCCCCAAGACCAGTACCTGGGACTCGTGCATTATCTTCGGTCTCTAACGCGGTCCAATCTATCTTTTTCTCTCCCACCTCCCATTCTTTTTCCTTTAGTTTTTCATATATGCCCGCAGGCAACAGGACCTTTAACATTTTTATGATATCAGGATACGTGTATTCTCCCATACGGAGCATGTCTTTTAATTCTCGATGGAACCCTGCTGGATCTTTATCGTGACAGGGTATTAACTTTTTCATTTCTAGAAGTTCTATTTTCGTGATAGGGGTGTAAACAAATACTCGCTCTAGATTACCTCCCTCTCCCTTAACTGGATGTACTTCTCATAACGGATTCTGTCTGTCTATGTAGAATGGGGGTGAAACTGGAACAAAATGCGGAGTCAGGAACGTTCTGTATTTGTGGCGCTGTTCTAAAATGACACTAATTAAATCGGTACCTAGACCTTTCCATCTGTTTAGGAGTAACTCGTTCAATACATTATATAAGGGACCTGGATCAGAATGCTGACTCTCGTACAGTGTGACGAGGTGCTGGGTCATGTACATACCCACCAGTCGCTGCTCGGCTGGGGGCAGTTTCAGGAACATTTGGGCCACTACTTCGTCTGGGAACGTGGCAGAGTCACTAACCCATCGGACTGCTGATCGGGCTAGTTCTTGTTCATGCATGGTACTAAATTCATGGTAACCTATTCGTAATTTCAGAACTTTATCGGTAGCCTGGAATACTTGTTCAAGAGAACACTGTTCTGGTACAGGAGGAGGAAAAACTTTCTTGTAATCTAGGCGTGTGTGTCTATCGGAAAGTCTCGTTCTACCTACATACGCTATTCTGCTTGGATTCTCGGTATCTACATCTTCGTCTGCAGAGTCATTCTCTTTCTCGGCTACTCTCATTGCTTCCTCCTTTTGGTGTATACTTATAATTTCTTTACGGATCTTTCTGTACATGATTTCTATACTATTTTGTGTCTTGTGTTTTCCATCTGCTATATTGTCACTCCATTTTGTCAAGACTTTCATCTCTTCTGGACTTTTATCAGGATAATCCTGTTCTCTTATTAAACAATTTATCAGAAATTGCAAAATCATGCCTTGAATCTCGACTTTCCTGTGTGCCATAGCTTCGTGAATACTTTCTGGATTCTCCCCTGTATGGATAAAATGATATATTCTGTCTAAATGTTCTTTCATATCTGGCATAGTAGTCAAAAATTTTGCAACTCGTCGCAAACGTACGGAGTATAATATCATGTGATCTTCGCCTGGCACTGAATCATATCTACAATCAGTAAGGAACTTCCTGAGGGCTTCATACGTAGCCACTTTTGGCGTACGCTGTAGTGCTGCATCTCTCAGCGGCAGGCGCTTTGTTTGAGGCGGGGTGGTAGGAGCACCTCCCCCTGCCCCTCCTGAACTGGAATCGTCAATTAATACTGAATGTGCGGCTGCTGGTAACGGGACTGGTAACGTAGGAGTACGTAACGTGGGTTGATCCTGTGGTGCTGGCGCATGGACAGGACCAACGACTGGAGGCACAGGAATTACATTGTTAACAGGGGGCTGGACTTGAACTTGGACTGGCGGGGTAGGATTAGTATTAGCATATTCTGGGACTGTGTCGTCTAGATAGGAAGAAAGAAAAATTTCGGCTGCAGTCGGTTTATGACGCAGCTTAGTCGGAACCAAGGGTGGCGGTAAATTATGGAGGGCTTCCGGGGTCGCCTTCGGCAAACCCTCGGCGAGAAGAGGATACATACCTTTAATAAGGGCATTTCTCTGTCTGTCTGACTGTTCTGCTCTAACTCGTTCACCTTCTTCGATTAATTCCCTTTCTTGGGCTTTTTCTGATGATTCCCTACTTAATTCGGCTTTTCTGAATTCTTTCTCGGTTCTTCTATGAGATTCTTTGCGCCATAATTCGATGGCATCTTTCTGAGACTGTCTGGCTTTCTTTTTCCATAATGCTTCTTCTACTCGCATGATGCACTCGGCATCCCATGTACCTGAAACAGGCCATCTATATTTCTCTTCAAGATGCTTGGTGTAATCGGCCCAAAAATCTAGATACAGTATGGCATCTAAGCCATGCTTGTGATACATGAAATGTCCAGGACTGTCCCTGGGAGGGACAGGAACTGATTCTTCGAGTAACCCTTTTCTGGTTTTTATCTGACGTAATTTCGAAAACAGCGGCATATTTGAGCAGTACTTGAACTTGAACACAATACACAATGAACACAGTAATGAATAGCAAAACAATCATTCATACCACGACATCAAGAACACATAAATAACAGTTCGAACAGAATACTACCTGATACATTGAAAACACAATACTTGAATTTCTCGAGAACGGACTTACTAGAATTACTGGATGCACTGCTAAAACAGTACAGAACATACCGGTCTCCTAAAGAGACACGTCATACCGTATCCACCTAGGTGGACACGTCGGACCGGATCTGTGTACCCAAACCCGTCGGACCGGGCACAAATTAATGAACACCCGTCTAGATACCCCCAGCAACGGTACTCACCGGGAAGCAAACTGAAGGCCTCGGACTGGACTGGACTGCTACGACGTCTGGTTACTGCTACGCACTACGCATGCGCTTCGGGCTTCGGGCTTCGGTTACAGGTGGGCCTCCGGATACCTCGGACCTTGCTCTCTCGGCTTGGGCTCTGGTCGGAACGACCCGCCTTCCTCACCGCCTCGTCTGGATGCCGGACCGCAGTCTCCGTCTCCTCCGTGGGCCTGAGGGAGACTTGAAGCAGAAATATCTGCACGTGCACGGTAGAGGTTCCGTCACGGCTGTAGAAGGGTCAGGGGGCCTGCGTTACATCGCCGGCGCGTGGGGAAGGGGCTCGTTCCTATTCGGGCGCCATTATGTGGTAAATAAATAATTAATTACCGGTACTATTTTTCTATACATTAACCAAAACAGATAGCTCAATAAATAAGAGGCAGGATCCGTGGAATCTGAGTCAGAAATGGCTTTAATCGGATGGCTCGAGCCTAAAGACCATAAAGTGGCATTCACTGGAATAGAATGGCAGCTGCAACGTTTCATCAACAGTACATAGTATATATAGGAAAACATTACAATTGCATTGAATACAGTAGGCGGAACAAGTGACAAACGTAAGATAAGGACACATGGGCGTACAAAGAAGGCGTGCACAGGGCGTGCACGTAGACATGTGATGAGAACGTCACAGAAGTGTCATAAATGGGTGGATACATGGAGGGGGCTACCTGGGCAGCTGGAACCTTTAACCTACTGTTGCGCGAAAACGGGCCATGACGTGTAACTGGGGAGAGCTGGGGGCTCTGACTTCTACACTAGAAGAGGAGACTAAAGTCTGGGATGTCAGGACGACATGTACCTATAGCATATCTGGTATCTCGTGTTTGGAGTACATGTTGATAGAATCTAAAAGTTATCAGGGCAAAGGCTACTTGACACTAAGGCTGGTGCATGCATATATTCTACATGTATTGCGTGTGCTATGAATCTTCTATGGATATTAATTCAGTAGTTCTCTTACATGGAGACAGGAAGACTAGACTATAGCTGAAAATGTTTATGCGGTTCGTTAGCTTAGGAATGTGAAGACGGAGAGCTGAACTGATAACTAGAGGCATAACATATTCTTGGCAGACAGGCAGGCAGGCCAGGCCGGGCACCGCGTTGCTTGGCAGAAAGTAAGCGAAGGGTCAGGGATGCGGGAGGGGCTGCATCGCTCCTCAGAGTGAGTTCAGGAGACTGGAGCTTGAATCTGGTGTCCGGGCCCTTTGAGGCCTAGAAACGGGGACAATTCGATGAATCTAACGTGCATAATGTAAAACGTTGGCAACATAGGCCTAATACTCGTTGCTTTCACGAGGACTGGAAACTGGCATACTAACGTTGGACACAACTATAATTGCGTCTTTATTCGGTCAAAGGGAACATATGCATATCGATCATGCACATATAACATATTATGGGGAACACGTAGGCACACATGACAAGGCAAAATTCAATTTTCCTCATACTGATACATAAACCTAGGGATATCCAATCGGCATGGATATTAGATAAGTAGATGTTTGTGAATGACAATATGCTGCCAGAAGGCAGTAGAGATACAGCCTATAGATTTGTGGTCTAAACCTAAATATGGTCAAGTGGGCTTCCTTCCAAAGTCGCTGAGCAAGAGAGTTCTCTATCATGGAATTGTCGAATAATTGATCTCTATGAAGGTCCTTTTGAGTTTAGGAACGATCAGAAATATCGAATTTAATGCTAGATATTTTATGTAATGGTCCTAGAGACTGTTTCCTAAAAGTGTGTTTTGAGTGAGTATAAAAAGACACCGAGGTTGTGTGAAAAGAGAGATGATATACAAGGTACTGATGGCCGCAATTACAGACCTTGCTAGAACCATCAGCAGTGCATGCACTTCGTTGCTGTCCCTCGTGGATATTCCAATCTTAGGGACACTGAATTATTCTGTCTTGGCTCCAGCTAGGCCCAACAACTGCTGTGAGTTTATGTTTGGACCGGAAGGGCTTCCTTTTACAGGAGTTACCTAATTCAACAACTGTGTTGCTCCTTTGAGCTTACCTCTAAAGTGTATTGCTATAAGAAGCCAGGCAAATATTTTGCTTTGGCAAAATGGATCAAGCCGAGATTTGGAGCTTTGTTGACTCTCATTCAATCTGATAATCTCTTTTATGGACAAAAGAATTAAGAGACACCCCTTACCCACTGGTAGAGAAAGATACGTAGGAGTAAAGTTTGACACTGGTCTAGCCTTCCATTTCTAAATAATGGCAGTTGTGGGCACCTGCTATTTTAGGTCGAGCATTCGAGACCTCTTGTATGTACTTTAGTATATACTTATATGTGCATGTACTTTGTGGGCTCTGGAGGGTTTTTTTTCTGTTCAACTGCCTCTATTTAACTGTCTTGATAGAAAACGACCAGCAGAGGTCAGTAAAATACCAGAATTGCTTTCTACTGAGGGACTTTCTTTTTTTTTATATCTTTCTGGCAATTGCCTCTATTTAACTTTCTTGATAGAAAACGACCAGCAGAGGTCAGTAAAATACCAGAATCACTTTAGCATTCTCTAGATTCCAGTCCATAGAAATTGTCTTCCACGAGCACCCGTACACAATAATATTTTTTCAAATCTTGTATTTTCAGTGATAATACCACCGAAGACCCAGATTTTATATTGAAAACAGAGCTTTTGACTATACCAATTCCCCCTGAGAGGCAATATCTGTGGCAATAACCATGTGTTCCCATACCTAGTGTGTCACGCAGTTTGGTGCTTACTTTCCCTCCATGTTAAATAACAGTAGATGTTTCAGCACCCAGGCTAATGTGCTGCACAGCTAAATACATATAAGGTCCCAAAGGCGAAACCGATTGCATTGCAAATGCTTGTTCTGCTATGCTCTTTAGAGTATGTCTTGATTTCCTGCCTGTTTCAGTATGCATGACAGTTGTACATACTCTCATCACTGCAAGACTGGTTTATGCAAACTCATTCTATGTACTACCCTAGCCAGTCTCAGAATCTTGTTAAACATCTGCAAGTGGGTCTAAAATGCCACAGCCAATTTGTTTTTATGAGTCCAGCAGCCCATATCATCGTTTCTCAAAAATATTTACTGGTTTCCGGAAACAAAAAAAGATTTTACTTCAAAAGTCTAGTCCTTAAATGTTGTGCTTTTTTTTTTTTTACAAAAAGACACCCAGTTACTTGATTGAACTTTTAATTCACAATTGCCTTGTTATAGAGCCGAGGTCTGCTAACAATCACTTGTTAAAAATCCCTAGAATGCAGCATGCTAGGAGAGAAAGCCACTCTATTGCTTCTTATCCCTTTCTTACAGCTGTTGCACTAAACAAATAAATTAACTCAATAATTAATAAATAGTACGTATACCATCAGCAGTTGTCTACCTTTACTGAGTCAATTGCAATGCCAAAAGCAACATTACACAACAGGTGGACAAATATCAACAGCAATAACATAATAAAACAGATCAGCATCAATTGAGAGAACGTGCCAAAGAAAAGTGCAGCCAATGAATATTAAACACCATAAAAAGATATGCAGAGCAAATTCAGACTGCACACATTTTTCTGCTTTAACCATTGTTGTTTATATTTAAATTTCCATATTTGAGGAGGAGGAGTGGGTATGGTTTGTCATGGCATGATGGTGTACATGTACTAGCCCTGTGCCAACGGGGGACCTTTGATCCAGACTCATCCGGGCAAAGATGCAAAGCAAGTGCCCACCACACACTGCTAGATTGGCAGAGTGCTGGAGGAGGCCACCTGAACAGTGCCGGTGATAGGCGGGGGAGTCCATGTCACCCTAGACTGATGAGGCATGGGCCAAAGGCCCACAATGACTTCCCGGGGTGAGCTGCAGCCTCCAAGGCCCTGCGCACTGCCCAACCTGCTTCTGGGGACTGATGGATGAGTGCAGAGTTCAGCGCTGGGAACTCGGGCCTGTCAGTGGTCGCAGCCCACAGAGCAAATGTGGAGTTGTTCAGTGGCATGGATGTGGGCCCAGAGGCCTAAATGGGATACAGTGCAGGCTCCATGCACTGGATTATCGAAGCAGCTTCCCCTGCTGGATGTGTGTGGCTCCGCAGGGGGTCAGTAGTTGGGAGGAGATTGTGACCCCCCCTTGGCTTCCTCGACTTGTGACATATGCACTGTTAAAGAGGATCCCCCATGTGCCACATCAAGAGCAACTGACAGCGTGAGATGGGGGATAGGAAACACACAAGAGCTGCCTTCGCTCAGGAGGACCACCCTAATTGTTTCTTCAGGGGCAGAGAGTGACCTGTGCCCCTGGGTCTGGAGAATGAGGCGGGTCCCAGGAGACCAGTAATACCACAGTTTGTGAAGGACATGGCCCTTTAAGGGCTTGCAGGTTATTTCCACAACCACCTGCTATGCCTTCAAAAATGAAGGGGTCGGTCAGTCAGCAGAGAATGCAAACTTACTTTATCTATATATATAAAAACGAATGAATGTCTGTCTGTCTGTTTGTCCTTTATGCATTACTACACCATTCATCCGATCGCCATGAAACTTTGGGAAGTTGTTGAGTACACTCCCGCGAAGGTTTCTGGCATAAATGTTTTTTCAATATCGGCCCCCCAGGGCCGTTATAATCTTTCGAATACTGATGTACGCACAAGACGGAAAAACAAAAAATTGTGTATCCACAAACACTCGAATAAATAAATAGAATTAAAACAGCATTCATCCGATCGCAAGGAAACTTTGGGAAGTTGTTGAGTACACACCCGCGAAGGTTTCTGGAATATTTTTTTTTTTAAATATCGCCCCGCCAGGGCCCTCATATACTGATGTACTCACAGATGTACGAACAGACGGAAAAACAAAAAATCGTGAATCCACAAGCACTCTAATAAATAAATAGAATTAAAACAACACTGAAATGTTTTTCACTTATGAGGTAAAAGTTTTTGTTAAATATTGATTGTGTACTGTATACAAATATGGGAATTATGTGAAATATATATGAAATATTTATGTAGAAATGTATGAAGCGAAAGTGTGTATAATTTGGAAAATAAAAATATATTTTTAGAAAAAATGAAATGTTTTCCATATTAAAATGAATACGTTTCAATAAAAATGACACAATGTAAATTGAATGTTATCATAACGAGTTTCCTTGAATTTCCTTTCTTCTGAGATCGCAGCAATGCGCGACAAGTAAGCTAGTAGGTAATAAGCTCTTCAAAGGAGCTCCAGGTCAGGCCTTCACCCTAAGATGGTTGCAGAGAGGGACTGACTGCCCAAGACGCGCTAATACATGATAAAGCTTTCTCGAAACCTCAGCCACACCAACTATGGAAAAGTACCAGCCTGAGTCGGGTATGAGCAAAGAAGGTACAAAGAGATGAGCTAACACCTGCCAGATGTGGCATTATCAATGCTCCAAGGCCAATGTGCTGGGATTCAACGTCTCCTAACGTGGGAGCAGAACTACACATGCAGAAAGAAATGTACGAAAAGAACATCTATTCATTACCAAATCAGACTTCAACCTTGAAGAGCAGAGAAAGAAGAATAATGGTATAAAGTTTTACATTTCTGCTGAAGCAAGCGAAAAACAAATGAGGCCTAGTGTGGATGTGGCCTAATCAGATTTCTAGTAGTGGCACATTACAATATTGAGTCACACAAGCCAACTAAGCTTGCATGCCGTAAGGATAACTCAGTGGGTTTCATAATGTTAAAACAAATGGCATCTATTTAGCCACCTAATACTATTAAGCCAGCACTCTTAAAGAAAGAAAAACAGAGGCAAAGAAAAGCACGTAACAAAGGAAAAGTAGCCCAACAAAAGAAAATATGGCCATTATTCTTGCAACATAAGAATGGCAGGTCACGTCCCTTAAATAATGATACAAAATCAGATTTATAATCTAAAACCTCAAAAACAACCTGCTTACCCGCGACAAATGTTTCTGAAAATAGACCATTGTCAGCAGAAGCCGAACAAGAGACATCACTAAACAGGCAAAACTCTATGACTAATAATTGTTCGGAATCTGCTAACAGCAGAAAGGAAGGGAATTCCAAGTCAGAGGAAGAGGATCAAAGGAGATCAGGGCTCAGAGTAACTACCAAAGAAGTTGTTAGAATAAGAAGTCAACGCAGGTCGGAAGGAAATGACACATCACTGCTGCAGCTGCAAAGTTCAAATATATCAAGGGAAAATGAATTAAATAAAATAATGTTACTTCCAAACTATATCTCATGAGGTAACTTTGATACCTTAAACAGAGGTACAATTATAAAACTGGTAAAGGAAGTACAGGAAATGGCATATATTAATTCTTCTAACTTACTATCGATCGAATTTAAACCACACCCATTCATGGATAAGAGAGAGGTAACAGTAACAACTTGGTCCTCATCGGAAATTGCAGAGCACATGTAAATGTAAATGTAAATGTGTTGGACTTGTAAAGCGCACAGCTGCCTGTGAGCGTCCCGGCGCTGAAGACCGTTGGGGAACCCGTCCTGGCTTTCCCTGTGTGATGGTCCCTTCTGGGTATCTCCAAGGTGAAACCAGGCATCCCCCGCATCTGTGGGGGGCCGTTGTAGAGATGAGGCAAGCTTAATGCCCAGAGTTGCCGAGTGTGATCTCTGGTTAGAGTAGGCACCGAGGCGAGAATTGTCGAGTCCGCTGACCCTGGTCCACGACCCTGCCGCGTTGGGAATTGAACCCTGGTCCCGGGCCGTTCTCTGCTTCCGGGTCTGCCGCCTCTAACCAGTGAGCCACACCTCTCCACCTCATAATGGCTCAGCAGCAAAAGTTTAAGGCTTGGGGTATTGAACTACAAAGGATAGAGGCCCCATGCTACCCAGGTCCGCTTCTCCCCAAAAAGAAAATCGAGGGGTCTGTATTGAGAGAAGCCATAGGAGCAGAAACAAACTACAAATTCTTTGAAAACCTAATAATCACCTTGCCTTGGACATCAGCCCTAATTGATAGGAGTACAGATGAATTGAATATAATTAAACAAAGGATTAAAACAATAGGTTGGGGCCCCAAAAACGTCACCTTAACTCGCAATCTTGACAAACCAAAGTATCGCAAGAAACTCAAAAACTGATTAACATTTGGTCTTGGAACACCCACGGCCTAGAAAACCTTATAGGAAACCCCGGTGCAGTGGAATTTCTGCAAGAACACAATATCATCTTAGCCCAAGAAACATGGAGCATAACTCAGAACAATAGTACAGTCTTTGCCGGCCATCACGAGCCAGCAACAAAAGCTGCAAAATTTGGTCACCCAAAGGGCGGCCTATCTTCTTATTTCTCGACCAAACTGGATTGGACTCTAGAAAAATTAACTATCGGGACAAATTGGGTCCTTGTATCCAAATTGGAACAGCACAAAAGTAATGGGACAACAACAACACTAATACTACTTAATGTTTACATCCACCCGAGTGAGGAGACAAAAGATATGCATATGAATACGTTGTTAGAATAATAAAATCAATACAGAGGCTGTATTGCCAGCTACAGTTCATCATTTCCGGTGACTTTAATATTAACTTATGTATTTCCCCTGGGAATATGAATAAAAAGGGAAATAACTTCATTGGGACTGATTCACCTCAACGGAAATAGAAAAGATGATTCAACGGCGGCAATAACCTATTTAAGTGGGTCAAAAAGCTCAATAATCAATCATACCGTAGTGAGTGAATCTGTAGCATGCCAAACACGAACATTCCTAATTGTTCCACGCATAGAAAGCGACCACATGCCATAATTATTGCAAATAGAGCACTTTACAGCCAGTCTGACAACCGCAAAAAATCTTTTTCCACGCCACATGCCTACAATTTAAAAAGACTGAAATGGCGTGGAATAGGGATCGAAAAGGTGATGGCAGAAGTATATCACCAAGCGGGTACAAGTGAAGAAATTTCAATGGAATCCGCAAGCCCAGACCCATCACAAAGTAGGGAAGGTGAAAGAGTAAGAGCCTGGGACACCCTAACAGGATCCTTAATGGAACTCTTTTCAGACAACAAAGGTGATCATTCTGCCAGGCACCAGAAGAAGCTTGTGTGGACAAGCAACCACCATCCCTGGTTCAATTATGAACTTCAATTATGAACTTCGCAAGCAAAAAAGCCTAATAGTACGCAGAATCAGATCAATCTCAAATCAATTAAAATCAGGGGGTAGACCTGACAGAAGCGTGCTCAAAAACTTGAGAAAACAGTACAAGAAAAACTGCAGAGCAGCCAAATTAAGTTATCAGGCCGCAATATGGAATGAACTCCTTTTGGCTAGCAAACAACGGAATGGAAAACACTTTTGGTCTCAGATAAATTTACTGACACTCGGAAAAAACAGACATAAAAATGCTGGGATAAACGAGGAAGAATGGGTAGACCACATAGAGAGTATGTATAAAGAATCAAAACCTAATCCAACCCCAGGTACTCCAACGTCAAAAAAGGGCAGTTGGAGGCAAATAGAACAAAAAGTCCAAAGTCTCCCTGTGGGCCTAAATACGAATAACAAACTAATCTCCCCGAAAAATAAAAGCTCCGACAATTTAATAGAAGTAAGCGAAATAATAAAAATCATCAGGAAGCTAAACTTGGAGGGTGCGCCAGGACCAAATGGAATTCCAAATGCCCTCTTCAAGGGAGAAGCTTCATATTGGGCTCATTATCTTTCCCCACTCTTTAATGAATTGTTTGAAACAAATGGAATCCCTGAATCCTGGAGGGGAAGTGTCATACAGCCAATTTTCAAAGGGGGAAAGTCATCAATGCCGATCAATTATAGATTAATTGCCTTAATTGATGTCGAAGCAAAGCTATATGCAAGTTGCCTACTAACCAAACTAAAAAAATGGTCCGATGAAAATAACCGCATCCCGAGATCTCAAACAGGGTTTCGGGTGGGTGCAGGAACTCTAACAAATCTAACGGCATTAACATTGTTTGCCGAAAAAGCCAAATTAAAAAAAACCTGCCTGTTTTGTGGACCTCAAGCAAGCCTTCGACACCGTGCCCCATGAAATTCTTTGGGAAAAACTCACCAGCTGGAGCATCACTATAAATCTGTTAAAGGCCATCAGAGAATTATATTCGCGTACATTGAGCCGGGAAAAGGTAGGAGATGGCCGGTGGGTAACTAAGAAAATAAACACCCAAAATGGCCTGAAACAGGGGTGCGTGCTAGCTCCTACCCTTTTTAACCTGTACATATCTGATCTTGAAGATGCCCTTTCGGAAATCAATAGTCACCCTCCATCGATTGGTAATGAGGAAATTAGGTGCCTTCAGTACGCTGATGATTTAGTACTTCTAAGTCAAACGCAAATCAGTCTACAAAGAGGAATGAATGCCTTAGCCAAATATTTAACAGTACAAGGGCTAGAACTGAATTTAACAAAAACAAAGGTCGTATAACTAGTTGATGCCAAAAACAAGAAATTCACATGGTATATAGAGCGGAAGAATGTAGAAATAGCTGCTTCTTACAAATATCTCGTATTTATGGTAGAACGAAAATTAACCTACAAATAAGCTCATTTCAATGAAGTCAAAATCTCAAAATCTGATACATGGCTTCAATTTAATAAAAAAGAAATTAAGCTGTCCATCATATGGCAATTTATTAACAGTTATGCAGGCACAGTTAGTACCAACAGTAACCTATGGCACTGAAATAATGAAAGGATGTGAAATCACAGGTTTAAACGAAATTCAAACAAAAGTTTATAAAAAAGTCTTCCATATCTAGCAAAGCGCATCACCTGCTCAGGTGCGGCTAGAGTTTGGCTTATTAAACCAGGAATTTCGCAGCAAAGGAGCTTTTATAAAACTGTGCCTCTGCTAGTGGAACTATAGATCATCTATGCTGGAAAGAAATAGAAAGTCAAAAAGGAAAGAAAACGCAAGGTTCCTGCGGTAGTTACTTAAACCAGGTGATAACGGACCTCTACGCTCTAGATATTTGGAATCTTAGCACAGGAAAAAAGGAATTCAACAAACTAATTAACATCACAATAAAATGTTTGTCTCATTCAAAGGACGAAAACACCCTACTACAGAGACGGCATGCCTGGACAGTCATTAACTCATATGGGAAAAAGAAGCCCCAGGAATATTTATCAGCATATTTCTCACGTACTCTAAAACATCAATTTATGAGGTTGCTGCTGGGCATGTGGGAAACAAAAGACTAAATCCCAGCATGGAAGGGTAAAAGGGAAAATCGAGACTGCAGACTATGCGGGTATAAAGATGAATCCATTCAACACATTTTTTGTGTATGCCCTGTGTTACTAAAAGAACGGAAAGCACTTTTAAAATCTCTACTGAACAATTTGAATATACGCTCATGCAGAGAAGTGGTAATTACCTGGCTAGGCGGAACCTCAATCCCACTGGCATGTAGAGGGGTGAAATTTTTAAATGTGTATTTAAAGGAAATCGGTTGAAATTACAAGAGAGTAAAAAAGATTCTCTAAAAACGAAATTTTAAATATTAGAGGCCAGATGTAGGTAATTCATATTTACCGACTCTTAAATACCGAATTTTACCGATTCGGTATTTAAGAGTCGGTAAATATGAAGGGGGGAGATGTAGGTATTTCAGATTCTGTAAATACCGAATCGTTAAGATTCGGTATTTACCGAATCTGTAAATACCGAATCGGTATTGACCATTAATTCCTATGGGCCTTGAAGCCCATAGGAATCAATGGGCAATACCGATTCTGTAATTACTGAATCGGTAAATACCGAATTTTGCAAGGGTGCAGGGGGTGTCACTTTGACACCCTCTGGCACCCCAAAAATAGGCATGTGCGCCATGTGGCACACAGACATGCCCTAAGGGCATGTCTGTCTGTCACATGGTTAGGTGTGCATGCACACATGTGCATGCACATCTGAATTCGGTATTTTAACACCCAATTGGATTGGGTGTTAAAATACCGAATCTGAAAGGCCTGCGGCACTCAAAGATGTGCTACCTACATGTGCTTTTACAGACTCGGTATTTTTACCGAATCTGTAAATACAGATTCGGTAAAATACCGATTCTGTAAAGCATGCTCCTACATCTCAAAATCCAATTACCGGTCGGTAACGGCCGAATTCGGCCGTTACCGACCGGTAATTGGCCACCTACATCTGGCCCTAGATGCATAAAAGTAACTTATTGATTATTTTTGTATGATTAAGCAAGCTATTCTATGTGTATATATGTAGTAGTATTATTTAAAAACTGTTATTTGGTGTAATGGTTTTTGTTTTTAAAAAGACCGATCACCCAAAATAAAAATCTTGAAATCTTGAAATCTACTAAATTATGTAATAGGTATGAATGCATATCATGAAAGGGAATTTCAAACCTAACAGACCCTCCTTTTAGCATAGGAGGCAAAATAAGCTTTTTTGCTATTTGGCACGACCTTTACAATTCTAAAGGGGGGCTAGTGCCTAATCGTCCATATAGCAAAATGCTTTGGAAAGCAGATATATAAAGCAAGCAAAAATTGCAGTCTTTAATAATCAAACATTCCCTTATCTATGAACGTATTGACTGTATTTCTTGCACTCTCATAGGGAAATATTTATTTTCTTGTGTGGGCCTCACCAGCCTTAAAGTAAGTTTTGTTGCACAGTACGGGCAGCACGCTGGAAGACAATTGCTGCATAAACAACAGGTGAATATAACCCCTGCAACAGCTGTCAATACGAGAAATATCTTCCAACCCCATAAAGTTAATAGGTCCCAGAGCCACCCTGTGAGAGACCATGATCTATTATCCAGGTGTATCTCTGCGGGTAATCTGTGTAACATTTGTATGGCAGAATATACAGTCAGAGCACTGTCAGGTATATACACACAGCAGCTACTGATGATGACCCTACATGCTCCTCCCATCTCAGCCAGTAGGACATCTAAAACAATCCGATTTTGAAATGAAACGAGTCTCGTAGCTTGGAGCTCGACTGTTATATTAGTGAGTATACCGGCAGTAGTATTAATGACTCCTTCAACTACTCTAGCTAGCCAGCGTATGTTACGGCTGTTAAACATGGGACCACAGAATGGTGCAATACCTTTCATTATGTCAGTGAATTGCTGTAGGGAAGTATCCGTTTGATCAATATCATCTATGTTGACCACTCTTTTGGTTCGGTACATGGAGGCATCCCTTTGATGTAACCTATGATCTTTGTGGTATGTTGATGGTGCAATGTAAACAGGAGGCAGAAGGAAAGAGAGATAGCACTGGCCAGACCATACCCTAGGGAGCCAAGTGTACTCTTGCACCCCACAGATAAAATACACATTCGGAGACGTTAATAAAGGTGGGCGACCAGTCGTATTCAGCTGGTAAGTATAGTTACATTGGCTTCGTCCTACTGAAACATTTCCTGATCCCTAAACACAGAAACTAGCCTATGTATTTATCACAGGAGCAAGCATGGCTGTATCCTCAGTAATATTACGCTCTTGGAAACACTTAAATTATTCAGTGACGCTTAACCAAGTAACATTTTCGTGAACTGTAAAAACATTCATACAAGCATCAGGGTGTAGCATACCCTCGTTTTCATCTTCCCCAGGGGTATATCCCTGATGCACCACAATATACTCTAGAATTGCTTCATCATCGGCCTGTGTCATTTTTATTGCATCTGCATAATAGTGAATATAAACCAGGTCAATAATTGAAACCAGGCCTCACACCGACATAAGTAAGATAAAGGCATAGAAATGAATAGATCATTTTTATGCATAACTGAAGGAAAAAGGCCACATATCCAGCACTCTGTGACATTAGTTGTGCTATGCATCTGATGGAGCATTTGAATAAAGGCATTCTGAGTGTAGGTTTGTCTATGCCTCTCCTTATGTGGGGCCAATGTAATAAATGAATGCTCCGCTTGCTTTGGGGTAGTCCCTAGCAGAGTATGTACGGGATACTGATCCGCCAGGTGTTAGACTATTCCAAATAGTATTATTATAAACATCAAAATGAACACAACCACCCTGCTTCCAATATACCAATTTGTCCATCCGGGACAAATTGCTGCGGTAACAGAGAAGTCATTAAAGGGCGCTCCTCCCTCATTGTTTCACGACTAAATACATAGCTAGAAAGTATTTAGGGAAAGTCAAATCCGCTGTACAACCAGCCAGAGGGGTATTCTTCTTCCCTCTGTCTGTCGAAAGCCTCACCGGCGGGCTTCTATCGCTCATCAATGTTGTCTACCCGACGATGGAGCTGCACACTAGCAACTCAGCAACACATTCGCAGCCCCTGCTGTAAACAATCCATTGTTCTAGATAGGGTACTCTCCCTCCGGGGAAAATACCCTCAACGATCTGGTCCAATGTTCTGGACAGTGCACCAGTGTTCTCTACTCTGAGCTAAAGCAGATATCAGGAATACAGCACCTGCACCCTAAACTTAAGTCTTTCCCTAACTCCTGTGTTGGCCTGCTGATGCACTGTCCTTCCGTCGGGCTGCAGATTGTACTAGTGTGCACAGGCACTTTGTCGTCAACAAACAAAAGGTAAGAATTCTCACTCTGCTGGGGATTTGGACTCAGGTTGTTGCACTGCAGGAGCTGGAGTATCTGGGGCGGCCCTTATCTCAGAGGTGACTGCCTCAAGCAAGATCTCATCACTCTCCTTGTCAGTCTGTGCCCCACTCAACAGGCATCAGAAAAGGGAACAAAACGAGGAACCAGCTCTCCTTCCTGGTCTGCGATCCCATACAATCTTTTACCCAGGAATCATACGGGACACCCTCTTTATGTGAGAAGAGTGCACCCGGTGCTTCCAGCCGTCCACCTTCACAGCTGTCCTAGTGGCCAAAAGCATCTGCGTAGGGACCCTCCACTGCAGCTCCAAGCAGGACTTGCGCTGACACTGGCGGATGAGTACATGATCCCCAGGCTGGATCTTATATCTGGGACTCTCCGACTATGGTAGTAGAGTGACAAATATCTGTTTGTGAACAGAACGGAGATCTTTAGACAAGGCATACAAATAAGCAATCAAGAGAGGATATTCTATCTCTTAAAATCTTCTAGGTCTGGGAACGCCCCAAACATTAGCAGGGCACCCGAAGACCACTCCATAGGGGACAATCCAGTCCTGGAATGTGCGGTCACCCTTGCTGACATGAGTAGGGGTAATGTGTCTGGTCATTGCAATCCTGTGCCTTCATGAATCTTACCTAGTTTTAACATGAGAATGTCATTATATTTCTCAACAAGGCCGGCTGATTGTGGATGGTTTGCTGCATGGTATTTTTTTACAATCTGCAAGCCTTTACACACCAGTTCAATGACTTTAGCATTGAAGTTGCTCCCGTTGTCACTCCAGATTACACGTGGCAATCTGTAGCAAGGGAAGTACTCTTTTAGAAGTGCCTTTGCTGTTGCTATAGCCATGTTCTCTTTAGTTTGATAGCCCTCCATTCGTTTGCTAAATGCACAGACTACCAATAGTACGTATTTGAGATTATTGACTCGTTCCATTTCAATGAAATCCATCTGGATAACCTCGAAAGAGAAGGAAGGCGGTGCAAAATTACCAGCAGGTGTCGGGGTGCCTTTTCCAGGGTTGTGCTCCAAACAGACAATACAATGTCTCACCAAGTGTGTTGCAACTTTAGAGATATTTTCATTTTGCCATACTGTGTCTAGTAATTTACAAATACCCTTCGCACTAATGTGTGCAGGACCATGAGCCATAGTGACCATAGGGAGAACAAAGGCATTGGGTAACAGCCATCTCTGTTTTCCTGACAAATCAGTCCAACATCCATCCTTGTCCAAGCGTCCTGTCCTCTCTTCCCACATGTATAGTTTGTCTACAGTAGCCTCACTCTCTATTTCCCCTACGCTTTACACAGCATTCTCAAACATTCCATTATTTGGGACCCATGTAACAGGACCTGCCACAAACATCTTATTTATCTTTGATCTGGCTGTTTCCTTGGCTGTTCTGTCTTCAAACGCATTGCCTCTTCCAACATCATCCGTAACAGACTTTATTATAGCCAATTTAGCAGGAAGTGTCAGGGCTGATAACAGTCTAAGTATCAGTGGACCATGTTGTATGGAGGGTCGTGGACCTTGGTCAGCGGACTCGATAATTCTGGCTTTGGCGCTTACTCTAATCAGGGTTTCCACTCGGCAACTCTGGGCATTAACTTGCCTAATCTCCACAACGGCCCCATCAATTCCGGGGATGCCTGGCTCCACCTTGGGGACTCCCATCAGGGACCATCCCACAGGGAAAGCCAGGACGGGTTCCCCAGAGTTATACAGCACCAGGAGACCTATGGACGGGTAGCAGTGCGCTTTACAAGCTCAAATACATTTACATTCTCTGGCCGTGTGATGTCAGTAACCCTCTCCCTGGCCAGAGGTGCCCAAAATTATGGGCCACCCCGAACTCATACTGGCTGTCGGTGTAATTATTTACTGTCAATCTTTCACTCAACTCACAAGCCCTTAGAAGTGCGACCAACTCTGCTTCCTGAGCCGACTGGTATGGGATGCGAGATGTCTCAACTACAGTATGTAAGGTGGTGATTGCGTAGCTTGCGGTAGTAGTGCCATCCAGCAATTTTAAACAAGAGCCATCAACATATAGTTCCCCTTGGAGGTCAGATAATGGAACATCAGTCAAGTATACCCGTCACTTCGGTTCTTCTTCAGTCCGAAACAGGCAATCATTGACATCATTGCTCTTTTCTTCTGAAGGGAGGGGCAGTTACATGGCTGGGTTCAAAGTAGCACATCTTTTAATGGTAATGTGTGAAGCAAACAAAGTCAACTCATATCCAGTAAGACATGCACTAGTAAGGTGCTGTGTCTTGTTCAAAAGCGTATCCACTGCATGGGTACCATTACTGTGAGATCAGTATCAAGGACGAGCCCTGCCAATTGTCTGATAGAAACTGCCACAGCTGCAGCATCTCTCAGATGCTCGGGAGTGTACTGACGACGTTATAAAGCATGGCAGAGAAATAGGGGCAGGGTCTCTGCTTACCACCGAAACCGTGTGTTAGAACAGCAAGCTCGAATCTGTCCGCCTCATGCGCATAGAGCACAAAAGGCTTGTGGTAATCAGGCATACCAAGCACAGCCAGCTGTTCGAAATTGTTCTGGCATGCAGCTGTCCAAGGCAGGGGTTCATGCACTTGTTTAGTGGTCAGGTAAAGAAGAGGTTTTGTTGTTAGGATATAGTTAGGGAACAAAATGCCGACAATAAGATAGTATCCCAATAAACGTGAATACCTCGCATTGGGTCTTGGGAACAGGCATATTCGTGATGGCAGCTATGTGCTCTGGGGTTAGTCTGCATCCCTCCTTCGACAGTAGGTGACCTAAGCAGGTGACCTGTCGACAATATTGAAATTTTGAAAGTGACACCATGGCCACAAGGTGTCACTTTCAAAATTTCAATATTGTCGATTGTAAAAGTAATTTAACTATGGGTTTCTGCAGCCCTATTCAGTATCTGAGGCCACAAGAAGGTTGTCAACATATTTTAACAGCACATTACCAGTAGGGAGCTCTAGAGAATCCAATTGTGTTTTGAATGCATGGCTATATATACTGGGGCTTTCTGTATAGCCTTGAGGAGCACAACAGAATCTAAAGCTGCGACCAGTAATTGTAAAACCGAACAAATGTCGACTATCTGTGAGTATTGGTATACTGAAAAAGGAGTTCTTTAAATCTATCACAGAAAAGAATTTTGCAGACGGGGAAATCATTATCAAAAGAGTAGTAATGTCCAGGACCACTGGGTATTGGGGAACTTCGATCTTTTTAACTTCTCGCAAGTCGATAACTAAATGGTAAAGATTTGGGTGAGCATCAGGATGATCTAATGCCATCTTTTTAAGGATAGGAAGAATAGGGCTGTTACACACATTGGCCACTCTTTCTTCAACAACTCCTGGTGAGAACGTACTGCAAATCACCAACTACCACTCAATTAACTATACTCTCGGCTCTCAGCATACGTGCTTCTCGAAGCAACATTTCAGCACAGTATGGCTCAGGTGCGAGCTTTATAAAATGCTCTGCGTCCTGAAATGCAACCCGCGTGTGCTATTGTATATAAATCACTGTGCCAAACAGCTAGCAATTACTGTGCCAAGTAGCTAGCATTGGAAAATAAATGGTCCTTTTGCCAGTAAAAAACTGGATAGAATCTGTATATCTCTGCCCAAGTCATGCACTTTTCCAAAGATTACCAGCACATAAACGTACTCTGATCCATGCGTTGTAGCCCATGGACCAACAGATTGTGAGAGTCTGTTTTCCACTTTTGAAAGGGCACATGAGTTCCCCGGGAGGCTCTGGCACCAGAATACATATGTCTATCAAAAAAAACCCGAGACATTTTAAATATCATGATAAAGAAACTAAGAATTGACAAACCAAGTAGGCTTGCATATTGGCACATGCACACATAAACCACGCAAATATTGGCACATGCCCACATAAAACAGGAAAAATATTGGCACAAGCACACATAAAGCATACAGTTATTGGCACATGCACACATAAAGCACACACATATGCACAGACACGCCAAAACACACACACACAGAATTTTTCTCAAGAGCCTAAAGACACACATTTACTAATGCACACACCCCAACAGTCACACATAACACTATACAGCTGAAGGCTCAGGGTGATGTGCCTCGGGGTGGTACTGAGTGATGCAACTCAGGCCACCACTCATTGATACGCCTCCATAGGACACTCACTGCTGTGCATCTGGGAAGCAGGATAATGTACATTTGAGGGCTAAAAGGCTATTTGGCTAAGGAGGGCCTACAATGATGCGAACCAGAGGGCAAAGAGTTATGTAAATTAGTGGCCTATGGAAATGTACTATAAAGGCACACTGATGTAAGAAGCAGGTGGGTTCATGTTGGTGTCAGAGTCCTCCCATGTCAGGGAAAGTTAAAGTTAAAGTTAAAAATTCTTAATAGAGCGCACTGTGACCAAGCGGCTTCCTGGCGCTAGAGTTATAACTGAGGAACACAGAACTCTACAGAGATGGAATTCAGCAGGAGTACGCTTAGGAGAACAGGAAAGTCTTGAGGGCCTTGCGGAATTGAAAATAAACTGGAGTAGATCTAATGGACAGCGGAAGGCTGTTCCAGAAGCGAGGAGCTAGTACAGAGAATCTAGTACCTCCAGTTTTAGATCTGCGGAAGCGAGGAATATTGAGAAGAGCTTGATTGGAGGGAAGAACAGCTCCTCCAAACTTCTTTTAGGTGAGACCCGCGAAGCCCTTTTGTTTGTGACAAATGACACGGAGAGGGCTTTTGGGTCAGCCTTCTTCGGATATTGGTTGATTTGGACCTTTTTTTAAGACAGTGTCATTCACATCTTGGTGGTTTTGGACTGATCGGGACTGTGCATGATTTTCATTTGCACCTAAATTGGATGCCACACTTCTGCATCTTTTGTGTCTAAACGTGCTTCTGTTCCTAGAAGTGATTTTTGCTCCTAATTGTGCTTTCCCCCCTAAATATTACAGCACGATTCTGCAAATTTTGCATGCACATGTGTCTGTGTACCTGTATTGATTTTTTACTCTTGTATATGTTTTGTACCTTAAAGTGTCCCCACATTCTAGTTGATGAAGTACCAAAGGTGACTAGTCTCCTAACTCTGTTTTTTGCACCTAAGTGCATTTTTGCACTTAATGTCTCCAGGCTCCTGCTAATGTTGTGCCAAAGGTGACTAAGCATCTTGAATCGTATGTCTGAAACATTCTAAGTATTATAATATAAATACGAAGCAGGTCTCTTACCTTAACTGCTCAACGACGACTCAATGAGGAGGCCGGGGCCCGACCGACTCCTGCCTGCAGCCCTGCCCACGCGGCCCGATCCGAGTAGTGACTGACTGCTCACAAATGGCATGTGCGCATGCTGAGTGCATCACACTGAGTGGGGGCTGGCCATAAAATCATGTCCAGGGCCGTCATTGGTAGCGCTTTCGCGTGCTACCAGATTGACGGCCCTGGGACCCAATGTCACCCGCATCATGATCAAGGCCGGCGTCAAGTCACCACCACTAAGGCACCACCACCACCACCAAGCTAGGTGGTGGGGTGCGTGCGTCACGGTGCGTGCGGTGCTTGCGCAGACAGTGTTTAGTTTCCGGCCTCCTTCCCTGCCTTACTTTTACTGCCTGCGGCCCGGCCCGGGCCCCTGCACGAGCGCGATGAGAGTGCTGTGCGCACTGCGCAACGCTTTTTCCCATGATTATAATTTATTTATTATTTATACCCGCCGCTGCCCGCAACTGCGGGGCCGGCGGCGGGGCCCCCCTGAGCGCGAAGCCCTGGGCAGCTGCCCATACCATGGCTAGGACCGGCCCTGTCTATTATTTGAAGGAGAGCTCTTTCTCCTGCCTGCGAAATCCCTGAGGGATACATGGCAATTTGGCATTATCCTTGAGCTGAATGGACACCAGCGGGATCTGAAGCAATCCCACATCTGTGTCCCCTGTGGCCCACAATGTACGGGTTATTGTGTCAAATTCTGCAGGAAGTGGGGCATCTTTAGCAAAACAATGTTTGGCATGGGCCACCTATGGGCCAATGTTCATATACACACCATCAGGAGAGCAGAAGATCGTAGCATGTAGCCTTTTTAACAAATTCAATCCCAACAAATTTTCCCCGCAATTAGACGTTAATAAAAACAGGGAATCAACAGTAATGGTACCGTAATGGGATCGATAGTCAATTCAAGAGCCTGTCTATTGAATAATGCATCCTCTGACAGCGTCCCTTCTCTTCCACCTCCCCCTCTTCCACATCCTCTGTATCCTCGACCTCTTGAAGCCCCGCCATTGTGCGACAGCTCAGGGCACTCATTTCACCAGTGCCCCTCATTTTTACAATATGCACATTAGCTAAGGCCAAGGGGCGCATTAGAAGCACCACCTCTATTAGAACGAGGTAATCGCTTGGCCGATCCTGTACCCCTTCCTCTGCCCCTCGCAACTAGCTGCAAAAACACCCTTGTCTTTAAATCCTCTGTCTTTTTCTCCAGCTTTTCTTTATCCTCATTCTCTCTATGCTCATAATACTGACCCATACTCAAAATCACTGACGGTGAAGACGTAGTCCAAGTGCTTTCGGAAGCCTGCAGTCTAGCTGCAATCTCAGGAAGGAAATTAGTAACAGATCTATCAATGAACAACCAAACACTACCTTCCAGCGATAAATCCTGACCACTGAAATCCAAGAACACCCCTCAAATCTAGTAAAGAAATCAGACAAACTTCCATCCTTCTTCTGGTGACATGCAGTCAACTTATCCCAATCCACCTTCTTCGGGGGAATAAGGGAGAGCATGTAAATTATAATATGACCTGGTAAGGCTAACAATTCCGCTTTCAGCTTATCACCAGGCTTACGCTCTCTACCCTCTGCCTTAATCTCATCCCAAGTACCTCATAAATCCAGTGCATTGTATTGAGTATGAACTTGCCTCATGTATCAACTGGTACCAACAAGCCAAAAAACAATTCTATATCAGCTAGTGTCATCACAGTGGAGGAGGCAGCCTCAGTCAATTATTTTTAATATGCAGTGGGATTTTTCAGAGGGTCCGGCAGCTGGCTCTTTAAAGACAGGACCTGACTTCTCTTCCAGTGAGTGTAGATCCACTATTCCTGAAACTGGGCATCAACTCTTTGACGAATCACTGTATTCGTCGAGTCATGCAGTTCTGGTACTTCTGGATGATAAATGGGATGGACTTCCCTCATAGGGTGGTGAGCACCAATATTCGGGATCTTTTGGAGAAATCTTCCTCGGTACCCCACTAATGTTGTCACATTGGCAAAAACCTCATTTGGGGCCATGCCTATAGCATAGACTCTATCTGGTATATCGTACATAATCTGCGGTGCAGCACTCTGAAAGCACTGCTCCCACATTTCAATTAATGTATCTGACATATGCTTAAGAGCAAGTTGTGGTAAAAATGGTTCATAGTCTTTTATCACTCTCCACATATATTCAACAGTATAAATTGCATTGCGAGCCCACTGATTCGCCACCATCGTCTTTTCCTCATCATCCACTGCAGAACACAACAACACTTTCTCCATGCGATCTCGCGCCGCTGCCCAATTTCCTTCAAACATCCCTCGCACAGGCGTATCAACAGTTGGCAGCGTTTGAGGTGTCATACCCGGGGGAGAAAGAGTGGACACAGAGACAGGAATAATCATATAAGGGGACTGTACTGTAGGGGTAGAAAGAGCCGTGGTAGCCGAAATGGAATTGAGGTACGGGGTAGGGGGCATAGAAGCATCCGCTCCTGTAACTGGCATGGAGGAAAGGAAGGCAAGAGGGGTCGGGCGGAGGCAGCAGAGCTAGTTGTAGATGCATCCGGGTGGACAGCACTAGGAGTCGGAGACTGAGATGTCGGGACTGTCGGGTATATCCGTTCAGGGGCATAAGGGGGCGTGGGACTACAGACCAAGAGTTCTTCAACAAAATCTTCAACTTCTACCCTTGAAACAAAACATTTATCAGTCTGCAAGTGCAACTTCCTGTCTGCACATTCTATCTCTTTTCTCTACCCTTTCCCGTTCAAAGGCCACAGCTTTCTGTGTTATTGTCAGTGTCTGTGTTTTCTTTCTGTCTCACACTTAAAGAATCAAACATTGATTGCCTACTTTTTTCAAGCAAACAATTTGTCCTGCAAGAAATGTAATTTCTTTTCATCAAACAAGTCAGCAAGTGGTCACTGCAGTTCAGCATTGTCCCTCGTATATTGTGCCACAAAGTGCTAAACATAATAGGGCCAATGCCGTGCTTCACGTATACGTCAAAATTTGGGGAACCCTATAGAGGTACAGGCTGGCTCTCTTCCAATCGAGCATCAGAAGAACAACATCGACATCCAAAGCACCCAAACATGCTTAAACATGGCATCTTAATATAAGAAACATACACTGTCCCCAACGAACAAACATGACACCAACAAACAAGGAAAGAAGGAAAAGTAAGCATCATCACAATGGTCAAAAACTGAAACAGAGCGGTCCACGAACCGCACACGGCAACTCGACGGCTGTGCCAAGTTTAAGAAGACAGGTTTTAAACCCAGACCTTTTAAAACATTTGTCAAATTACCAATTGGCCTGGCAAATTGTTCACAAACATTCTGTGCCTTTTCCAAGGGTCTGCAAACCCACCAAGTACAAACCAAGATGGCCCAAAAGACCGTGCCAAGACACAGCTCGTCAGGTAGTGTCTTCCAAGACAGTCCGTGGACTGTATCAAGGCACCGCCCGCAGGCTGGTGTCGTGCAAGAAAGGCAATCCGCAAACTGTATTGAAGACAGCTCAAAGACTGTACCAATTCAAGAGGACAGGCCTTCAGCCTCAGACTTTTTAAAAAAAGAAGCCAATTACCAGTTGGTCTGGCAGATTACCTTTGAACAGTCCCAGACCTTTTCACAAAGAGGCCAATTACAAGTTGCCCAGTAGACTGCTCGCAAGTGATCTGTGTCCCTCAAGTCCGCAGACTGTACCAGGCACGGCCCATAGGCTCGTGTCATGCAAGCAAGAAACCTTTTTCCAAGAATTAAATCACTCAACTGGTGCACACAGGTGTTCTGCCTGGTTTTTCAGATTAGATAGGACCAGCTCACCAGAGCCTTACCAACTCAGCCAGAACGTTACCACCTCCCCCTCCCTAGGGCCTATTTACAAGGTTTTCAACATATATCTACCACCTAAGGACAGGGAATTCCTAAGATACATACCCAGACCTCTTATAATATCAGCAATTGGCGGCCTCGCGGTCCCATTCGAACCCAGACCTCTCTACCCAGACGGCAGTATCAGAATCGGCGGCCTCGCGGTCCCATTCGAACCCAGACCTCTCTACCCAGACGGCAGTATCAGAATCGGCGGCCTCGCGGTCCCATTCGAACCCAGACCTCTCTACCCAGACGGCAGTATATCCTATGATTACCATTACATAAAGGGATCAGTCTCACTATTCATCAGGGGTATAGTACTACAATATTCTGGATCACACAATGATTGCCAAATTAGATGATGTACAACTTATCCTTCAATCCAAGAGCTCCTCTCTCCCTTATTCAGTTATCACTTACCTGATCAGGGGTAGCATCTGTTCACAGTAACATCTGACTAGAAGAACAGGTTACCTTTTCATACAAGAATAAGAAGCACACTGGTTCACTATGCAAAGGTTCTTATCAAATATAAGCTCTCCTCTACCCCCTTGCTCAGACCCACATGGACGGGAGATGCATCCGTTCACCTGCACCTGACTAGAAGAAAGGTTAGCCTCACTAATAATAATAACTTCTGCAAAAATGGTTCACTAAGAACTGGGGTATCTTTATTACACAACAATAACAACACATAATAGACACATACACAAATCTGCAGGGTCTCTGTGAAGACCACATCCACATCTAACTAACAGGGACTGTAAATAGACTGCACACCGCTGAAAGGAAAAGGATTAGTAATAATGTTTTATGGGCACTAACATAACAGGACAGATATCACCTGATTAGTATGGAGTCTTGTTCTAGCTGTCATCTGGATTCCTCCCTCGTCTGTGATTCTCCTCTGCACTCTTGGACATGCATCTGCGCTGATCACTCTGCACTGGACACCTCTCCCCCACGAACTGTCTCCGCCTTCCAGCTTCAGTCTAATTGTTTCTGCCGCTCTGATAACCGTTCGCTCCACTAGCTTCTTCATTCTGTCTGATTATCTCTGTTCCAATGTCCAACTCACTCCAGCTGCTCTCACAGATTAGTATAACTTCAGTCTCTACCAAAAGGCATCACCTCAGACTCCAGCTGATCACAACTCCTCCGGATAAGCAACTACTTCTGACTGCTGTCTTCAGCTCCAAACATTGCTTCATCTCTCTCTGTTCAGAACACCATCTACTCACTACTGCTTCTAGTTTCTCTCTCTCTGGTTCCAGCTCACTGGCTGTCTGTCTTCCCTCTGTTCCAAGCATCCACTGTCTCTTCTCCCCTGCTCCATCTCCTCTCCTTCTGCACTCTAACGCTCTCCGTTCCAATCCACGACTGCACTCCTTCCAACCCAAAGTCCTTCTCACTGACTCCGCCTCTGCACTTCACTAATATGGAATGCTGTCTCCTCATGGAAAGTTCCAGGCATCAGCCTGCCGCCCTCCAAATTCTTGCACCTCCCCGTACCAAGGACACATCCCCAGCCGGCCGGCCCGATGTTGTGTCTTCGGCATGAAGAAAAATACAATCCTTCGACAAGGGCCGGCCTGAACCGGTTCTCTCCAAGCGAACAACACCTCATAACTAAAACATTACCTTTACCCTGCAAGCATCTCAGTCTGCAGGGACAGAAAGCAAAATGGAGTCTCTCTAGTTCTGGGCCTTGTAGGCCTGAGAAGGATGAAATAACACTTAGCTCTATCAGAGTACCTACACAAACCATACCAATATGTAATATGAAGTCAAGACAACAGGATCCACCCTCTACTATAGGTAGAATCATGAAAGGACACATAATTATGTCAAAGCCAATAGGCAATAGATGGATTAGAGTCAACAATAAGGGATCTATCATCATATTAAGCAGCTATCCTCTAGTTTATGCTTCTAGGTATGGCAAAAAGGCCTTAAAAGGACCAACACAAGGCAAGAATAGAGATTCAGGATGGTAGCAAGCTTAAAGTCACCATCACTCATAAATAGAGCCCAAAAATCGAGCAGAACATTGCACCCTTGACTTTAACTTGCTAACATCTATAAACAACAACAACCAAATAAACAAACATCGACATGATCTATCAACAAAATCAAAAACAAAAAGACTCCCTAAAATGAATGACAACCAAGGAAATACCACCTGAAGCTTGATATAGGGAACACATCAAAATATCTGATAACCACAAAAACTAACCTAAGCACCCTTGAACTAAATGTGCCTCAACTTCTAGTACTAACTCATGAAATCTATTAATGTAGGGACATGTCTGTGAAGTAAAAACAACAAAGGGCCTAAACGAGGCCTACCTACTTCGGTCAACTTAAGAAACTAACCTAAGCACCCTTGAACTAAATGTGCCTCAACTTCTAGTACTAACTCATGAAATCTATTAATGTAGGGACATGTCTGTGAAGTAAAAACGACAAAGGGCCTAAACGAGGCCTACCTACTTCGGTCAACTTAAGAAACTAACCTAAGCACCCTTGAACTAAATGTGCCTCAACTTCTAGTAATAACTCATGAAATCTATTAATGTAGGGACATGTCTGTGAAGTAAAAATAACAAAGGGCCCAAATGAGGCCTACCTACTTCGGTCAACTTAAGAAAGGATTTGGTAAAGTCTGACAAATAAACATAACAAAGGGTCCTCAATGTCTGGGCAACTATTACTAGTAAATCTAGGACATGACCTAACTAAATGACACACCTCCCGGGACAACTTAAAGTCTAGGGTGACCACCCTTGGAACTAATCCCACTGCTCCAATTAAAAGTTGATGGATCAAAGTGAAAGTATAATAACAGGAAAACAAGGATAACCCCATTCCTACAAAATAGCTGGTGTAGCACTATGCATATCAAGCAAGAAATCAGAAACAGTGATCTAAGTGTGGTGCATATACTCTTCTAAAAGATAATTCAGACATAGTCTGTCCAGAAATCCCTATAGCTAAAATAGCTGAATCAGAAACTTAAACTTGAAAAACTAAGTGATAGGAGACCATGCCAAAGTCAATAGGCAAAGGTCATAAGTCATCTAACTCAGGAAACAGTGTGCACCTAATCCCTCTGTATCAATCTGTGGACCACATGTGTGCACCATCATACAGAACACTACTTTCCCTTCATTGGCAAAACTGTTTTACAGAAAACAGGAAAACTATCCAATAGGTGAAAGATAGACAAGTGTAAAGTCAATCTGTAATAGCATAGCATACTAAGATCAAAATATCGTGTATCACCGGGCGTCAGATTACTAAAGCAGCTCACTAATTATATACTGCACCCTATGACTTTCAAACAAAATCATTTGCATATATCAAAAGGAATCATTAAACCAAAGGCCAAATTATGAATGTGGCACTGCATCTTTCAAACTGGAAAATCAAAAGCATAAACAGGACTGCAAATTTAACATTATCATTGGGGCCTGTTTGTGGTAACTGCAAAGAGTGGCATAATGTCCATCTGAAATAGAAACATGGGAAAAAATGCAAGACTCCTGAATGCAGGCCAAGGAATTACTTTATAGACTCCTTTCATTATAACCAAATACCAATGAGTTCTTTTAGATCATCACTTTCAAAAGTCAATAAAAAAAAAAATATTTTTCAAATATGGGACTATTGACTTTGTCACCAAAAAAAAAAAATTTTTAGGGGGGAAATCCAAACATGACCCATAGAGTTTTAACCTGACTGCTGAGGCAGCCCACTGTAAATATTAATGCCAATTTCAAAAGTTCAGTCAATGTAAAAGTTCTCTTCTGTAGGAATCCATCGTTGGTTTTTCCTTAGGAAAACAGTTCATTCGTGTAGGCCACGACCCTCTGTCTTCATCTGCATCCGGTGCCAAGGAAGCACACCCTCCAGTCTGGTCAGCCTGGTACGTCTGCTTCTAATCCTGGATTCAGCCTCGGGGGGGGGGGTTGGGAAGGGCAACACTCATCCGAAAATAACAAAGCCCATCACTCAAAAATAAGAAAGTCACACTCATACAGGGCCCCCAATAGATCAGCAATCTGGAACGAAAAACAAGTATCATCAATCTTGCAAAAACAGATTTTCCATTCAAAAAAGCACCCCAAGTGCTTTTCATTTCTGTAAGAAGAAAACCTCCTAATTCCTGAAAAGAACTCTCTAAATCCAAGGGATGTTTTGGACACTCTACCTATACCATGTTCTTTAAATTTTGTTTGGGCAAAATCCCAATTTTTTTTTATACAAGTCAGAAGGGCTGGGGCCTAGTCACTCCTCACTCCTTTGAGAAACAGCCCCTCCCTCTAGAAAGATGGTCGCGCTCGGAGTTTTGAACCAGCTCCAACCATAACAAGCAGGAGCCGAGCTTCGCTGCGAACACACTCCTTGCTCTCCTACCCCTCCCTTCAGAGCCATCCGCGCTCAGGAGCTGGCTCGGTTTCAATCATAACAAAATAGGAGACAGCTCTCTCTCTCTCTCCTCTGCTTCTCTAAAATTGGGTATGGCCAAAGGGAGCCTTCACTCGCACAAGGCCCCCACCATCTGGTCTGAGGACGGGCCTGAGTTATCTCGTTCAAGGTTAAAACAACAACTTCTGCTTTGTGGAGTTTCTCACACATTTTTAAATGAAACTCCATGCAGCTGGTATTCTACCTTTCTCCTCTCAGACAAGCACCGTATTTCTCTAACTAATGTAATCAAGTTCTTAAGCTATTATTTTACTATAGCCATATGAAAAGTTAACTAACATTCAAAAGACGGCATTCTGCACTAAAGCAATTTTAAACTGATGTAAGGGATGTGGGTGTATTAAAGTCAAAATCAAAATAGAACCTCATATCAACCCTTGACTGTATACACGAACATCAAAATGTTTCAGAAACATAGTCACATGCGCAAAATAATTCTGTCATAACGGTTCACTACTTGCTGAAAGGGAAAAAATATTAGAACAACAATGCATGCAGACACATTTCATTTTTTTTATAACATGTGAAACACCATCAAATTAAACAAGGGGCAACATATAATTTTGCATTGCATAACCAAGAATTCATAATTAAGTGTGCAAGCTTTACCATTCTACCTATAAAAAGGGCCAAATTCATCATTTTATTTAAAAGCACACGGTTGCATTTCACCAATTAAAGCACATTCTACATTGAAATAATTTCATTTCCACAACCGAAGATTGCACCATCTGTGCACAGCTAAAAACCACCAAAACACCCCCTCGCAGTCCGACAGGTTGATTTACACCTCCGAGTCAGACTCATTAAATCATGTGTTCAAAGGCAAAACCCACAGAAATCCGTGGACGCATTCCAAACAGTACGTAAAATGAATACTGCTTCTACTCAATTCAAGATATTAACCCTTTGGTAGCTGAAACCTAAGCCTTCCCCGAGCGCAGCAGACACAAGGGAAATTCCTAGGACTTATCTCTCACGTTCTCACATAACGGTCGAGCTCCTTTTAAAAACACATTTTCTCCCCGAACAGACAGAAAGGATCCAACCCTTCCCTGCTCAATGGAACAAGTCATTCATAAACCATATTCACAAGGCGCTATCCACAAGCAACCACAAGCTACTCGCAAGGTGCTATACACACAGATTTAACAAACTATTCACCAATCTCAAGCACAAAGAGCTACACACAAGGCACACAAGCCTTAGTTAGAAGGCGCTATGCACAAGATCCTTAAAAAGCTACTCACAAGTCAGAAGCACAAGGCGCAATTCACAAATAATTCAACTAGTCACTCACAAAGCGCTATGCACATGGATTCAACAAACTATTCACAAATCTGAAGCACAAAGCGCTATGCACATGGTCTTAAGAAGCCACTCATACATGTTAAGCACAAGGCGCTATTCACAAGAAACACAATGATAACACGCTATTCACAGGCCAAATATACAAGGCACTACAGACCATATTTACAAGGCGCTACAGACCACATTTACAAGATTCAAAAGCCTTAATCACAAGGCGCTATCTACAAAGTTTCAAAAGCCTTAATCACAAGGCGCTATCTACAAAGTTTCAAAAGCCTTAATCACAAGGCGCTATTTACAAAGTTTCAAAAGCCTTAATCACAAGGCGCTATTTACAAGATTTTCAGCAAGTTATATCACAGAATACATTTCACACTTCACAGCATAAGTAAATGCAGCAAGCCATGTGATAAGCAATGTACAAGCCTTTTTCATACACAAATGTACAATCTCATCAACATCAAAATGTAATTGGCTCCCTCACACACAGTCACCCTTCCAGCCTGACAGTTCAAACACCAAGATGAAAAGCATTTCTCCTACACTGCATAAGTCAGATGCCATGATGTACTGCAATCTCCTTACACTCCAACTGTTCAAGCCAATAGGTCAGGGACCACACCTCACCATGCAATTCACAGACTGTTCACAGATGTCAAATTTTCAAAGGGTTTTCACACAGGTTTACGTAAACGGTTAAGTGACGCCAAATGTTATGCCTGGTTTTTCAGATTAGATAGGACCAGCTCACCAGAGCCTTACCAACTCAGCCAGAATGTTACCACCTCCCCCTCCCTAGGGCCTATTTACAAGGTTTTCAACATATATCTACCACCTAAGGACAGGGAATTCCTAAGATACATACCCAGACCTCTTATAATATCAGCAATTGGCGGCCTCGCGGTCCCATTCGAACCCAGACCTCTCTACCCAGACGGCAGTATCAGAATCGGCGGCCTCGCGGTCCCATTCGAACCCAGACCTCTCTACCCAGACGGCAGTATCAGAATCGGCGGCCTCGCGGTCCCATTCGAACCCAGACCTCTCTACCCAGACGGCAGTATATCCTATGATTACCATTACATAAAGGGATCAGTCTCACTATTCATCAGGGGTATAGTACTACAATATTCTGGATCACACAATGATTGCCAAATTAGATGATGTACAACTTATCCTTCAATCCAAGAGCTCCTCTCTCCCTTATTCAGTTATCACTTACCTGATATGGGGTAGCATCTGTTCACAGTAACATCTGACTAGAAGAACAGGTTACCTTTTCATACAACAATAAGAAGCACACTGGTTCACTATGCAAAGGTTCTTATCAAATAGAAGCTCTCCTCTACCCCCTTGCTCAGACCCACATGGACGGGAGATGCATCCGTTCACCTGCACCTGACTACAAGAAAGGTTAGCCTCACTAATAATAATAACTTCTGCACAATGGTTCACTAAGAACTGGGGTATCTTTATTACACAACAATAACAACACATAATAGACACATACACAAATCTGCAGGGTCTCTGTGAAGACCACATCCACATCTAACTAACAGGGACTGTAAATAGACTGCACACCGCTGAAAGGAAAAGGATTAGTAATAATGTTTTATGGGCACTAACATAACAGGACAGATATCACCTGATTAGTATGGAGTCTTGTTCTAGCTGTCATCTGGATTCCTCCTCGTCTGTGATTCTCCTCTGCACTCTTGGACATGCATCTGCGCTGATCACTCTGCACTGGACACCTCTCCCCCACGAACTGTCTCCGCCTTCCAGCTTCAGTCTAATTGTTTCTGCCGCTCTGATAACCGTTCGCTCCACTAGCTTCTTCATTCTGTCTGATTATCTCTGTTCCAATGTCCAACTCACTCCAGCTGCTCTCACAGATTAGTATAACTTCAGTCTCTTCCAAAAGGCATCACCTCAGACTCCAGCTGATCACAACTCCTCCGGATAAGCAACTACTTCTGACTGCTGTCTTCAGCTCCAAACATTGCTTCATCTCTCTCTGTTCAGAACACCATCTACTCACTACTGCTTCTAGTTTCTCTCTCTCTGGTTCCAGCTCACTGGCTGTCTGTCTTCCCTCTGTTCCAAGCATCCACTGTCTCTTCTCCCATGCTCCAGCTCCTCTCCTTCTGCACTCTAACGCTCTCCGTTCCAATCCACGACTGCACTCCTTCCAACCCAAAGTCCTTCTCACTGACTCCGCCTCTGCACTTCACTAATATGGAATGCTGTCTCCTCATGGAAAGTTCCAGGCATCAGCCTGCCGCCCTCCAAATTCTTGCACCTCCCCGTACCAAGGACACATCCCCAGCCGGCCGGCCCGATGTTGTGTCTTCGGCATGAAGAAAAATACAATCCTTCGACAAGGGCCGGCCTGAACCGGTTCTCTCCAAGCGAACAACACCTCATAACTAAAACATTACCTTTACCCTGCAAGCATCTCAGTCTGCAGGGACAGAAAGCAAAATGGAGTCTCTCTAGTTCTGGGCCTTGTAGGCCTGAGAAGGATGAAATAACACTTAGCTCTATCAGAGTACCTACACAAACCATACCAATATGCAATATGAAGTCAAGACAACAGGATCCACCCTCTACTATAGGTAGAATCATGAAAGGACACATAATTATGTCAAAGCCAATAGGCAATAGATGGATTAGAGTCAACAATAAGGGATCTATCATCATATTAAGCAGCTATCCTCTAGTTTATGCTTCTAGGTATGGCAAAAAGGCCTTAAAAGGACCAACACAAGGCAAGAATAGAGATTCAGGATGGTAGCAAGCTTAAAGTCACCATCACTCATAAATAGAGCCCAAAAATCGAGCAGAACAACAGGTCAAGCAAGCTTTTCTCCACTGCCGACTCTCCGGACCAAAGATCAGTTCCAGGGTTTCGTCTTCAGGACCCCGGCCAAAAGCCACTATCCGAGGGTCTGACCAGTTGGGAGGGCGGAGCAGCAGCGATAACAAAACTCAGTATTGTATGTGAGGGGCCCGATCCGCCCGACCGACCAGACACCCCTCCAGCTCCTGCGACCCAGTTACAGGTGAGGGGGCCTTCTTCAGGGGGTCCCTGTTTGGGCGCCAACTGAGAGACGTGGCCCTCTAAGGGACCATAGGTTATTTCTGCAACCACCTGCTTTGCCTTCCCAAATGAAGAGTTGGTCTGTCAGTAGAGAATACAAACTTACTTTATTGGCAATAAGCTCTGCAGATGAGCCCCAGGTCAGGCCTTCACCCTAAGATGGTTGCCGAGAGGGACTGACTCCCCAAGGCACGCTAATACATTATAAAGTTTTCTTGAGACCTCACCCACACCTACTATGGAAAAGTACTGGCCTGAGCCAGGCATGAACAAAGAAGGTACAGAGAGATGAGATAACACCTGCCAGATGGGTGCGTTATCAATGCTCCAAGGCCAATATGCTGGGTTTCAAAGTCTCATAACGTGGGAGCACAACTACACATGCAGAAAGAAATGTACGAAAAGAACATCTACTCATTAGCAAATCAGACTTCAACCTTGGAGAGCAGAGAAAGAATAATAACGGTATACAGTTTTACAGTTCTGCTGAAGCAAGCGAAAAACAAATGATGCCTAGTGTGGATGTGGCCTAAACAGACTTCTAGTAGGTGCACATTACAATATGGAGATACACAAGCCAACAAGCTTGGTTGCTATACCAATAACTCAGTGGGTTCCATAATGCTAATATAAATGGCATCTATTTAGTCACCCAATGCTAACTTATATAATAGGTATGAATGCATATCATGAAAGGGAAGTTCAACCCTAATATTTGTGTGGCAACGTCAAGTACCCTGGTGCGGCTGACCCCTTGGGTCCTTGGACTGCGTGTGCCTCCCCAGACAGACTACTGGGAAGTCCAGGTGTTTGGCAGGTCCCACTCACCAGTGGTTGAGCTACCAAACAACGTGACAGAGGCCCTTTCCATAATCCTCTTCATTAGGTGCCTGAGAAACGGGAGGAGGACAACGCACGGTGCATTGGCCATGGGGGCTGCTGTAATCCACCTTTTGGGACCTTTAGACACTAAAAGGAGTGGGCAGGAGCCCATCCAGGCCACCATGCCACCCGACCAGCCTCTCTATGGAAGCAAAACCAAAGGGTATGATTGACGGAGTGTTGAACATTACATTACAAGCACTCACCCCAGTCAACTGATCTGGGTTTATTCCATCATCATTCTTTAGCTCACTCCACCACCCCAGTTCAGACATGGCCATATGCAAATCAGTCTGACCCTGTGTCTCATGGGAACAGTCCAGCCCGAACTGCCAAGCCATGTCTCCCCTGGACCGGAAACAAGCATCCTGGGACCGGTTTCTGGCTAATCAGCCATAATCAGACAGGCTAGCTTGAATCCAGTGGTAAAGTGAGCAAGGGAACCACATTTGGGCATACCCTGCCAACTTAGGGGGAACAAAGCAAAACCAAAAGGGATGATGGACGGAGTGTTGAACATTACAAGCACTCACCCCCAGTCAACTGATCTGGGATTATGGAAGCACCAGTTCCTGTAAAGGCCAAGTTTGACTAAATCATTGTGGCCTGGGTGGACGAGTGGACGCGGTGGTGGCCGAATTAAGCCTCCTGCATGACTATCACTAGAAACTAATTGCACAAGTTGTGCAAATGGAAATTGTCCTCCAAACCATTCCACCGACTACAGTGGCCCTTGAGGAAAAGGTCAGAAACCTCATTACCAGAGTCTACAAGCTGGAAAACAGCAAAGAAGATGTCAAGGGCAGGCCCTGCCATAATAACTTGTACATTATTCTGTTGCCTCTGGGGGAGTGGAGGTTGCAACCTATGGCCTTCTTTGAGACCTGGCTGTCCACTGCTGTGACACCCATATTTCCCTTCTTCTTGGTGAAACAGTCCCACTGGGTGCCCATCTGGTGCCTACACCATGTGTGTCACTATACCCAATGGACAAGCTGATGAACTTTGGAGACAAGGAATCTATTCTGCAAGCAGCCCAAAGTGCCGGACCCATCTACTACAACAATGCCTGCATAATCCTTTTCCTGGATTACACTATGTTGGTCCCGTGTCATAGGGCTTCATTCCTGGGAGTTAAGATGAAACTGTGGTTTGCCAGGCTCGAGAGGAATAGATGCAGGTTCTCTCGGTCACCAGCAGTATTTGGGCAAAGAGGGGCATCCACTACATCAATGACACAAATGATACACTATCGGAGGCAGGGTTGAGCCTTTCGTACCACGGCACTGCCTCGGCCTGCCTTCCCATAGTTGGAGATCAACAGTTACCATTCAACCCAAGATCTCATAGATGGAAACCTCATGAGGGTAGTTGCTTCCCTTCATCCCCAAATCCCCAACTGGTGTTCCCTCCCAAGTTCGGTGCAGGGCAGAGTGTCTCTTCCCAAATGGTGGTGCTTCTCTGCCTATTGTCTTATTTTTCTAATTTACATGCCCCGCAGCACATGCTGATCATTGCATACCATGCTTGGTAGACTTTAAGTAAAACAAGGGCAGGCGCTGGGTGGCCTTGGCCAAATTGCAACTTCCAGTGGAGAGGGCATGGTTGTCTGGAGGTGCTGCTACAATGTCCCACCCACTTACTAATGGAGAGGCACTTGGACTGGTACCTGAGGGGAGAGTGATAAAGCTGGTTCAGGAACTATTTCTCCCAAGGGCAGTACTCACCACCCCTGCTAGTATTCTTCTGTGGGTGGCATATACCAGCGACATAGAGCACTAATGATCATGAAAGAGATGTCGCAGTACACCCCTGGGATCCCCTTGCTCTCTATTTGGGTACTTCGGGAACAGATCAGCTTGGAGGGAGTTGAGCATTGGAAATAAATGTGAGTGGATACCCTGGGAGATCTGTTCAAGTATGGGGCCCTCATCCCCTTCAATCAATAGGTGGACAATATGAACCTCTCAGTGGGCTAATTCCTGGCTTACAGACTGTTTATGGGAGACCTACCGTGGATATGGGGTGTAGTGGACACAGAATCTGTCCCACATCCATGGACACAAGCGATACACACAAACGGTGTTGGTAATTGGCTGATCACCTGGCTGACCTGGGCCCTCTCCCATACACTATAGGACCCTCTTGTGCCACTTAATAGGACTTGGGAAGGAGACTTTGGCCATACACTGACCCAAAAGGAATAGGACAGAAAAGTAGAGCTCCGGCAGACGGTCTCCCACAATGCTATCTTCCAATACATTCAGCACAACATTCCACACAGTGTTTACCCCGCATCGGCCAAGCTAGACAAAATCTACCCTGAAGTATTGCCTGAATGCCCATGTTGTCATGTAACTGGACTAACATGTTACACATGTTTTGGGCTGTTCGATAGCCCACATTCTATGGTCGGGGTCACAGGTACCCTCACCAGAGTCACAGGCTACACCGATCTAAACTTTGTGGCCAGAAGCCTGCTAGGCCTTTACAAACATCACAGATCTCCGGGGGCTACTAATTGCTTTATTGGTTTGGTGCTTCTAATGGCAGACAGATTAATGGCAATGCACCAGGAGGCTATCACACTGCCTAGTGTAGTGACCTCACAAGCGGTGACCATTAAGTGAGGCACGGCTGAAGCTGCCCCACTGAGGCGTGAAGAAGCACGCGGATTGTGGAAGTGATCCATTGTAGCTGGTTGGGATGACCTAATGACTGTCGTCCAAGGAGTGCTAGACAGTTCCATTACCTAGGACTAACCAAACACATGATGCACTAGCCAATTAGAGTCATCCCTGCATCACAGGGCCTCCACCCCCAAACCCCCCTCTTAGCACCAAAATTGTACAGCTGAGGCCCGGAGGCAACATAAATTAGCTGCCTATCATAGGGTGGATCAGGAACCTCTCCTTCACAAAGGAGTCCAGGGGCGGACAGTGTGGTATGATTACACACTGCATGTTGTTTTGAGAAAGTTTTTGGTCAGCCTTACAAGTAAAACTGTTTTTTGCATTATTGTAACGTATGCTACCTAGCCATCACACACTTGAATTTGTAGCAATAGGGCTTTGTTGCATAACCAATATAATGATGATGTTGACATGTGTGCATGGATTTCCATTGTATTTTATTTTATTTTAAAGGTTTTGTATAGCGCGAACAAGAACCTTGTGGGTATCAGTGTAATTTACAGGGCATATATAGGTGAAAGACATGTACAACAAAAAGATACTATAGGTTATGTTAATACAGCAGTGTTAACTAATAAAGAATAGCAGATTTCTACAAGAATGCATAAAATGGTTGAAGTGAATTTGGCCAAGAGAATCGATAAAATGAACTCCTAGTGGTTCTGTTTCCACCCAACAGTACCAAGTTCTCCGCTAGGTATCTAGGGGTGTTGGGATGTAATGCCTTGTGTGTCATACAGGCGATTTTCAGATGGTTTCTGGCCTCAAAAGGTAGCCAGTTGAGGGCACGAAGGTCCGGGGAGATATGACAGTTTCTTTTGGAACGTGTGATGAGTCTGGTGGCTGCTTTGATTGAAGATCTTAGAGGGGTAGTTGTTGATCTGGGAAGGCCGCAAAGAGCGACACTCTCATATTCCACTTTGGGCATTACTAGAGACTGAACTGCCTGTTTAAAGTCATTTGCAGGTATGAAGGGTTTCATTTTTCTCAAGGTGTTCATCTGAAAATGTGCTCCTCTAGTTGCAGCGCTGATGTGATTCTGCATATTTAGCTTATTATCCAGAGTTATTCCTAGCGATTTAGCAGAGTCAATGATGAGAGGTTGACCGTTGAATGCTGTTAGGTGCTTCATCCATTCGCGGATGATGGTTGTTTGGCTGGGGGGGGCAATTAGGAGGAATTCTGTTTTGAGGGTGTTTAGTTTTAAGTGGTTTTTGGCCAACCAGGACTGTGTTTTTGGAGCGTTGAGTTGAAGGACTTGATGTCTTGAAGTGAATGGACCTTAATGTAGAGTTGTGTGTAGTCTGCATCCATGTGGTAATGGACATTTGAAGAGTTGAGAAGCTCGGTGAGTGGTTCCATAAACAAGTTGACCCCTTCCCTTTTGCGATTGATTTACCGTGACAACCTAAGGTTAGTCACTTATCAATGGTTTCTGCTCAGAAGCCAAAGATATATATAGTGATGATTTGTGATTTGTAAGGGGGCTGACAACATTAACCTTCCAATTGCAAATTGCAACCATACAGAAACCCAAGAGTCAGAAACAGTGTATAGACTCCTAAAATGGGTTATATATATATATACAAAAGAAAACTCCTATTTATGAACTGGAGCATTTGTGAATGCAAAATATTCTAGTACATCTGCCCTTTTATTCACAAAATGATTATTTCAGATGTGTGCAGCCACCTCCATTTTATTCGAGGTGGTGCTCATTCTCTGCATATGAGAATTAAATTATAACTCATCTGGCTTTTCATTCAAGCTTGGGTGAAAAAGGAGAAATTGAGTTTTTACAGACCATCAGACCATCAGGACTTCGATAGGGTCTGCAGGTTAGGTTTGATATTTTATGCATCTCTGCCAACTGTCACACATCCGGTGCAGTGTTAGAGTAATGTATTTTATTCTAAATAACTTACCACACCAAGGCCAGACTTTTGAATGCATGATGTCCTTAAACGTCTTAGTCCGATTGTTGCTTACCTGTTTCCCAACCCCTGGTAGGCTTAGCAAATCCCAAACTCTAGAGTTATCATGACCCTGGGCATAATTTGGGTAGTAGCGCTACGCGTAGCTATGCGAAGTGCACTTCGCACTGTGCTCGCTACACGTAGCTACACGAACTGCGTAGAGCCGTAGGGAAATGCTTGTCCGCACTGTGCAGTCATTGCAAACAGCATCTTGCATAGTGCAAGGGGTCGTTTTCTGACGCTCGAGTAAAGTTTCCAGTCCAGGCAGCACCTTGTCTGGCAGTTCGGGCTAGACTGTTCCCATGGGGAACAGGGTCAAGACTGATTTGCATATGGCTGGGTTTAAACTGGAATGTCATGGGGAGCATCTGACATGAGTCTAATTGCTCGTGCCAAGCTACCAAGAGCATGAGCAGAGGTTATCTTAGCTGTATACTCGACTTGCCCTGACTAGAAGGAAGGGTCCCTTCTTGGACAGGGTGCAAGCCACTGCCAACTAAAGACCCCCTTTACCGATATCTCACAACAATATAGTCAAAGGTTTTAACAAATTAGATGATTATTTTCAACCAACAGATGACACAGGATACTCCCTGCTGCTGTTGCAAATTCCTGCCCTTCGAGTGTCAAGCAATAACCAGCAACAGAATAGCAGTACAGCACTCACCAACACATGCAACATAGTCGAACATTCTATTAGACTTTTAAAATATGAATGATGATGATTAGACAGGAGAGATAGTCATTCTTCTATAACTTTTCATAATCATTCTATGCTGTATGTGCAGTGCCCCTTCCAGCAAGTCAAACAAATGCCTCTCCGCTTATTACTACGGGTTAGTAATGGAAGTGGGCAAAAAACACGAGAAAGTAGGTGATATTTTCATGAGGAAATTGTGCAACACTGTTTTTAACATAGAAAACATGTGTTTGTTATTGTGTCATTTTACTAATCACTCTAACCAAAATAACTATCCTGAATCACACATCTAACCGAAAACCTAACAAAAAATATCAAAAACATCTGCCACTTTCCTCATTCTTCTAACTTCAATAAACACGCATAAAGGAGGATCTATTGTGCTGCAATCTTGCATCTTATTTCCTGCTCCCAAAATACCTGTCTGTAACACAACTGGTGCTCATGTAAAGCGTCCAGGTATCTTTGGGTTGAGTTTGCGCTATATAAACCTCCCAAAAACAAAAGTCTATTTGTTAAGTGAGAAATATTTCTTTTGGTGTGGGTGTCACAGACTGCTGTGAAATGTAGATGAGTTGTTCATGCTGTTTGAGGCGTGTCTACATAAAAGAGGTGGTGACCATTGAGATAAACTGGATGCGGACAAAAATGGCACCGTACAAAATATTGTACTGTCTCTAGTTGAAAAAAAACATTACTTTTGAAGGTGCACAAATAAAGTAGCTATAGAAGTTTGATCATTAGAATTCTGTGGGTGTTTTCTGATCATGGTGGAAATTATGCATTTGGGAGAGCGGCAGGGAGTCCTCAACCGCAGGCAAATAAGGGTCCATTGAGAAACCTTAAGTCATTCCCATAGCAGACCCCTGTTTTTCCTCCCTGTACATCTCCCGTCAAATCCAACCTTTGCACAATGCTTTGCAGCTAGCATTTTTTTTATATAGATCTGCATGCACACCAGCGCTTGAAGTGGGATCAAAAGTAGGGGAACTGTGAGTGAAGAATCAGAGGGTGGGAATATCTCGTGATTGGGTCAGTGGGCGAGTCAGAGATGTGGCCAGAAAGTGCAAAACATCCCAATTTTTAGTATTTGTTTGAAAGCTTATTATGTAATTTAATTCAACCAATGGATGCACCTATTTTTTAAGGTTTAATATAAGCTATTGAGATTAAAATACATTCACAAAGTGGGATACGTTTCCAATCGCAGAATGTCCCAAATACGCCTAATAGTAGAATCACAAGCCATTTATCTCAGAGCTATGCAGTTTCTGTCATCAGCACTTCTCCTTCCTTTTTCCACAAGAGCAGTTCAAACATGAATGTCAAAATATACTAGTTTTCAAATGTTTTCCATATAATTATGGTTATGCCATTTTTGCCACATAATACATCATCATCTGCATTATCTGACTATTTTAATAAAAAATTGTTTGTACCTCAAACGGATCAAAATCAAAAACTACTTAAAAATGTGACTTGTGTTGCTGCGAAGTGTTGGGCCGTTTGGAAAGGAAGACTGGTCACCTTTCTCTTTCATGCATTTGTATGTTACATTGGTACTACTAATGAGGCAAACATTTTGCAGAGACTGTTATTAGTGTAAAAATGTCAAAATACTAAAGTATCAGTACATGTACCACATTACGCTGCAGCCTTTGTTTTGCTGCATAATTTAGTTAATACTGCTACATAATTTTGTACTCCTTTGCTTCATAATTCCAGTGGCCCAAAAGCAGGCAGCACATGTTAAAAGTGCTTGTTCATGAATCGGAGATACTGCGAAGTTTGCAAAATTAGTTTGCTGTGCGCACTAATCCTGCATTGTCGATCCCTGGAGAGTTGCACTACTACTACTGAAACAAGGTCAGTGGAGGTACCGATAGGTGAGGCACACTGGCCAAAGGGGTTCTGTGACCTTAGTGACAGAGTCACTGTTGCTCTGGGGTGTACTGCTGTGTAGGCCTGCCGACAAGACTGGATGTGAACTTTAGTATGGATTGCGGTGGGCAGGCCTTCAAGGTTAAATCACTCCTGCCAGCGCTAGGGTCCACCTGCTTGTGCTAAGACACCAGGGCTCCTAAAGTCTCCCTCAGGAGAGTAATCTGGTTGTGAAGGCTGAAACTGTTTCCCCAGTTCCAAATTCAGCCGCTCTGGCCATAGTGCCACATTCTCTACCCCCACTGACACCATATAGCCATCTGAGAGAAACTGGCACTGCCTTCAGCTACAACCCAAATGTATACCACTATGAACAACTATTTATTTTCAGTATTTTTAACCTTTTTTCTCTCTGTCCTGAGACTGCACTTAGGAATATAAAAATCTCTGAAAAAGATGACATTTTCAGCAAAAGTGTTTCTTCTTTTTTGGATCCATTTCATAGGGGAATGACTGAACGAAAGGAGAGGAAAGAGAGAGTAAGAGCAGTTTCTTGAAATCACAGTTTTCACATTACATCTGGCGACTGCTGCGCTTTCAGGCCAGCCGAAAAATGTACTGCAGTGAAATATAGGCTACTGCAAAATGGGCAAAGAGATAGTGTTTAAAGGCATAAAGGGCTTTCAAAAGTTATACTTTTAGTAATATGCAATCAGCCGGGACCAACTGCACACCTTTTAAGGTGTCCATTAAAAGGCAGCATTCCAGAACTAGTAACACCATTATAATACCTCTCAGAAAGAATAACTGTGTTGTATTTCTTTCACGTAGGAGAGAGCCCTGTAGATAAGGCTTGTTTGTTCTCTGTCTGCCTGACCGTTCTCTGGCTTCACAGTACAGGAGGCCAGCACCATTAAAAGGATTTTAAACAAAGAAGTATAGGACTGTTCTGACGAAATGAAAACAGCTTGAGACCGTAATTCCCTGAAGATATCTTCTACTCCCACCTATGCTCTGCAGACTCCTGTGGCTCCGGGACTCTGCAGGCTGCTATCACACCTATGCCCGCTGTGCGTGCTGTTTGGATCAAAGTTGGCGAAGGTTTATTAAAAGCCCAGCCTGGTAGTGTGTGTGTGTGTTTTACGGATGGGGAAGGATTAGGAGCTGTTCTCTGGTGCTCCACAGATTAACTCTATTCAGTATATCAAAGGCTAGAAGTGCAACCTGTTGATGCCGTCTGTCTTTACTTATAACATGCCCACCGGCGCCTGCTGGGGATGATAAACAACTTATTGTCTATGGGGGGGAAGGAAAAGTGCGTGATCCTATCAGCTTCCTTGGTAATGCTTTACAGAAAATCAAAAGGGGAAGTATCACTTGTTCTGAGTAACCAGGGTTTCAGTTCTCTTGTTCGGTTTTGAGTCCGATAAAAAAAAACTCATTCACATACCTAGGCTCGATAGGCGGTATATCTTGGTTCTACACCTTGTTGTTAATAGCAACGTGACAGCATCATCATCGGGTTTAATTGTATGCTTCCTCCACCCGGAGGTAAACCACTGGTTAGTACAGTAGTGAATCAGTAATGAAAGAAAAAAAAAGGAATGTGAAATTAAAAAGGCTCCTTAACCATAAGGGTAGGTTTAATAAGTGGTTGGAAAAGAAAGCCTGCTTAAAGGAATTGACGTGTGTAGGAAGTTGAGTTATGGGACTTCCGCACTAAGTTATGTCCATAAAAAGGTTGACATGTTTCAGCCACAGATTGCCCAGGGGGTCAAGTAGGCTTTCTTCAGGACCTGGTGTCTCTATTTGTGAAAATTGAGAAAAAAGAAAAAAGTTTATAGACCTGGAATGTTAGGTCTTATTCACAGAATCATTTTTCTTGAATTGTTCTGATAAAGGCCTTAAAAGTACCTGTAGAAAAAAGGGGAAAACAGACAATACTAACGTATAATGATTGCGTTGATACGCAAACTTGATGATGCTAGTGTGCTAAAAAGAACACTTAATAAGAAACATGAAAATGGCAATTCTTTGTACAAGGCAAAATAGCTCTCATTTCCATTGAGGCAGAGTTTCTCTCTCTTTTTAAGGCCGGACTTTACGTGACTGATTTCGAGCACACCCACATACAAAATGATACCAACCCCTATCTACATCAGATCCTCTTTTGGAAACACGACAGAGACAATATTATAGTCATATGGGATGGCAACAAGGAAAGCCTAGCGGAATTCCACAACAGGCTTAACATGAAAGATGAATGGCTCAAATTCACCTATACTGCTGACAACAATAACTTGGATTTCTTGGACCTGATATATGCTCACAATGGTACCTTACAAACTTGGACCTATTTCAAACCTACTTCCAAAAACAGTTTGCTTTCATACATAACTTAGTGCAGATGTCCCATAACCCAACTTCCTACGCACGCCAATTCCTTTAACCAGGCTTTCTTTTCCAAACACTGTTTAAACCTACTGATATGGTTAAGGAGCCTTTTTAATTTCACATTCCTTTTGTTTTTTCTCATTACTGACTCACTATTGTACTAACCAGTGGTTTACCTCCGGGTGGAGGAAGCATACAATTAAACCCGATGATGATGCTGTCACGTTGCTATTAACAACAATGCGGAGAACCAAGATATACCGCCTATCGAGCCTAGGTACGTGAATGAGGTTTTTTTATCGGAATCAAAACCGGACAAGTAAACTGAAACTCTGGTTACTCAGGACAAGTGATCCCTTCCGCTTTTGATTTTCTGTGATGATAAACAACTGTCTGCCACTCGAAAAGCACAGCAGGAAAGTGAGGGAAAGCTTTAAAACACCCACTGTACATGGCGGAGTGGAAATGAACGAGTCACCCCTCACCCGCCCCAGATCAACAATGCCCCCAGGAGTCTGAGCTGTAAACCCGGGTCTGGACTTCCCGTTTACTCTACACTGTTAGTCGTACTGTGGTGAAATTAAACCAGTAGACATGGCGCAAGGCTACAACTCCTAGAATGTTTCAGGTTATTAGTTTATTAGGTGAATGACGATGTCTAGACATGTAGCGTCTCCAGAAGTATGGGCCGTAAAGCCAGCATTCCACTCGTTTTATGGCCACAATGTGCATTTATAATAAAGCAGACTGCATCCAGAGCGCTCTCCTCGCAGCCCCCAGGATTTTGAGGGGCATGCGGGTGGGTGGGCATGTGTCCCTCGTCCAGGGGCTGCCAACTCCCTGAACACGACCTTCAAGCACCTTAAATTGCTCTTTACTCAGCCGGGCAGTGCCGGCTTCTGAACATGGGGCACAACAGTACCAGCTTTGCACACTGCACCACAGCTAGTATTACACTGCGCACCACCAATGCCAGCTTCCCCGGCTGGCCTGGTCCACCAGAGCCAGATTTTTGGAGCACCAATCACATATTCGAGCTATAATGCACCTCACAACGCTCTTTAAGGGCTTGCCAGGTACCCCCGAGGCAACAGGGTGACACTACACACCAGTGACAGTTGCACATAAGGCTCTCGGTATCTGCGTCTCACGCTGCCAGCCAATGCCAACTTCTCAGGCTGCCACCAGTCCTCAAATCACATGGCTAACCATCGACCACTGCCAGGTTAAGCCACCAGCCATGGCCAGCCTGTGGCATTGCGCACAGGGGTGACCTACATATAATGCCCCTCTCTCATGCTTCTCACAGTGCCCGGGCCCGCTCCTCACACCGGTGCTAAACTCTCACAGTGCCACCCGCTCTCCCGAGTGAGAGCGGAGTGAAGTCTCGATACACCCCCAGCCCCTGGTCTCTACAGCGCGTGCAGCGAGTACGGGCACTCTTCAAGGGAGCGCTCTGTTTTGCAGTAGCCTGCAGTGCAGTCACATGTGTTATTGAGACTTTGGAATGTGAAACCTCCTGCACTATGCACAAGGTGCATTCAAGGTATAAGCCAGCTCATGAAGAACTTCTCGGTAGCACCATGCTCGAGCACAAGCAACCAGGCCTCGGCCACGTTTTCACCTTTTCTCACAAGACTGCTAGCCGCGCAACCGAGGTACGGCCGCAGAGATGGCTAAAAGCACTTGTGTGCACCAGAGTCTTGTTCTCAATTGCGGCAGACTACCCTGCCCCCTCCCCTCAGATAACTGGCTTGTATAAAATCTCCGCATAAAGCCATGAGTGTGTGTGACTGGTCTGGTTTCTCGACCCTGAAGGCATGTCAGGGGCAGCGGTCTCCTGCAATCTGAATGTAAAGCCTGTCATGTGAGAGACCCCACCAGCATTTGTCAGTTCCCACGGGTCTGTCGAGGAATCGATGCACAAGCCTAGCTGAGGGAGTCCAGCTCTGCCTGGGACGGAGAAAAACAAACACCAACCTGTGGAGGGCAGGCACGTACTCCCGTCCACCACATAAGACAGCTACTGACCACGACCTTCCTTGGCAATAGGTACTCACCATCCTCGGGTCGTCTTCCTCCCTAGTTCCAATGTGCAGGAGGATGAAGATGATAAGCAGCGATGCAGCAAGCGCCGCGGAGCGCTTCAAGGAGCATCGCATGACATGTGCATTGCTCCTTCCTTCAGGGATTGTCACTGGGTCCGTTTCCTGTTCACAGCAATTCTAGGACGAGAGAAAAGAGATAACAACCACATGGTTAACAGGGCACTGCCAGGCTCTGCTGTGGTGCAGCGTGCGGCAGAACTGAACTTGGTCCGGTTGTTTCTGTCAAAGCTCCTGCCTGAGCCCCTCCCTTCCCTGAGCGTGTGAGTGCACTACAAAAGAACGCAACACGGACGCAGAGTTGCCTCATCACGAAGGAGCACGCATGTGGAACAAGCGCGCGCCTTGGGTGGCAGCAGGGTAGGGGGCCTGCGCGATTCCCTTTTGTGGAGGCAATGCGTGATTGCAACCATATGGCGTCACCATATGGCACCGCACGCTCCCGCAAGGAAATCGCCAGACGTGTATGCGTTGTCATTGCAAGCAATGCAGCGCGTGCACATTTTTGCCCCCAAAGCTGTGCCTATAGCATTAGGTCACACTCCTTTCAGCTCATGAGCGCTGCGTAGACAAGACCTAAAACGTAGGGGAACGGATTCTATTACATTTTAAAAAGTAGGGGCATCCCGTACCCTGCCGATCGTGCCCACTTCGACCACTGATGCACACATGCATGCATATATGCGCTAAGTAAGAGGCATGTCACTTACAGATATTATTACTGGTGATTAAGGAGTAGGACTGGGCAACATTTTGAATATGCCGGAGTAATTGGAGTAATTTCAGTAATGGCGCATTACTCTTCTGATGTGAAATTACGTGATTATGCCAACTTGAGTAATTGAGAGTAATTTGGAGAAAAATCCTACCACAGGAGCACCGAAACAACAATCTAATAGCTGGCTACTGCTTTTCATGTCCTGCAGTATTTAGAACTATTTTTCTAGTTCAGAATGCATCCAATTTAGGACGCAAGGGTGCATTTTCCACTAAGAAAATAGCGCTAAATGTGGGATTACGCTTCTCATGCAATTACGCATGATTATGTCAGAGAGAATTACTTCAGTTACGACCATCACTAGTTAGGAGTTAGTTTGAATGAAAGCACAAACGCGGCTTCAGAATATGCGTCGATGCTTATTTTGCCATCATATTCTCGTGCAATTTCCACTGCGTGTGATTTTAGCACTTTAGATGTGGACACTGTCTATGGTACAACCTCATTTCAGTACTGAAACGTTCTATGGCATTAGATTAAATTCAAGACTGGTGCTCTCCTTCAGCGTTTGCATTGTTAACGAATATGAATATTCTATTTGTCGTTACAAACAAATGTATACCTAGCATGGAGTCTACAATTGGCTGGTGCTCAGCACTGAAACGTATGTCAAATAGAATTATAATTTCCTTTCGGCTTCTGATCGCTGATAAACAATAGCTACAAAGCAAAGCACAATGAACTTGAAAAGCTACATATATCTGCAGGCGAGGACTTGTCCTCATGTGGCTTTTAGGAAAAAAATGGCATCTCTGATGCCGGCTGCAAACCAAACATCTAGTAGAAATGTGCACACTGGGAAGGCATTTCAAAGCATGAGTCTAGGCAGATACTGTTTTTCGAAGGGTTTGTGCAAGCTGTTTTTATTTACGAGGATATTGAAGGAATTGTACTCTTTTCACACACAGAGCTAAATATTCCCAAGACATGCCATGCTGTAACGACCGAAGATCCAGAACACACCTGTGAAGCTGCTGATTTGAAAGCTCTAGGGGCTGATGTGTCTGCACGTGCCTAGAGCGGCCTGACAAAAACTTCGACTGAGTTGATGTGACTGCATTTTCAAATGTGGTTGAGGTGTACACCTAATCAATGCAGGAGAGGAATGGATGACTGAGATCATTACACCTGCGAGTGAAAACTTCCCCAAAACACTTACTGAAGGAAGCTTGAACACGTGAGAATGTCTGACTGATGGTATTTGCATGTCATATAGAAACAAATGACCTGAGATTAGCATCCTTGTTCTACAGTTGCTTATCGATATTGCACTGAGTTAACACAGAATGAAAAAACTGTGGGGCATATCCGCAAGAGCCAGCGATAATTATCGCTAAGCGCACTTAGCGCTAGGATAATTATCGTCGGCTATCGCTACTTTCTATCGCGGAGATAGCGTTCTATCAGCAATGCTTATCTCCAAAGCGAAAGAAATGCAAGCGTTAGCTGGAAAACAGTGTGATTATCTCTGGAAATCCAGCGATAATCGCACTGTGACCGGCGATACCTTGCTGATAGGGCAGGGTGGTCTTAGCCATGTAATCCACCTCCCATTGGATTACATGGCTAAATCAGAACTGAAGCAGGCGTAAGGAAAGTAGCGCTACCATGGTTAGTGCTACTTTTCTTATCACTATGCTTGTTAGCGATTCCCTTGATAATTGGAGAAATGTCGGTTAGCGACATTTCTCCAGTTATTTCGGGACGGAACGCCCACTTTACACACAAGGGCACATTTTTTCTGTAGCCTAAAAAATTGGGGAGTCGCCAAGTTAGGCAGTATACAAGTGACATCATGGTGCATGACATTACAGTGTAACATCGCAGTATCACAGGAAGTGAAATCACAACCCATGACCTCACAGGAAGTGACATCAGCTTTTAACACTTCACAAACTTCATTATGTGTACATTTGTGCGCATTATGAGATTTAATAGATTAGAATTCGTGTCTGGGTTGGGCCAAAAAGTGGTTAATCTCTGATGCAAAATGAGTGCCTCAATTTATATTATATATATATATATATATATATATATATATATATATATATATATATATATATATATATTCACTGAAAAAACCATAGGTTTCACACCAGTTATAGTAAGGTATTAGCATTTAAAAAACCTATGAAATTCACTGAAAAAACCATAGGTTTCACACCAGTTATAGTTAGGAATTAGCATTTAAAAAAACTATTAAATTCACTGAAAAAAACATAGCTTTTACACCAGTTATAGTTAGCTGGAAGTTTTACTCGCATAAAACCATTGAAATTCCCACGTTATAGTTAGTTGGACTCACTATAACTTGCGCGTGCAATGCACTGCTGATGACGTCACATATTACATCACTCATGACATGGTCAGTGACATCACTCATGACATCACTGATGACACCATCCAGTAATTGTGTGTCTTTCTGAAAAGTAAATATATGTTATATATGTATATGTTATTGAATATCTTAGTGAATACATATATTAGTGAGTAATGTTTAAATACCTAAATATATGGATTAGCGTTTCACTTTGTGTATAAGTGGTTGCATGGGTTGGTGAGTACCTACATGTGTATGTATATGGGTTATTAGATATTTTTCTTAGTATCAGTATGAGTGTTTGTATGGTTTGGTGGGGGTATTACTTAGCACATAGATGCATGAATGAGTGACTCTCTCTTTGTATGTCTTTTGAAGACAGCATATGTGCAGGACTATATGGGTGGATGAGTGTGTATATGTGTGTGTTAGTGAGTGAATGACTGTTTCACTAGTGTCTTTATCAGTAACTACATATCTTTTAATCTAGTATATGTGAATATTGATGTATATAAGTGAGTACATGTGAGAGTAAGAGATTGTAAAAGTTCCTGTTTAAATAAGTATGTATTTCTATAAGTTATTGTTTAAGAGAGTAAGAATGTGTACGTTTCCTTAGAAGTAAAGTGATAGTGTGTGTATAGCTGTATATGCAAATAAATAGATGTTCTATAGTTTATTTGCATGTGTAAGTATGTGTGAGAGTATTTTTTGGATGACTGTTGGTGTGTAACAGGATGTATAGGTATATCACTACATATGATGAGTGAGTATATGTATCAGTGACTATATACAACTGTTAGTGAATGAGTGGATGTGTATATAGATGGTGGAATTACTGAATTGGTTGTTGTAACTGATATGGATATCTCCATTTTTTTTAAAATGTAGTTTCTATTTCTGAATATGTGTTTCAAGGGTTACATTACATTGAAAAGAGGTCTGTCACTCTGTCACAAGGATGGTGTCATCAGTGATGTCATGAGTGATGTCACTGACCATGACATGAGTGATGTAATATGTGACGTCATCAGCAGTGCATTGCACGCGCAAGTTATAGTGAGTCCAACTAACTATAACGTGGGAATTTCAATGGTTTTATGCGAGTAAAACTTCCAGCTAACTATAACTGGTGTAAAACCTATGGTTTTTTCAGTGAATTTAGTAGGTTTTTTAAATGCTAATTCCTAACTATAACTGGTGTGAAACCTATGGTTTTTTCAGTGAATTTCAATGTTTTTTAATAGCAAATCTTTATAGTGAAAAATGTTAAAACAAATTGTATATTGTATAAATATTATAATATTTTATTTTTTGTAATTTTTTTTTTTAACCCCTGGGCGCTCCCGAGGCGCGTACCGGTGAAAGCACGGGTAAGCGCAATATTACGGCGCGTCCCAGGGCGCGTACCGGGGAGCGACCCGGGAGCGCTATTCCTGAGAACGAAAACAACATCGTGACGTATCGCATACACGCGTGATGCGTCATATGACGCACAGCGTAATCGCAACCGAAAGCACGCGATCGCATACGATCGCGGACCGTCCTGACGCGCTTACGCTACGCACCCGCGGGCGGGCCCCGGAGCGCGACTACGGGCGCGCCCCGGGGCGCGTAGCGTGTCCGGTCATGTGACCTGAAAATAACACTTTCTATTGGTGCAGAACAGTTTTGGTTTCTAACTGAGTAAAGCCTGGGTCTTGTGACCAGCCTGGGTCTTGTGACCTGAAAATAACACTTTCTATTGGTGCATAACAGTTTTGGTTTCCAAATGAGTAATGCCTGGGTCTTGTGACCTGAAAATAACACTTCTGATTGGTTCAGCACAGTTTTTTTTTCCAAATGATAAAAAGCCCCACCTTTCTTCCTTACTCTGACTTTGTCCTTTGACTGAGGAAGACCTGTTTCATCTACAGAGACAATTCTTTTGTACTTTGAAATGGCTACTGTAGCAGCAACAGCTGGAGCATCTGCACCACCACCACCACCACAACCACCAAGAGGACCACCACAACAATACATTGCTGGTGAAGAAGAGGAGGAGGAGGAAGAGGAAGAGGAGGAGGGGAGCAGATGGCTGCCTGAACAAAATACCCCATACAAGCCAAAAGAACACATTATATGGGAGTTTTTTTCACTTCCAGAGGGCAAGAAAAAAGTTAATGCTGCCAAGGTAACATATCGAATCTGTGGTGCAGAACTCTCAAGGGGCAATCCAGATAAAAAATATTCATTTGGTAATAATACCATGATTCGGCATATGACCCGGAAGCATCCTGCTAACTATTCTCGTGCAGAAATCAGGGAACTGGCCAGTCACCTCCTCCTGTGTTCAAGGACCAGCTCCAAAAGAAAGCAATCCACTCAATCAGGACCAGAAACATCAGAGGTGATGCCTTGTATCCAGGAACGATTTGGTGATTTTAAAGTCACTTGTACTGGATGTGGCAAGCTTATGGCCTATGAGGAAAAGAGTGTAAAGCTCATCGTCCTTGCTGGTGACAATCACGATTGCCCCAAAAAAAAGAAGTAATTTTTTCCGTTTTTTGTTTTTTGCTCCAGTTGAGCCAGTTTCAATTCCCTTTTTTTTGTTTCTCCCCATAAAAAATACAAAAAAATATAAAACTGTTTAGAAAAGCCAAAAAAAGTACAAAATGTTCATAAAAACATTAAAAAAAATATAAAACAACAAAAAGAAGAAAAAAAAAGTTCTTTTTAGAACTACCTTCCATTTATAAAAATAAACATATTTTTAATGAATCTCTGTCAATTTTTATTTTTAAGGGTACGCGTACCGAGGCGCGCCCCCCAAAAAATAGAAAAAAAATTTAATGAAGGAGTTAGCATGAGGAAAGAACACAAAGAGAGTAATGTTAAGAGAAAGAGAGCACTCAGTGTTTGATAAAATACCCCTCACACACCAAAAGGCCCCTTGGTGTCATGCTTCATCATTGGGGTCTTCGCTCCCCTCTATCGGGATGCGGCGTGCTGCGACCTACGGATACGTGGGAGCACTTTCAAATTGGCTATGTGTGGTGTACAGTGTGTGGGGTATGTAATTAAAGTGAGTAGGGAACGTGGTGAAGGTTTAAAAAGTACCTGGCACTTGAGTGAAAAAAAGTTTTATTCCGAACTCTGGCTGGTACTATTAAAAATGAGTGCAGGGCGAGATCAGGCTGTTATGTTAATGAACAGGATCTCTGGTGTGCTATGTTGTCGACATGTTTCGGAGACTGGCTCCTTCTTCAGGACAGGGGCACAAACTCCCTTCCCTACTCACGTCTTCTTCTACAAAAAAAGTGTACGTTTTTACAAAAAAAGTGAAATTTTTGTAGGAATAGGCTAAGTGTGCCTACAGCGGTCTGCTACAAGTACAATGACCTGCAGAAAGACAAAAACCAAAAGACTAATGGTTACCCATGTAGCGGGTAGTTGCAAGGTGCAATCGCCTTGAACCACACCATTTGCTTGTTAATAAGCTAGTAAAAAACGGACTCACACCACATACAACATAAAACACATAAAACTAGGATTTTACTGCCAGTTGTACTCATACTTGTGAAGCCTGGTTGGTGGGCTTCATGAACAGCGCGTTGGGGTGTTGCTCCAATGGCTATCTGTAGTGGAGAATGATGTACCTGTAATTTTATAATTCATTCTCACTTACTTCTGAGGAAAAAGATGATATATTGTAGGATGTTCTTTTCTAGGTGATATACTCACAAGGTCTGGACACTCTGATCGCCGCCTTACCCCTCGCGCTACTCCGCTGGTGTGGAGTCATGCGAAGGACATGGGTATTTATACTCCGTTTCGTTAATTGGGCGGAAACGGGAGTGTCACCATGTATGGGTGTTCCGCATGTCAGCCATACAGGACGATCGTATGTTACTGCTGCGTGAGGAGCGTCGGGCTGGTATCGTTAGTGTCCCTGTGAGCCGCTACGTCCGTGCGCATGCGCAGTTCGGGTGCAGGTTGTCTACTCTTTCGCGCATGCGCGGTGAGCACCAAGCGCACTGGGAGCGCGGTTGCGGTCCAAGTGTCAGCTAGAAGCCCCGGTTATTTGTTGAATGGTGCTGAGTGTGGATAGCGGCCTTGTTCAGTGGTCGATGAAAAATAGGAGCAATTCTTTACCCCTTGCCACGGTTTATATTAAATGACAGTTGATCATGACTGGGAAACCCTTTGATGGGATATTTACTCTGTCACCTACAGCGCAGATGTTTTTGTGGTAATTATGCTGATAGTTGGCTCCAGGGCACATCATCATTAAGCCCAATAATATGGGTGCCCAGACGGAACACCCTTCTTTGTTCCTTTTGGAATAGGCCAGCATCAGTGGGCAACTGTTCGATTATTGTCCATTTCAAATCGTTGACGCAATGTTGCATTGTGAGAAAATGTGTGGCCATTTTCGTCGTGCTTTTCTTACATCTCACATTGCTTTTATGTTCATTCAATCGTGTTTTGACGGCTCGTGTTGTCATTCCCACATATTCAAGATTGCATGGGCACTTTATGAGGTAGATAACGTTTTTTGAGTTGCAGTTCGTAAATCTACGTTGCTCCCATGTCGAACCATTGCGGAAGGTGAGTTTTTTGCTTTTTTCGGTTAGATGGCAGCTGCTACAGTTACCACATGGGAAATGTCCTTGAATCCCTATTGATGGTTGAGAGGATGCCGTTGTGGGTTTCGGTCTAGTGTGTACCAAAATATCTCTGAGGTTACGTCCTCTGCGGTGGGCAAACATTGGTTTGTCTAGATCCAGATCGCCGCTCGTCAATATTCTCCAATGTTTGTTCACAATCTTGGATACTTCATTAGACATTGTGTTGAAAGTGGTCACACAGATGGGTCTTTTGTTAGGAGTAGGTTCCTTAATTCGTTCCTCCAGTAATGACTCCCTGTTGTTGTTTCTAGCCCTTTTTAGTGCTTTGTTGATGATCCTGTTTGGGTATTCTCTTTGTCTGAGTTTGTCTTGCAGGTCAGTCGCCTGTTCCTTGAAATCAGACACGTCAGTGCAATTTCTCCTGAGGCGTAGGAACTGCCCGTAGGGCAGGTTTTCTCGTAGGTGGCGAGGGTGAAAGCTATCGTACCTCAGTAGGCAATTCCTGGAAGTAGGTTTAAAATGGGTGGTTGTTTTTAGTATGCCATTATCTGCATAGATGTTGAGATCCAGGAACACCAACGTTTGGTTTGAAATTGTGCTCGTGAACTTGAGGAATGTGTTTTGGGTGTTCAGCCATTCCAGAAAGAGCTCCGCTGATTGGTGGTCGCCTTGCCATATGACCAGGATGTCATCAATATACCTTTTCCAACATTTTATATTTGGCCTGTACGGGTTCTGTTCATGTAGTATCTTACTGGTCTCAAGGTGGTGGACATAGAGACCAGCTAGGCTCGGGGCAAAGGTGCTTCCCATGCTGGTCCCATGGCATTGTTGGTAAATAGTGTTTTTGTACTGGAAAAAGTTTTTTTGCAAGGCCAGTGAAATGCATTCCAGAACTAAGCTACGTGGTGTCTGGTATTTCCATTGAGTCGAAAAGAGTACTTCCTCAATGATCATCAAAGTTTCATCGTGGGGCAGGCTGGTGTATAAACTTTCCACGTCAAGAGACATTAGTAGTTGGGTTTGAGGGTCAAAGGTCATTTCCTGAAGAAGTTGTAATACTGCCTTGGTATCCTTTAGGTACGTACTTGTAGACTGCACCAGGGGTCTCAGGAATGCGTCCGCAAACTTCGACAATGGTTCTAAAATAGAACCAATGCCTGAGACTATTGGTCTACCTGGAGGTTTTCTAATGTCCTTATGTATTTTGGGGATACTGTAAAAATATGGAATGCGAGGTTTCTTTTGCATAAGGAATTCGCCTTCCTTTTTGCTCAGCCAATTGTGTGTCAGACCTTCTTCAATCATACCTCCGATTTTTACCCTGAGATGTTCAGTTGGATCCTGTTGTAGAGCCATGTAGTTCCGCCTGTCTGACAGGAGGCGCATGCATTCATTGTCGTAGTCTTCAGTGGACTGTAAAACTATTGCTCCCCCCTTGTCCGCTGGTTTTATGACCACGCTGGTATCTCCAGATAAACTCTTTAAGGCAAGTTGCTCTTCCTTGGTCGTATTGTGGAAGATTTGTGTGGGTGACATATCCAATTTATTGACATCCGTCATAACTGCCTTTTCAAAAGCGAGTAGCTCAATGAGGAGTGTAGGGTCGGGAGGTGTGAAGGTCGACTTAGGTCTCAGACCAGTGTCTGTCACCACGGCTTGTGTTGGTTTGTCACTGAAAAAGACCTGTAGTTTTAATTTTCGTACAAATTCCTTCATTTCCACGTTTACTTTGAAGATGTCCGGTTTTTGTGTCGGTACGAATCCCAAACCTTTATTTAGTACCTGTCGTTGGATACTCGTCAAGGGTTTGGAGGTGAGATTTACCACTAGGTCCCTCTCTGGTTGCTGGTTGACGCCTGGTTGGGTAGGGAGCCTGTCATGCTCCTGGTTTGTCTGGGGTTCCCTTGGTCTGTTGACTCCCAGGTGACGTTGTTGCCCTTCCGGTTCTTTCCCCGTGTCCCTGGGCGGGAGCCTAAAAAAGGCTGTGGATCGTAAAAACCTCCATTGAAGTCTTGGTTCCATTGTGGAAAACCCTGTATATCCGGTTGGTGGTTGAACTGGAAAGGCTGGAAAGGGGGCGCCATAAATTGTGGGTACTGGGGCGGGTATCCCCTCCATCCTCTTTGTCTTGGGAATTGTTGTCGTCTTTGTCTCCACCTGCCTCTATTCGGGCGGTTCCTTCTGCCACCGCTGGAATTCGAACCAGTAGTTCTACTGGTTCGAACGGTAGTTCTACTGGTTCGAATTCCAGCTCAAGACAAAGAGGATGGAGGGGATACCCGCCCCAGTACCCACAATTTATGGCGCCCCCTTTCCAGCCTTTCCAGTTCAACCACCAACCGGATATACAGGGTTTTCCACAATGGAACCAAGACTTCAATGGAGGTTTTTACGATCCACAGCCTTTTTTAGGCTCCCGCCCAGGGACACGGGGAAAGAACCGGAAGGGCAACAACGTCACCTGGGAGTCAACAGACCAAGGGAACCCCAGACAAACCAGGAGCATGACAGGCTCCCTACCCAACCAGGCGTCAATCAGCAACCAGAGAGGGACCTAGTGGTAAATCTCACCTCCAAACCCTTGACGAGTATCCAACGACAGGTACTAAATAAAGGTTTGGGATTTGTACCGACACAAAAACCGGACATCTTCAAAGTAAACGTGGAAATGAAGGAATTTGTACGAAAATTAAAACTACAGGTCTTTTTCAGTGACAAACCAACACAAGCCGTGGTGACAGACACTGGTCTGAGACCTAAGTCGACCTTCACACCTCCCGACCCTACACTCCCCATTGAGCTACTCGCTTTTGAAAAGGCAGTTATGACGGATATCAATAAATTGGATATGTCACCCACACAAATCTTCCACAATACGACCAAGGAAGAGCAACTTGCCTTAAAGAGTTTATCTGGAGATACCAGCGTGGTCATAAAACCAGCGGACAAGGGGGGAGCAATAGTTTTACAGTCCACTGAAGACTACGACAATGAATGCATGCGCCTCCTGTCAGACAGGCGGAACTACATGGCTCTACAACAGGATCCAACTGAACATCTCAGGGTAAAAATCGGAGGTATGATTGAAGAAGGTCTGACACACAATTGGCTGAGCAAAAAGGAAGGCGAATTCCTTATGCAAAAGAAACCTCGCATTCCATATTTTTACAGTATCCCCAAAATACATAAGGACATTAGAAAACCTCCAGGTAGACCAATAGTCTCAGGCATTGGTTCTATTTTAGAACCATTGTCGAAGTTTGCGGACGCATTCCTGAGACCCCTGGTGCAGTCTACAAGTACGTACCTAAAGGATACCAAGGCAGTATTACAACTTCTTCAGGAAATGACCTTTGACCCTCAAACCCAACTACTAATGTCTCTTGACGTGGAAAGTTTATACACCAGCCTGCCCCACGATGAAACTTTGATGATCATTGAGGAAGTACTCTTTTCGACTCAATGGAAATACCAGACACCACGTAGCTTAGTTCTGGAATGCATTTCACTGGCCTTGCAAAAAAACTTTTTCCAGTACAAAAACACTATTTACCAACAATGCCATGGGACCAGCATGGGAAGCACCTTTGCCCCGAGCCTAGCTGGTCTCTATGTCCACCACCTTGAGACCAGTAAGATACTACATGAACAGAACCCGTACAGGCCAAATATAAAATGTTGGAAAAGGTATATTGATGACATCCTGGTCATATGGCAAGGCGACCACCAATCAGCGGAGCTCTTTCTGGAATGGCTGAACACCCAAAACACATTCCTCAAGTTCACGAGCACAATTTCAAACCAAACGTTGGTGTTCCTGGATCTCAACATCTATGCAGATAATGGCATACTAAAAACAACCACCCATTTTAAACCTACTTCCAGGAATTGCCTACTGAGGTACGATAGCTTTCACCCTCGCCACCTACGAGAAAACCTGCCCTACGGGCAGTTCCTACGCCTCAGGAGAAATTGCACTGACGTGTCTGATTTCAAGGAACAGGCGACTGACCTGCAAGACAAACTCAGACAAAGAGAATACCCAAACAGGATCATCAACAAAGCACTAAAAAGGGCTAGAAACAACAACAGGGAGTCATTACTGGAGGAACGAATTAAGGAACCTACTCCTAACAAAAGACCCATCTGTGTGACCACTTTCAACACAATGTCTAATGAAGTATCCAAGATTGTGAACAAACATTGGAGAATATTGACGAGCGGCGATCTGGATCTAGACAAACCAATGTTTGCCCACCGCAGAGGACGTAACCTCAGAGATATTTTGGTACACACTAGACCGAAACCCACAACGGCATCCTCTCAACCATCAATAGGGATTCAAGGACATTTCCCATGTGGTAACTGTAGCAGCTGCCATCTAACCGAAAAAAGCAAAAAACTCACCTTCCGCAATGGTTCGACATGGGAGCAACGTAGATTTACGAACTGCAACTCAAAAAACGTTATCTACCTCATAAAGTGCCCATGCAATCTTGAATATGTGGGAATGACAACACGAGCCGTCAAAACACGATTGAATGAACATAAAAGCAATGTGAGATGTAAGAAAAGCACGACGAAAATGGCCACACATTTTCTCACAATGCAACATTGCGTCAACGATTTGAAATGGACAATAATCGAACAGTTGCCCACTGATGCTGGTCTATTCCAAAAGGAACAAAGATGGGTGTTCCGTCTGGGCACCCATATTATTGGGCTTAATGATGATGTGCCCTGGAGCCAACTATCAGCATAATTACCACAAAAACATCTGCGCTGTAGGTGACAGAGTAAATATCCCATCAAAGGGTTTCCCAGTCATGATCAACTGTCATTTAATATAAACCGTGGCAAGGGGTAAAGAATTGCTCCTATTTTTCATCGACCACTGAACAAGGCCGCTATCCACACTCAGCACCATTCAACAAATAACCGGGGCTTCTAGCTGACACTTGGACCGCAACCGCGCTCCCAGCGCGCTTGGTGCTCACCGCGCATGCGCGAAAGAGTAGACAACCTGCACCCGAACTGCGCATGCGCACGGACGTAGCGGCTCACAGGGACACTAACGATACCAGCCCGACGCTCCTCACGCAGCAGTAACATACGATCGTCCTGTATGGCTGACATGCGGAACACCCATACATGGTGACACTCCCGTTTCCGCCCAATTAACGAAACGGAGTATAAATACCCATGTCCTTCGCATGACTCCACACCAGTGGAGTAGCGCGAGGGGTAAGGCGGCGATCAGAGTGTCCAGACCTTGTGAGTATATCACCTAGAAAAGAACATCCTACAAGATATCATCTTTTTCCTCAGAAGTAAGTGAGAATGAATTATAAAATTACAGGTACATCATTCTCCACTACAGATAGCCATTGGAGCAACACCCCAACGCGCTGTTCATGAAGCCCACCAACCAGGCTTCACAAGTATGAGTACAACTGGCAGTAAAATCCTAGTTTTATGTGTTTTATGTTGTATGTGGTGTGAGTCCGTTTTTTACTAGCTTATTAACAAGCAAATGGTGTGGTTCAAGGCGATTGCACCTTGCAACTACCCGCTACATGGGTAACCATTAGTCTTTTGGTTTTTGTCTTTCTGCAGGTCATTGTACTTGTAGCAGACCGCTGTAGGCACACTTAGCCTATTCCTACAAAAATTTCACTTTTTTTGTAAAAACGTACACTTTTTTTGTAGAAGAAGACGTGAGTAGGGAAGGGAGTTTGTGCCCCTGTCCTGAAGAAGAAGCTAGTCTCCGAAACATGTCGACAACATAGCACACCAGAGATCCTGTTCATTAACATAACAGCCTGATCTCGCCCTGCACTCATTTTTAATAGTACCAGCCAGAGTTCGGAATAAAACTTTTTTTCACTCAAGTGCCAGGTACTTTTTAAACCTTCACCACGTTCCCTACTCACTTTAATTACATACCCCACACACTGTACACCACACATAGCCAATTTGAAAGTGCTCCCGCGTATCCGTAGGTCGCAGCACGCCGCATCCCGATAGAGGGGTGCGAAGACCCCAATGATGAAGCATGACACCAAGGGGCCTTTTGGTGTGTGAGGGGTATTTTATCAAACACTGAGTGCTTCAATATCCCTTTGATCACTCTTCCTCTTCCCCTCCTAAAGTTGGATTTTCCTTGTTTATATAAGTATCAGAGTGGAGCGCAAATCCGACGAATAGCTCTACCTCCCTTTTTTGGTTTAATCTAAGAGAAAGAGAGCTACAGGATGAACACAGAGGGATTCTTTAATACATAGTAAAAAACAGAAGGTGTAATAGGCTGAAAGTGAGAAAAGTAAAATGACTAAAGGAGCGAAAGAAGTGAAGAGAGAGGAAGAAGAATAAAGTAGAGATAGTAGGAGAATATCAGTGGGTGTTGAAAGAAAAAGAAAAGAAAAGTTACAAATTGAGAATGAAGTGTAGTGGCGTAACCAGGATAAATGAAGAACGGTGAGTGAGGGTAAGATAAATTCACTGTTAAAAAATCCAAACTACCTGTCTGAACTTAAACCCAACAGTGCCCTATCTCTACTGATATATTTATTTTTTATGCAAATTTCAGCACGAAAATGGAAGGACAACAACACATTTCCTTTGAAATTGTCCTAGAGAGCAAGAATGAAGAAATTATTGAACCCAATGATAACTTTGAGTTCATGGATGAATCACGGGACTATGAACTACTACAATGTGTAGAATCAGTGGATTTGCTCATTCAAAATGAGGACATTTCTGACAGTCAAATGATAGAAGTTATGTTTAATTTGGAAAAAGAATCTGAAAAATAAATTTATATTTAATAATTCTAAAATTGTTTTAGACATTATTCATTTGTATATGTAATTCTTAAACTAGTACCAAATTGATTATAATGTAAAGTCAGACTTATAGTATACTGTGCAACTTTTTTATGTTACATAGTAATTTTGCTCATAGAAACTTCCTTTCTCCCACTATATTATCTCCAATGTGTATTTGACATCTCTTTTTCATCTCCTGCCTCCATGTTCTTTCTGCTTTCCTGACAGACTATAATATGGATTCCATATAGCACAATAACTTCTGTAACAACATGCAAGATATCTACATCGGAAATGGTGTACATTAAATTTAAGACATGTTGGTACTTAAAACACCCAAACAACACAACAACTCTATACAGAGCTACCCTACCTCAAATCACTTTAAATTATTATTTTCCTGTTTCACTGTGTTTTCCCCGTGGTACGCTCCCCGGTACGCTCCCCCCGCGAAAATCGAAAAAAATTATAATTTTTTTTCGCCCCGCGGGACTCTTTTATGGCCCCCACATCAAACCTAGGGGGCAGGGGGGGTCTACCCTGCCCCCTTTTGGTCATTCCCCCCTTTGATTTTTGCCACCTCTTGTGTCTCAATCCTACCGAGACACAAGATGGCGGCCGCTGCGGACTATTTCGAATGTTTACAGACACCCGAGAACCAATCAGCTTCCCGTGCGCAAGTCGCGTGGCACGCCCAGAGCGCTCCCCGGTGCGCGTGCTGGGGCGCGGCCATAGATATATAAATTTTTTTTAACCTAAATTACTCAAAATCTTCTGGAGCACATATCTTGAGACATAGCAAAGGCACATCGGGCTACCAGTCCCTACAATTTTGCCAAGTTTCGTGGGAATCCATTCAGCTATTCGAGCTAAAAGTGAAACAGACCGCCCTATGGAAATTTACATGGGGAAAACACATTTTGGGACCCCCCTTTTATCTCGGCCCCCGCTTGACGAATCCCCCCCAAACTTTCAGGGAAGGAGCGGAGAGCTGCGAGGCAAAGTTGCTGAAAAATTCAGGCAGATTCCTCAACCGGCGCCAAAGTTATTCCCAATAGAATGTTGCGATTTCCCTATGGAAATCAATCCTAACTATAACTACCTACTGGCGACCGCCAGTAGGTAATATATATATATATTGCTGAGCTGGAATAAATCGCTTTAACCATCCGAGAAGAGTGCGGTGTCTTTTTTCATGTGCTTGAAGATTAATTACGAGTCTTGTCCTTGACTCGTCGCCTGCACCAGCTGAAAGGTCGCTCCTCCTAACCCAGGGACGTTTGCTTCGAAATATATATATATATATATACATATATATATATATATATATATATATATAACTCTGTCACAAAGAAGTTGGCACCTAGGAGACACGTTGCAGTAAATCTATTCTACTTAATTGGTTGCTAAAGACTGCATTTTAAAATAGTCAGTCAAATCACTTTATTGAATGCTTATTTGATAAGATCATAAAAGTACAAATGTAAGTAATAAAAACATCAATCAATATACAAAAGGTTAAAAATAAACTATTGGGAACATACATTATTAACATGGTAAAAACATGCAAATCATTCGAGAATGTTATGCAATCGCCTAATCTTCCAGGAAAGGGATAAAAAAAGACGAGGTATAGAAGCAAACAAGATGACCAGGCAATAATTGTAGAAGGAACATTCCTGGGCGACATTGGGTATAATTGTATTTGCGCATAAAAGGAAATGTAAATCTTCTACGGAGTTCCTCATAAAATTTACAAAAAAAGAAAATGTGCAGATTAGATTGGGTGGACACCCAGTCACATGGGTAGGGCAGGAACTCATGTGAAGGAAAAAATACCTGAAGGATAAATAAGCTTGCCTACAAGGAATACAGTTCAAACGAAACCTGAGTAATAAGAATCTGTGGCATGAATTTGGCACGGAAGAGTATGGAGCTGTCCATTCCTGGTTAATCGGTCCCTTTAGATAGGATTTCAATGAAGATTTTTGGCTATTAGTTTTAAGTCTCTTGTTTACCCTTTGTTTTCGGAATACTGTTTTAATCTTATTTTTAGTAATGGTAGAGCAATTGGTTGGCGAAACACATCATTGCTCTAAACCAAGGGAGATAAGACTGTTTTTGAGAAAGGTAATCTAAGGAATTCTATTGGAATGTTCTAAAGAGAGACAGTCTTCAATAAACTTCTGAGTGAGGTTGACAGATTTCCTTTTCCAAATGGAGTGCCATAATAGGGTTGGGGCCAGGCTAATTAAATCAGTTATGTATGGGACATCCAATTCTGCGTGACAAATAACATTTGAGCAGCTAATGGGAAGACCTACTATTTTTTTTCCCAAAAGGTGTTCTCAATGGTCTTGAAAGCTGAGGAATTAGAATATATCCAGATACCTGCCTCATAACTAGCTACTGAAATGGATTTGGCCATGTAAACCTTTTTAGCCATGTCAAGGGGGTTAGCTCCCAGCTTTTGTATACAGGGAAATAAGGCAATAATGCTTTTTTCTAACATGAGGGCCCTTGTGGTAAATATATTTGGTCAATTTAATTGACTAATAAAGATCACTCCTAGATAAGAGAAAGTATCTGTTTGTGTCATTTTCTGGTCTGCTAAATGAAGAATTAGTGCCTTCTTATCCTTATGTCAAGTGATTGAAGTAAAGGACTTTACCTCATTAGTTTTCAGGTTCAGTTTGTGCATGTAGTCCAAATAGGTCTATGATATAATTTCTGCAGGGCTAGACTTGTGCGGGCAATAAGCACTGCATTGTCTGCGTAAAGGAGACTTGGAATGCACACCTTATTCATCTTTGGGACGTCTGGGGTTGAGTCTAAGAGGGGTGCCTCCACCCCGTTAGTATGGAGTGTAAAAAGAAATGGGGCAAGGACGTAGCCCTGTCGGACCCCCCCCTGTTGATTGGAAACCACCTGGGGCACTCTCCCTGCTTCCCATAACGGATGCTGGCCAAGGCCAAAGAGAACATCTGCCTGATAAAGAGGATAATTGCCTCATCAATGCCCATCTCCTTCATGATCATCCATAGATGGTGGTGGGCAACGCAGTCAAATGCTACGGTTAAGTCCATGAATGGCAGGTATAGTTTGCTGTGCTTAGCTTGGGAATACTTGGCTATTAACAGACTTAAGTTAAGGCATTGATCCTGGGTACCATTCCCCTTTTTAAATCCATATTGTACCAGGATTAGTACATTGTTGGTAGTGGCCCATTCTTCCAATCGGTTCAATAGAACTCAAACCATAAGTTTGGGGGTATTGTGCAGGTGGGAAATAGGTCTGTAAATTTTGGCCTTAAGTTTTTCGCATTTCTTATAAATAGGTATTAAAATAGATTTCAACCATGAATCTGGTTGGCCTACGGCGGTCACTGCATTAAAAACATTTGTCAACACTGAACCCCATAGATTTGTCTGTTCAAGAAAAAAATCTATTGGGATACCATCCGGACCAGGGGCTGCGATGTGTGAGCACTGTAGGAGGGCCTCCCTGACATTAAAGGGGTTAAAGAAGAGAGTGGATTTGGTTGATGGCAAATTAGCTAGCCGCTGTGAGTTCTCCCCCCCACCAGATGGATCGAATATTGTAGAAAAGTGAGCAACCTAAGATTAGTAATCCATGTTACAATCTAGACTTGGCCTGTGGGTGGTTTGAGGAGGTGAGCATTGATTACCCTCCAAAAGTCGCTAGAGTAATTTAAAATTGTGGCTTGGTGCAGTTGGTCCCACGCCTCTTCCTTCAGGATTCTAAGACTGGCTTTCCTAGCCTTTTTATACTGATGTCGGAGAAGCTTAACTTTAGCCACATACTGCTTTATTTAAAAAACAACTGTGTGCATTAACATGGCCTGCCCATAAAGTGTTCAGTATTTGTTTAAAAGTGTTAAAAAGTGTGTTATTTTTCCCTTCCAGCTGATCAACAACCATTTTCATATTGCACATAACGTTTTTATTATAATAATTAATTGTAAGAACTGTGTCTTTGTGGTTTGACAGGACTTCCTACCTCAAGGTGTTTTTAAGCAACGTCTAGCAACGTCTAGCACGGCCTGATTTTGACAGGAGAGCGGGAGTATTAAAATAGCGGTAGCCATCTCAGGGATAGGTCCAGTTTCCCATGTTTCTTGTAAACATATCAGGTCAAAGTTACTGACAATATTGAACCATTCAGGATCAGTCAATTTGGAGCTCAGACCTGCAATAGTCTGACAGATTAACCTAATCTAATCAGTCTGCTCAGGTAATTCTATAGAGTGCATGGCATTCTCTGACCCTGAGATGTTACTACTGGGTACAGGAGTGAGTCATCCTGTTCTTCCTCTGTCAATCGCAGGCTTCGAGGTCTGTTGGTGCAGTGAATCGGTTTTCTATTGGGAGGGAAAAGAGTGATTGGCTCAGGGGGAAAGTTGGGGCTCTGGGCAAGGGTAACTGGGAGGAACCACTGGCCTTTTCCCCAAGTGCTGGCCCTAACAGGTTTGTAGAAAAAAACAGCATTAGCGCAAATGTTTGGGATTCGATGTGGGACATGTGGTTAGTATACTTAACAATTAGTGAACAGTGGAATGTGAGTTAAAGTTTACTACCACACAATCCCCATGAAGGGTTTTCCTTGACTTCACCACCCAGCCCACCCTTCTTGCCATTATGATTCAGGAAAGGATCTCCCCCAACCCCCCTCACATGTTTACTAATCTAGTGGCATGCTTTTGACATAAGTTAGACCGTTGTTTCCCTCTGGGTGCTGTTTCGCTCAGGCACTAACTGCCAAAATTATCATGTTGGGGCGGACTGCTGGAGGAAGGGCCACTCTCATTTGCAGAGGTTATCGGCCCCTTCTTTCTGGTAAATGCTCTCCTTCAAGTCTTGTTGGTGATGATAGCAAACCCTTAAGTGTCCTCTTAGGTTGCGGGGCAAAGGAAATAGCAGAAGGGGGGTGAAGGGGCAAACAATTGATTGGCTGGGTTGGAAGTTGGACTAGGTTTGTAGAGTCCCTCATTGTCATGATGGATATATTCCCTGAATGATTATTTGTGGGCCCTTCACCATCTCTGTCTCTGCATTGGCCCTGTTTTTTTGGTGCAGTTATTGGGGGACGTAGAAGTGGAACTATCAGGTTGTTATAGGGAGACATCTCAGATGCCCAGGCATTCGAATTCGGCTGCATTGGACCTCCACCTGTTACACAAAGTGACACAATGTTAGCCTTGATGCTGGTCAGTCTGTCCACAAGGAGTTGTAGTAGGGTAGTGATTGACTGTTTGATCCTTGAAATCAAAGCGTCAGAGAAGGGTGGTATGGCCACAGTAGGGCCTTAAAGGACGGGCGATGGCTTATGTTGTCCCCCCCTTTTTCTCCTTCCTGGGAGACTCTGAGGGGAGAGTGCAGGACTTTCCTGGCTCGGGCTCTGCAGGATCTGCAATTTGGAGTGGGTAATTTCTGGATTTGTGTTTGGGGAATCAATTATAGGCGGGGGTGGTGCCCCCGATTGCCCCCTAGACAGCCGACGCTCAGCAATTTGAATCTTCTCATGCAGAGCATCAGAAGCCCTTAGGAGGAAAGAGTCTAGTGTATTTATGGGCCCACCTCCATGCGTTGCTTGTGTAGACTTCCCTTTCCCATTCTAAAGGTTGTTCTGCCTGGGAGGCCGGAGACAGAGGCATTAGAGGGAGAGCCCAGCCTCCTCCGGCCTCCGACGGCCCTGCCCATGGCCCGGGCCTTGCCCGGGCACAGCCCAGTTGTGTCCCTGTGCACGTCCTGTGCTGCGGTCTGACGTCACTCTAAGGACCACACTTTTCAGCGCAGGGGGTGGCAGTAGTTGAAGTCACCCCCGGTTGCTTTTGCGATAGCTTCTCTCTCCTCCTGGGGAATCGCATTGGCGGCTACAGCGAGCCACGGACTGACATCACTCTAAAGAGCAGACTTTACAGAGCAGGGGGTGGCGGGAGTTGAAGTCACCCCCGATGCCTTTTCTCCCCTCCTGGGGAATCACGTCTGTCATCGGGTGCTGTTCAGGGATATGGGAGTCACACTAATTTTAAAATAGATTATGGGATTAAGTCACCTGCTGCAGAGATCTTTGTGTGCCCAGTAAATCTCAGGGAACAATAATAATGGTAAGGTAACATTGGAGGGTAGCACATTTTCTGAAGAGACTTGTGTTTTCTCTTGTCCCAGTTTTGAATCAAAGTAGCTTAGATGGCTAATGTGTCTCCTGCAAAGCACATCATCTAACATACTGATGACAGATTTTTTTTTATGTAGCTAGGTAAGTGAGTTACCGCTTTTAACACAGAGATCCTTTTGTTCCCCACAGTTCATAAATTGTAATATTTCTAATATATATACCATAGTGAACTCTGAATGACATGTGACTCCTACACCTTGTAACCCTCACTGCCTTATGTAACACAATTTGTACATTAATTTACATATTTATAGCATTTATTGTCCATGTATATTATGTATGCGTAATGTAAGGTGCTCTGACACTCTGCATTGGGATGAACAGCGCTATAAAAGAAATACAAATAAAATTGTTGTATTTAAATTGTTATTAGTGTAAATATTGGAACAGACCAATATATCTGACACTCTTACAGTGCATGCATATCTCTCTTATACAGGAGTTGAATAACATAAAAAGCACGACTCTCAAGTGTTTGTGAAGTGATAACAACAAGCTGTGTACCTTTGTTTTTTCTCCCTTGCATCTGCAGCTAGGTGTGAGGCTCAGATTGCTTCCAGTTAGGATAGTAGAACAAAAGGATACCTGATGCCCCTCAAATTTCGCCTTTGTTAAGGGCCCAGATGGAGTCAGAAATACGAAAGTCCCCTCGCTACCTGCACATTGCTGCTTGAAGTGTGTAAATACTAAGAGTTTGCTCTGTCTAGAGCAAAAAGCAGAAAAGAATACTCCAGAATGGAATGTACTGGTTACTGGGTTAATGTAATTGTTTTTGATTTATTATAAAAAAAAGCTGCTTGCATTTTTTTGAGACAGATGAATATGGAAAGTGTTTAGAGATAATGCAATAATGAAATGCATGTAAATAAAAAACCAACAGAAAATTAGAAAAAAGTCAAGTTACATTAAAATACTTGATCACAGATACAAATAGAGTGAGTGGATAATTTTCAGCTTAGGTATTTTGTTGTTCAATTTAAATGGAGGCCTAACCCAGCTGTTAGCATAGGCCCAACCCTGTGAATCAGTACTTTTATAAAGGCGGCATTTTCCTTTTGAATGGTTCTCCCATCAAGAATCGTATTGGACCAGTTCAGGCAGTGAACAATGAAGGCAGTGAGCAATGGTTCCAGATGTAGCTGGGAGAGGGTCTTCCTTGCAGGATGTCTATGGGGACGCAATATTCTGCCTTGATGACATTTCAAAGGACCTTGCCCACATCACACACAAAGGCCACCAGACCCACTCCACCTTTTGCCACCCTAGACAGTTTGGAGCTATGGCCAGGACCAGGGAAAGGGGAAGAAATCGCCAGAACCAGTTTGAGGGGTAGATCAGGGAATTCAAGTATAGAAATAGGACCTTCAGAACCACACCTCAAAACCTGGTCCTGATCTGGTGGAAGATGCAGAAGAAAGACTGCCCTGTTGCCAGAAGGCCTTCCCTGCTGCCTGAAGGGCTGCTTGCTCTCTAAAGAATAAAGATTTAACCTGCCTGCCTTGATCCCTGACTACCAAGAGTGACTTGAAGGTCAGTTGGCTGACCGCATGTGTGAACTTCAGGATCACAAGAAGCTTCCAGATGTCTCTATGCAACTTCGCAACTGAACAGCACCAATTGCTACTGTCTGGACCTGCCTGAGCCCTACTGTAGGCCTCTGCTGGACTGAGTCCTGATCCCAAGAGGTGCTTAGCAGCCCCTGGACTTTTGGCTGACATCAGTGAGAGATACTGCTGAAGAAAAAGGTGCAAATCCTTAAGTTTTGGACAATCACGCCCACGATCGGGCATGTTCATCACAAGACTCTGGTATCTGTGATGAAGTCAACATGAAGCTCTGGTGAGACATGCTCTTTGCAATGGTATGGACGATCCACGACAACTGGCAATGCGAAAGCTGCACTATTTGCTGACAGCAACCATCTGCGATGGTCAAGCAATGCGAGGCTCCTGCGATGACCGACGTTTTGCGCTACAACAATGACTATCCACTACACTCTTCATGTCAAAAACCTATTCCTTGCGGCTTTCTTCAAAACAAACAGAACTCTTCAGGCCAAACTTGAGAAGGTAACTCTTCAGCGGGACTAACCTAGTCCCTGTATTGGACCCACGCTCCACTGCAGTCTGCCTGAACTTGTGACTTTGCCCTGATTCAGATTGACCAGATAACCACAAGTGGCCCTTTCTGCTTCTTAGGAGCTGATTATGATGGTGGTCGGATCCCCATCATTGTGAGAACGGGACCGGCCGACAGGTAGTCAGCGATCCCGCCCACCAAATTATGATCCTACTGCAGTTGAGGTGGTCAGAAACATGCCTTTTAGCATTGAGGCTTGTGCTGCGGCCCAAAAAAGGGCCACAGCACAAGCCCCAATGCCAAAAGGCATGTTTGTAAACATACCTGTACCCTGTGACAGGCATCATGGATTGCCTGCCACATGATACAAGGATGTTTAGGGTGGCACCCGAGTTGCTTCCCAGGGCCCATAGCTGAGCGCCGGAGGTCCTGCTTGGGGTCCCAAAAAACCTTCCCGCTTGCCTTTACACACCGGAAGAACTGAGGTGAAATGGCTGCTAGAAAGATGGATCGTAATGCCCACAGAGGTGCCTGCGAAGGCACTGCATCCATTGTAGGGAATGCGATCTGACCAACTGAGCCGGTTGGAAGTTGTAGGTTGGTCCCAGGGGCAACACGGTCCGACTGACTGCATCTAATGCAGTACTCTGACCATGGTTGTAGATGTTGGTGAGACCGACACAGATAGCACTTCAGTGTTGGTCCCACCGACATCATAATCAGCCCCTTAGTTTCTATTTTCACTAAAACTTACACATTTCATATCTCTACTTAACTGATTGGACTTTTGTTGCTTTGGGTATAATTTTTCATTAAATGTACTCTATTTTTCTAACTTGTTTTGGGATTTTTAAATGTGTTGCGTTTCCACTTGCTGTTTGTGTGATGCCTAAATACTTTACACATTGCCTCTAAGTTAAGCCTGCCTGCTTTTGTGCCAAGTTACCAAAATGTTAAGCATAGGTTAATATAGTGACTTTTGTGATTCACCGTGACAAGGACTGTGGTTGTTGCTTGAGTGGGCCTTCCACCCCTCTCAACTAACAACCCAATTTCTTACACTTCATCATATTGTAAAGATTTTTGCTAATTTTACCTATGTTTCAGCCAGTGCTACATTCGACACTAATTAATAATGGATGCATTGTGATAAGCTGCAATGCTAATAGCTGGATCAACAGCTTTAGAGGAGGTGTGGACGTTTTCATTAAAGTAGCTAGAAAAATAGTATCAAATGGTGATTGTGTGATATTTCTATTGCATACACATGTGTATTCTATATGTTATTCTAGCACATCTGTAGAAGATAATTATTATCTTGGGTTTTAATTAATTCTGTAAATGGGTTTGCTGAACAGCTGCATAGAAACTTAATGCAGTTATATTTCATAAAATGCTAATTTGTTTGCGATGTTCAATGGTTAAGATAATGATCTGAAAAACACCTTCTATAACTTAACTGGACTGACACAGTAAGAGAGTAACTAAAACTGATGGCTTATGCTCTTTCTGAAATCTTTCTGTAATTATGTTGTGTGGTTGTTGTAACTGCAGTATGACAGGATTACGTTTTAATCTATCCTTGCTTGGCAAAGATCATTCCCTATGACACAAAATGTTTCAATCATATTCATGTGAGTGTTGATGCAACGTTTTTAAAAATGATGTTATTTTGCAGGGCAGGTGCTGTTATCACTAGGTTCACTTCTATAATAAATAAACTGTAATTTAATAATTTAAATAAATAAACTAGAACTTTATAATTCAATAATTGAATACATAAACTGTAATCTAACAGAACTGTTATAAACCATGACAGTAGTGCGTTATTTTGCAATGTGTACAATAGCATGCACTGGCACTAGTGTGTCTACGTTTTCTGCTAAAATGAAATATGTACACATTCCTATTGAGCTTAAACGCCCAAGTAGAACATACTAAAATGAAAGATTCCCAAGACATTAAATTGCTTCACCAAAGTGATTAAGCTTTTGGGGATAACATGGAAGCCATAAAAAACACAACCAGCAAGTTCATGTAGAGGCAGATTAGGTGGTCATGTGTGCAGTGGTCAGACAATGAGCTGCTACAAGTAGTGAGATTACAAGTAGTGAGATACAGTAACACATTCCCGGAAAGTGGGTGGCTGATATCCAGAGTCTTAAACCACAATAGCATTAAGTCCAATGCTTGACCCCAAATGTACTTCATAGCCAACAGACTACAATGGAGAAGGCACATGGACACCAGTAGTGTCCGGCATTGCTCGCGAGTGGGGGGGCAGGCCCGAGGGGTCACGGGGGAGGGATTCGTGGAAGGTGTCGCGGTGGGGACCACGCAGGTGGCGTGCGGAAATAAAAAAATAAAAGAAATAAACATACCTTTCCACATGGTCCCACGTCTTCCCTGCTTCTGCTCTCCTGCACTCTTGTCCCAGACAGAAACAGGAAGCAGGCAGCCTGGCTCCCTCCTCTAAGCCAATCACAATGCTGTAAGCATCGTTGTGATTGGTCGGGATGGTGCCCAGGGAGCGGTTAGTGCGGTGGGCATATTCTCTATGCTTGCAGCCTGCATGGAGAAGGCCAGAGTGCGCATGACTGGTTTGAGCGGCCTGAGCAGGCTGAATAAACAGTATTTGGGCACTCAGGAGTGGGCAACCCACTCCTCCCCTACCCTGCTCATAGAGCAGTGCAGCCCCGCCCACCCGCTGGCTCGCAGTACAAAGCAAACAAAGCAAACATAAAATGGTAATAACTAAAAGTTATTACCATTTTATGTTTTGGTTATTTTGCACTGCAAGAAAGCAGTGAGGCGACGCTCCTCTGCCCTAGTGGAGGAGCCTGCCCTGATGGGGACTTAGCAGGCAAATGACAAGTCTGGTAGAAATGAATGCTTGTTTCTGGAGAAGGACAAAGAAAGGTTTTCATACAGTGCACGTGTGTTGCACACTTTAAAAAGCAACAGTGAAAGGGCATGTATATTAGCCATTCTGACCAGTTTAAAACTTAAACAAATGGCATCAAATGTGCTCCTCACATGTTGTTCATAGCATCCACGTACACACTTTGATTACTAATGTTTCTCCTGGGAGTGAGCAAAGGTTTTATTTTGCCAGCGGTAGAAGGCTACATCTACAATTGAAAATTTTAAGCAGAATTATTTAAACACGTATAAGTACATTTCACTCTTTTTGCTGAAGATCAATTTTGGACAAACTATTCCAAGGTATTTTTGTTCATAAACTTCACAAAGTGTGCTGGGAAGGAAGAATTTGCAGGCTTGACTAGCTGTAGTTTCAAGCAGTGTTCCCACTAACATGTACCCTGATAACTGGATTGGAGAAGAGTCTCCAATCATTCCTAAAGTATTATATGACATTACCATGCATGACTTCACAACCTTTGCAATGCACCCAAACTCAGTCTGTCAAATTAATACACACTCCTCAGCAACCAAGGAATAACGACACCATGTCTTGATATATCTTTAAGATTTTATTTGACTGCTGATCGGACTCATTTCACCTGAACCAGCAGGCTTGCTCACCAACAATGTTTTGTGAAAATCACCCATTTTTAAATGTTGTGCATGTGACATATCACGTGTAGAACTAATGAAACAGTATTATGGAAGACAGACTCGTAGTTTATCTACTCATTTATCGTTCCCTTTTTCTCATACACTGCTAATTCAGCCCCAGTGGGCATTTGTTGTGTCACAACCACTTCCATAACGTTAATTCATCATGCTAAACATCAAAATGCAAATGTGATAAACGTGATAACTAAATTTAAATTTCCTAACAAAACACAAAAATATTAAAACAGAGATTTACTAGAGACTAATTATCTATTTCATGATTAATTCTTTCAAATTACTATTCAGGTTATGCACATGGATGGATTACGGATGTGTATATAAATCTTCTTCCATGTTGAGACCCATAAGGGCTTTTGTGTTTAATTCCAAAATGTAGCCTGATTCTAATCTTCTTAGGCTTTTCTCTCTGTCACCTCCCGTTACATTGGGAGTGATAGATTCTATGACAAAATATGTTAAGCCTGACACATTGCTGACGTGAAATTTTTCAAAGTGGCGAGCCACTGGATATGCTTTATCTCCATGTTTGATCACTGTACGGTGTTGTAGCACTCTTCTATGTACTGGTAGAATTGTGCTGCCCACGTATTGAGGATTGCAAGGGCATCTCAACACGTACACAGCAAACTCTGTTTTACAGTTTTATTGCCCTTTTACATTTTTCTCAATTTTTGAGCAACCTGTCAAAAAAGATGTTTTATTCTTTCCATGTAAACACGCTTTACATTTCATGCACTTTATAAAGCTGTCTTTAAGTTGGAGCCATGAGGATTTCGATTTTTGTACTACGGGTTTCAGTACCATGTTGCTAACTAGCATTTGTTTAAAAGATTTTGCCCTTAGGAATGTAATCAAGGATTTGCGCGTTACTATTTTGCTCAAAATAGGGTCATTACGTATTAGATGCCAATGTTTTGACAAGATGTTTCTAACTTGGCCATGTTGTTTATTGAAAGTAGTTATCATTCTACACTCATCCAACTTTGCTTCCCCACTTTTGTTTTCCTTTTCTTTTATGTCTTCAGACTTTTTGAACAAAATATCTTCTCTTGTTTTGCTCTTAACCTTATGTATTGCAGTTGCAATGCATTCTTCACCATACCCTCTAGATTTAAAACGAGAGCGTAAATTCCTTAATTCATGGTTTGCAACTACTGGCTCACTGCAATTAAGCATAGTTCTCAAACAGTACCCATAGGGAATACTCCTAATCAGGTTATTGGGATGGAAGCTAGTTGCATGAAGTGCCTTGTTTCTAGCTGTTCGTTTTCGATAGAACTTAGTGTGTAATTTAGAATCTTTCACATATACTGTTGGAACTTCACTGCCTTATTACTGATTGTACTCGTGAACTTTAGGTTGAGATTGTTGACTTGTAATTTCTTAATGAACTGGCTAGCAGATAGTTCTGTGCCTTTCCAGATGACAAACAAGTCATCTATGTAACAGCTCCAGTGTAGGACATTATTGTGCCATTCCACCTGGTACTGCTTCCGGATCACCTGCTCCTCCCACATGCAAATTTGTATAGCTGGGGCGAAGCAGGTGCCCATCACAGTACCACATAATTAGTGGAACAGTTCCCCGTTGAAGAGGAAATAATTGTTCTTTAAACAGGTTTCAACCATAGAGGTCAGCATCTGTGTATGGGACCACAAAGTGATGGGTCTAGGTCCAAGAAAATGCTTGATTCCATTAAGCCCATCCTCATGCCTAATGCTCGTATATAGCGTGGTTACATCTATATTCATTAATAGCATATCTTTTTCCCATGGTAGATCATAAATGCCTTTCAGAAAATCACTTGTATCCTGTGTAAAAGATGGTAATAACTTAACAAACGGGCAGAGGAAGGAATCAATACATTTGGATGTGTTATCTAACGTGCTCCCAATGGACGAAATAATGGGCAAACCCGGCGGATTGTTAAGATCTTTATGTTCCTTTGGCAATAAATAAAATACAGGAACTAACACATTGTTGATCTTAAGGTACAGCAACTCATCATGTGTGATTATACACTGTTCATACCAACATTGTTATTGCGTATTGAATAGTAAATGGCTGGCTATCAAGGCATCTGAAGATACTCTAACATAGTTGACTCAATTATTTAGTTGTTTATATATACCCCCTTGGGAGCAATTAGCTTTATTGCATCTGAAGGATGGCCGGCAACCAACTGCTGTAGCACGAACGCACCACAAGTACCAGGATGCCACATGAGTGGCCACGCCCACTGAGGCAGAGACGTTGATAAAAGGCAGGTGCTGGAGAAAAGGCCATGTCGTCCCGCAGATCGCTAAACCCACAGCCCATGAAGAAGTGCTTAAAAAGCACGAAACTCGTTGGCAGGTCTTTAAAGATTTGTAAGACATTCCCTTGTAATCTCAGCAGCAACCTTCAATAAAGCTTTAGAGCTTCACCTACCTGTTGTGGGCCCTTCCTCTGCAGGCAAACTTTGTTGGTTTGATGTTTAGCGGCTATGTCTGAGCCGCAGCAGGAGCCCAGCTGTATGGAAACAGTACCGAAGCTACGCTATTTGATGCCGCAGCCTAAGGAAGAGGAGCTGTGATTGGGGGTCTCAAGGTGTCGCTGTTAGGTCAAGAGAGTGCACCACAGGAAACTTGGTAGTAATTAGCTTTATTGCGTCCTGAAGGATGGCCGGCAACCCACTGCGTTAGCACGATAGCACCTCAAGTACCAGGATGCCACACGAGTGGCAAGGTCCACTGAGGCATAGACTCTGACAAAAGACAGGTGCTGGAGAAAATGCCATGCCGTCCCGCAGATCGCTAAACCCACCGCTCATGAAGAAGTGAAAAAAAAGCAGAAAACGCGTTGGCAGGACTTTGAAGTTTTGTGAGACAATCCCTTGTAATCTCAGTGGCAACCATCAATAAAGTATACAGCTTCACTTACCTGTTGTGGGCCCTTCCTCTGCAGGCAAACTTTGTTGGTTTGCTGTTTAGCGGCTATGCCTGAGCCACGGAAGGAGCCCCACTGTATGGAAACAGTCCCGCAATGATGCTATTTGATGTCGCAGCCTAAGGAACAGGAGCTGTTATTGGGGGACTCAAAGTGTTGCTGTGAGGTCAAGAGAGTGCAACACAACCCACTTGGGAGTAATTAGCTTTATTGCATCTGAAGGATGACCGGCAACCCACTGCAGTAGCAAGAAGGCAACACAAGTACCAGGATGCTACATGAGTGGCCACGCCCACTGAGGCGGAGACTTTGATAAAAGATTGGAGCTGGAGAAAATGTCATGTCGTCCCGCAGATCGCTAAACCCACAGCCCATGAAGAAGTGCTAAAAGAGCATAAAACGCGTTGGCAGGTCTTCGAAGATTGTGAGACATTCCCTTATAATCTAGGCGGCAACCTTCAATAAAGATTTACAGCTTCACTTACCTGTTGTTGGCCCTTCCTCTGCAGAAAAACCTTGTTGGTTTGATGTTTAGTGGCTATGCCTGAGCTGTGGAAGGAGCCCCGCTGTATGGAAACAGCCCGAGAGTGACACTATTTGACGCTGCAGCCTAAGGAACAGGAGCTGTTATTGGGGGTCTCAAGGTGTCGCTGTGACGTCAAGAGAGTGCACCAAAACCCACTTGGGAGTAATTAGCTTTATTGCATCTGAAGGATGACCGGCAACCAACTACAGTAGCACGAAGGCACCACAAGTACCAGGATGCCACACGAGTGGCCACGCCCAATGAGGCTGAGACTTTGATAAAAGACAGGTGCTGGAGAAAATGCTATGTCGTCCCTCAGATTGCTAAACACACACCCCATGAAGAATTGCTAAAAGAGCACGAAATGCGTTGGCAGGACTTTGAAGATTTGTGAGACATTCCCTTGTAATCTCAGCTGCAACCTTCAATAAATATTTACAGCTTCACTTACCTGTTGTGGGCCCTTCCTCTGCAGGCAAACTTTGTAGGTTTTACGTTTAGCGGCTATGCCTGAGCCGCGGAAGGAGCCCTGCTGTATGGAAACAGTCCCGCAGTGACGCTACTTGATGCCGCAGCCCAAGGAACAGGAGCTGTTTTTGGGGGTCTCAAGGTGTCGCTGTGAGGTCAGGAGAGTGCACCACAACCCACTTGGGAGTCATTAGCTTTATTGCATCTGAAGGAAGGCCAGCAACCCACTGCAGTAGCAGGAAGGCACCAAAAGTACCAGGATGCCACACGAGTGGCCACGCCCAATGAGGCAGAAACTTTGATAAACGAAAGGTGCTGGAGAAAATGCTATGTCGTCCCTCAGATTGCTAAACACACAGCCCATGAAGATGTGCTAAAAGAGCACGAAACGGGTTGGCAGGACTTTGAAGATTTGTGAGACATTTCCTTGTAATCTCAGCGGCAACTTCAATAAAGATTTATAGCTTCACTTACCGGTTGTGGGCCCTTCCTCTGCAGGCAAACTTTGTTGGTTTGATGTTTAGCGGCTATGCCTGAGCCACGGAAGGAGCCCCGCTGTATGGAAACAGTCCCGCAGCTACCCTATTTGACGCCGCAGTCTAAGGAACAGGAGCTGTTTTTGGGGGTCTCAAGGTGTTGCTGTGTGGTCAAGAGTTTGCACCATAACCCACTTGGGGGTAATTAGCTTTATTGCCTCTGAAGGATGGCCAGCAACCCACTGCGGTAGCGCGAAGGCACCACAAGTACCAGGAAGCCACACGAGTGGCCACGCCCACTGATGTGGAGAGTTTGATAAAAGACAGGTGCTGGAGAAAATGCCATGTCGTCCCGCAGATCGCTAAACCCACAGCCCATGAAGAAGTGCTAAAAGAGCACGAAACGCGTTGGTAGGACTTTGGAGATTTGTGAGACATTCCCTTGTAATCTCAGCAGCAACCTTCAATAAAGCTTTAGAGCTTCACCTACCTGTTGTGGGCCCTTCCTCTGCAGGCAAACTTTGTTGGTTTGATGTTTAGCGGCTATGTCTGAGCCGCAGCAGGAGCCCAGCTGTATGGAAACAGTACCGAAGCTACGCTATTTGATGCTGCAGCCTAAGGAAGAGGAGCTGTGATTGGGGGTCTCAAGGTGTCGCTGTTAGGTCAAGAGAGTGCACCACAGGCAACTTGGTAGTAATTAGCTTTATTGCGTCCTGAAGGATGGCCGGCAACCCACTGCGTTAGCACGATAGCACCTCAAGTACCAGGATGCCACACTAGTGTCAAGGTCCACTGAGGCAGAGACTTTGACAAAAGACAGGTGCTGGAGAAAATGCCATGCCATCCCGCAGATCGCTAAACCCACCGCCCATGAAGAAGTGAAAAAAAAAGCAGAAAACGCGTTGGCAGGACTTTGAAGTTTTGTGAGACATTCCCTTGTAATCTCGGCTGCAACCTTCAATAAAGAATTACAGCTTCTCTTACCTGTTGTGGGCCCTTCCTCTGCAGGCAAACTTTGTTGGTTTGATGTTTAGCGGCAATGCCTGAGCCGCGGAAGGAGCCCCGCTGTTGAAATAGTCCCGCAGTGATGCTATTTAACACCGCAGCCTAAGGAACAGGAGATGTTATTGGGGGTCTCAAGGTGTCGCTGGGAGGCCAAGAGAGTGCAACACAACCCACTTGGGAGTAATTAGCTTTATTGCATCTGAAGGATGGCAGGCATTCCACTGCGGTAGCAAGAAGGCACCACAAGTACCAGGATGCCACACGAGTGGCAACGCCCACTGAGGCGGAGACTTTAATAAATGACAGGTGCTGGAAAAAAAGACCACGTCGTCCCTCAGATCGCTAAACCCATAGCCCATGAAGAAGTGCTAAAAGAGCACGAAACGCGTTGGCAGAACTTTGAAGATTTGTGAGACATTCCCTTGTAATCTCGGCTGCAACCTTCAATAAAGAATTACATCTTCACTTAAGTGTTGTGGGCCCTTCCTCTGCAGGGAAACTCTGTTGGTTTGATGTTTATTGGCTATGCCTGAGCCGCGGAAGGAGCACCGCTGTATGGAAACAGTCCTGCAGCGACGCTATTTGACGTCGCAGCCTAAGGAACAGGAGCTGTTATTGGGGGTCTCAAGGTGTCGCTGTGAGGCCAAGAGAGTGCAACACAAACCACCTGGGAGTAATTAGCTTTATTGCATCTGAAGGATAGTTGGCAACCCACTGCGGTAGCACGAAGGCACCACAAGTACCAGGATGCCACACGAAGGGCCACGGCCACTGACGCGGAGACTTTGATAAAAGGCAGGTGCTGGCGAAAATGCCATGTCGTCCCACAGATCGCTAAACCCACAGCCCATGAAGAAGTGCAAAAAAAGCACGAAACTCGTTGGCAGGTCTTTAAAGATTTGTGAGACATTCCCTTGTAATCTCGGCGGCAACCTTCAATAAAGATTTTCAGCTTCACTTACCTGTTGTGGGCCCTTCCTCTGCAGGCAAACTTTGTAGGTTTTATATTTAGCGGGTATGCCTGAGCCGCGGAAAGAGCCCTGCTGTATTGAAACAGTCCTGCAGTGACGCTGTTTGATGCTGCAGCCTAAGGAACAGAAGCTGTTTTTGGGGGTCTCAAAGTGTCGCTGTGAGGTCAGGAGAGTGCACCAAAACCCACTTGGGAGTAATTAGCTTTTTGCATCTGACGGATGACTGGCAACCCACTACGGTTGCACGAATGCACCACAAGTACCAGGATGCCACACGAGTGACCACGCCCAATGAGGCGGAGACTTTGATAAACGAAAGGTGCTGGAGAAAATGCTATGTTGTCCCTCAGATTGCTAAACACACAGCCCATGAAGATGTGCTAAAAGAGCACGAAACGCGTTGGCAGGACTTTGAAGATTTGACGCAGCAGCCTAAGGAACAGGAGCTGTTATTGGAGGTCTCAAAGTGGCGCTGTGACATTAAGAGAGTGCACCACAACCCACTTGGGAGTAATTTGCTTTATTGCATCTGAAGGATGGCAGGCAACCCACTGCGGTAGCAGGAAGGCACCACAAGTACCAGGATGCCACACAAGTGGCCACGCCCACTGAGGCGGAGACTTTGATAAAAGACAGGTGCTGGAGAAAATGCCAAGTCGTCCCTCAGATCGCTAAACCCACAGCCCATGAAGAAGTGCTAAAAGAGCATGAAACGCATTGGCAGGACTTTGAAGATTTGTGAGACATTCCCTTTTAATCTTGGCAGCAACCTTCAATAAAGATTTACAGCTTCACTTACCTGTTGTGGGCCCTTCCTCTGCCGGCAAAGTTTGTTGGTTTGATGTTTAGCGGCTTTGCATGAGCCGCGGAAGGAGCCCCACTGTATGGAAACAGCCCCGCAGCGACGCTATTGGACGCCTCAGCCTAAGGAACAGGAGCTGTTATTGGAGGTCTCAAAGTGTCGCTGTGACGTTAAGAGAGTGCACCACAACCCACTTGGGAGTAATTAGCTTTATTGCATCTGAAGAATGGCAGGCAACCCACTGCGGTAGCACGAAGGCACAACAAGTACCAGGATGCCACACGAGTGGCCACGCCCACTGAGGCGGAGACTTTGATAAAAGACAGGTGCTGGAGAAAATACCAATTCGTCCCGCAGATCGCTAAACCCACAGCCCATGAAGAAGTGCTAAAAGAGCATGAAACGCGTTGGCAGGACTTTGAAGATTTGTGAGACATTCCATTTTAATCTCGGCAGCAACCTTCAATAAAGATTTACAGCTTCACTTACCTGTTGTGGGCCCTTCCTCTGCAGGCAAACTTTGTTGTTTTGATGTTTAGCGGCTTTGCCTGAGCCGCGGAAGGAGCCCCGCTGTTTGGAACTAGTCCCGCAGTGATGCTATTTGACACCGCAGCCTAAGGAACAGGAGCTGTTATTGGGGGTCTCAAGGTGTCGCTGGGAGGCCAAGAGAGTGCAACACAACCCACTTGGGAGTAATTAGCTTTATTGCATCTGAAGGATGGTTGGCAACCCACTGCGGTAGCAAGAAGGTACCACAAGTACCGGGATACCACACGAGTGGTAACGCCCACTGAGGCGGAGACTTTGATAAATGACAGGTGCTGGAAAAAATGCCACTTCGTCCTGCAGATCGCTGAACCTACAGCCCATGAAGAAGTGCTGAAAAGCATGAAACGCGTTGGCAGGACTTTGAAGATTTGTGAGACATTCCCTTTTAATCTTGGCAGCAACCTTCAATAAAGATTTACAGCTTCACTTACCTGTTGTGGGCCCTTCCTCTGCAGGCAAACTTTGTTGGTTTGATGTTTAGCGGCTTTGCATGAGCCGCGGAAGGAGCCCCACTGTATGGAAACAGCCCCGCAGTGACACTATTTCATGCTGCACCCTAAGCAACAGGAGCTGTTATTGGGGGTCTCAAGTTGTCGCTGTGACATCAAGAGAGTGCACCAAAACCCACTTGGGAGTAATTAGCTTTAGTGCATCTGAAGGATGACCGGCAACCCACTACGGTAGCAAGAAGGCACCACAAGTACCAGGATGCCACATGAGTGGCCACTCCCAATGAGGCGGAGACTTTGATAAAAGACAGGGGCTGGAGAAAATGCTATGTCGTCCCTCAGATTGCTAAACACACAGCCCATGAAGATGTGCTAAAAGAGCACGAAACGCGTTGGCAGGACTTTGAAGATTCGTGAGACATTCCCTTGTAATCTCGGCGGCAAACTTCAATATAGATTTACTAGTTCACTTACCTGTTGTGGGCCCTTCCTCTGCAGGCAAACTTTGTTGGTTTGATGTTTAGCGGCTTTGCCTGAGCCAAGGAAAGAGCCCCGCTATATGGAAACAGTCCCGTAGCGACGCTATTTGACGCCGCAGCCTAAGGAACAGGAGCTGTTATTGAGGGTCTCAAAGTGTCGCTGCGACTTCAAGAGAGTGCACCACAACCCACTTGGGAGTAATTAGCTTTATTGCATCTGAAGGATGGCCGGGAACCCACTGCTGTAGCACAAAGGCACCACAAGGACCAGGATGCCACACGAGTGGCCACGCCCACTGAGGCGGAGACGTTGGTAAAAGACAGGAGCTGGATAAAATGCCATGTCATCCCGCAGATCGCTAAACCCATAGCCCATGAAGAAGTGCTAAAAGAGCACGAAACGCGTTGGCAGAACTTTGAAGATTTGTGAGACATTCCCTTGTAATCTCGGCTGCAACCTTCAATAAAGACTTACAGCTTCACTTAAGTGTTGTGGGCCCTTCCTCTGCAGGCAAACTCTGTTGGTTTAATGTTTATTGGCTATGCCTGAGCCGCGGAAGGAGCACCGCTGTATGGAAACAGTCCTGCAGCGACGCTATTTGACGTCGCAGCCTAAGGAACAGGAGCTGTTATTGGGGGTCTCAAGGTGTCGCTGTGAGGCCAAGAGAGTGCAACACAAACCACCTTGGGAGTAATTAGTTTTATTGCATCTGAAGGATAGTTGGCAACCCACTGCAGTAGCACGAAGGCACCACAAGTACCAGGATGCCACACGAAGGGCCACGGCCACTGACGCGGAGACTTTGATAAACGGCAGGTGCTGGCGAAAATGCCATGTCGTCCCACAGATCGCTAAACCCACAGCCCATGAAGAAGTGCAAAAAAAGCACGAAACTCGTTGGCAGGTCTTTAAAGATTTGTGAGACATTCCCTTGTAATCTCGGCGGCAACCTTCAATAAAGATTTACAGCTACACTTACCTGTTGTGGGCCCTTCCTCTGCAGGCAAACTTTGTTGATTTCATGTCTAGCGGCTATGCCTGAGCCACGGAAGGAGCCCCGCTATATGGAAACAGTTCCGTAACGATGCTATTTGACGCCGCAGCCTAAGGCACAGGAGCTGTTATTGGGGGTCTCAAGGTGTCGCTGTGAGGTCAAGAAAGTGCACCACAACCCATTTTGGAATAATTAGCTTTCTTGCATCTTAAGGATGGCCGGGAACCCACTGCTGTAGCACAAAGGCACCACAAGTACCAGGATGCCACATAAATGGCCACGGGCACTGAGGCGGATACTTTGATAAAAGACAGGAGCTTGAAAAATGCCATGTCATCCAGCAGATCGCTAAACCCACAGCCCATGAAGAAGTGCTAACAGAGCACAAAACGCGTTGACAGGACTTTGAAGATTTGTAAGACATTCCCTTGTAATCTGGGAGGCATATTGCAATAAAGATTTACAGCTTCACTTACCTGTTGTGGGGCCTTCCTCTGCAGGCAAACTTTGTTGGTTTGATGTTTAGCGGCTTTGCCGGAGCCGCGGAAGGAGCCCCACTGTTTGGAAACATTCCCGCAGTGATGCTATTTGACGCAACAGCCTAAGGAACAGGAGCTGTTATTGGGGGTCTCAAGGTGTCGCTGTGACATCAAGAGAGTGCACCAAAACCCACTTGGGAGTAATTAGCTTCAGTGCATCTGAAGGATGACCGGCAACCCACTACGGTAGCAGGAAGGCACCCCAAGTACCAAGATGCCACATGAGTGGCCACTCCCAATGAGGCGGAGACTTTGATAAAAGACAGGGGCTGGAGAAAATGCTATGTCGTCCCTCAGATTGCTAAACACAAAGCCCATGAAGAAGTGCTAAAAGAGCACAAAACGCGTTGGCAGGACTTTGAAGATTTGTGAGACATTTCCTTGTAATCTCAGCTGCAACCTTCAATAAAGATTTACAGCTTCACTTACCTGTTGTGGGCCCTTCCTCTGCAGGCAAACTTTGTAGGTTTTATGTTTAGCGGCAATGCCTGAGCCACGGAAGGAGCCCCGCTGTATGGAAACAGTCCCACAGTGACGCTATTGACGCCACCGCCCAAGGAACAGGAGCTGTTTTTGGGGGTCTCAAGGTGTCACTGTGAGGTCAAGAGAGTGCACCACAACCCACTTGGGAGTAATTAGCTTTATTGCATCTGAAGGATGGCCGGCAACCCACTGCGGTAGCAAGAAGGCACCACAAGTACCAGGATACCACACGAGTGGCCACGCCCACTGAGGCGGAGACTTTGATAAAAGACAGGTGCTGGAGAAAATGCCACGTCGTCCCGCAGATCGCTAAACCCACAGCCCATGAAGAAGTGCTAAAAGAGCATGAAACGCGTTGGCAGGACTATGAAGATTTGTGGGACATTCCCTTTTAATCTTGGCGGCAACCTTCAATAAAGATTTACAGCTTCACTTACCTGTTGTGGGCCCTTCCTCTGCAGGCAAACTTTGTTGTAATGATGTTTAGCGGCTTTGCCTGAGCCGCAGAAGGATCCCCGCTGTATGGAAACAGTCCCGCAGAGATGCTATTTGACGCCGCAGCCTAACGAACAGGAGTTGTTATTGGGGGTCTCAAGGTGTCGCTGTGAGCTCAAGAGAGTGCACAACAACCCCCTTGGGAGTAATTAGCTTTATTGCATCTGAAGGATGGCTGGCAACCCACTGCGGTAGCAAGAAGGCACCACAAGTACCAGGATGCCACACGAGGGGCCATGCCCACTGAGGCGGAGACTTTGATAAAAGACAGGTGCTGGAGAAAATGCCACGTCGTCCCGCATATCGACAAACCTACATCCCATGAAGAAGTGCTAATAGAGCATGAAACGCGTTGGCAGGACTTTGAAGATTTGTGAGACAGTCCCTTTTAATCTCGGAGGCAACCTTCAATAAAGATTTACAGCTTCACTTACCTGTTGTGGGCACTTCCTCTGCAGGCAAACTTTGTTGGTTTGATGTTTAGCGGCTTTGCCTGAGCCGCGGAAGGAGCCCCGCTGTTTGGAAACAGTCCCGCAGTGAAGGTATTTGATGCCACAGCCTAGGGAACAGGAGCTGTTATTGAAGGTCTCAAGGTGTCGCTGTGGGGCCAAGAGAGTGCACCACATCCCTCTTGGGAGAAATTAGCTTTATTGCATCTGAAGGATGGCTGGCAACCCACTGCGGTAGCACGAAGGCACCACAAGTATCAGGATACCACACGAGTGGCCACGCCCACTGAGGCGGAGATTTTGATAAAAGACAGGTGCTGGAGAAAATGCCACGTCGTCCCGCAGATCGCTAAACCCACAGCCCATGAAGAAGTGCTAAAAGAGAAGAAAACGCGTTGGCAGGACTATGAAGCTTTGTGAGACATTCCCTTTTAATCTCGGCGGCAACCTTCAATAAAGATTTACAGGTTCACTTACCTGTTGTGGGCCCTTCCTCTGCAGGCAAACTTTGTTGTTTTGATGTTTAGCGGCTTTGCCTGAGCCGCGGAAGGAGCCCCGCAGTTTGGAAACATTCCCGCAGTGATGCTATTTGACGCAACAGCCTCAGGAACAGGAGCAGTTATTGAAGGTCTGAAGGTGTCGCTGTGAGGCCAAGAGAGTGCACCACAACCCCCTTGGGAGAAATTAGCTTTATTGCATCTGAAGGTGGCCGGCAACCCACTGTGGTGGCACGAAGGCACCACAAGTTCCAGGATGCCACTCGAGTGACCACGCCCACTGAGGCGGAGACTTTGATAAACGGCAGGTGCATGAGAAAAGGCCATGTCATCCCGCAGATCGCTAAACCCACAGCCCATGAAGAAGTGCTAAAAGAGTATGAAACGCATTGGCAGGACTTTGAAGATTCATGAGACATTCCCTTGTTATCTCAGCTGCAAATTTCAAAAAAAGATTTACAGCTTCACTTACCTGTTGTGGGCCCTTCCTCTGCAGGCAAACTTTGTTGGTTTGATGTTTAGCGGCTTTGCCTGACAGGCGGAAGGAGCCCCCGTGTATGGAAACAGTCCTGCAGCGATGTTATTTGACGCCACAGCCTAAGGAACAGGAGCTGTTATTGTAGGTCTCAAGGTGTCCCTGTGAGGTCAAGAGAGTGCACCACTACCCACTTGGGAGTAATTAGCTTTATTGCATCTGAAGGATGGCCGGCAACCCACTGCGGTAGCACGAAGGCACCACAAGTACTAGGATGCAACAAGAGTGGCCACGCCCATTGAGGTAGAGACTTTGATAAAAGACAGGTGCTGGAGAAAATGCCATGTTGTCCCGCAGATCTCTAAACCCACAGCCCATGAATAAGTTCTAAAAGAGCACAAAATGCGTTGGCAGGACTTTGAAGATTTGGGAGACATTCCCTTGTAATCTCAGCGGCAATTTTCAATAAAGATTTACAGCTTCACTTACCTGTTGTGGGCCCTGCCTCTGCAGGCAAACCTTGTTGGTTTGATATATATATATTTATATATATATATATATATATATATTACCTACTGGCGGTCGCCAGTAGGTAGTTCTAGTTAAGACCTAGTTTCCATAGGAAATCTGCAACCTTCTATTGGGAATAACTTTGGCGCCGGTGGACGAATTTTCGCGAATTTCTCAAATTAGATGGCCCACTCTGCTCCGCTCCTTCCCTGAAAGTTTGGGAGGGATTCGTTAAGCGGGGGCCGAGATAAAAGGGGGTCCCAAAACATGTTTTCCCCATGTTAATTTCCATAGGGCGGTTGGACTCACTTTTAGCCCGAACGGCTGAATGGATTCCCACAAAACTTGGCAAAATTGAAGGGACTGGTAGCCCGATGTGCCTTTGCTATGTCTCAAGATATGTGCTCCAGAGGATTTTGAGAAATTTAGGTTAAAAAAAATATATATATCTATAGGCGCGCCCCGGTACGCGCACCTGAGCGCGCACCAGCGCGCTACACGAGTACGCGAGCGGAAAGCTGATTGGCTCTCGGGTGTGTGTCAACATTCCAAACAGTCCGGAGCGGCCGCCATCTTGTGTCTCGATAGGATCGAGACACAAGAGGTGGCAAAAACAAAGGGGGAAATGACCAAAAGGGGGCAGGGTAGACACCCCCTGACCCCCTAGGTTTGATGTGTGGGCCATAAAAGTGCCCCGCAGGGGAGCGCCCAGTACGCGCACCGGGGAGCGTACCGGTACGCGTACCCGGGAGAAAAAAGAATGACAGAGTTTTTAAAAAATGTAGCATTTTTTTATAAATTGGAGGTAGTACTAAAAAGAACTGTTTTTTTATTCTTTTTGTTGTTTTATATTTTTTTATTGCTTTTCTGAACACTTTTATATTTTTTTTATTTTTTATGGGGAGAAACAAAAAACAGGGAATTGTAAAGGGCTCAACTGGAGCAAAAAAAATCAGGAAAAAATTAAGGGTGCTTTGGGCACTTGTGGTTATCACCAGCAACGTTGATGAGATTTATACTTTGCTCACCATAGCTAATTGTTTTACCACAATATATACAAACAATTTTGTATCTACCAAACTTGGTTTGAATGTTTGGTATCATCTCCCTTGCCTCTGGACCCGATGGAGTGGGTTCTGTGCTTCTAGAGTTCTAGAGGCTCTGGCAGATGTTTGGGGAAGGTTTCTGCACAATTTTCTCACCTCTGCTGCAGAATAGTTATTGGGGTGCAATCGTTGCATGTGGCGAATCATTGTGTGATTCCCAAATGAATATTTTTTCGCAGGGTTCCCCCTGGATAGTACAGCGCCACAGATGAGACAGGTCGCCTTTGCAGCGTTTACCTTCTTTTCACCCCTTGGCATTTTAAAAAACTCCCATATAAAGTGCTCCTTTGGTTTATATGGGGGATTGTCTTCAGGCAGGAACTGCCTTCTCTCATCCTCCTCCTCCTCGTCCTCCTCTTCTTGTTCACCACCAATGTGATGTTGTGGTGGCCCTTGTGGTGGTGGTGGTGGTGGTGCAGATGCTCCAGCTGCTGCTGCTAATGTAGCCATTTCTCTATCAATAGAAGCAGGTCTTCCTCTCTCAAAGAACAAAGCGAGAATGAAGAAAAAAGGTGGGGGCTTTCATCATTTGAAAAACAAAACTATTCTGAACCAATGAAAAGTGTTATGTTCAGGTCACATGACCCGGGCTTTCATCATTTGGAAACCAAAAGTGTTTCGAACCAATGAAAAGTGTTATTTTCAGGTCACATGACCCGACGCGCTTACGCTACGCGCCCCCGTGCGCGCCCGGGGGCGATTACGTTGCGCGATCGTAAGCGCTCGGGCGCTTCCGGGTGCGCTGACACCGTGCGTCATAAGACGCATCACGCGCCTACGCGATACGTCACGATGATGTTTTCGTTCGCGGCAATGGCGCTAAAGGGACGCTCACTGGTACGCGCACCGGGGCGCGCCATAACACTACGCTTACCCGTGCGTTCACCGGTACGCGCACTGGGAGCGCACCAAGGCATAAAAATATTAAAAAAAATATTCATAAAAAAAATAGTATTACATAAATATACAATATAGGATTTATTATAAAAAAATATTATATTTCATAGCTATAGAAATTAGCTATTAAAAAACCTATGAAATTCACTGAAAAAATATAGGTTTGAGGCCCTATATATAGTTAGGAATTAGCATTTACAAAACCTATGAAATTCACTGAAAAAACCATAGGTTTCACACCAGTTATAGTTAGGAATTAGCATTTAAAAAACCTATGAACATCACTGAAAAAACCATAGGTTTCACACCAGTTATAGTTAGGAATTAGCATTTAAAAAACCTATTAAATTCACTGAAAAAACCATAGGTTTCACACCAGTTCTAGTTGGCTGGAAATTTTACTCGCATAAAACCATTGAAATTCCCACGTGATAGTTAGTTAGACTCACTATAACTTGCGCGTGCAATGCATTGCTGATGATGTCACATATTACATCACTCATGACATGGTCAGTGACATCACTCATGACATCACTGATGACACCATCCTTGTGACAGAGTGACAGACCTCCTTTCACTGAAATGTAACCCTTGAAACATATTCAAAAATAGAAACTAAAATTTTCAAAAAAATTGAGATACCCATACCAGTTACAACAACCAATTCAATATTTCCACCATCTATATACACATCCACTCATTCACCAACAGTTCTATATAGTCACTCATACATATACTCACTAATCATATGTAGTGATACACCTATACATCCTCTTACACACCGACAGTCATCCAATAGATACTCTCACACATACTCACACATGTAAATAAACTATTGAACATCCATTTATTTGCATATACAGCTATACACACACTACCACTTTACTTCTAAGGAAACTTACACATACTTACTCTCTTAAACAATCACTTATAGAAACACATACTAATTTAAACAGGAACTCTTACAATCCCTCACTCTCACATATACTCACTTATATACATCAATATTCACATATACTAGATTAAAACATATGTAGTTACTGATAAAGACACTAGTGAGACAGTCATTCACTCACTAACACACACATATACACACTCATCCACCCATACAGTCCTGCACATATGCTGTCTTCAAAACACATACAAAGAGAGAGTCAGTCATTCATGCATGTATGTGCTAAGTAATACCCCCACCAAACCATACAGACACTCATACTGATACTAAAAAACATCTAATAACCCATATACACACACATGTAGCTACTCACCAACCCATGCAGCCACTTATACACAAAGTGAAACACTAACACATATATTTGAATATTTAAACATTACTCTCTAATATATGTATTCACTAAGATACACTTAATAAACCAGTTACCCAATCACATTTTTTTTTTTAAAACATCCATGTAAACACTTATTTAAACATTTATTCTTCCATCAACTTTTACATATACATATATAACACATATTTATTTTTCAGAAAGACACACATTCACTGGATGGTGTCATCAGTGATGTCATGAGTGATGTCACTGACCATGTCATGAGTGATGTAATATGTGATGTCATCAGCAGTGCATTGCACGCGCAAGTTATAGTGAGTCCAACTAACTATAACGTGGGAATTTCAATGGTTTAATGCGAGTAAAATTTCCAGCTAACTATAACTGGTGTGATTCAGAAAAGGGGGTGGTGATGAACAGAGTGTCTGAATTAAGCAGACCACTCTTACCCAGTCCAAAGATCAGGGCTTGATCCATCACCGTTATTTAGCTCACTGCCCCATCCCAGCTCAGAACCTGGCTATATGCAAATTAGTCTGTCCCTGGCCCAGTGCATCATCTGAATTATAACTGGTGTGAAACCTATGGTTTTTTCAGTGAATTTAATAGGTTTTTTAAATGCTAATTCCTAACTATAACTGGTGTGAAACCTATGGTTTTTTCAGTGAATATATATATATATATATATATATATATATATATATATATATATATATATATATATATATATATATATATATATATATATATATATTGTAGTGACATATAAAGAATTAAGAATAATAAGTTGGAAGGCATAATGTTCCACAATTTATTTTAACTACTCATGTATTCAGAGAACTGTCGCAACAACCTATTTGACTTAATGAACTGATCATGGCATGATTACATTCTAATATATATTTGAATAGAACATGATTCCAATGATTGAAATGTAGACCCATTGTCATGTTGCACCATGCACTTTGAAGTACTTCACAGTGAAAGTAAAAAGAAAATTGCGACCATTTGGAGCCATATTATGAGATTGAGGTTAGAGGTCTAATTTTTGTAAGAACTGTAAACAGAAACAAGGGTAATAGCACTGAGCAATTTATAAACTGTCTAGACATTGAGGACTCTATGGTCCAGTTGAAGGCTAATCATAGCCAATTCGCGTAGGCTGTCCTTTTTTTGCACATTTGCACAATGGTATTTTAAATAAATTTAATTTACCACTAACCTGCTGTGGTGCCATGACTTCTGCCGAAAAAGGAGAGGAGGCGTGAGGTATCCAAGGAGTTTATGGTGCGTGGACTGGGGCGCACATCACAGGCACTCACGAGTGAGGTGAAGCGGTCTGCGAAGAATTCCAGTCGCTATTTGGCAATTGACGAGAAAGAAGCCGACGCCTTTATTTGCAGCCTCAAGAATCAGCTAAACGCACTCAGCAACGAACAGAAACGAACGCGCTGAGGTCGGACGGCGAAGATCCAGTGGAGAGTACGCGGGCAGGGTTGGGCAGTGTCTGTGCGACTCAGCAGCACGGCAGAGGTGGCGTGAGAGGAGCAGGGGCCCGCCGTAACCTGCTAATGTATGAACCATAAGGAAATAGTAGCCAAGAAGAGTGACAAATGAGTAAATACATCTAGCGTACCGGATGTTATGTCGAACGCCGAGTATCTGTGTTGAAAATCACTCTACGTTCCGTACCTTGATTCTAGGCTTATTTTTGTCTCCGGTGAAAAAATCCAAACAATTGGAGCAAGTAAAAAACTACTTTAGGAAAACGGAGACAGATCAAATATATCGTGAATCTGCTTACATTGGTGAATAAGCAGGAGCAGCAGAGTTATGTGATCTTGCCTAATCTGACATCAGACGACAAAATTCTGAATAATAAGAAAATTAACACCATAGCAATTACAAGCAAAAAATTGATAAAATCCTAACCTCAACCTCAACATGGCGGACAAATCTAAAAATCGCCAGTTCACACCAGTTCTAGTTGGCTGGAAATTTTACTCGCATAAAACCATTGAAATTCCCACGTGATAGTTAGTTAGACTCACTATAACTTGCGCGTGCAATGCATTGCTGATGATGTCACATATTACATCACTCATGACATGGTCAGTGACATCACTCATGACATCACTGATGACACCATCCTTGTGACAGAGTGACAGACCTCCTTTCACTGAAATGTAACCCTTGAAACATATTCAAAAATAGAAACTAAAATTTTCAAAAAAATTGAGATACCCATACCAGTTACAACAACCAATTCAATATTTCCACCATCTATATACACATCCACTCATTCACCAACAGTTCTATATAGTCACTCATACATATACTCACTAATCATATGTAGTGATACACCTATACATCCTCTTACACACCGACAGTCATCCAATAGATACTCTCACACATACTCACACATGTAAATAAACTATTGAACATCCATTTATTTGCATATACAGCTATACACACACTACCACTTTACTTCTAAGGAAACTTACACATACTTACTCTCTTAAACAATCACTTATAGAAACACATACTAATTTAAACAGGAACTCTTACAATCCCTCACTCTCACATATACTCACTTATATACATCAATATTCACATATACTAGATTAAAACATATGTAGTTACTGATAAAGACACTAGTGAGACAGTCATTCACTCACTAACACACACATATACACACTCATCCACCCATACAGTCCTGCACATATGCTGTCTTCAAAACACATACAAAGAGAGAGTCAGTCATTCATGCATGTATGTGCTAAGTAATACCCCCACCAAACCATACAGACACTCATACTGATACTAAAAAACATCTAATAGCCCATATACACACACATGTAGCTACTCACCAACCCATGCAGCCACTTATACACAAAGTGAAACACTAACACATATATTTGAATATTTAAACATTACTCTCTAATATATGTATTCACTAAGATACACTTAATAAACCAGTTACCCAATCAAATTTTTTTTTTTAAAACATCCATGTAAACACTTATTTAAACATTTATTCTTCCATCAACTTTTACATATACATATATAACACATATTTATTTTTCAGAAAGACACACATTCACTGGATGGTGTCATCAGTGATGTCATGAGTGATGTCACTGACCATGTCATGAGTGATGTAATATGTGATGTCATCAGCAGTGCATTGCACGCGCAAGTTATAGTGAGTCCAACTAACTATAACGTGGGAATTTCAATGGTTTTATGCGAGTAAAATTTCCAGCTAACTATAACTGGTGTGATTCAGAAAAGGGGGTGGTGATGAACAGAGTGTCTGAATTAAGCAGACCACTCTTACCCAGTCCAAAGATCAGGGCTTGATCCATCACCGTTATTTAGCTCACTGCCCCATCCCAGCTCAGAACCTGGCTATATGCAAATTAGTCTGTCCCTGGCCCAGTGCATCATCTGAATTATAACTGGTGTGAAACCTATGGTTTTTTCAGTGAATTTAATAGGTTTTTTAAATGCTAATTCCTAACTATAACTGGTGTGAAACCTATGGTTTTTTCAGTGAATATATATATATATATATATATATATATATATATATATATATATATATATATATATATATATATATATTGTAGTGACATATAAAGAATTAAGAATAATAAGTTGGAAGGCATAATGTTCCACAATTTATTTTAACTACTCATGTATTCAGAGAACTGTCGCAACAACCTATTTGACTTAATGAACTGATCATGGCATGATTACATTCTAATATATATTTGAATAGAACATGATTCCAATGATTGAAATGTAGACCCATTGTCATGTTGCACCATGCACTTTGAAGTACTTCACAGTGAAAGTAAAAAGAAAATTGCGACCATTTGGAGCCATATTATGAGATTGAGGTTAGAGGTCTAATTTTTGTAAGAACTGTAAACAGAAACAAGGGTAATAGCACTGAGCAATTTATAAACTGTCTAGACATTGAGGACTCTATGGTCCAGTTGAAGGCTAATCATAGCCAATTCGCGTAGGCTGTCCTTTTTTTGCACATTTGCACAATGGTATTTTAAATAAATTTAATTTACCACTAACCTGCTGTGGTGCCATGACTTCTGCCGAAAAAGGAGAGGAGGCGTGAGGTATCCAAGGAGTTTATGGTGCGTGGACTGGGGCGCACATCACAGGCACTCACGAGTGAGGTGAAGCGGTCTGCGAAGAATTCCAGTCGCTATTTGGCAATTGACGAGAAAGAAGCCGACGCCTTTATTTGCAGCCTCAAGAATCAGCTAAACGCACTCAGCAACGAACAGAAACGAACGCGCTGAGGTCGGACGGCGAAGATCCAGTGGAGAGTACGCGGGCAGGGTTGGGCAGTGTCTGTGCGACTCAGCAGCACGGCAGAGGTGGCGTGAGAGGAGCAGGGGCCCGCCGTAACCTGCTAATGTATGAACCATAAGGAAATAGTAGCCAAGAAGAGTGACAAATGAGTAAATACATCTAGCGTACCGGATGTTATGTCGAACGCCGAGTATCTGTGTTGAAAATCACTCTACGTTCCGTACCTTGATTCTAGGCTTATTTTTGTCTCCGGTGAAAAAATCCAAACAATTGGAGCAAGTAAAAAACTACTTTAGGAAAACGGAGACAGATCAAATATATCGTGAATCTGCTTACATTGGTGAATAAGCAGGAGCAGCAGAGTTATGTGATCTTGCCTAATCTGACATCAGACGACAAAATTCTGAATAATAAGAAAATTAACACCATAGCAATTACAAGCAAAAAATTGATAAAATCCTAACCTCAACCTCAACATGGCGGACAAATCTAAAAATCGCCAACTCAGAGCGAGTGAGCTGCTGAATGATGAGGCCACCCCTTCAACAAGTACAATTACAAGGGCAACTACAGGAGAGAGAGAGACAAAAGAACAGTATTGAATGTCCTAAGAGAACTCCAGCAAAGTCGCATTCTTGAAATCAACAAATGGTGGGCAAAAACAACATTAGAAAAATACATTGAATTTAAAAGTGTTCCAAGGGGACTTCGAATACTTATCATGCCCACGTTGAATGATCTGGACCCAAATCTAATAAAACAGTGACAGCAAGACACCAATGAATGCTCATTTAAACTCATGAGGACATTGATTATACACGCAGAAAGGAAATTAGATACGATCACTAGCACAATCCAGGCACTGGAACAAGAAATTTCCAACATCTGAAAAAAATAAAGAATTAATTGAAAATGTGGAGGAAAAAAAAGAATCAACATGAAACGGAGGTAGAAAAACGAAAAGCAAAGAAATTTACAAGAGACAGAATGGATTATGCAAGTGGACCTATCTGCACATTTGCTTGCAAGTATGACACATTGAGAAACAGAGTTGTGATGGATAAATGTACTGGAAGGGCAACAGTGGATACAGTTGATAGCTCAGAAATCAGCTCGGCGGCCAAGGAAGCAATTACAAGTCCACTGGAATTTTGCGGGGAGATACAACTTGCACAAATGATAACGCGACAGAGAGGAAGAGACAGAGGCAACACGTGGGGAAGAGGACAGCCAAAACGACCAACAGAAGGGGCAGAAGATGGAGCAAAATCAAAAAGAGGAAAAGGAAAGCAGAAGTAATCCTAAAAAAAGAGTAAAGCACATTTTGATGACAACTTGGTGATAAACATCTCTGATAAACCATTAAAAGAAATCTATCTGAAATTACTCGGCCGAGGACTATCTTACTGTCCAAATAAACATATGGATGTCCCCAATGCATGAATAGATCTCTGCAAGTTTTGCCGACAAATCAAACTTAAAAAATATTTCTCTGAAAAAAGAGCCTAAAAAAGTGGTTGTAATATTGAAGATATGAATTCATCACCAATTGCTCAAAAGTATCTACCAGCTTTGAGAGCACTAACCTCATTGGAAGGAGAAGAAAGACCCAACACAGAAACTAGTCAAAACCATCCAATATCAGATATTGACTTCTGTAACAGTATGGGAATAGCCACGAATAAAGGAGGAGAAAGCGGATTCAGAAAACAGTCCAGGTTCTGCCCGTAGCTACCACCAGGGAACAAGATTGATTTGTTCCATTAAATTATGGTAGAAGAAATCAACAAAATGTCCACCAGATGAACTTGCAATAAAAACAAAAAAAAGGAGTGGAACCATACACCGAAAGAATACCAGGCAATGACAGAACTTAAAAACGACACGACAATTATAATAAAAGCCTCGGACAAAGGGGGAAATATTGTGGTTCAAAACATGACTGACTATTTAAAAGAGGCAAAGCGACAATTGGAAAATAAAGATCACTATGAGCTACTTAAAAAAGATCCAACCGAAATATGAATGAATGAATATCACGCACTTCTACTAGGATGGAAAGAGAGGGGTCTAATTGACTTTGATGAATATCTTTATCTTAAAACAGACCACCCAATTACAGCAACCATTTACTTTCTGCCGAAAGTACATAACGCAATCTACCAACCACCTGGTAGGCCGATAGTGAGCTCAATTGGATTGCTTTTGGTAACTACGTCTAGATTTGTTGACATCTTTCTGATGAACTATGTGTCAAGCCTACCATAATATTTAAGAGATACTATGGGTTTCTTAAATAAAATAAGCAATATAGAGTGGAATTCAAGATATCTAATGGCAACAATAGATGTGTCATCACTCTATACCTTCATACGGCATGAGGATGGAATAAGAGCTGTCAAAATATTCCTGGAAAAGAGATCTGTCAATCATCTAGAACATACTGCCATGCTAATAGATATGTTGACTTACTGTCTACAACATGATGTTTTCCTCTTCCTGGGTAACCTGTACCTGCAGAAATGAGGCACAGCAATGGGGACATCATTTGCCCCAACTTTTGCAAATCTAATGATGGCTAATTGGGAAACAGAGATCCTGGAGTAAGAAAGGGAGAAACATTCCAAAATAAAAACTTGGTGCTGATTCATCGACGAGCTCTTCGTCAGATGGGATGGAAGTCACACAGATCTACAGGCTTTCATAGACTCTCTCGAAGAAAATAACTACAATCTCAACTTCACATCAGCAATAAGTGATACCAGTATCATCTTCTTGGATGTGGAAGTAGTTATTAACAACAACAGGCTATGCACTAGAATGCATCGAAAACCAACATCCTGCAACGGCATTCTCCATGCCAACAGTGGGCACCCATCAAACCTAAAATGGAGTATACCATATGGCGAAATGCTAAGGGCAAAAAGAAACTGCTCGGAGACTGAAGATCTGCAACTCAAGATTGAAAGGATGTGTTGCCGGTTCATAGAGAGAGGATAACCGTTGGAAGTACTTTTGACAGCAAAATCTAGGATCAATTTTTAAAAAACGATCTGCCCTCTTAGTTCCGGCTAAAAACAAAACAGATACAGTGATGAAACCATATGAAAAAGAGGGGGCAATAGACAGTACAACACGTCTAATCATTGATTTTAATAACCAAAGCAGAGATCTGAAAAAAAGTGATAAACAGGAATTGGGAAATCTTATTACTATATGAAACTTTGAAAGAAAACTTAACACCATATCCCAGCATAACATACAGAAAAACAGCTTCTCTAAGAGATATTCTGACCCAAAGCCACTTGGAAATAAAACAGCCGAAAAAGACCTCACGGCTAAACACACCAGGATTCTGGAAATGTGCAAAATGTAGAGCATGTGAACATGGCTCGAACATAACAGAATACGAACCACAAAAAGGAAGATCAGAAAAAATCCTAGATCACATAACTTGTGCGTCCAAATACGTGTTCTACAGATTAATGTGTCAATGTGGAAAATATTACGTTGGAAGTACGATCAACAAATTGAAGTTACGAATTTTGCAACACCTACGTGCAATAAAAAATAAAGATCCGAATTATCAGATGGCAAAACTTTTTAATGAATTCCATCAAAGTGATTGCAGCCAGCTTATATATTCCGGAATTAAGATCGTAAAACCAGCAGAGAGAGGAGGTGATCGTACTTTGAAATTGCGTAAAATGGAATCCAGAATAATACTTGCAATGGACACAGAATATCCACATGGGCACAATCTGGATGCTGAACTATTTGTAAATTTGTAAATAAGAATGACTCTAAAAACAACTGAATGTCAATCAATTCAGAAATTAGTACCTCTCTGCTAGATAGCTTCTTCTGCCAATAGATGTATATATTCTGTAAATACACTTCTCTTTCCTAAGATATTGTACATAAGAAATGAAAAAGCACAATTAATTATTGAGCAGTCCCGCCAAGTGCAAGGTGCAACATGAACATATCCGGGGATAATTGATGAACTTCACCGATCTGTATATAAACATAGACCTCTGAACAAATACAACTATCTTATGGAAAGATCATTAACTGATCGTGGAACTCCTACATATAAGATCAGGGCCTGGTACTTTGTGCTGTTGAGGGGATATATTATTTTGGAAAGGTCCGTTGTCCTGTTTTACTTTGCTTCTGAGGTAGTAGAGGGGAGGGGTCTGTGGGGGTGGTTGTAGTGGTAGTGGCGCTGAGTATTGTGATTTTGTTGGGTGTCGGAAGTGTATAATTACAATCTCTAAGACATATTGCTCTTTTACCATGGGTGTGAGTTCAATGTAATTCACGTAGTACATGTTCGATGTTCCTACAGTAGTTAAATGTGGATAATATTTTGTTATTGATAAGTGGAACTATTGTCTGATTTTTTATGTAGCATTGCAGATTTGGTTTGTGGTTGAAAATAGGGGGAAGTGGTCAACATAATAAGTAGAAATTGTCATTTTAAAAACCTTTGAAATTCACTGAAAAACCCATAGGTTTCAAGCAGGTTATAGACTTATAATTAGGAATTATCATTTAAAAAACCTTTGAAATTCAATGAAAAAACCATAGGTTTCAGGCAGGTTATAGTTAGGAATTAGCATTTAAAAAACCTTAGAAATTCACTGAAAAAAACCATAGGTTTTAGGAATGTTATAGTTAACTGGACATTTCACTCATACAAAACGATTGAAATTCCACTGTTATAGTTAGTTGTACTAACTGTAACTCTCGTGCCCGTAATCCACTGGTGATGATGTCACATATTGCATCATTCATGACATGGTCAGTGACATCACTGATGACATCACTGATGACATCTCAAATGACATCACTGATGACATCATCCTCTTGACAATCAGATACACCTCATCATACACTACTATAATCTTTCATCACTCACTATATAATATAGAGTACCATATTTGAATCCATTGACACACTAATGCAAGAATCTAAAACCCATTCAGTCATTCTTAGATGCACAAAAAAATATAATCAATTATCTATAGATTCATTCACACATGCTGTCAATGATCAATAGAACACTATGAAATATAATTATACGCCTATATTGACATTACACACCAGCACACATTTTATTTACCTATGCAGTCATCCTGCTTACTTATGCAAACTATGGATCATACTTATATTTACTGAGCTACACACTTATACAAACACCACTTTATTTAATGATATAGATAATAACTCATACTTAGTGTGTTATACAATTACTATTACTAGTATACAGTTATCTATATAGTCACTCATGCAATCACTGAGTCTTATGTATACTTATTTATATAAACATATGTCATATAGGGGGGGCGTGGCTTGCACGTTGAAGAGGATGGCGGCGTGAGCCAGGAGCTCCGGAGCCGACCCCCTTTCTACCGCGATTCTAAGCGATATTTCGATCTTCCCAGCGCTTTAACTTACAGCTCAGGACACCGGAATGTGAGGTGAGCCCAGTGCCCTTACTTGTTTCAAGATTTGAGCCGTTTTGGTGATTTAGCTCGATCCGGTCGGGCGACTCGGTCCCGACCGCCATTTTGTGCGTGTTGCGCACTCTCCAGCGTGATGTGTGCAAACCTCATATCGCAGTTCTCAACTATGTTTGGACCTCAGAAAGCCTGTTATTAACAAGCGGTGAGTGAAGCATGCCGTGAAAAGTCATTTGGAGGCTTCTTTAACCCTCTTTATTCCGCGCAATTGTGTCAACGATCTCAGCCGCCATTTTGTGATGATCCCTCAATTCTTCATCTGGTTTTGCGCTCCTCTGGCAGATTGGTTATGAACTTGGCAGTTTTGGTGACTTTTCAATATAAAGGGAGGAGAGCGCTCGCTATTGGTTGAACCTGCTCATCTTAGCCTGTTGTCTTCTCCTCGTTTTTGGATCATACAGCCTTGCCACTTTTCTCTATGTGCCTGCCTGACGCCTTTGTCATCATGTCCTCTCAACATTCTTGCCTTTGCTGCATGAACTGCCCCTATGATCTCAATGCTCCTCTTCAAATTTTATAATGAATACCGTTTGTTATGTGCTCAGGTACATTGGCTCATCTTACGCTTCTCTTTTTGCTTACGTTTTTTCTATTGCCAGTAGAAGGTTCTTGATCATTTCTCTGCATTGGATAGGGAATTACTGACTTCCTCATACTCCTTCAAGTGTGTGCATATTGTCCCTCCCATGGTTATCTGCTGCTGAGTTCCTTGCTTCTTTGTTTTGCTCAGTCATCCCCTTTTTCAACTGTTTTCTCTGAATTTTTACATGGGGAGACTCCGCAATTTGAAGCTTTCTACAGTCACCAAATTGCCTGCCGGCTCAGACTCTGATTCTCCACTTCAGGATATAGGAGACGCTGCAATGTCAAAGCCTGACGTATCACATGGTGCTATTCCTAAATCTCGGAGTGGCGGGAAAGCGCCTTCCGCCCTAGTTTCCACCAAGCGTCTTAAGAAAGATCCTACTTCGCCTGGAAGCAACTCATCTCCTTCGTCCATGGATCTCGTCTTAGAAGAACTACGTGCTCTCAAACCTTTTATGGAAGCTACTACCAAAAAATATGCAGGCCATGCAAGACAAATGGGCTTCCCTGGAATCCCGTGTTCTAATTCTGGAGAAATCTACAGACTCTTCAATCCTCCTGCTCTCTTATCCCTTCATTAGAGACTGAGATCCTTCTGCTTAAGAAACAGCCAGAGGATTTGGAAAATAGAAATCGTAGGAACAACCTTCGCCTGTACGGTCTTCCTGAACTTACGGAAGGGTCCAATCCTACGGCTTTCTTCCAAACTTTTCTCTCAAAGATCCTGGATGCCCCAGCACTAGCCTCTATCAACATCCAAAGGGCTCATCACCTTGGTCCTAAAGTCTCTGCTAAACCTAGAGGAGTCATCATGCTGTTCCTCCAGTACACCGATCTCCTGCAGGTTCTTTCAGCCGCTAAGCTCAAGAAACAAATCCTCTGGGAAGGTCATCGCCTTTATCTCTCTCAAGATGTCTCCAAGGCCACTGCGGATAGACGAAAAAGATTTCTAGACCTACGCCCATAACTCAGAGCATCAAATGCTTGATATGGTCTTCTACACCCCTGCCTTTTCAAGGTCACATACAAAGACAAGACCACCACATATGAAGATCCTGCCGTCCTTCAGGCATTCCTCCGCCAACATGGTCCTGATGTTGTGGATGTCTCCAGACCGGGCTGAATGGACTTGATGACTCTACAATTCTGCTGATGTTGTTCTTTATTTGTACCTCATGTCATTATTGTCATTTTATCCTTCTATAGTTTACCTCTGTTCACTCCTACTTCATTTCATGTTCCCTCCTTAACTCATTTATTACCCTCTCTTTTCTCTTCTTTTAGTTACAGATACCTCCCTCTCTTTGCATTCCCGATGTCTCCACTGTTTCAATATATCGCCTTTTGGAATTGTGATATTTGAATTCTGGCGTCCGCTCTTGGTGTTGTTGCCGTCTCCCCTCAACACCTCCACCCTCGTCATCGTTTGCGTTTTCCGTTTTCGTAAGTATGTCTCTCAGTCGTTCGTTTTGGTCATGTACTGTCTTCTTGTTCCTTTTTGTGCCTGTCCTTTTTCTTCTTCTTTTAATATGGAATTTCATTCAGTCTATTCCTTCCTTCTCTTTTCCTTTTCTCACATTAGCTTTTTTCTTTTCTTTCTTCCTTTTCTTTCCTCTTCATTTTCCTCCCTCCTCTTCTTTCTCTTTTACTATGTCTTTTCCATCTTCTTTCTATCCGACTACTTTCCCTTATTTCTCAGTTATCATGTTTACTTTTTCTTTCTTTTCTTTTTTTGCTGACTCAGTAAGCAGGATTTTGCTTTGCTCTATATATTCCTCATTGTTTTCATTCTGTGTCATTACTTGGAATGTTAAGGGTTTAAACAACCCTATCAAGAGACAGCGCGTACTGTCACATTTGGCTAGACTAAAAGCTGATGTGGCCTTCATTAAAGAGTCTCATCTTTCAGAGGCTGAGGCCTTAAAGGTTAAACGTTGTTGGGTGGGTCATGTTTTCTTTTCTCCCACTGATACTAAAAAGGGTGGGACTTTGATTTTGTTACATAAAAAGTTAAATGTTTCTGTTATTTCTCAGGAATGTGATGATCAGGGTCGTTGGGTATTAGTTAGATTGCTTATCGATAAGATACCTATTGTGTTGTTTAATGTATACGCCCCCACTGGTGTTGATAAATTATTCTGGCCCTCTATTTCTGTCAAACTCTCTACTCTATCTGAGGATTATATCATTTTTGGCGGGGATTGTAACTTAATTTTTGACCCCATCCTAGACCGACATTCTAAAGTTAGATTTTCACCCTCTAAAATGCACTCCCAGTTCACAAATACTATTCAAAACAATGCTTTAGTAGACATCTGGAGATTGTGCAATCCAGATCTTCGAGAATACAGTTTTTACTCTGCTGCCCATAACTCTCAATCCCGCATTGACTATCTTTTTCTTAGCAAACCTCTCACACAACATGCTATACACTCTGACATCGGTTCTATTCAGATTTCTGACCATGCCGAGGTACTCGTTGACATTGACCTCCTCCCCTTTTCTCCCCATTCTGGAAGATGGAGGTTCAATAACTCTTTACTCCTAGACCCTATCTTTTGTACAGAGTTTTCAAAATTTTCAACTGAGTTCTTTTTGCTCAACCACACTCCTACCTCCTCCTATGTCATGGTTTGGGATTCTTATAAGGCGGCCTCTAGAGGTTTTATTATTAATTTTGTCTCCCGTAAGAAAAGAGCCAACAAAGCCAAAGCCTCTTCCTTACTTGCAACTATTAAAAAGCTTGAACTTGCCTATCATTCCACAAATTCTGATTCCTCTCTTAAAGAACTCATAGAAGCCAAGATTTCCTTTAATAAATTCACCACTGAGGCTGCTTCTAACTTACTATTGAAATGTAACGCGCGCTACTATGGGGTTCAAAATAAGATGGGGGAAGTTACTTGCTAACTATCTCAAAATCCGGAAGGAGCGCACGAAAATTGAGCAGATTACATCTTCTTCCGGTGATACCATGTTTAAAGATAAGGACATCCTTAATGAATTTGTGCTTTTTTATAAGACCCTTTAGACACCTGAGGTTGTTCCTTCTTCAGCTGATATCCTTTCTTACTTTCAGTCTCTTTCTCCTCCTCCCTCGTCTCATGTGAATTTCGAGCCTCTAAATGCCGACCTTACACTCTCTGAGGTTTCTCATGCAGTCTCTTCACTACGCCGTGGCAAGGCTCCGGGCCCTGATGGGTTTACCACTGAATTTTATAGTCATTTTGCTTCCCTTCTTTTGCCAAAACTGTTATCTCTCTATCAAACCTTTTTGGCTTCCGGTCTTTCTAGCGGTTCCTTTCAACAAGCCTTAATTTGTTTAATCCCCACTTGCTGCTATTTCTCTTGATGCAGAGAAAGCCTTTGATAGGATTGGCTGGGATTTCATGTTTCAAGCTCTCTCTTGGTCTGGTATTCCCTCCAAGTTCATCTCACTTATCTCTCTACTCTATTCCAGCCCCCAAGCGTCAATCTTTGTTAATGGTGCGGTTTCCGATTATTGCATTCTCCAAAGAGGGGTTCGACAGGGTTGTCCTCTCTCCCCTTTATTATTTGTTTTGGCTTTAGAACCCTTTCTTACCAAAATCTGCCAGGACAACTCGATCTCTGGTTTTCATTTTGCCTCCCAGCAAGTTAAACTTTCGGTATATGCCGATGACATTCTTTTCCACTGTTCGGATCCGGTTTGTTCTCTTCCCCCTTTCTTGCAGCAGGTTTCCTCTTTCTCAGCTGTTTCAGGTTACCGCCTCAATGTTGACAAGTGCAAAATTCTTCCTTTGAACTCGCAATGTCAAAAACATATTTTTGATATTTCTGGTTTCTTGTGGCAGCCAACTAAAATTAAATATCTAGGTGTTTGGTTCACCCCTCTTTTATCAGACACTCTGAAGTTCAATTTCGATTACATCTCCAAAAAATTGGAATCTGCCATCACTCGCTGGAATCCGCTTTTCTTGTCTTGGTGGGGTCGCCTGAGTTCGATCAAAATGATGCTCTCTCCTCTCCTATTATATACTATCTCCATGTTACCAATTCATATTCCCGATTATTACTTTAAAAAGACTGATTGTATCCTGTTGAAATTTTTGTGGAAAGGCAAAAAAACCCGCATTGCACTGTCTTCTTTGCGAAAGGAAAAATCTCAATCTGGAGTTTGTTTCCCTGACTTCAAAGCTTATCACCGTGCCTTTTCTCTCAAACAATCGGCTCGTTGGCTTTCCACGGAGCTTCCTTTCCATCCTCCCCTTTGGTTAACGATTGAGTCTTCCTTTCTTTCTCCCTTCGTGTTTCGCGAATTCTTATCCTTTACTTCCCCTATGACTAGTCTTCATAATCCCGTTCTTTCTCATTCTCGCAAGCTTCTTTCTCTGTATATGTCCTCTTTTTATCCTTGTATTTCTTCGACACACGAGCAGCTTATCTGGCATAATAAACAACTTTTGATTCACAACCGTACTTTCTTCTGGAAGTCCTGGCACTCTCGTGGTATTCGATGGATTTCTCAGCTTCTTTCCCATAATCTCCCTCTATCTTTCTCAGACCTTCGATCTCAGTTTTCGTTGCCCTCCAGTTTGCGCTCTCAATATGAAACACTTCATCCCATCCTTCAGTCTTATCTTGCATCTTTGCCAGATTCTAACCCTATCCCCCTAGCTCACCGTACTATAGCCTCTGTTCTGGACTCCTCTCCTTCTGCTTCTTCCTTGTACAATTCGATCCTATCTTATGCGGAAAGGCCCAAATCGATGGTTGAACTAGCATGGGAACAGGATTTCTCTTTAGTTTGCCCAATTGCTTTATGGGACAAAATCTGGTCTAAACTGCATAAGACTTCTAGGGCTGCCAATACGACCCAAACTCTTTACTTTATTTATAACCGTACCCTTTTTACTCCCGCTGTTTTATCCTCTTTTTCGGCAAACACTCTCCCTACCCGCTGGTCATGTCCTTGTCCATCTGCAACTCTACAACATATGCTTTTTGAATGCCCCCCCATTTCTCGATTCTGGAATTTGGTTTGGTCACAACTTCAGAAACTTTTTCATTTCAACATTCCCTTTTCTCCCGCTCATACATTTTTGGGCTCTTTGTCACCTGCACCCCCCCAAACACATAATTACTATCTCCTAATGGATCTCTTTATCGCCATTGCTTTTCATCATATAACTTCCAATTGGAAACAAGCCGCTAACGTCTCCTTCCGGTCATGGTGGAATGCAATATGCTTCCATCACAGGTTGGACACTAATTTTGTTTCCCCTATTTCTCTAGCCATGAAGGAATGCTCCTTTGGCTCCCTTTAGTGAATGACCTTTCCTCTTCTGCCCCTTCCTCCGTCACTCAAGATGTTCACTCTACTGAGGTGCGCAAACCACAATGAATCTCTTTTTCCATTTCACTTATGTATCTGTTTTATAGTTTTACTGCTTGCTTTGTCGTTTTTCAGGTATTTGATTACTGATGCATTTGTATTTTTATCTCAACATATGCTATGATTCCCCACTCCCCTTCCTCCCTTTCTTGTATAATTTATTGATTTTCTTGCATTGATTGTTTCTTCACTGCTCTACTTTTCTCTGTATTTCTTTACTGTTTAATAAAATCAAACTTAAAAAAAAAAATATGTCATATACACTGCCTTTTATTATTATAGTTTTTTGGACATGTACCATTAAGAGATATATTTGCACATCAGGACATCCATATACATATTCACTCACAAAAACAAGTATTATACCATGTAGTCTTAACATCATATATCTATTGAATCAACTATTGACACATCTTTGGGCAGTCACAAACACCCCACCGGCCTACACACAGATTCACTCTCCCATACAAATATTCAGTTAAGTAACCAATAACTAATATAGACTTTCACGTAGCTAGTAACTAACTGGTGCAGCAGTTTACACAACAATTGAGAAAGTAATACAGATATTCACGCAGTTTAGTCACTATCCAATATATTTAGTGAGACACTATAAATTAGTCAAGTAAATAGTCAATCACACTGTTACTAAATCGTCCTTATAGGCAATTATACATCCACTCATTCTTCAATGCAGATTGATATATATATATATATAATACATATTTAAATATGGATCCAAACCACATTCACCGGATTATGTCATCAGTGATGTCATCAGTGATGTCATTTGAGATGTCATCAGTGATGTCACTGACCATGTCATGAATGATGTAATATGTGATGTCATCACCAGTGGATTGCGGGCGCGAGAGTTACAGTTAGTACAACTAGCTATAACACAGGAATGTCAATGGTTTTGTATGAGTGAAATGTCCAGTTAACTATAACATTCCTAAAACCTATGTTTTTTCAGTGAATTTCTAAGGTTTTTTAAATGTTAATTCCAAACTATGACCTGCCTGAAACCTATGTTTTTTTTTCAGTGAACATGTATATATATATATTACCTACTGGCGGTCGCCAGTAGGTATATATAGTTAGGATTTTTTCTCTATGGGATTTTTGAAAATTCTATGTCTAATAACTTTGGCGTTTGTGGACGGAATTGGCTGAAATTTTCAGGAAAATGGCACATTTTGTTTCTGAGCAGCCCTTGAAAATTTGGGGGGGGGGTTCGTCAAGGGGGGGCCGAGAAAAAAGGCGGGTCCCAAAACGTGTTTTTAACATTGAGTTTTCCATAGGGCGGTTGGCCTCACTTTTAGCCCGAACGGCTGAATGGATTTGCACGAAACTTGGCAAAATTGTAGGGACTGGTAGCCCGATGTGCCTTTGCTAGGTCTCAATATATGTGCTTCAGTGGATTTTGAGAAATTAACGTTCAAAAAAAGATATATATCTGTAACAGCGGACCGGGCAGCGCTCCGGTTCGCGGAACGGAGCTTTGTGAAGCGAAGCTGATTGGTTCTCCGGCGTCTGTGAACATTCCAAACAGTCCGTAGCGGCCGCCATCTTGTCTCTCGGTAGGATCGAGAGACAAGAGGAGGCCAAAGCGAAGGGGCAAATGACCATAAGGGGGCATAGTAGATCCTCGCTGACCCCCTAGGTTTGATGTGGAGGTTTTAAAAGGGCCCCGCGGGGCAAAAAAAATAAATAATAATAATAATCGAACGGCTGAATGGATTTGCACGAAACTTGGTAAAATATTAGGGACTGGTAGCCCGATGTGCCTTTGCTAGGTCTCAATATATGTGCTCCAGTGGATTTTGAGAAATTAACGTTCAAAAAAAGATATATATCTGTAACAGCGCTCCGCTTCGCGTAACGGAGGTTTGCGAAGCTGATTGGTTCTCCGGCGTCTGTAAACATTGCAAACAGTCCGTAGCGGCCGCCATCTTGTCTCTCGGTAGGATCGAGAGACAAAAGGAGGCCAAAGCGAAGGGGCAAATGACCATAAGGGGGCATAGTAGATCCTCCTTGACCTCTTAGGTTTGATGTGGAGGTTTTAAAAGGGCCCCGCGGGGCAAAAAAAAAAATAATAATAATAATCGAACGGCTGAATGGATTTGCACGAAACTTGGCAAAATTGTAGGGACTGGTAGCTCGATGTGCCTTTGCTAGGTCTCAATATATGTGCTTCAGTGGATTTTGAGAAATTAACGTTCAAAAACAAGATATATATCTGTAACAGCGCTCCGCTTCGCGGAGATAAAATTATCTCTGTATTACCTAGCTGTTGCTAACACCAGTTAGCGACGGCTAGTAGGAGATAGCGACCATCTTGGGCCCCACTTTGCATGTGAGTGATATTTATCACTAATGACATGCAAAGTGGGCATGCCAAGATGTTAGCGACTGGAAACAGTCGCTAACATCGCTATCTCCTATTACCAACTTTTGGAAATATTCGCGCTAAGCGCGAATATCTCCAAAAGCTACCACCTGCCCTGAGCAGTTCTTAGCCATGTTATCCAATGGGAGGTGGATAACATGGCTAAGAGCATTAGCTCGGTAATGCATGAATATCGCTGAGTTTTCAGCGATATTAATGCATTGCGGTCGTTTTTTATCGTATTTGCGATAAACCTTGATAATAGCAAGGTTTATCTGCGATAATTTCTGAAGATGCTTAGCGGTAAAAAATTCGTTGCTAAGCATCGTTAGGGATAAATATCGCTTAACTTTGGTAATATGCCCCAACGTCTGTTAACGTTCGATTCGAAGGAAATCAGGAAGTGTTGAAAAACAGTGTCTGCGCCATCTTGCCTTTTTTCAAATGCCACACTTTTGTCGTGCACGGCAGTCATTTTAGATGCCTTGACCAGACCCACTCTCTGCACGCTGTCGATCCTTAGCATGGCTCCCCACCCTCGCAAGCATCTCCCCCAGGCAGTGGTCACCCCCGCTCTCTGTCTTATGCATGGGTAATAAACCACCCCCCATCTGCCTGCTCTTCACTGAGAATCGCACCCTGTGCCCGCCCGACACCTCCCTTTCGCCCTATTCACTACCGCACCCTCTGACACTCCTTTTCCTCTGTGTCCGATTGTCCAGGCCGGTCCTAGGGTATCAACTAGCCCTGCAGATGTAGTTTATGGCCCCAGCTGTAAAGAATCACCCCTCATCAAAGGAGTTATAGTAGATCAAGGCCCACACTCGATGAGATCCGTCACAGCAGACGCGTTCCTATTATCTGAAAACCATCCTGTATTGTGATTGGGGAGGGGACCGAGCCTGAAGCGGAAGATTCCAGGGATGACTCTTTGTACATCAAAGTTTTTACAATTATGTGTCACATTAAAAATATATAGCACTCCAACAAAGTAGTAAGATTATAAAACTTTAATAACTTATAAATATATACAAGAAAACAAAAACAGTAATAACATATAAACATTTTTAGGGAAAAACAACGAAGTAGCGGTCGGCTGTGCGAATAGTCCCAACGCAGCACAACGTCCAGATTTCACTGATTTCGGCATCCGGCGTGGGGCGTCGCGGGGGGGTGGGTCATCAGTAGCAAACTGTTGTGCGAATAGTTCCAAGGCAGCAGAACGATGGCACCAAGGTGATGTCCAGTAAGTTGCCGCACTGGTTTTGGTATCCTACAATGCTGCTCCGAATAACGGCGTGGGGCGCCCCGGGGGAGGCGGCGTGAACGGGCCTCTCCAGGTGGAGTCTCGTCTGTTGTAGTGGGGCGCCCCTTTACCGTTTCAGTTGCCATTCCGTCCGCTTTTGGTCCACTGTGTCAAAAGCCGCAATTCAGCTGAGTTGCGCCCACTCTTGCGGTGCAGCGATAGGCGGCTGTCACAGGACTCTCAAAATGGCGGCAGGCTGTTTCCTTTTTGGGCCTGGTCCACTGAAATGGCCCTGGGACACCTTGGAAATCGGACGCTTGTCTGCTAGGTCTTGGACCCCATTCTCGAAAGCGTCCCCTCCGCCTTGAGGATTCATCAAAAGTTTTGGGGGCCCCCCGACTCCTGCAGGCTTCTGGTGGGGAGTGGCTGCCATGATTGCTCGCGGAATGACTACGACGGAGCCACGAGATGGTGGTGCTTTCATGGTGACGCCAGCTTCAGTCTGAAACATCCAGAAACAAGGTGGGGCTTTCATCGTTTGGGGGAAAAAAAAAGTTTTCATCCAATGAAAAGTGTTGTTTTTAGGTCATATGATCAAGCCTTCCATCATTAGGAAACCAAAAGTAAAATGAACCAATGAAAAGTTTTATAAACAAGTCACATGACCTGTTATGCGGCATAGGGTATAAAATGCGGAGAAAATACGTTGGCACGTGAGGCGGCATCAGTAGCGGACCGATGTGCGAATAGGCCGAAGGCAACACAACGCGCCAAGATCCGGATGGCACCGAGGTGGTGTCCAGCAAGTTGCAGCACTGGTGTGGCCATCCTACAATGCTGAAAGTCGGCGTGGGGCGCCCTGTTGGCCTGTGAGTTCGCGTCAGTAGCGGACCGATGTGCGAATAGGCCGAAGGCAGCACAACGCGCCAAGATCCGGATGGCACCGAGGTGGTGTCTAGCAAGTTGTCGCACTGGTGTGGCCATCCTACAATGTTGAAAGTCGGCGTGGGGCGCCCCGTTGGCCTGTGAGATGGCGTCAGTAGCGGACCGATGTGCGAATGGGGCCAAAGGCAGCGCAACAATATTTTCTGAATAGAAGACACCACAAGGCGCTGAGATGCCAAGATCCGGATGGCACCGAGGTGGTGTCTAGCAAGTTGTGGCACTGGTGTGGCCATCCTACAATGGTAAAAGTCGGCGTGGGGCGCCCTGTTGGCCTGTGAGATGGCGTCAGTAGCGGACCGATGTGCGAATGGGGCCAAAGGCAGCGCAACAATATTTTCTGACTAGAAGACACCACAAGGCGCTGAGATGCCAAGATCCGGATGGCACCGAGGTGGTGTCTAGCAAGTTGCCGCACTGGTGTGGCCATCCTACAATGTTGAAAGTCGGCGTGGGGCGCCCCGTTGGCCTGTGAGGTGGCGTCAGTAGCGGACCGATGTGCGAATGGGGCCAAAGGCAGCGCAACGATATTTTCTGAATAGAAGACACCACAAGGCGTTGAGATGCCAAGATCCGGATGGCACCGAGGTGGTGTCTAGCAAGTTGTGGCACTGGTGTGGCCATCCTACAATGGTAAAAGTCGGCGTGGGGCGCCCTGTTGGCCTGTGAGATGGTGTCAGTAGCGGACCGATGTGCGAATGGGGCCAAAGGCAGCGCAACAATATTTTCTGTATGGAAGATACCACTAAGCGTTGAGATGCCAAGATCCGGATGGCACCGAGGTGGTGTCCAGCAAGTTGCCGCACTGGTGTGGCCATCCTACAATGCTGCGCCGAAAGTCGGCGTGGGGTGCCCCGTTGGCCTGTGAGGTGGCGTCAGTAGCGGACCGATGTGTGAATAGGCCGGAACCAGCACAAGGCGCCAAGATCCGGATGGCACCGTGGTGGTTTCATAGTTGAGAGGCACTTCATCTGCAGTAGGGCGCCGAGATCCGGATGGCACCGAGGTGATGTCTAGCAAGTTGCTGTACTGGTGTGGTCATCCTACAATGCTGAAACTCGGCGTGGGGCGCCCCATTAGCCTGTGAGATGGCGTCAGTAGCGGACCGATGTGCGAATGGGGCCAAAGGCAGCGCAACAATATTTTCTGAAGAGAAGACACCACAAGGCGCTGAGATTCGGTTACCACCGAGGTGATGTCTAGCAAGTTGCCGCACTGGTGTGGCCATCCTACAATGCTGCTCCGAATAACGGCGTGGGGTGCCCGAAGGGGGGGGGAGGCGGCGTGAACGGGCCTTCCTAGGTGGAGGCTCGTCTGCTGTAGTGGGGCACCCCTTTACCGTTTCAGTTGCCATTCAGCTGAGTTTCGGCTGCTCTTGATGCTACAGCGACAGGCGGCTGCAACAGGACTCTCAAAATGGCGGCTTGTTCTTTGGATTTGGGCCTGGTCTACTAAAATGGCCCTGGGACACTTTAGAACTCGGACGCTCGATTTTTTTTTTCCCTTTCCTGTACATGCAAAAAAAGGTAAATTCCCGGTACGTTACACGCTTCATCTGCCACGATGTACTCTCCAGAGGAACCGAAAAAAAATATAGTTATGGTAACTATACCATGCATCGTCATATGGAGAGGTGGCACCAATTAATTATAGTGCTGCATAAAAGAGAGATTTGGAGGAGAACCCCCGACCTGCCAGTACATTCATCAAAGAAGTGGCACTGACAGCATCAGAGGCAAGGGAAATGGTCCCAAATATTTAGAACTTTGGAAAGATTAAAATGACATGTTTAGATTGTGGCAAATTAATTTCATGTGGACAGATGAGTGTTACTCTAATAAATACAGCATATGAACATCATCATAGTCGATGGTTGGTAGAGACATTTTGACTATATCCGGACCTGCCCGTCCTCGCCCAAAATGGCGCCGGAATAAATGGGACTCGTAACTCCTTGTTGTGTACTGGTTGCAGAACCTTGAAATCACGAGATACGTATGCAGTTTTGAAGCATATGGCGGGCGGGGATGAGAATTGATTGAATATTTCGACATCCCTATTGATATTAAGTTCTGATGTGTTATTGATTACTGTACTATTGAAAGTTCGAATTAACGTCACCCATGGTACTTGCCCGCAAATGTATATCTAGATAATTTTATTGTAACTGGCCCTGTCGTATTTTAATTATAAAATGTACGTCCACCGATTCCGCAACTGTTAGACACCTTAGTTCTTGCAACCTAATGGCCCGCCCGTTACGTTCCTCTACAGTGTAAATGTCTACTCATCATATACGATTACAGTTTGCTCCGTGGCCGGCCCACGTGGTTATAGGCTCGTATTTGTATAATGAAATTTTCACAATAAAGGTTTTTAAAAGAAAACATGGTAGTAGTACATACATTGGTAAAGTTTTTAATAATAGTCACTGTTTTAGAATCATTAAAAGGCAAGTGAAATAAAGCAGACCAATTACATGAAGGGTAAAAGGTATAATACGCAGGAACGCAGTAAAGATAAATGGTCAAGGGCTGTTGTGTTTTCTACTCCTGCAACATAAAGTGATCGATAAGAATCTCATATTCAGGCGTATCGGCGACTAAGACAGCAGGTCGACCCTCTTTTGCTCAACGGCTCCGTCATGGGACGAAGAAACGCTCTTTTTCTCGAAAAAAGAATATATTTTACTTGCAGGACAGTTGTAAATTTTCCGGGAAAGTACTTTATACTGGAACAGTATAACATATATTTAAGAAAAAATAATGTTCGGAAGTAATAAAAAGCGTAATTTTTAGGTCATATGACCAAGCCTTTCATCATTAGAATAAGAAAAGTAAAATGAACCAATGAAAAGTTTTATTAACAAGTCATATGACTTGTTATGCTTATGTTACGCGCTGCGCGTCGCGCCCCGGATGACTTCCGGATGCGCTAACGCGGCGCGTCATATGACGCATTACGCGACAACGCAGGTCCAGAATATAGTCAAAATGTCTCCACCAACCAGCGGTCGGAACACAACCCCTTTCAGCAGGCTAAATAGTTCTGTTAAATGACAACAGAAGGGACAGGCAACAAGAACCATCAGTCAAAGAGGGGAGGGCTAGTTCTTCTCTACCGGGTTACATTGGGGCGCTACCGGAACTGATCGAATTGGTAGTCTACAGTGTTTCTGGATGTTTCAGACTGAAGCTGGGGTTAGCATGAGAGCACCACCATTTCGTAGCTCCGTCGTGGCCATTCCGCAACCAATCATGGCAGCCGCTCTTTATCGTTATTTTGGGCGGGGTGGGTGGCGAAGCCGAGCTGTTTTGCAGCCATCATTGTGTGGAGTTCAGTTCATCTCACTAGTTTTGTATTTGTCATGAGGGGTTGTTCCTAATGTTTCTATTTTAGCGAGGTCAAAAAGAGATCCCATTAGTGGCCTACTGATTTTGCTCGATTCCTTTTCTTTTTTTTTACACGATTTTTCGTTATCTGCAAAGACTAAACAGAGTATTGCGACTCTGTGTTTGTTTGTAAATAGAGAATGAATCAAAGAGAACCAATTCTAAAACAGTAAATGCTTGGATAACAATCAATCAAATGGAGAGAGAAGCAGGCACGACGTATTACAACGGGGGCAAAGGCCTGCGTTAACTACCTTTCACTATCTGCAAAGAGAGAGTACTCCTAATAGAAATGAGGGGGGGGGGCACCATTCAAAGCAGATCAGTGTGCATAAACACGAAAATGTTTTCACTTACCACGTACTTGACATTCGACAGCTTATGATATTTGCTATTAAAAAACCATTGAAATTCACTGACAAAACCATAGGTTATAGACCATATATAGTTAGGAATTAGCATTTACAAAACCTTGAAAATTCACTGAAAAAACCATAGGTTATAGACCACATATAGTTAGGAATTAGCATTTAAAAAACCTTATTTTACTCACACAAAACCATTGAAATTCCATATATAGTTAGTTGCACTAACTATATATCGCGCACCCGCAATCCACTGCTGATGATGTCACATATTACATCATTCATGACATGGTCAGTGACATCACTGATGACATCACTGATGACATCTCAAATGACATCACTGATGACATCACTGATGACATCTCATTTGACATCAATGACCACATCACTGATGATATCATTCATGTGACAATACAATGCATCTCCTCACATTTTAATATAACCTCTGTTACACCCAGTGTTAAATATAGAGTATAATTTTTGAAACCATTGACACACCAATACTAGTTACTACATACGCACTCACTGATTCCTACGTCTACACACACATTCACTCATTCACCCATACAATCATTCATACATACAATCACTCATCTTTACAACACTATCATATGCACTCATACACCTATACAGACACTCACACTCTGCCACTCATCCATGGAGTTACTCTCACACCTAGTCAGTCCTGTAAAGAATCAATCACACTTCCATTTTCTAATCTATACAGTTAAACATAGAGCACCTTACGTTTTCAACCATATACTAACACATACTTATTCTCTTATACAATCATTGATACAAGTACACATTGATCTGCACAGAGTCACACACCTCCCAGCCAGCCACACACACACTCAGTCTCCCATGCAAATACTTGGGCAATCAATCAATAACCCATATAGTTACTCATATAGCTACTGATCAACACATGCAGCAGTTTACAGAACAACAGACACAATGATGCACAAATTAAGACAGTTTAGTCACTAACCCATGCACTCAGTGAGACACATTTAATCACTCACTCATACATTCAGTCATGCACCTACTAAATCCTTCGTCCAGACACTTATACATCTACTCATTCTTCAATATGTAAAACATATTTAAACTTTACAGAAACACACAGTCACTGGATGATGTCATCAGTGATGTCATCAGTGATGTCATTTGAGATGTCATCAGTGATGTCACTGACCATGTCATGAATGATGTAATATGTGACATCATCAGCAGTGGATTGCGGGTGCGCGATATATAGTTAGTGCAACTAACTATATATGGAATTTCAATGGTTTTGTGTGAGTAAAATAAGGTTTTTTAAATGCTAATTCCTAACTATATATGGTCTATAACCTATGGTTTTTTCAGTGAATATATATATATATAGATACATATAGATATATATATATACACACAAACAGACACACGCACACCCACACACGCCTGCACACACATATATATCGGTGGAGGCCCCATGGAATAAAATGCCTTTGAAAATCTAGCAATCTTCATGTGCGTCTGCCTTAGCGTTTCAAGGGACTGCCAATACCATGTGCATAGTATTTTAATAAAGCCTCTGCTTTTAAATCCTGAGTGTGCAGTGCTTTTGTGCTTTTTCCTAGCATGGAGGAGGCGTTGAGTTTATATATATATATATATATATATATATATATATATATATATATATATATATATATATATTCACTGAAAAAACCATAGGTTATAGACCATATATAGTTAGGAATTAGCATTTACAAAACCTTGAAAATTCACTGAAAAAACCATAGGTTATAGACCATATATAGTTAGGAATTCGCATTTACAAAACCTTATTTTACTCACACAAAACCATTGAAATTCCATATATAGTTAGTTGCACTAACTATATATCGCGCACCCGCAATCCACTGCTGATGTCACATATTACATCATTCATGACATGGTCAGTGACATCACTGATGACATCACTGATGACATCTCAAATGACAGCACTGATGACATCTCAAATGACATCACTGATGACATCACTGATGACATCTCATTTGACATTACTGATCACATCACTGATAATATCATTCATGTGATAATACGATGAACCTCTTCAGACTCTAATATAACCTTAGATACAATCAGTGTAAACAGACACTCACAGACTGTCACTCATCCATGGAGTTACTCACACACCTAGTCAGTCATGCAAAGAATCAATCACACCTCCATTTCCTCAACTATACAGTTATACAAACTTTACTTATTCAAACATATACTAACACATATTTACTCTCTTATACAATCCCTGATACAAGTTCACAATGATCCATACAGCCACTCACACATTCACTGGCTCTTATGCACAGTTATTTATATATGTCAACTCTCACATGTACTGTGTTTTACATATGTACTTACTTTGACATGTAGCACTGAGATATCCATTCACTCACCAATACACTCATGCACACAGTCAACGGCCCATACAGCTGTTTCCACATGCACTTTTGAAACCATACATCTAGTGAATCAACTGCTCACACATCTATGCACAGAGTCATACACCTCCCAGCCACCCACACACACACTCAGTCTCCCATACAAATACTTGGGCAACCAATCAATAACCCATATAGTTACTCATATAGCTACTTATCAACACATGCAACAGTTTACAGAACAACAGACATAATGATGCACAAATTAAGACAGTTTAGTCACTAACCCATGCACTCAGTGAGACAGATTTAATCACTCACTCATACAGTCAGTCATGCACCTACTAAATCCTTCATCCAGACACTTATACATCCACTCATTATTCAATATGTAAGACATATTTTAACTTTACAGAAACATACAGTCACTGGATGTTGTCATCAGTGATGTCATCAGTGATGTCATTTGAGATGTCATCAGTGATGTCACTGACCATGTCATGAATGATGTAATATGTGACATCATCAGCAGTGGATTGCGGGTGCGCGATATATAGTTAGTGCAACTAACTATATATGGAATTTCAATGGTTTTGTGTGAGTAAAATAAGGTTTTGTAAATGCGAATTCCTAACTATATATGGTCTATAACCTATGGTTTTTTCAGTGAATTTTCAAGGTTTTGTAAATGCTAATTCCTAACTATATATGGTCTATAACCTATGGTTTTTTCAGTGAATTTTCAAGGTTTTGTAAATGCTAATTCCTAACTATATATGGTCTATAGCCTATGGTTTTTTCAGTGAATATATATATATACATACACATATAAACATATATCATCTGTATATCTATATAAATACAAACATAAATGCATGCATACATATACTTATTTGCATACAGATGCATGTTATTTACATGAAAGTTGAAAAAACACTAATAAAAGCAAAGCTAAAAAGCCACCTCATTACAAACAGAATGGCTTTAACTTAAACGAGGGCGAGATCTATTGCATTTTCAATGCTTGTTTACTTTGGTTCCATCAAGAAGGCATTCAGATGTGTCACACATTTGCCATAAATTCTGAATGTTAGCACTCTAGTTGCACATTAGATCACTGTAGTAAAGCTACTGCTCACCAGGGACGTCTGCTGCTGGTATTCAAAGTGCATGTTTCAGTCTGCATGTCAGAATTTTTTTAATGAAATAGAAGAGGATTTGAGAAGTCACTCAAAATGATCCCTAATTTTTCTTTCTGAAGCACTAATCATACTTTCTATGGCAAAATTAACCCCCTTATGTTGTTCCTTTTTAAATTGAGTGTTTTCAGACTTACCACTTCATTCCAATCAAGATGGCTTCTGGTGTGCCATACTTTTGTCATAAGTAAGACTGTTAGCGCTCTAGTTGTTCTTTAGAACACTCTGGGACATTCTGTCATTGGGCTATACTTGGGGTACATCTGGGTGATATTTGGGCTACATTTAGGCTCTTTTGTCTCTGGTGGCCATCTTGGGAGACTGTATGTCAGAATTTTTTAATGAAATTGAAGAGGGTTTGAGAAGTCACTCAAAATGTGCCCTAATTTTTCTTTCTGCAGCACTAATCATAATTCATATGGCAAAATATACCCCCTCATTTTGTTCCTTTTTAAATTAAATGTTTTAAGAGTTACCACTTTATTCCAATCAAGATGGCTTCAGGTGTGCCATACCTTTGTAATAAGTAGGACTGTTAGCGCTCTAGTTGTTCTTTAGAACACTCTGGGACATTCTGTCATTGGGCTATACTTGGGCTACATCTGGGTGATATTTGGGCTACATTTGGGCTCTTTTGTCTCTGGTGGCCATTTTGGGAGACTGCATGTCAGAATTTTTTAATGAAATAGAAGAGGATTTGAAAAGTCACTCAAAATGTGCCCTAATTTTTCTTTCTGCAGCACTAATAATACCTTCTATTGCATAATATACCCCCTCATTTTGTTCCTTTTTAAATTAAATGTTTTAAGAGTTACCACTTTATTCCCATCACGATGGCTCCAGGTGTGCTATACCTTTGTAATAAGTAGGACTGTTAGCGCTCTAGTTGTTCTTTAGAACACTCTGGGACATTCTGTCATTGGGCTATACTTGGGCTACATCTGGGTGATATTTGGGCTACATTTGGGCTCTTTTGTCTCTGGTGGCCATTTTGGGAGACTGCATGTCAGAATGTTTTAATGAAATAGAAAAGGATTTGAGAAGTCACTCAAAATGTGCCCTAATTTTTCATTCTGCAGCACTAATCATACTTTCTATGGCAAAATATACCCCCTCATGTTGTTTCTTTTCAAATTAAATGTTTTAAGAGTTACCACTTTATTCCAATCAAGATGGCTTCAGGTGTGCCATACCTTTGTAATAAGTAGGACTGTTAGCGCTCTAGTTGTTCTTTAGAACACTCTAGGAGGCTGCAGTAGAACACAAAGGAATCAACTGACAGTCTCTGTCCTTGTTGGATGTACATGTTTTACTGAGAATGTCAGACTTCATTTTCACATGACTGAGAAAGATAATGTGAATTTACAGAAAATATGCTTTCAGTTTAGCTTATAGATCTCCTTCCAAACCACTGTGGGAAAATCATGAGATATTAGTTTTCTTTCAAACAATATTCATGATATCACAGCAGAAGGTTTTTTCACATGGTAAAATCACCTTAGAACCCACCACAATTCCTAAAACGAGTATGGTACCATCAACAAATGATTTATAATGTAACTAAAGTCCTAAAACCCTCTATTAACTACAATGCTTTTTAATGAGGTGCTATCATGTATATTGGTCCCAAGATGGCTGCCAACACTTCTTGGATGAAGTGCTGACAGCCAATCAGATCAGATGTGTGGTTAGGCTCCGCCCAGATATATATCTTTTTTTGAACCTAAATTACTCAAAATCCACTGGAGCACATATATTGAGACCTAGCAAAGGCACATCGGGCTAACAGTCCCTACAATTTTGCCAAGTTTCGTGCAAATCCATTCAGCGGTTCGAGCTAAAAGTGAGGCCAACCGCCCTATGGAAATTAACATGGGAAAAATGCGTTTTGGGACCCCCCTTTTTTCTCAGCCCCCCCTTGATGAAACCCCCCCAAATTGTCAGGGGCTGCTCAGAAACAAAATGTTCCATTTTCCTGAAAATTTCAGCCAATTCCGTCCACAAACGCCAAAGTTATTAGACATAGAATTTTCAAAAATCCCATAGAGAAAAAATCCTAACTATATATACCTACTGGCGACCGCCAGTAGGTAATATATATATATATATATATTACCTACTCGCGGTTGCAAGAAGGTAGTTATAGTTAACTCCTAGTTACCATAGGAAAATGGCAGCATTCTATTCCCAATAACTTTTGCGCCGATTGACAAATCTTCACGAAATTTTCAAAACAAATTCTTTGTTGAGATCAGCTTCTATGTTGAAAGTTTGGGGGTGAATTTTTGAGGGGGGCCGACAAAAAAGCGGGTTCCAAAAACATGTTTTTTCCGTGTTAATTTCCTTAGGAAACTTTAGACAAGGCTACAGGTTGAACGGGTGAACGGAATTATCCCAAATTGGGCAGGAAGAAGGGTCTTGGTCTAGAAAGCACACTTTTGTTTATTTGGTGTAAATCCGTTCAGTAGTTTTTGAGAAATATCGAAATAAACAGATATCGATATTTGGGAATTTTGCCATCTGATTGGCTGTGGTGTTACAAGCACAAGCTTGTGGCTGATTGGCTGCGAGCAGTGTGAGCGGTTGCAACTAGGAAGTGTTGGTTGCCATTTTGTGATTCTGTTGAAGCGATTAAGGGAAAAAAAGGGGGAACAAGTTGGAAATTGGAGGGTAGGAGCACTGCAACCTCTGTGGGGTGTTTAGGGTGTGCTGTAGAGGGGGTGCGAAGCTAAGTATTCACCCCTACCGGTGTATAAGTAGTGGGTTACGGAAATTAAGTGAGGTATTGTGTAGAGTCTGATGCGGGTAAGGTGAGCTGGTGTGAGACTCAGGGATTAAAGCGTGGGCCCAAATTGTGTGTCTTATGCTGTGAAGTCTTGTGCCGTGACCGCTGCACTACAGTTGTGGAAGTAGTGTCAGCATGTGTTTATAACTACTAGGACGAACTACTTACCCGTACTGGTCTAAAAGTCCTGGGGTACGGAATGTATGTGAGGTATTGTCTAGAGTCTCATGCTGCTAAGCTGAGCTGCTGCCGGAGTCGGGGATTAAAGCATGAGTCCAAACTGTGTGTCATATGCTGTGAAGTTATGTGCTCTGGCCGCTGTGGCAAAAGTCATCCAAGTAGCTACTTGGATGAACTTTTGTTTAGAACAATGTAGCTTGTTTACGGTGCTTAGGTGGTGTTGTATAGGGAGTGCTAAGGTAAATCAATATGGTACTTGTAAAGCGCTAACTAATCACCTATATGGGTGAGTAGAGCTGGGGATCAGAGCAAGTGGTCTGTGCTGCAAAGTGAGATGGTCTGGCCACAGCTGTGTGGAGAAAATTTTTTGGCGAGGGTGCAGGAGTTGCCGTTATATGGCCCTAAAATAGCTGGCCTAAGTTGTAGGTTATAGGGTGGCTCTAAAAAGAGCCCTTGTGTTCATTAGTTGGAGCTACATATAAGTGCAGATGCACAGCTTCAAGTTATTCAGGAAAACTCCATTCTGTCTTTCGCATATATTGGAATGTACAGAGTTTGAGGCAAAAGTAACATCAATTGTCCAGAGGTGTCCTTCATTAGCATTTCCAAACCTACCCAAGTCAATGTGCCTAGGTCGTTTCCACCACAGTGCACAATCATGAGGTCAGGGTGTTGGAGATGCAAACAAGCTTTAACCAAAGGCAACAATTGGTGCCACTACAATCCTCTCTGTCCAAACCATTTAATGTCCACATTTTGCAAACCTAGGTCTACGTCAATACGTCTCTGTTCTGCAAACCTCTTGCACTAGAAAACATAGCTATGTCCTATGATCCACACTAGTATTTTGAAGGTATGGCTGGAAGGTATGGAAAGATGTCTGTAGCTCATGCAGTTCCTTTGTAGAATAAGAGATCTGTTTAAAGATGGGAAACACGTTTTTTTTCGCATACAAAACGGTACCTGATTGGGAGATGAAAATCATTGTTTTATTAAAAGTAAGGTGCACATTCGTTTTGTGGAAAACTATCTTTGTGATTGGTTAAGAAAAAGCAGTTTGCACGTGGAGTACATATCATAGGATAAATTGTGCTCAACTCAACCACACCTGCTACTTGCATTTGGAAGGCACTGTTCGAACTTAAAACAATTGTGAACTTTTAACCTGCATGTGCCGTTAAATATTCGAGAAAATGTTGCAACAAAAATATTGTTAGGTTTAAAAGAATTGATTAACTTTTAACCTCTACGTGTTGTAGAATGTTCTAGAAAGTGTGTTGATAGAATACGTTGCATTTCTGATTTCGATGTGTACTTTAATATTTAAAAAACTGTTTACATGGAAAAGTAGAAAGACAGTAATAGAGAGAAGTTTTGAAAGCTAAAAGAATCAAGGAACTATTGTAATTTGTTCTTGAGGTAGTTATCCCTGTTACCGGTCTGAAAGTGTGGTGTTGCTCAGAGTGGCATGGTGTTGATATGATATGGTTCTACACTCGGGTATGAAACCGAGAGTCTAAACCTTGAGGTCATTGCTGTAAAGTGATATGGTCTGGTGTTTGTAGCATACGTGTGCAAGGAGTCTTTGAAATCGTTTATAACATACAGGGAGTGGGAAACGAACTACTGACCGCTATTGTCTGTTGATAGTGTACCAGAAGTGGAAAGCAAAGTAGTTACGCCTACCGGTGTGAAGACTTGGGGATGAAACCAAGCTGATTGCTGTAAAGTGATGGTCTCTGGGCGCTGTAGGATACCAGCCGCTGTAGTATAAGTGTGTAAGTAGTGTTAGTGTGCGTTTATAATATATAGGGAGTGGTAGCGAACTACTCACCCCTACTCGTGTGAAGACTCGGGGATTAAACTGTGAGACTAAATTTTGAGCTCATTGCTGTAAAGTGATGTTCTCTGGGTGCTGTAGTATACCTGTGGAAGTAGTGTTAGTTTACGTTTATACAATATTGGGAGTGGGAAGCGAAATACTTACCCCTACCGGTCTCAAGACTTGTCGATGAAACCATGAGCTCATTGCTGTAAAGTCATGTTCTCTGTGTAGTATTGCAATGTAAGTCATAGTAAAATGTTAGTATGCAATTCTACTAGAATCTAAATAGGTAATGTTAGAATGTAGGGCTGTCATGAGGTGAACCTTGCGGAGTTTGTACACGGTGCTGGATTAGACGGTTGATTTACTGTCTGCTCCGGTTGGTGGTTTTTTCAGGTGTCTTGTTTTCTTGTAATAAATCTACTTATTGGATCCACTACTGTCTGCCTCTTCACTACATAAATTTGGTGACGGGAGAAGGTAAAAGAAGGAGCCACTCACCAATATTTCAAAATTGCATGTGTTGTGCTGAAGACCCGTTTTCTTAGTGTAGCTGTTGCGACTCATGCCTGGGTTGTCAGCTCATTGAACTATGTCATCCGACTTCTGGTAGGATTTATATTTTTAGATTTTGCGCTTACTCTGCTACTTCACTACATTCTGGTCGCCGTACTACACGTGTGTAAGCAGTGTTAGTATGCTTTTATACTAACAAATGCATCATGGTCCTAGGGAGGGTGACCTCTCCCTGGGTGTGCATTCACGGGACATTTTGTTTGCTATTAGAGGGTGGGGCTTTCACCCTGTGATAGCAAATACTTGTTTGACTACTTGAAGCAAGAGGAGGAAAACCTTGTATCGCTGTAATAGAGGGGATGCGAGTGGTAAAAATTGAGAGAAAAGAAGAAACAAAAACAAAAAAGCGGTGTCTTACCCGTTCTTTTAATTGAGGCCCCCGGTGGCTAATGTTCCGTGGCCAATCCAGATATCATATTGCGGGGTCTTTGTAGGACTGGGGATCTTAATGTCACATGTAAATTAGACGCAGAAGGGCAATGAGACGTTTTACAGCCTAGAGGAGCGCCACCTTCCCGGGTATTGTTTACTAATTGTTCGGGGGGTTCGAGGACAACTGAAGTCTGAGGATCGCCACACTCCGGGGCTTTATTTAAATATGCAGGGTGGACCTCGTCAGTCCCTGAAGCCCCAGTGGTCCTAGGCAGTGCCTTACTTGTTCTGTAATCACACGAGCAGTACTTATGGTGTTATAAAGTGATAGACTCATAGAACTCTTGCAGTTGTACTATTACCCAGGCTTAATTTGTCTAGTAGTCAGTTAGATTATGTTTCTTAGGTGCACTGTATTATTAAATAAGTTTGTCCTTATAATCTCCTATAAACAGATGATGTTTACAATACATAATAGACAAGTGTTGTCAGTAAAAGAAGACTTATACACTCAGTTATTTATTTGTAAAAAAGTAACCTTTATTAAAACACAAATAAATAGAAATATAACTTTAACAGAAGAGACAGTAAAGAAGGGAGGGGGAATGGGTGGAAGGGATAAGGGGAGGGAGAATCAAAAGAAGAGAGGGAGGAGGAGACAGAGCATCGGACCATTGCACCCAGCCCTTAGTGTTTACCCTTCCATCACCCGTTTGTCTAGGACACTGGAGTCCGCGAGAAAGAGTGTGGTTCAGCAAGTCCTTCAAATTAAGTACATGAGGCCAGAGATTATGGGCCATATTATCAAGGCAGGGCGATATATTATTATTGCTGCTTTAGCAGCAGGAAACGGCAACTAAAGTGACGATAAGGGGTTGATAATTTTCCCTTGTGAATTCCCATAGAAGCCCAAGTTCTGGTGTGAACCTGGACTTCTATTGGAATTCACAAGGGCATATTATCAACCCCTTATCACCGCTTTAGCGGCATTTTCCTGCCGCTAAAGTGGTGATAATGTTATTGCTATTCTTTTATAATATAGTCCTACATTATTAGCTGCGGTAAAATCGCGTGCATGCACCTGTGCACCCAGGGTGCTGCACCCGAGCCCCTTTCCCCGCACTGTGCTCAATTGTAGGTCTTGCACAGCGAGGCTTCACTGCTCACCTGCCACCACTGGTGTGTTCCATGACGTGTTGGTGCAAGCTTCTAGTCCGGGGTACGTTTGTACGGTAGACCAGGTCTTCGGTCGGGGACGGTGTCTTGATACCACGATGGAAGGTGTCAGAATGCCAGGGCTTCATTGCAGGGTCAGCTCCCACTTCGCCCTTCTTGAGGCAATCAATGGAATGTCTGAAAAGGGAGAAATAATTTAATGGTGGAAACATCTGGAGGTAAATGAAGGGTTATTTCAAGCTTGATAGAAAATAGGAGTTGAGTGCATCCTTCGTTTTTGAAGTACGATCTACCAACTGTTAGTGATAATGGTTCAAAGAGGAGTTGTAGTGCACGAGAATACACAAGGTTAAATAATATGTTATACCAACGTTCACATACAAAGGAACAGAGCGCATGCTAGAAGCACAATGTGCACGTGTAATGCAGTGGCGGGAGCCTGTGTGCATGTAAACTTAGTAACAAGCTCACTTTAGTATCCTAAAAGCCAACGCCACGTGTCTGTGGGGCAGCGCTGCCCACTGGCTCAGGCCTACAGTACGGTCCAGCAGGTCCTTAAAATGAGACCGATATGACTGAATGAGGTCAGAGATCACATCATTACACACGGCAACATCGCTTTTTCGCACGTGCACACTCAGGGTGATGCACCCCACCCCTCCCGCAGCATCGCACTCAACAGATGTCTGTAGGGCAGCGCTGCCCGTAGGCTGAGGCCTACCTTATGGTATAGCAGGTCTTTAAAATGAGCCAGCGATGTGACTGAATGAGGTCAGAGATCACATCATTACACATGGCAATATCGCTTATTTGCATGTGTGCAGCCAGGTTGATTCTCCCTTCCCTCCCGCAGCACCGCGCTCAAGAGGTGTCTGTAGGGCAGCGCTGCCTGCTGGCTCAGGCCTACAGTACAGTCCAGCAGGTCTTTAAAATGAGACACAGATGAGATTGAATGTGGTCAGAGATCACATCATTACGCACAGCAATATCGTTTGTTCGCACCTGCGCTGCTACGCGGAAGCACCCCACCCCTCCTGCCGCACCACGCTCAATTGAAAGCCCTATGCACCCAGGCTGCTCTGCTTACCTGCTGTCATTGTTGTGTGAGCAAACACTACGGGCAGAAGTATTCACAATTCAGATGGATTGTTGATTGCAGGAGAGTGCACACCTCATGGATCCCTTTCATAGACGACGGGCAGTAGGGCTCACAATTTAGAACCGGAAGATCTAGTATGTGCACTTTGATGATACTCCTTGAAGCCACCAATACCCAGGCCGAAAGGCAGCACAATAATGTGCACACACACACACCAGGGGCATTGTGTAACACATATTTGTTTTTCCATTGAACGTTTGAGATGCATGGCACTCACACGTGGAAAGCTAATGTACAGAGCATGAAGATGAAGATGATCGATGCATGTTGTGTGTAGTATAAGTTATGTGTATACAGGACAACACTTTTCAAAAAAGCTTTCTAAGCAGAAGAGGTGTCTCTCATCAAACACTGCAGAGAGAATGAGGAAAATGGGTGGGGTCGTCCAACTGTTACAATGGAAAATGTTATGAATCAAATTCTTTTTTTTAAGGTCACATAGCAATCGCACACCGAGCACGCAAGGAGGCCACACCTTATGCAATTTTGACAAAATATATTTATCATAATATATGTTTATTACAGTTAGAAATATATACATTTTTAAAATAATTTTGATTTTCGTGTTCTCTCATATACTGTTTAAAGTTGTTTAGATATACTTTTGGGGGAAAAAAAGGGAATGGCGTACCCAGCGTGATACTATACGTCTGTGACTTAACACAGGACCTGGCAGTGTGTACTCAACGCATAGGCAAAGCGCAGCAGGCTCGACCCCATACGTACATGACGTAACGCATAGTTTGGTACTGCGTACCCGTCGGATACCAAAGTAGCACCTGGGGTGACTTCATGCATATATGATGTTACGCGGGACGCGGTATCACGAACCCATTGGACATGAAATGTGCATTATTTACGAGTTTAGCAATATGGCGTATAGGATTCATGTGGTGATGGAGCTTGGTGCGCTACCGGTATGGGAGTGCAGTTATAAAACATTACATAATTTTTAAAATAAAAAAGAAGTATATTAGAGTAACAAAATATAAAAAAATATTTGAAAAAATATAGGTTTTAGAAACATTAAAATATGAAATTATCATTTAAAAAACCTTCGAAATTCACTGAAAAAAACGTAGGTTTTACAGACGTTATAATTAGGAATTAGCATTTAAAAAACCTTTGAAATTCACAAAAAAAACATAGGTTTCAGGGACGTTATAGTTAGTTGTTGACTTCACTGATGACATCTCAAATGACATCACTGATGACATCACGCATGATATCATCCACATGACAATCTGATGCACATACTGATGATCTAATATAAACTTTGATACACCCATTCTAAAATGCTGACTACTATTTTTGAAACCATACGGACAAGAATGCCATATACTACATAGCACTCACTATTTCCTAGGTCTACACACACATCCAGTCACTTATACATGTAGTTACTCATCAATACAGGACTATATTATGCACTCATACATCTATACATGCCATCACACCCTGCCAGTCATCCATAGAGTTACTCATACACCTAGCCAGTAATGCAAATAATCAATCATATACCCATTTAATCATGTATACAGTTATACACACCAACTCCGTTATTTATAGACATACCACATCACTTATTTATACAGATACTAACACATATTTACTGTCTTATACAATCACTGATAGAAGCAGACACTTATTTATATACACACTCTTCAAATAACTTAGTCTCATGTATACTGACTTCTATACTCCAACACTCACATATAGTGGCTTACAACATATGTAGTTAGTCACAGATATACCACTGAGACATGTATTCACTCACCAAAACACCCATAGACACACTACCTTACCCAAACAGCCCTTCCCAGATTCAGTTTTTAATCCATACAAGCACTGAATCACCCAGTCAGACATCTCTGCACAGACTCATACACCCACCACCCACACAGACACTGAGGGACCCATACAGATACGCAGACAACAAATCAATAACCTCGATAGACACTCATGTAGCTATTCAGCAACCCATGCAGTTGCTTGCACACCAATGGAGAGACTAATACAGACTTCCACACAGTGTAGTCACTAACCCTTGCATTCAGTAAGACATGTTCAATCACTCACTTATACAGTCAGTCACGCACCTATGAAATAATTCCTTTAGGAACTTGTAAATGTATTCTTTCTTCAATACACCTTGGCATATATATATAAAACATATTTAAACTTTACAGAAACATACAGTCACTGGATGATGTCATGAGTGATGTCATGAATGATGTCATTTGAGATGTCATCAGTGATGCCATCAGTGATGTCACTGACCATGTCATGAGTGATGTAATATGTGACATCATCAGCAGTGCATTGCGGGCGCACGAGTTATAGTTAGCTCAACTACCTATAACAGACAAATTTCTATGGTTTTATATGAGTCAAATGTTCAACTAACTATAACGTCCCTGAAACGTATGTTTTTTTAGTGAATTTCAAAGGTTTTTTAAATGCTAATTCCTAATTATAACGTCTGTAAAACCTATGTTTTTTTCAGTGATATATAGGTAAGGGGATGTTATAGTTAGGAAATAGAATAACATTTAAAAACCTTGGAAATTTACTGAAACAACAAAGGTTATAGGGTTGTCATAGTTGGGCTCATATTGAACATGCACAAAAACCATAGAAATTCTGCAGTGATAGTTACCTGAGCTAACTATAACTTGCACCACCACAAATAACCTATTATTTCCTCGAATATTACATCACTCATGACATGGTCAGTGACATCACTCATGACATCGCTGATGACATCTCCAATGACATAACTGATGACATCATCCAATGAGCATGAGTATTTTGTAAATTTCGTTCAATTTAAAGACAAATAGTAAGCTACTACATGTGTTAATTTAGTATACTTTCTGTAGTACTAATGAGTGATACTATTTCTAACATATGTCATCTGAGTGGTTATGTGACTGTCTGTATCAGTGTGAGTGGGTGTCTCAGTGGCTCAATATTTGTGTGAGTGGTTTTCTGGGTGTATTGAGTGGCTGTGTGACTGGCTTAATGGGTATGTGAGTGGATGCATCGGTGTATGGGTGGGTATCTGTGTGGCCATATCTGTGTGTGAGTGGGTGTATGAGTGGCTGTATGATTGTGTGAATGGCTGCATGAGTGGTTGTATGAGTCTGTGAGTGGGTTTGTGAGTGATTTTGTAGGTGTGTGTGTGTAGGTGAGTGGTTTCTCGGTCTCTGACTGCATGTGTGACTGTCTATATGGGTATGTGATTGGGTGTGAGTAGCTGTATGGGTCTGTGAGTGGGTGTGTGAGTGGTTCTCTGGGTCTATGAGTGGATTTGTAATTGGTTTTGTGTGTTCAGTCCTGTTTTTGTCATTGGGTACCATGAGTATCAATTCAATGATGGATCAGCCTCCAGGGCTATAGTGAGACTGTGAAAATGGGTTAGCTTTTCATTGTCATTGCCATTCTTGACATATTCAGCTTTAATTCTGTTTCATTAACAATGCAGTCATTGTGCTAGATGGTGCACAAAGAAGACACTCTACTCAGATATAAGGGGAATCGGTCGCTTTATTAAAACAGGTCTGAAAACTGTTCACAACCCCAAAAACCCTAGGCTAATTGCCTTACAAAGCTAATAAAAGGCTCACTAATTCATTGTAATCTTCCTAAACAATCCTGCCTTCTAAACCTTCACTTGCCCCCTCTTTCAAAACTCCTCCCTTCTCACCCAAACGTGTCATACAACTCCTGAACCCACTGATGTCACCAAAACACTCCTCAGTAACCATCGCCCAATCCATCCCTTTGCTGCTTGACCATATCCCAGACCCCTCTGACCCCTGTGAGCCCCATACAACAATTTTCCTAGTGCCATGCTTATAGTCAGCACCAGAGCTGCCTATCAGCAGCAAACTAGAACAACAACGAAAGCCACTTAATCTGCCATATTAAAACAAAAAAGAGCAGATAAAATGGCAGTGTTGCACCCCAAACCAAAAAGACCCACTTGAAAAAATCAATACAAAAAATGGATAGGGAATACTACTCTAACTGCTCCGCCCCTGCGTGTGGCACCATCCAAAAAGGCCACCCCTTCCCACCTAAATCAGCTACCTGCCCCAAACTCCTAAACCAATAGGGGCCTTACAGCAACTTCCAGGTACACCACTTGCCAGAAAGCCCTGGAGGAGATCAGGGAAGCCTTGCTCCCCTCAAATCCCCTTTGAGCAAGACAGTGAGCAAAGAAGACACTCTACTCATGTATGAGGGTGATTTAATAGAACAAGTCTGAAATTGATTTTATCCCCAAAAAACGTAGGCAACTTGCCTTGCAAAACTAATACCAGCCTCACTATTGCATTGCAAACCTCCTAACCAACCCACCCTTCTAAAGTCTCTTGTGCCCCCTCCCTCAAAACTACTACCTTCACATCCCAAACCCGTCAAACAACTTCAGTTACCACTAACACCCCCAAAACACTATCCTGCAACCATTGCCCAATTCATTACTTTGCTCATTACCCTGTCCCTGACCTCCCTGAGCTGGTTCTACCCCCTTGTTAGCCTCCCAATACAACAACTGTCCTGCTGCCATGTCAAACAAAAATAAACACAAGCATTTTTTTTGCCCCATCCCCCAGAAACCCCCTGAACAAATTCTTTAACCTCCATAATCTTTTCCTCTCCATAACTTCTCATCCAATAATCTGTGATCCTCAAACAAAGCTTCAACAAATAATATTATTTGCCAAAAAAAGACAAGTGAACTCCATCCTTGCGGAGTAAAGACTGATCTACCCGAACAATCTCTTTATTTATTAATACCAATATCCCAAACCTTCTACAGAAGCCTCTAATTGACCTTTAACCTCTGGTTCTCAATTGCACACAGCTTCCTGGCTCCCCTCCAAATACTCCTCTGTATCAATTCTCTCTAGAGATTGGGCAGCCCAGACCAGCTTTCCTTATTCCTGACCAAATACATCTTCATAAATTCAAGCAGACCAATTGCAGACAAAGAAACCAAATCATTTACCACCTGAGAAAGAACCAATAAATATGGACACTCCCTATCTGTCATACCTTTTACCAACAGTCTTAACAATTTCACCCATTGCATACTACTTTTTCCCCAACAGGAGTCCACCAATCTGGCTCCATTAAGTCCTAGTGGTCTCCCGTCCAGTTTTATCCTTCCCTCTGCTTGTTTTGCCACCAAACAGACAAAGGAATGCCCCATGATCCATACAGAAGAAGTACTACAGTGTGGCCTGCTACAAAACCTATAAAAGCAAAACACCAGTCAATACAGTCTTAACTAAACAATATTACTCAACAATTCAACTTGGTTAGAAACAATCATAATGGTGATAGCAACTTGGCTACCACCTACCCCGCTGTTTTACTGTCTCTTCAGGTCAAACCAAATGCTTTGCCTCTGTTGCAAACAGTCCCTAATTTAACACTGCCAGCCCTACCTAGCTTCTCAGTGTTATTCCAACAGACGAGTAACCTAAGAGCAGTGTGGCTTCCATTTACCAGCCACTATTCCTTCCCAGAATTCCCAGGTATCACTGTACCTGTGTTTCCAGACAACATAAAACAAGACACTAACTTGTCATGTTAAGAACATATAATCAATAATCCAAAATTCTGTCCTATGAAATTACCAATATAATCAATAATACCATCAATTCAAAATGAGCAAAATGTCTCCAACATTCAAAACCCTTACTATTTTGAACACTTCAAAAATACATCCCAGCACATAAACAACATTTCACAACCCTATTGATACTCACACCACTCCAGCAGTCACCTTCTTGCATCACCTTCCAGTGCTGCTTTGCCAGTCTTCAGGTTCTGAGCATTGGAGTCAGGAATCAGGACTTAGACATTTATCTAACTTGGGCACTTTTTTTACTTCCCTCCTAATGTCATTGATCTATTAGTTGAATAGTTGATGGTGATATCAATAATCTTTAATCACCAAACTAATCAATAATGACCATCCTCTGCTTACCAGAAACTGATACAGCAGTAATTTCACGGTAATTTCTCAATACAAAACCTTATCTGCCTCTATTTTATCGCTGAAAAGATGTTGGGCCCTTGACACCATGTATTACCTTCAGGAGACTTTACATAAACATGCCCAGTCAAAATTGCAATTATTATTTAAGCCAACAAAGATAGTTGTAGAGTATTTTAAAGGGTTTTTTTTCTAGTCAAAAAATTAAGGTTTTCTCTAACCCTTTATTCATTAGTCAAATAACAATCAGTTTACAGAATTTTGAAAACAGGAAAAATGGCATTAATACAGAACCTAATACAGCCTGCATAGAAGCATTGCATGTAGAAAAGAAAATGTGGAGCTAAATGTCAGTCAAAACTCTTAAATAGTTTCTAAGTAAAACAGTGGGTTTACAAATGAGAAATGAATGCATAAGACAAATAAATCCTTTCAGACCTAATTAATTAGTCAAAGCATAAACCTAAAGTTTAGAATCAAATTTTATCCTAATCAGATGCACTCTCTGCTCTTGTGCTCTGGTGATGCTGAATCTGTCTCTCTCCCTCTCCATCATCTGACATGAAAGCTGCTCCTTGAAAGTGCCCACTCCTTCACAAGACCTTAAAGGAATGTGGCATGTCTTGCCAAAAATATGACGTGCAAGGACTTCTCTGAAAAAAATATGAGCAAGAAAACCCCCCACTTGACTCTCCTCGGGCACAAATCTCCTCACAGGCTGCACCCGCGATGATCACGTACCTAACCCATATGAATGTCTCATCTCATCTGCTGCCTTTCCTCTCTCCTCCCTCTCTGACAGAGGCCCCCTGGCTTAAAGAGAAAAAGCTCCCACGCCTCCTTAGAGGTCATTATTTATACTCTAATTCTTGGCAGACTACACAAAAATGTTTCATATTCAGAAAAGCTTGTACCTGATTGGTTAGTCACGATGACATGAGGTCTCATCATCCTGATCTCATTGCAAATTCTAATCATACCAGTATTAACAAAAGAAGCGTAAATGATTAATACATTTATATGTTTTAGCAACATTTACTAGGAAAAAATGTTTCATTCTGATTTCCTCCTTCCTGTCACAGCGCAGTCAGGAAGGATACTTTAACTAACACTGGTACATTGGCACATTCACAAGAATGTACAGTTCACAGTGGCCTTGACTCCTTTTGTTCTTGAGGCAAGCTGGTACAATCTGCGCATGCTCTCTTCTTTTAATGCAAGCCACAGCCTTGCTGGATTTACAGGCAGACATGTTATCCTATGCCCAAAAACAAAAGAAATACAAAAGAGTATTAACATTATGTAAATTAGCCCATTATGTTTTTCCAACCCCATACTAATACCCTTTATAAAAGATTTCCTATTAAAGCTATTAGTTTAAATCAGCTTTTCTTATTTGTGCACAACATGTAAAAAAAAAATGTGCAACATAGCATAAACATGCACTAGTATAAATTTTCAAAGTGCACACAGTTAATACATACTCATAGCCAGTCAGTCAGTCAGTCAATTAGGCTTTATTTCGATATGGTGCATATCTTAAAAAGCATTACAAAAGGATAAAAACAATTAAAAAGCCAATAAATACATAGAAGGCATACAATTCGTATTACAAATAGCACAAATAAATTAAATAAGAACAGACTAAAAATACATATTAAACAAGGTACAAAAGTCTAATAGATCTAATACGCCATGCCCAACCTAAAAATTTCGCCACTCCACATGCAAAAAGGGGCCGCGGGTCCGTTTTCAAGATTCGTAGGGCCTCCTTGTGGGATCTAGTCCTAAGCTCTCTACAGAGTGGCTTCAACCATCTGCGGCGAGGAGCTGCATAGGCCGGGCATTCAAACAACAGGTGGGGGACTGTTTCTATCCTGGTCTCACAGAAGGGGCAGAAGGGAATTGTCTGTGCGGGACCTTCCACCTGGAGGTCAGATTCCCAACTGGAAGTAGGCCTATCCTAAATTTAAAATATAGGGCCCTGTCCCAGGGTTTTAAAATAATATCCAGGTATGGCTCGCAGAAGTGCACCTCCTTGACCAAGAGGAAATCCATAGTGGACCTACACAAATTGGCGTTACTATTTCTGCCATCAAACACCCAACTCCAATATAACTTCTTCAAAGGTAACTTGGGCAGGGCAGTTCTGGTAGTCCAAGCATCTTCAAGGCCCAGGTCTGCAAGAAGGTGCTTGACTACCCTCAGCCAGCGGATCTTAGACCAGCCAGGCGTTAAAAGAACTTCTTTTAGAGCTTCTGCATAGCTGGACATTTCAGGGACTCTCCAGATACGCGCACACAAAAGAAGAGGGCGCAACCTCGCCTGATCACTAATAGGCCGAGTACCCATATCTAGGAGGAGTGGTAAAGTTGGCGTACTATAGGGGAGTCCCATTAAGTCCTTGTGGAATTTGTTTTCTGACCGGGACAACTGGTCCACATTCTCAACACCCCAAAGTTCCGCCCCATAGAGAGCTGCACTGGCACCTCTTGCCCTATAGATGTCAAGTACCGGTGCAATGAGTTTGAGGGTTGAGGCGCGCTGTTCGTTAAGGAGGGCCCCCACCACCCTCTTGTGGGTCAGCAGCATCTTTTGGTGATGACATTTCCAACTCATGGATTCGCAGAGACGAATACCGAGATAATCGAACTCCTTGACCCTCTCGAGTGGAACTGAATCAAGAGTAGGTGGTTTGACGGTCTTCTTTGGGGGGTTTAGGACTAGGTACTTGGTTTTCCCTGTGTTGATAACTAGTCCCCTAGAATCACAGAAGGACTTAAAGCTAGTTAGAAGACTCTGAAGGCCTGCTGGGGTTTTGGAGATCAGGAGGGTATCATCTGCAAATAAGAGGGTGGGTATTCTCCTGCCAGCCAGGGATGGTGCGTCTGCAGGATGTTGTCGCAGGTGCTCCACCACTCCGTTGACGTACAAAGAAAACAGAGTGGGGGCTTGCACACATCCCTGGTAGACCCCTCTATTTACAGGAATACGTGCTGTTTTTTGTCCCTGGTTACCCCACCTGATCTGTGCAAAGTTGTCAGAATGCAGCTTTATCAGCATGCTCAACAAGTATGGGGGAATTCCCAATTCATTGAGCACACACCAAAGTTGGTTACATGGGACCAGGTCAAAGGCAGTCCGTAAATCTATAAATGCTAGGTACAGACTGCCTTTGCCCAGTAGAACCACTTTCCAATAAAGCATCATAAGCCGGAATGATTGCTCTATTGTCCCCATTCCTGGTCTGAAGCCAGCCTGGTAGTCAGAAAGGATATGCTTCTCCTCTACCCACTGCAAGACTCTTCCTAAAACCACTTTACCTGCTACCTTCTGTGTGGAGTCCAGGAGGCTTATAGTACGATATTTAGCTGGCTCCTCCCGGCTCCCTTTCTTGAAGATTGGGACAACCACTGCGCCCTTCCATGAATCCGGGAGAGCTGCGCCAACCAAGCCAGCATTCAGTAAGGAAGCAATAAGTCTCCCCCACTCATCTGGATTGATGCGGAGCAAATCCCCCAGTAGACCGTCAGGGCCCGCTGCTTTATTAGGGACAAGAAGTTTGATCACCTCCACCACTTCCTTAGATGTGAACAGAAGTTCCTCATTAAGCTCAATGCAATCCAAGGAGGACCATTCAGTCGGGGTTGCTTCAGTACCCAGAGCCATAGTGTAGAGCTGGGAGAAGTGATCAAACCATGCACCTTCTGTTATGTTGCATGTTATAAGTGAGTCCACGGGTTTGTCCCTAGCTCTTATTAAGTCCCAGAATCCCTTTGAATCCTTCTTTGAGCTTGCCACCTAAAGGTCATACCAAAACTGGTTCTCGTGCTTGGCCTTGGCCTTAGATATTGCCCTTCTGTAATTACTCCTTGCAATACCAATCAGACCTACATCCTTGGCTTTAACCGCCTTAATTAGATCACTCTTGGCAGTGCGACAGGCAGGGGAGAACCAGCCCGCAATACCCTTGGGTCCACCGCTTGCGTTGGCCCTTGTGCCTACAGAACGAACTAGGAATAGTTCGCTTAAGGCGTTGGTGGTTTGGGCAAACAAAGCTGGAACCTCGTGCACACTGAGAGCGGGGGAGTCTAAGCGGGGCATAATGTTAGACATTATGGATTTTATTTCCAGGATCTTCCCCTCATTGGCAGCAAGGATGTTCCACTTCAGGCGCCTACCACAGTTGGAGGGGCATACTTCGTGTGTTGATCTCCAAACAAGCGGGAGTGGAGCAATGGTCGCTCCCGCCCATAGGGGGGACAAGGACAAAGATAGAGGATTGTGATCGCTGTCAGTAGACGGTAAGACCACCATATCTAACAAGTGGGCCCAAAGTCTGTAATTCAAGAGAATAAAATCAATTCGTGAGGAATGACCTACTCTATTAAACGTATGAGCCCCATTAGGATCTGAGTTCGATCTGCCATTGGTTGCCCTCAGACCATATTCCAGTCAAAGGGCATTGAGATCAATGGCACTTTGTGTCCAGCTTCTAATTGGGGGGTAACGTGAGGGGCGGAATACCTCTCCTTGCATCGTCCTCCCGAGTACCCAATATATCCTCCATAGCAAGGGGTTCAAATGTGCAATTGAAGTCCCCAGCCAGTATAACAAGGGAGTCAGCACTACTATATCTTAGTTCCTCATCAATGCCCGTGGAGGACAGTGCGGATGTGCCTCCCCTTGAGCCTCTGACATAGATATTAAAGACTTCGAGCCCCCTCCCCCCACGAGGCCCTCTAACTGATATTCTCTGCAGATCTGGCAACTTAGTGGCTATACATCTAATAGAGAATCCCAGAGAAATACTTGCCCAGATTAGTAGACCGCCAGAGGGGCGGCCCTTCCCACCAGGCGATTGTATTGCGGAAACAAAGTAGGTAGTATAACCCACCTTGTGGCAAGGTTCCAGGCACCAAGTTTCCTGAAACAAGCAAATCCCGAAAGATTCAACAAATGAATTCCATTCGGGTATGCCTGTGTTTCGTGAAAGACCCGCTATATTCCAGCTAACCACTTTTAGGGCTACGTCGCCAACTCCACCCCGCCCTAGCGCTAAATCGCTCACAAGGGAGTCATGCACAATGCTAGGGGCCTCCTCCGGGACCAAGGATAAAACTTCTTCCCCAGGCACCTCTAAGGGAGGACGTGCAAGCTCAAGGTCTACAGTACCATCCACAAACAGATGATCCATAGTCATAGCGGGAGCAAAAGGAGTGCAAGTAAGAGGCCTCACCAGATCCCCACTAGGGGTTGGACTGTCGCTTAGTTTCTCCCCAAAGGCCTCTGCGTGCTTCTCCCGTAAGGGGCAGCTAGCGCGTCAGTAATTATGCCGCATCCAGCCCTGCGGCTGGAACTGGCTGTTACAAAATAGACTAAATTGGGAGAAATTACCACAAGCCTGGCTGCCACCCCGTTCCTCCCACATGGGTGTTCCAACTGGCCTAGCTGATAGATTTGGGGGATGAAAGAAGCTGAGATCACGTGTGCCTATTGCTCCACCACTGCCTGATGAGCTATGCTCCCTGATGGGAAAAGAAAAAACATAACTAGCAACCCTTGGGTCCTCAAAGTTTACTATGATACAATCCCCGCTTATGTTTTTTGGTCTAGAGCGGATCCAGCCAACTCTCCTTACATGAATTACCCGCCCATCCCAGGTATCAGGCAAGGGTCTATTTTCTTTAAGCCAGAATAAGGTTTTGTTCAACAATTCCACATACGACTCTTGTTTGCCTGGGCTAATTTCGGGCACCCCAGATAGTACTGCCACAAAAGGCTGGCAGTCGGGAGGTAGATTAGCATTTGGAACTATCCCCCCCCTTAGGGCCCCTGCCTGACTGCAAGACATGGGCTGGTACAGGTTTAACTATATTAGGGGTAATACTTTCAGGGGCATTGCTGGAGGCCGGGTGTTAGTACTTGCTCGTCCAGGAGTGCCATTAACCCTGGGACATGACACCTTTTTGGCTGGAATAGTATTAGCCTTGGAGGGCTTTAAGTTGGCTGCGGCATTAGGTGCCAACGGCCCGGACTTCTTGGCTACCCCTGGGCGAGCCGCGGAGTTAGGAGCAGGAACAATCTGTACCGGCACAGGTGCGGGACCGGCTATAATGTTAGGTATAGGAGTAGGACCTTGTGGGGCGGTCGGGGTCTCCCTACTGTCCGGTCCTCCCCCAGAACCCTCCTCCCTAATTCTTAGCTGCAGCTTGATACACAATTTTAGGGAGAAGAAATTGTCTAGAGTTGTCTGCTCTAATTTATCCATCCGCTCAGTCAGACCCTGGATTCTCTCCAATACAGGGAGAAGTAGTACTTTCATCATTCTCTCTATATTAGCGATGGAAACAGAGTCTGGGGGTGAAGGTGGGGGTGGGGTCCCTGCAGGATCACTAATCTGATTTGTACAGACATTAGGCACTGACCCCCCCTTTGCTCCCGTCAAAGTATTGGTGCCTCGTCCCACTACCTTTTGGGCACCACCTGACCTGATGCCTAACCCCCAGGATCTCTTGAATGGTTTAACCAATCTACCTTTCCGAGGGCTAGCCATTCTTTTTCGTTTGATTGGAACAGGATGTATTTGTGCCTGTACTACGAGTACAGGTTGAAGAGGTGTGTCCACATGGGTAGGGGTTATAACCAAAGGCGTTATAGGGGCAGGTGACTCGCTATCCGGGGGGTCTGGGACAGCATTGCTTTCAGCTAGATAAGTTTCAGCCGTCAGACTCTCCAACCTATCTATACTTGCTCTTAGAGCGGCCACCCAGGGGTGGTCCAAGAGAGGAGATGCAGGGACTAATGGGTCAAGAGGACGCACTGGCGATGGCACCAGAGCTATCGGACCCAGCGATGACCGTTTATCAACAAGGGGTCCACAAGAAATGTGCCGCTCTGTCATAGCGATCTCCTTTTCTATGACAGTAGCCACACGAGTGATAAACTTGTCCATGGTGCCAACCAAAACCCATCCTCACCCATACCCCCCTTTCTCAAGTTTTTGCCCGATCGAGTTGCCATTGACATGGCAGAGATGGCAGGATGTGGACACAGTACCTTTAATGAGATTCTTTGTCCAGGAACAGTAGGAGAATAACCGGAGTCCAAAGATCCTTCGCAGCCGAAAAACAGATTTTCAGGGGGGTGGCCCAGCCCAGCCGCAAACAGCCCTGGGCGGCCCCAGACGGGCCGCCCTTTGCTCGGGCTTCGCCCGGCATCCAGCTCGTGTCCCGCGAAGCGAGGTACTACTCCAAGCAAATAGAGATTATGGCGGTCCGGGGGCGGGGCTCACAGGGTGCGCAGGCCAGGTGTCAAGGGCCGTGCAGGGACTCCTGGGAGAGTGAGTCCCTGCAGCGCGATGCTCCACCTCTATTGAGCCGCGCAGCAGCCTCGCAGCGTCACCACCAGCTGCACGATGCGCAAAGCGAGGAGTGGGGGCGGCAGCAAAGCCCCAAGACCACAAGCCCACAGCAAAAAAAGCGGCGTCCTCAGGTGAGAGTTCGAAGCTCAGCCACGTCAGGAAAGCAAGGTGTCCCACAGTCTGCAGGGAGGCATGGTCTTTAAACTGTTTGCCGGTCCGGGGGCGGGGCTCACAGGGTGCGCAGGCCAGGTGTCAAGGGCCGTGCAGGGACTCCTGGGAGAGTGAGTCCCTGCAGTGCGATGCTCCACCTCTATTGAGCCGCCCAGCAGCCTCGCAGCGTCACCACCAGCTGCGCGATGCGCGAGGCGCGGAGTGGGGGCGGCAGCAAAGCCCCAAGACCACAAGCCCACAGCAAGAAAAAGCGGTGTCCTCAGGTGAGAGTCCGAAGCTCAGCCACGTCAGGAAAGCAAGGTGTCTCATAGCAACATGCTTTAATGTTTAGCTAGCTTTTCATACAAAAAAGTGTTTAGCCCCATGTGTAGTGTTTGGTTCATATGTTAAATAACACACATTATAAAAAGAGGTGTAATACACTGAACATGTTCAGCCAAATATGCAATTAAACCAAAGTCTTTTAAGACAGGGACAGGGGTGTAGATTACAAGGAAAGAGTTGGGAAAAGAGAACACATTCTATGGGTATTCTTCACAACTAAAAAGACCACTTAAATCACAAGTTTTCTCTACACTGCAAAAACACATGTTAATTCAGCACTAGCATTTCAGACTGACTAGGCCTCATTTCATGTCTCATGTTCCATTTGTTTTCACTTGCACCAAAATGAGCGTGTCAATTTTAAATGCATTCTGTCTGAAAAACAAAAATAAAGCTATGCCTGACTCCAGATGAAAGCTGCTCCATCACTAATTTGGAAGCAAGAGCGCACTATGCATTATGTGTTAGAGGAAACTGCTGGGAGGGAGTTGGGACACAATTTTAGAAGTGTACACCAAGGTGGCAACTACACAAATACATTTCACACATTAGGTGTTTTTAGGATCATGGAGATTAAGTAATTGGACTAGAATCACACAATGCTAAGCCTAACAACGGGTCTGGGATTTGAACTTGGGTCACCAGATTCTAACATTGGCAACGCTAAACACTAGACCACATTTCTATTATTGACAATCATTTCAATTGTAATGTGAAACCATGACATTGATTTTCATTTTTATCCTGCTAAAGTGCATGTGAAGTTTTTTTTTTCGCTTGCAACTGTGTTGCTCTCTATTTCTAAGAAGGCATCTCAGTATTAGTGGTTTAAGCTGTCACATTAATAATTAGCATGTTTCCATAATGCATTTTATGCTTCCGGTGACTGCTTCTTTGTAGGATATTTTATATATTATTAGAAATTATGCACCAAGGTGCATACTGTCTCCTTGCTCTGTGCAAATATATTTTAACCAGTGCCTGTTATGAAGTTGCTTCTAAAGTATCACGCCCATGACTGTTTTGGGAGTTGAATGACAAACTCCAGTTTTGGGAGTTTGGTTTTGATAAACAGAAACCTTTGTTGTGTGGACACATTGAATATTTTGCCTGCACAGCAAAGTTTCATTGCCTTCACGGGACCAGCCGCGTCAAAACCTGGTAATCACCTGCCTATGTGAAACTTGTCTGTTATCTTCAAAGTCTGACGAGTAAATTTCTCCACTGACCTGACCTAGTGTGATACAGTACATCCTGCAAAAGGCTTCGTAAACCAGTCTATGTCTTGTAGTTTTGTTTAGCATTGTGCGTTTGACTGTTTGTGTGTATAAGAAAGAGTGATTTGGATATATGTGTGAGATACAATGTGTGGTTGCTATAAGCAGTAAACAAAAGTCTTGATTTACTAGTTTACATGATTCTTACATTATTTGGTATTCATGCTTTTAAATCAATTTTTCTTGAAGGAAATCTGGGGGCATATTTTCAAGGATGGCTTTAAAATTATCTCCGGTTTAGCGGCAGAACACTGCTGCTAAAGCGGCGATAATGGGCTTGATAATATGCTCTGGAGAATTCCAATAGAAGCCCATGTTCACACCAGAACATGGACTTCTATTGGAATTCTTGATAATATGCCCCCCGGTGATCCAGGGACTGTTGTAAAAAAATGCTATTGGCTAATACACAAGTGCTATAGAAAAGAGAATCTGACTTGGGAGTGGCTATTTAGAAATCAGTGAAACAGCGCCAGAGATTGGGGAACCTAGAGTCCTAGATACAGGTGCTGCTACTGTCCAACACATTTTCACTGTTGACCCACTAAAACTGCCTACACAAGACACCAAACAAAAAAGCCTTATATATGAGGACTTGCAAAACGTTTACGCTGCCGTTGTGTCACTTTTTGTGATGCACAGGTGGATTAAAAAATGTTGAGCTCTATTTACAAAGCGACACATCCAGGCAGATGCGCCTCTTTGTAAACCTCTACGCGAAATTATACCTGCGCCAGGTATAATGTAAGCACGTTGGACGTTACCCAGCAAAAAGCCTAGTAGAAGTGGTGCATTGAAATCTATAAGATGTTAGTGTGCCACTTTTAGGACGCTATTGCATCAATAACCTTCACCTGCCTCACAGCAGGCATAACACTGATGCAGGCCCTTTTACATGGGGCTTGCTTCATGTGAAAGGATGCATTGCTGGAGGTGCGTCTTTTTTCTGACACATCTCAGCACTGCATCAATTTTGCGTCTACGGATATGTCAGAAATATTGATGTATCTGTCTCTCCTTGTGACATGGAGCGCCATACATTAAATATGGCACATCCAGCCTGTTGCAAGGAAGTCGCAGTGAAAACTGTTGCATTGATGTTTTCACACAGCGAAGCAACAAGTTTTCATAAATGAGACCCAAGGTGTCTTTCTTGTGAGCCGCTAATATAACACACACAGGATCTAATCATTTTGCTCCTGACACATGCACAACTACATTTTATTATAGACAACAACTTATGAAGAGCAAGCAAAAAAAGCAATTAACTCACAGCAGGAGGAGGAAGCATCAAAGAGCCTGGAGTTCTGGATGTTGACCTCAAAGATGGTCCAATTTTCTAGCAGTGCCTCCTTTCTAGCCTTCTTTTGCACTACATATTTGGTCAGAATGTGTGTACTCATGTATTCTATTATGTTGGTGTCAATGGTTCCTCCTCTGGCCAGGCAAATGCATGTGCCTTAGTCTGTGCATGTTTTCATGACAAATCTTATCTAGTTTTTTAGCCTGCATGGGGAACCTAGTTTGCATATTGTTTAGAGACGAAACAATGACTTAGTTGGGAACTTTTTCAAGTGACCAGTATATTCTAACTTCTCGAGTCAAATAATCCTAAGTTCTAGTTTAAAAAAAGATCAAAATGCGGCTGACCACGGTTCAGCACATCAAATCCCAAGTGAATATAAACCGTTATAGAGTCTGTGCAACTACTTCCAGAGCCTGCCGCACTTCCGCTCCACTGAAATCAGATAAGTAAACTTTGTGTAAAAGGAAGGTGTACCAGAACAAAGTCAATTAGCTCCAAGTCTATGCAAAAATATCTTTATTGACGTAGGAGTTAAAAGTTGGACATCAGCCAACGCGTTTCGTTCCACTGCTGGAACTTCATCAGGGCTGAAAAAATACATATACAAAAACAACACATAAATCACACTGAACACAAAACGAGAATGCTATTATACATAAACAATATATATATGTATATACATTAAAGATACAAATGCAACCAATGACATTGACTAAACGGCACAAAAATCAAGACTACACATAGCATGTATATAAAGAGATCATAAGTTACAAGACAAAACTATAAAAAATAAAGACATCACATTGCATATATATAATCATCCTAAAATACAGAACAATACTGTAAACATTTAGACACATCAAAGTGTCAAAATGATTTTAACTTGACACACAACATATTTTTATGTAAAAAATCCCCACCATAGATTGTCCATCAGTTATGTACAATATAAATCTCATTTAAGTTACACACTACATATTTACATATTTGAAAATGTAATTTAGAGAGGCACACCAAGATGAAAAATGACAGAGAGAGAAAAAAGAAGAGAGAGTTTAGGGTTGGAAAGATCTACGTCCAGGAGCGATGCGATGTCAACCAACAATGACAAAAGGCTATTGTCACAAGTTAGATGTGAATATAAATATGTAAATATGCACTGTGATTAGATAAACATCCAAACCCAGAGAAGATCAAACGAAACAGACCATGTTTCTCACTTTAGCTATTTAGATCCAGGCACGGTCTACCTGTGTAATCGAACCAAAGATCTCTTAAAACATATACATAGAAAATATCCTGAGACCTAGTGAGGAGAACAAGAGAAAATTAGTTTAAAATTGTATGGAGCATAATATATAGTGCCCATCCCATAAGTGAGCACCCAAACATACACCCGAAAACCTCAATCCCAAATCTACTCTCAGGACAGCATCTTACCTCAAATAATAATTATAATGCACTAGCAAATTATACGGCTTCGTTCAATACCCCACAGTCATGGAAACCTTGGTAGTGGCCCAAATGCTAATGGGGGGACATGTAATTTCACTAGACACTTCTCAAACCACATAAATTGTGAGTCACACCATAAATAGATAGATAAACGCTCAATCTCATAAATAAGCATAGGAGGACCATCACTTCAAGCAGGCCGTCCCAAAGAAACATATATCCATTTGAAATAAATGGCTACACAGAAAAAGTATCCTGATCTGTTTAACAATCTTATAAAGCCTCACAGTCATGGAATCTCTAAGTGTCGTCCTACCTCGACATCAATTATAATATAGTTATGGGTAGAGTAGCATCATTCAACACCCCACAATTCTGGTGGCCTCTGTAGCAGCCAGTATCCTGTTGTAAAGAGGACATAAATTCTCAATTAGGCATTTACAGAGTGGAGTCAACCATTACTAAATACATAAGCAGACATTTAGTCTCAGTAATCCAAAAGTAGCGTCCCAAGATACCACATGCATACACTCGCAATAGCTCTAGCTCTAATGTACTAGAAAAGAACAACAGGGCTACCCCAAATGATAATAGCTAAAAGCAAAGAGAAATATGCCATATTAATACACACAATGTGGTCTCAACAAGTAACCAGCCATGATGTGGCTGTCTGAAAGTGAAGCGCTCATTGGCAGTGCAAATACTTTGAAAGTACTTAACTTGCCCCAGACTTCAACTAAAGCCCTCAACTTACCGAACTGGTAATAACTAAACCCCCCATCTAAAGCACATGGGCAATGGCCCAAAGCGAAAGGTTAGTGGCATGGTGTACGCTCTCCTTAGTCAGATACAGCGACGGCAACAGCGCTTCCTCATCCGAATTTTTGAAAACCAGTGCCATATTCAAATGGGGTTAAGTAGGCGCATGGGCCGAATTGCGCATGCTCCGTGTCATCCTCACATCATACTGTGCGTCACGAGCCGTATTGTTAGCAAGAAACGGTCACCACTAAGCGGGCACCATATTCGAAAGCTGTCCTGGATTACAATCCTGTACTAGAATTGTATGTATAAAGGTTCCGTAATCATATATAAACTAAAACCAGATACCAGAATATTAAGACAAAGTTGCTAACATTGGATTCCTAAAATAACAGTACACTTTTTATACCCCATGTTAAGAATGTCAATCAAACAGAGAAATATCCAATGGAGTTCCTATATTAATTTGATCAAAGCGGGTGTGTCGTAATATATTTACATAACCTCATACGTTGCCATATGCATCTCTAATTAGAATGTTGTAACTAGTTGACCTCAGTATACCAAAGGGCTAAACCACTATTTATCAATGCCTAAATGGATGAACAGACGCCATCTTTAAATATCAAGCGGCAAAGTAAGAATAAGAGAAAATTAATTTGGTACCTGATTGTACTGAAAGGTTAAAGAGTTGTTTAAATATATAGGGCTACTATATGCCAATTAATAATAAGTCAGAGATAATACCATTTTGAATAATAAGTGTCGGTTCTCTATTTGTACAGGAACTCATTCAAGAAAGATAGTGAGAAAATAGTAAAGATTTCAAAAGTTCCAATTAAAGTTACACGAACTGGTCTCCAATGCAGGTAACATCTTATGGTGTAGAGAATCTATAATCCATGTGTAGTCAGTTACCGTAAGTGGACAGTGTATAAGTAAAAGAAAAGGAAAGAGAAAAAATCTACACACAGGCAAAGAGAGGTATTACCAGATAACTCATTATAGTGCCTCAGTTTGACAAGCACCAAGCTGTATCGTAAGGTCTGAAGATCGATTACAGAACTTCTTGAGTTTGTGATTAGTAAGAGGAAAAACAAATGTCAACTAAACAGGGACTCACAAGACAAACAACAATATAGGTGTATCAAAATAGGACTATCTCACATAGTTATTCATTATCATCCATTGTTACAAAAAGAAATGTATCTCTCCATCAGTGTTATGCCCCAAAAGGGTAGCCCTCAATCGGCAAGTCCATTTGGACTCAGTCTGCGTAAGCAGATGCTCCCTGTCACCTCCTCTGGTTTGCGCAGGGACATGATCTGGTAACCATCTACCTGTGTAGCACTTGGCTGCTATCTTCAAAGTATGACAAGTACATTTCTCCTCTGACCGGACCTGGTGTGGTACTGTACGTCCTGCGAAAGGTCACGTAAACCAGTCTGTGTCTTGTAGTTTTGTTTAGCATTGTGCTGTTTGTGTGCATAAGAAAGAGTGATTTGGATATGTGTGTGAGAGACAATGTGTGGTTGCAATAAGCAGTAAAAAAATAGTCTAGATTTACTAGTTTACATGATTCTTGCATTATTAGGTATTCATGCTTTAAGATCTATTTTTCTTGAAGGATATCTGGTGATACAGGGAATGTTGTACAAAATTGCTATTGGCTAATACACAAGTGCTGTACAAAAGAGAAACTGACTAGGGAGTGGCTATTTTGAAATCAGGAACTAGCGCCACAGATTGGGGGACCTGGGATCCTAGATCAAGGTGCTGCTACTGAATAACACGTTTTCACTGTTGACCCACTCGAAGTACCTACACAAGACACCAAACAAAGGGCCTTATTTACGAGGCCTTGCGACACTTTTATGCTGCCGTTGTGTCACTTTTTATGATGCTCTGGTGGATTAAAAAATATGCCATGTTGAGCTCTATTTAGGAAAGCAGATGCGCCTCTTCGTAATTCCCTACGTGGAATTATACCTGCACCAGGTATAATGTATGCAAGTTGGACGTAACCCCGCAAAATGCCTCGTAGAAGTGGTACATTGAAATCTATAAGATTTCAGTGTGCCACTTCCAGCATGCTACTGCATCAATAACCTTCACCTGCCTCACAGCAGGCATAAGACTGATGCAGGCTCTTTTACATGGGGCTTGCCCCAGGTGAAAGGACAAATTGCTGGAGGAGCATCTTTTTTCAGACACACCCCAGCAATGCGCCACTTTTGTGTCTACGGATATGTCAGAAATATTGATGTATCTGTAACTCCTTGTGACATGGAGCGCCGTACATTAAATACAGCGCATCCATCTTGTCGCAAGGAAGGTGCAGTGAAAACTATTGCATCAATGTTTTCACGCAGCGATGTAACTATTTTCATAAATGAGTTCCAAGGTGTCTTTCTTGTGAGCTGCTGATATGACGCACACAGAATCTAATCATTTTGCTGTTGACAAGTGCACAACTACATTTTATTATAGACAACAACTTATGAAGAGCAAGCAAAAAAAGCAATAAACTCAAGCAGGAGGAGGAAGCATCAAAGATCAAAGAGCCTGGAGTTCTGGATGTTGACCTCGAAGATGGCCCATTTTTCTAGCAGTGCCTCTTTTCTAGCCTTCTTTTGCCCTACATATTTGGTCCAAATGTGTGTCCTTGAGACTTCTATTATGTTAGTGTCAAAGGTTCCTCCTCTGGCCAGGCAAATGTGTGTGCCTTAGTCTGTGCATGTCTTTCATGACAAATCGTATCTAGTTTTTTAGCCTGCATGGGGAACCTAGTTTGCATAGTGTTTAGAGATGACATCATGACTTAGTTGGTAACTTTCTTTTCAAGTGACCATATATTCTAATTTCTCAGGTCAAATAATCCTAAATGCTACTCTGATCACGGGAAATATTCACACGGGGTTAGACCGGCAATTATTTCTTTACTAGGAGATCAGCCACAGACAAAGATGCATTAAAAACAGACTTTTCATTATAAACAAAACAACAATACATATGAAGGGTCACAAACTGAAATAAAGTAAAATGGGTAAATAAAAAAACATTTTACATTTTTGGCAGTTGAATAGCAGATAAGGAACAACTGTTTGTTGGAATGGCAACTTCTTCATGCGTACATTAAATAATTTTCAAGACACAACCTTCAACATAAAACACAGTTGCAATAATTTACCAGCACCACAGCATCAAGAATAAAACATCTGAATGCCGCAATGATGAGAAAAAGAAAGAGAGAGAGACAGTGAAAGGGCATACTATCAAGCCCATTAATGCATCTTTAGTGGCAGTTTTCTGCCGCAAAACCGGCGATAATTTTAACATTGTTCTTGATAATATGTCCCTTATTTCCTTATATAAAGCCAAATTGGGCATGGCACTTTCAACTTAAACTATGAAATGTCTATTTAAATCATTCTGTGTTCTGACGAAGCCATTCTTCCTCACAACCCCAGGTCATCCATATTCCCTGAATACATTTTAGTGGTATACTTCAGCTATTGACTTTCAGATATATATAGGCAAAACTTATGGATGAAAATCAGACCATTTGACCTGGCATCTGGGTTTGATATGAGTGCAGAGAATTTGTGTCAAATCATATTTAGGCTGTTCAAATATTGCTTGCACTTTCTTAAATCAAAGGTGGATGAGCTTGTGTTTGTTTTAATTAAATTAGAGTCCTTTTTATCATGCGACAATCTCCCCATTCCTTAAACTTATAAAGACAAGGATTCTTCTCTTACATGTTGTGCATGTGTTGTAAGGATCAGTTGGTAGTATATTTAGATATTCAAATTTCATTAATACTTAATCAATTGTCCAAGCTTCATTACAGCTGGGAAACAGGATGGAATTCCTTTACTCAAATTCAATGCTATCTATATTAATAAATGTTTAATTTGACTTTAGCACTTGAGGAGACTTTCAAAGCTCCAGTTTATTAAAACATTGAGTCCTATCTTAGTGAATCCAACACATGCCATGTTCAACTGTTAGAAAACATCAACTTTTTTAGGGCTACCTTATCTGACTAAGATTACCTTTGTGTGTCTTTCAGAAAACAATTCACTTGTATAGCTCATTAAATAATGTTAAGGTACCTGTTTTGAATAAGAAATTCACTCACTATTTATTACATACGATTTCTAATCGACAGCATTATCCATATTTTCGAATTATACATTTTCTAGATCATCCTCTAGAACATAACCCAGAATTTGATTTTCCAGATCCACTGGCACTAAGGACGTACTCAATATGCCAACCTGAGACGGAAAATCAGTTGGACTGCAACCACCTCACAACTCACTGACAATATTTGAAAGAGATGTGCTTCAGGTAACTAGTACTTCTTTGAGAAGTAACAGGGATAGTTAGTGGAATCCAAACCCATATTTATTAAGATATACCACAGTGAAGGAACACTATAAAACAATGGATATATTTCAAAGATTTTTCTCAAAATCAAAACTCTGTCTTTGTGCACACAATATACATTGAAAGAACAATAAAAAATAAACAGAATGGTAGCTGCAGCATTTATCAAATTCATGAACAGCATAAAATTCTATGTGCTTTATGACTTTATGACAATCCCACTCATCTATTTACTAAGCTAATTATAGCATTAAACGGAACACCTAACCTGAGTTTCATGGATCGGACACACACGCATACCTGTTTGAAAAACAAGGCTTTATGTTAAATATACCAGCAAATCTTGTTATTCTCGTTTTTGCTGGCTGCTGGGCTGATAAGAGCAACAAGTCAACACTAATAGCGTTCCTGGTAATCTTCAGCCAAAGTAGAAATTGTGATTCTGCATGACCTACCTAATTTGTGTCGCTTAGCACAAACCTTCTCTGTAACCATTCACACCCGGTACTTAGCTTATATAGCAATATTTAGTCATAGTTGATTCTTTCAAGAGAAATAATTAGCAGAAAGTTTCCTGGTGCCCTTTAAATCAGTTCCATTCCCGCGGACTGTGTTCTTCTTATAAATAAAAAAGAAACAAGACACACAGTTATAGGCTTTCTAGGTACAACTTAAAAACTATTATTTAAAGTAGAAGAGTAATCTCAGATTGAATAGACCTGAGTATAATGTTGCAAAGAACAGTGATATAAAACAAATGTAGATTCCATATTAATCACACGCTTTCACTGTTAAAAGGTAAGCATGTCTCAGCTGAAAGGGGATAATGAGAAAAGAAAATACATAATAATCATAACCATTCTAGAATAAGAATAAAGGTATATGCATTGAATATATTTGTGTATATATATGTAGGTAGGGTTGTACACACAAAGATAAATTAAATAAGCCAGGCCGCATCATTTATTTGCCAACTATTGTGACCGAGTACAAAAATTGTAACAATGATTAAGAGGGTACAAAAGTTCTTTCTGTTACCTTTCTTTATATGTCTCCTTTAAAGAAGGAACAGACATTTTACGTTTCAGTGCAATCGAATTATTTTCTCCCAGATGGTGTAGTCTCTATGAATCTTTCAAGGAACAATGATGTTGAAGTTACAGATGGTAGAGAAGCCATTGGTGTTGATGGTGGTGCTGTAAAGCTTGTAGAACAGCACAGGCTCAGCTTGACAACATCAGCCTTGTTGTCAATATTGAGTATGAGATACGCATATATACTTCACGATTGATAACTGCATTGCAGCGCAGGCTAATTGACGCACTCCTATTGGTTGAATCACTTCTCTCATGTTGAATAATACTAATAGAAATAACTACTAAGGGTTATCCAAGCAAATTATTTCAAAACAGTTCACACACCAAAAAGAGGGTCTCAGTTGGGAGCTTGAATCTTGTGAAGTGACAGAGTCTAATTTGTACTTACCGCATTCAAGAATTCTCCACTGTTTTTTGTTCAGTCGGCTAGCTGTCATTTCCTTTTATGTTGGAATTCTTCCTGGATTTATTTCATCACTAGAATCAAAATGATAATTGCTTATCCAACTATTGGCGGAGGAGTTGAAAATCCATCAAACAGACTTGAAAACAGTTAACTGAAGTGTGAAGAAGGAAGTCCAAAATAACTTTAAAGCCAGTTATTAGGCCAGATCCTGTTGTTTTGGAAACTTGAGTTAAACCTGTTGTGTTTGATGAGTGGATGATGGTGTGCCATAAGTTAGCAACATTGGTTGGAAACTCTATTTCCAGACAGGGCTATTATAAGGCAACGATTTCTGCCAGTAGAGAAATTTCTTTCAGTGTTATTATTGCAAAAGCCTGTTTACCTGAAAAAACACATATTTAGCATGTCTGTTTTAGGCCAGGAGACAATTTCATGTCTTTTGAAAAGGATATAATAACACAACATGTAACTGTTTCTCAACAGTTAATAAGAAGATTAAACAAGGAGGTATGCCACAGCAGCTATTATGTTTTATTATTTAATAAGAACCATTCTTAGATGTTTGCAAGAAGAAGGAATGCATGGAGCAGGTGTTGCAAGTAATTTACAAGTAAAGTCGGGTTTCAAAGGGTTATAAACCTTAAGCATGTCATTTGCTGTGTTCTTTTGTCCACAAATTTCATTTTTCTTGGAATTATGTATGCTCTAAACAAGGTCTCTGTACTTTTTTCATTATAATATTCTTTCTAGTACTCATAACCTTAAACAGCAAGTGAATTAAGTGACAAAGGTGCGACAATGCTGGCTAAGAAATCATTGTCGTACCGCTCAGAGAATCTTAGCAGCAACAAATAAAATGTTGCTGACCTAGGCGAGAAGGTATTGGGCTTTGTTGACCTCAACATTGGATGCAGCTGCGTCCTTGTACCACTAAGGGATTTAGAGCTGCAAAAAAGATTTTAAGTCCAAAAGTAAAACCTTTCACTGGGCAAAGATGGCAAAAGTATCTTATGAACTAATGCAAGGTCCTCTCAACCAGGAGAGGGCGACTCCGAGCACAACCTTAGAGACCGGTCAGGTCTTATTGTTTAACAATAGGAATACACTACTCAAACGAGAGAACTTTTGGATCCGCTCAATGTCCACGATGGTGCCCGATGGTCTTAATGACCGGATGGAATTTTTATGTTACCTGTAATTTGTACATGTTACACTGTGTGCACTCACTCATACTGACTGTTCTTTGACTTGGTGTTTTTCTATATATATTATTGTAATTTATCATTCCCAGGAATCTACTCATTGCAGTTAACCTTTTTGTGCATTTTTTTGTTGTTTCCTTCCTATGTTAGGTTTGGGTACGTCCTTGTGTGTTCGGACGGGCAGTCCGTTTTTTATGTTTATGGCATTTAGTCTTTTGTTTATGTTTATGCTCACTCGCTCTTCACTGTTGGGAGTAACGGTCCGTAACACTTGTGCCTCGCGGTCTCCGCGTTTAACTGGGAATCTGGTAGACACTGTATCAAGTAAGTTATCCCTCCGGGACTCTCGTTGCGGTGATTCCGCTACTTGAAACCACACGCGTTCTCTTTTCCTCACCTTAATACGATGACACATTTGGGCAGTATCATGTTTCTGAAAGGGGTGTATTTGCCACATCTGAATATTCTTTCACGTGCACTTTGGCTTTATAAGTTCGGTTTGTGTTTCTGGTTATACTTTTTAGACACGTTCGAAACACTTTGATTATGCATGTTTTTTCACGTTTTTTCACGTTTTTTCAGTCGGCATTATGGCTTTGTGATTACACTTCTGACCGCTCTTATACGCTTATTTTTTGAGATTACTTTAAGGACTTCAAATCATCATTTCACAAGGGTTACTCATACAGGTGCATGCAGATTTTATGTTTGATAACTTGTTATTTTGAACTGTTTTTTGAACATGGCATATTTGGATTGTTTTTTTGTAGAGTAATCCCCTGAGGAAGGGCTGTTGCCGAAATGCATCGGGATGTGTAAACATTATGAAGAAAAGATGATACGGATATGACTCTAATAATCTAAATCAACGCTAGGTGAATTAACCTACGTGTCAAATAAACTTAATGTGAACATATGGAAGACTTTTCCTTCGTATACCTGACGATGAACTTTTTGATTTAAACAATAAGACCTGACCGGTCTCTAAGGTTGTGCTCGGAGTCGCCCTCTCCTGGTTGAGAGGACCTTGCATTAGTTCTTTGGATTTTACACTGCGAGGCCAGGCAGTGTCTAACTCCAGCAGCACACTACATCATACACTCTGGGTTTACCTGTGATTTACATGGTTGTGCGAGTTCCCCTCTTTCTAAAAGTATCTTATGGGCAAGGGACGTCCCTGGGTGTGAAATTTGAATCTCACCCACTATGAGCTTTTCTCTTGCAAAAGTCAATGGCTTCAGCAGTAATTCGTCCAATGCCTATCTGACTACCTGAGGACTGCCTTAGATATAGCCTGCCTCTTTGCCCCACTGAAGGACTTTGATTCCCTGAAATGAGACTTCATCTCAAAGTAAAACCTCTGACAAGACACAACCAGGTTGGTGTATCCGATCTCAGAGGTAAATTGCACCTACATTCCAGTCTATTGTAAGTATTTACTACAATTGCTGCTTTGAATTGTTTGGTCTTATTTTTACTTTAAGGTAAGAGTTAGAATTTTTGTATTTTGGCACCATTGAGGTTTCTTACATTTTCTAAATTGGAGTAGGATTTTTCTTGTGTTGAGTTTTTCACTTTTTAACAGTTTCAGTATTTTTAAACGTTTTACACATTTTCTTTAAGTTGAGCATGTCTGCTCTGTGTTATGGCTACAAGGGGTTGAGCTGAAGTTTACGTTACAGAAAACGTTAACTGTAATAGAATAGAGCTTTTTAACTTGTAGTGCACCTTAATTTATTCCATCTAATAACTCACGTTTTCACAATATGCATTATTTGGGTCAAGCTAAAGATGTAGTCCCCTACAGATGCTTTGAATGCAATCATTTGACTATATCAATCAGTCAATGAACGAGAGTTTCTTGTGCTTGAATTGTGCGAGCCATATTTGTAAGTTTAGTTGACTTGAGTAAACTTGCACCTTAATTTACTGAGCCACAATACATTTGGGCTGATCCTGAAATGTTCAAATGTCTGATAGTGGTATACCAAATAAAATATATTTCACTCAATATCATACATAAAGCACACTGTGGAAAACGTACTGTATACCTCCAAAAGCCATCTCATAAGAATGTACAGGTGGTTGACTCAGCTGATCCACACTGGCCCTTCATTTGTTTCCAACACAATAGAAAACACTTGGGAGTTTTGCTCTGGGCTCAAGGAAATAACCTGAGTTCAGAAAAATCTTTAAAACAGAAATATTGCATACACTGTTTCATTATAAACATCTACCTCATGGGAGTGTTGCTCTACCTCTTGATAATGACAGTGAATATCAGAAATTCAAGAAAGCTCATGATAAACTGTCCGTCACACAAGAAGGGTTTATCTTGCGTGGGTCAAGATTTATTATATCTGTACTTTTACAACAGCAAGTCATTGAAGTGACATATGAGGGACATTGTGGAATTGTTGCCACAAACCAAGCCCTCTGGGACCATGTCTGGTTCCCTCATCTTCATGTCCAGTTCACTGCTAGAAGGACTTGAGCTCGAGTCGGTTCTTCATTGTACTCTTCATGCTTACTGTTAGAACTGGGGGTCTCTAGTTGGCGGAGGTAGGTACCACTGTCCAAATAGGTACCCTTGCTTCTAGTCAGGATAAGGAGGACACACTCTTTAGATAACCCCTGCTAACCCCATGGTAGCTTCGCACGAGCAGTCAGGCTTATCAAAGGCAATGTGCAAAGTATTTGTACCAACACTCACAGTAACACAGTGAAAACAACACAAACTGACTCCACAACAGTTTAGAAAAATAAAGGTATATTAATCTAAACTACACAAGACCGAAACGACAAAAAACCCAACATACACAGTTCAAAAAAATGGTTTCAAAAGTGTTCTTAAGGTTGTGTTAAAATAATCCACAGTTGCATCACGTTTACACTAGTTCCTAATGAAAGCTGCAGAGTTGAGAAGCAAGCGATGCATCATTCCTGAGACCCTGGGGAGGCAATGCGACAACCCCGCTGGACGTAGCGAGCGAGTTGCGATCACTCCGGTCTGTGTGGGAAGGGATGCGATATCTTGCGTGGATTCCGATGCGCAGGTTACAGTGGAAGTGGCTCGCAAAAGGTACAATGCGACGATCTTCTGTAGTCTGTCTGAACCTGGAAGTGAGTTCCAAACAAGTAAGGCCTCAGCTTCTTCAGAGCCCAGACCACAGCAAAAGCATCCCTTTCAATTGCACTCCACCTCTGTTCCCTGGGTAGTAGCCTCCTACTAATGAAAGCTACGGGTTGGTCCCAGCCCTTGTCGTTGATCTGTGAGAGTACTGCTCCCACACCATGCTCTGAAGCGTCTGTCTGCACTACAAACTCACTGGAGAAATCAGGTGCCTTGAGCACCTGTGTTGTTCTCATGGCAGCCAAATCGTCTGTAATGCCCGGTGAGACCTAAAAAGGCATGCACCTCTGTCTGGGTCTTGGGGGCTCCCAAGCCAGAATGGTATTAATCTTTGCCTGTAGGGGCCCCACCTGGCCGCTTCCCACCTGGTGTCCCAAATACACCACAGATCCCTGCCCTATCTGGCACTTGCTGGCCTTGATACGGAGGCCTGCCCAGAGCCTTCAACACTTCACAGAGGTGTTGCAAGTGTTCCTCCCACGTGGAGCTGAACACAGCAATGTCATCCAGGTATGTGGCGCTAAATTCCTCCAGCCCGGTCAGTACCTGGTTGACCAGTCTCTGGAATGTGGCAGGGGCGTTCTTTAACCCAAAGGGCATGACTCGGAACTGGAAGTGCCCCTCCGGCGTTGAGAACGCAGACCTCTCTTTGGCTCCCTCACTTAAGGCAATCAGCCAGTATCCAAAAGTTAAATCAAACGTACTGAGGTACTGGGCAGCTCCCAACTGATACACGAGCTCATCAGCTCTGGGGATGGGGTATGCGTCAGTCTTGGTGACTGCATTGAGCCCACGGTAGTCCACACAAAACCGGAGTTCTGGAGTGGCACCGGGCGCAGCAGCTTTTGGCACTAAGACCACTGGGCTAGCCCAGGGGCTGCTGGAGGGCTCAATTACCCCTAGCGCCAACATCTTGGAAACCTCTTCCTTGATGCTGGCCCTGACCTTGTCAGCTACCCTGTAAAATTTCTGTTTCACAGGCAGACTATCTCCAGTGTCCACATCATGGACACACCAATTTGTGACACCTGGGGTCAGGGAGAACAGGGAGGCAAACTGACCCAACACCTGGCGACAGTCCCTCTGCTGTCCTGGGGTCAGGGTGGGTGAGAAGACCACACCATCCACTGACCTGTCTTACTCCTTGGCTGTCAGGAGGTCAGGAAGAGGGTCACTTTCCTCTTCCATTCCAGCATCTGTAGCCAGGAGTATTGCCACTTCAGACCTCTCAAAGTGGGGTTTGAGGTGGTTCACATGCACGACTCTCACGGGCTGCCTGGGAGTCTTCAAGTTAACCAGGTAGGTTACTTCACTCTTGCGCTCCACCACCTCATATGGCCCAGTCCACTTGTCTTGGAGCGCACAAGGCTCCACTGGGGCCATCACCCACACTTTCTGCCCAGGTTGAAATCCGACCAGAGTGGTATTGTTGTCGTACCATATTTTCATTTCTTCCTGCTAGCTTCCAGGTTCTCCTGTGCGAGCTTCCTGAAGCATTGTGTCTGGTTGCGGAAGGCCAGCACATAGCTGAAAATATCCTGGGGGTTTTCCCACGGGATTTCTCCCACCCCTCCTTCACCAGTGTGAGAGGTCCTCTAACAGGGTGGCCATACAGAATTTCAAAGGGACTGAACCCTAAGGACTTCTGAGGAGCCTCCCTGTAGGCAAACAACAGGCATGGTAGAAAGACGTCCCACATCCGTCTCATGGGCTCCGCTAGGCCCATAATCATACCTTTCAGGGTGCGGTTGAACCTTTCAACCAACCCATTTCATTGAGGGTGGTAAGGAGTGGTGTACTTATAGGTTACCCCACACTCCTCCCACAGAGACTTCATGTACCTAGAGAGGAAGTTGGTACCCTGGTCGGAGTCCACCTCTCTGGGGAACCCCACACGGGAAAAGATCCCCATCAATGCACGGCCCACCAAGGGGCTGTGATTGTCCTGAGAGGCAGGCACGGCCCGTGCAGGGCGTTATACTGGGGCGGTGACGTCAGGCAGGGGAGGGTCAGGGTGGGGGGTAGTAAAATACGGGATATGGACCATTAGAAGTAAGTACCAAAAAAAAATGAATAAAACAAATTTCGTTGCCCACGCTGCATCACATTTGGCCATGCAGTGTAGGCAACGAAATTCGTTTTATTAATTTATTTCGGTACTTACCTCTAATGGTCCATATCCTGCATTTTAGAACCCCCCCCGCCCTGACCCTCCCCTGCCTGACGTCACCGCCCCAGTATAACGCCCTGCACAGGCCGTGCCTGCTGAGAGGCAAAGCTTCTAGGTACCGGGTGGCATGGTCCACCAAGACCAGGATGAACCTGTTGCCTAAGGCTGTCTTGGGGTCCAGTGGCCCCATAATGTCGATGCCCACCTGCTCGAAATGGGTGCTCACCACAGGAAATGGTTGGAGGGGTGCCTTGCACTTCCCTCCACTCTTGCCACTCGCCTGACATGTCTGGCAAGATCTACTGAATGTCCCGACGTGCTTCTTCATCTGGGACCAGAAGAAGTGGGTGACAAGCCTTTGGAAGGTCTTGTCTTGCCCCAGATGTCCTGCGAGAGGCACGTCATGAGCTACACCCATTAGGAAGTTCCTGAAGCACTCGGGAGCCACCAGCACACGGGCTGCACCGGGCTCAGCAAACTTAAGCTCACTATACAACAACTCATCTTCCCAGCAAATGAGATGATCCTTGGACTCTCCACCTGCTGCCTGGTCTGCAGCCTGTTGCTGCACACCAATGAGGGAAGGGCACTCCTTCTGTACCTTGCCGAATTCCTCCCTGGAGGGGCCACCTTCTTGCTGCCATTGGATCAGCTTAGGTAGGTCCCCCATTTCGACCACCTGTTCCGCGGTAGGCTCCAGGGCATCCCCCTCAGGTTCTGCTCCTTCCTGGGCCGTGGGAACATATGGGGCAGGTTTCTCGCCCCCCCTGCCTCTTCCTCTTTGGGCAGGTTCCTGGGCCACTGTTTCAGGCTCCTGTTCTGCTGAATCACCCTTACTGGCTGCCGTAGCCGGCGTGGTCATGCAGATCCACACACGCAAACCCAACATCTCCAAATGAGTCTGGTGCTCCACCTCCTTCCATGGAGAACTCTCCAGGTCATTACCCAGCAGACAGTCTACTAAGGCTTGACTTACAACAACTTCCAAGAGACCAGAGACCCCCTCCACTCAAAGGGAACACCCGCCACTTTGTAGAGGCGCACTGAGCTGTCAGCTGCAACTACTGGGCGGAGTACATTGGGAATGATCTGCTCTTCAGACACCCACTGACACCTCACGGATGTCACACTGACTCCTGTGTCTCTCAGAGCCTCTACCTCCCTCCCATTGATGGTCACCTTCTGCCGTATTTCTTAGTGTTAAGGCACAGAGAGGTATCGTGGACCATCTCTTGGTCTCCTAGAGAGACCCTGGTCATGACTGCTAATCCCTCCTCCCCACTGGAAATCAAATCCCCTCTCAAAGCTACACTTACTAACCCTGGGGCTGGAGCACCAGTGGGTGCTGGAGATTTCTTAGGGCACCTATTGATAACACGTCCCACCTCTTTGCAGTGATAGCAGGTAGGGGGACCTCTGTTATCCCTTCTGACCCTAGGGGGCCATGGCTGCTTAGGTTTGGGGGGTTGGGATTCCTTTCCCTGGGAACTATTTTGGGGCCCTTGAGAGAAATCATTTTGGTTACCCTTGTCCCCCCCACTCGTCTGCTGGGGACCTCGCCCACCTTTGGCTGTGGTACCCACAAATCCTCGGTGGACCCTGGTACCGGTCCAGCGGTCCGCATCCTTAGCAAGCTCAATGGTGTCTTTCAGCTTGCTGTCTAAAAGATGCTGGCACAGCTCCGGAACACAAAGACTACTCAAGTGCTCCCAACTAATTAAATGTAACAACCCCTTATAATCAGTTACTTTGCTGCCCGTCATCCAACCTTCCAGTGCACGCGAGTACAAATTCACACACTCCATCCAAGTTTCAGACTCTTTCTTCTTAGAGTTTCTAAACTGCAGTCTGTACTGCTCTGGAGACATAGGACCTCCTTCATATTGGGGCATGTCATGGTACCTGCTAACTTTAAGGGCTCTAGAGCACTCCTCCCAGAAGCCTCAAAATGTTTCCACAGGATGGCCCCCAATGCTGTTCAGGCATACTATTCGTTCTCAATGCAATTTGATAAGAAGTAAACCAGGCATAAATATCCTCACTCCTCTTATAATTCCGTACTAAATCCTTGGGAATACATACTTTAACCCCTGGCACTGGCTGTGCGCTGCCACCATTTGAACTGGAATACACCTGCTTGGCCTTTATATCCAGTTCCCTCATGCTCAACTCATGAGTCAAAAGCAATTTCTTTTCCTCCAGGGCACGGGCATTCTTGTTCTCCTCCGCCATCCTTTCTTTCTCTTTCTCCTTTTCCAATTGCTTCATCTTTATCCTCATGACTTTCAAGTCATAGTCTTTTACTCTTTGATTCTCTTCTAACTCTTCTGGGGTCAGACCCCTGCTGGAATGGTTGCTGCCAGGCCTTGAGCCTGGATTACCCAGTGGCAATTCAAGGGGTTGAAATCCCTCCCTTCCACCTGCATCATTTCCTTCTTGGGCCTCCCACCAGGCCTTCAAGATTCTCTGCAATTCATCCTTCCTGAAGTTGCTCTTAATGGGGCACTCAAACTTGTGGCAGAATTGCTTAAGTTCCTCAACTTTGTATGAATACAAATCATCAATGACAAACTCCAATTCTGCTTCCACGCTGGGTCCCTTTCCCTTCACAGACATGATGCTTTTAAGAGTTACTCAAAAATAGAACCAACAAAAAAACTCAACCGTAGTATGCGGTGGTGTAGTAGTCTGCACTCACTAGTGATGTACACCAGTCACTGTGGGTCTAGTACAAATACAAGTTCAAAATCCCACCGCTGATCAACAATGTTAGAACTGAGGGTCTCTAGTTGGCAGAGGTAGGTACCACTGTCCAAATAGGGACCCTTGTTTCTAGTCAGGGTAAAGAGTATACACTCTTTAGGTAACCCCTGCTTACCCCCTTGGTAGCTTGGCACGAGCAGTCAGGCTTATCAAAGGCAATGTGCAAATTATTTGTACCAACACTCACAGTAACACAGTGAAAACACCACAAACTGACTCCACTACAGTTTAGAAAAATAAAGGTATTTTAATCTGAACTACACAAGACCAAAACGACAAAAAATCCAACATACACAGTTCAAGAATATGATTTCAAAAGTGTTCTTAAGGTTGCGTTAAAATAATCCACAGTTGCATCAGGTTTTAGACAACAGTACCTTTAGATGCGACAAACGTTCCAAGTGAAAGCTGCAGAGTTGGTAAAGCAAGCGATGCGTCACTCCTGTGACCCTGGGGAGGCAATGCGACAACCCCACTGGACGTAGCGGGCGTGTTGCGATGACTTCAGTTTGTATGGGGAGGGATATGATATCTTGCATGGATTCCGGTGCGCAGGTTACGGTGGAAGTGGCTCGCAAAAGGTACGATGCAACGATCTCCGGGACGGCTACGATCTCAGGCATGGTGGCGCTGCGCGGCGCATCGTCGATCTTCTCCTCTCGCTGCCCCTTGATGCGATGGCTCTGCAAAGACTATCCCAGCAACGTGATGTGGTCCGCAAGCAGGCGGTGCGACGATCTCACCCAGTGACGACAGGCTCTGCAACGATGTTCGCAAAGATGGTACTTTTCCCGCACTGGAGCGATGCATTCCACAAGAGAAGAATGCGTCGGTTCTTGCAGTGGCAACAGGGGCTGCGATGATCTCGATCTTCGGGGCAGCGGGAATTTCCTCGCACTGACGGTAATGCGCTCTGCAAGTGAGAGATGCGTGACATTTTGCAGAAAGTCTTTAGTATCTTGATTTCCAGCTCCCCAAGCACAGGTACAACTTCCAGAGGCACCACAAATGGCCCAAGCACTCTTGGAAGGACAGAACTCTCTCAGTAGAGTTCAGGGACGCTGGGGGTGAAGTCCTTTTGTTCCTGTGACTTCTTAACAGGGAGCCAGCTCTTCTCAGGCCCTTGGAGATTGCTTCAAGCAAAGGGACACAACACAAAGCAAAGTCCTTCCCCTCTCCTTGACAGCAAAGCAACTGCAGGTCAGTCCACAAGCACACAGCAGGACAGTCTTCCTTCTTCAGTCTTCCAGCTTTTTCCTTGGCAGAGAATATTTCTTGATTCCAAGATGATCTAATTGTCTGTAGCCTGGGGTCCTGTACTAATACCCCTAAAAGTCTTTGTTCCCTTTGTGCAGGAGGACTCTGAGCCCGGTCTGAACAAGTTCTGGGTGTTCCTTGAGCACTTTGTTTTCCTGGCCTCTCCTTTCCTTTCAGAGAGAGGGGCAGGGTCGTCAGCCACCCAGCAGGATGTGGGGCCAGCATTGTGGAAGGCAGGCACAGCCCTATTCAGGCCCAGGTGCTACCCCATCCCACGACTCTAGATGCAGATGGAGCTATTCAGCCCAGAGATAGCCCACTCAGCCTCTGGGAGCCACCCAGCCCCTGCCACTCATAAACCAGACAGTCAATTCACAAACAGGCCAGCGCACACAGAAAGGTCAGACAAGAGAACAGCAACTTTCTAAAAGTGCTGTTCTAAAACCGAGGATTTTAAGACACCTTTCCTAAAAGATGTGTTATTAAATTCTGAGTTCAGGGATACCAGACTTTTATGGCCTATCTTGCTCCTATGGGAATATATGCAGGTAACCACTGTAGCCATCATTCCCCATGATAGCCTATGGGCAAGGTAGCCTTACAATAGTGAAAAAAGAAAAAGGCTGTAATTCACTACTAGAGCATGTCACGTGCACTGGTACATGCTCTACCTTTCACATACACTGGACCCTGCCCAAGGGGTACCTTGGGCCTTCCATAGGGGTGACCAATGTGTACAGAAAGGGAAGGGTTAGGCCTGGTCAGTGGTGACACTGAACAGGAGGACATGGCAGTTGACAGACTGCACACAGGCATGGCGGTGGCAGGCCTGAGACACCATTTTTGGGCTCCTCATGTGGGTAGCACAATCAGTGCTGCAGCCCACTGGTAGCATTTGTATCACCAGCCCTGCCACACTCAGTGCACTTTACTAGGGACTTCTTGGTGATACAAATATGCCAATCATGGATAACCTATTACAATAATAATTTACGCAGGGAGCACTTGTACTTTGACACTGATCAGCAGAGGCAAAAGTGCCCAAAGCATCTAAACCAGTAAAAACGAAATCCAGCACAGCGTCAAAAATACAGGAGGTAGAGGCAAAAAGACATGGGAAACAACGCCAAAGATGCCAGGTCCAACACCTACAAATCTATTTCCTATTCTACAACTGGAGAAAGCCAGACCACCCTGATGTTCAGTAGAGCCATGGGTGACAAGCTGCCCAAGTGGGCCACAGAAAGAAGAATTGATTCTCAGATAGTTTGACTCACTGATCCATCTCACAAGTCTAGAATGAAGACTTATGCTGTGTCGATGTTCTCAGGACATTATGTTTCAGAAAGGCGTGTGTTCTTGTCAAGCAGGGCGAAAATGCAATTCTGATGCTCCATTCAATGCCAATCCATTGCAAGTTGTGACTAGTAAGGGTCACATGGTGACTGCTCACCATCCTGTAAAGTCAATTACAAATGAATCCTTACTTTTCAAAAATCTGTCTCAGAGTCTGCCGGTTCCAGATATCCAGAGTGATACTCTGTCATCAGAGGTCTAGCAGAAACCTAGGGATGCCTCAGTGGCTGGCTAGCTCGCCGGTGCCTGCTACAGCTGTCTCTCCTGTATCTCCTTAGCCTCACACCATGAGATTTGGAATAGTGGTTTGAGGGTCTCGATGACTCATAGAGGAACTGTGATGTGTATGAGTTTTGTTTATATGTTTTTGATTAACAAAGAGAGAGTTGTAGTGTCTTGTATATAGAGCGCGGTACCCCGTGCCCTAACAGACTCTGTTGTCTAGTAATGTAAGTGATGGGTGTGGTTAATAAAGTTCATGATACAGTACATGCAGTGGCAGCCGACATGGATCGGGAGTGGTGGGCGGGAAGCAGCAAACGGCTGGAATTTAAGAATAATAAGAATAAAAACCAGTTACCTTATGCCACTTCTATCCTTCGTCCGTCTCTCCTTGCATTGAGAATGGTACAGGAAGCAACCAGTCTCCCCTGATCAATCACAAAGTTGCAATGCAGTGTTGTGATTGGTCTGAGCGCTCAGCCAGGGAATGGGAGCAAGGGCATGTTCTCCACCTAGGCTGTAATCTGCAGAACATGCAACGTGTGCATGAAGATTGAGAAGGCAAGCCAAACATTCATGCGCACTTGTAGTGGGCAAACCACTTCTCCTCCTGCTCCTCTGTCATGGGAGCAGCCTCCCCACCCCTCAAAGCTGCTGCACAGGGAAAAAATAAAATGGTAATAACGTTGAGTAATTATCCTTTTATTTTTCCTTTATTTCACTGCTAAAAAGCAGTGGGCTGACACTCCTCCGCCTTTACGGAGGAGCCACCACTGAGTATGTGGCAGTTAAAGTTTACACTCCAGAGAATAAAGATAAGTAATAATGCACTCCATGTGTGGCGTAATTAATTTACATGCTACTCGGCTGGGAAGGATTCACCAAAAACCAATACATGCAGCCATATAGCTCTTAGGGAATGAGGCATTGGAATGCGAGTTTACAGTGATAACATACCATGTGAAGTCCATTTTCTATTTTTCAGGTCTTCATTGTTTTAAATAGTTTTGTGAAACGTTCACATAGGAGGGGCAAGTGTGTGGCTTGTTTTAATGGCTTGTAGTATCAACTTCACTTGCTTCAGTAACTAGCACACTGCCACTCACTTGTCAAATCCAAACTTTGCATAATGGAGCTGGGTGGAAATCATACTATACCATTTACTGAATCACCTCCTATCGAGTCGTCATGGAAAGTTGGGAATCTATGCAGCTAGAAATTGAAAATAAATTAGGCCTTTTTTTTTCACTTTTGTAGGAGACGGAAGAAAGCATGGAAAAGTGCAATAATTGCCACAAAGTTAGACTTTCCTGCATGATTTTCTTTGATGTAGTTCAAATAGCTATTAGTGGATGTTATTGTTTTTAGACTATGGAGAACTTTCGATTATCTTTTCGATTATCTTTAGCAGAGAAATAACATGACATTTAAAAAATTGATGACAGGGATGAGAGCCTTTGATCCTCGCTGTTTAAAGATGAAAACATGCCATTTTAGATTAAGATGCTTGCTCAGCTTTGCGTTTCCTTTTGAAATATATTGGAGTAGGGAATATTTTCATAGCAAAGGACTGGGATACATCGATGCTCCCTAAAGAAAAAATAACTGGGTAGACTGAAGAGAGCAGAATGCCTTTTCGTAGACTTTATAAGCTAGAAAGTCCGCATGAAGTGACGTTTTCCTTCCCTGAACCTGCAATTTCATTAGCAGAAAATATTTATAAATCGGTTGCAAATGTATCTTCAATAGAAAATTAATGTCCCCTTAACAGTTTGCATGTTTAATTCTAAATTGCTAAACATGTAAAAGAATTAGCATTTTTCATTTAATGTTAACATATTTCACGTAAATATTTTACATACAGATCTATAAACACGCCAAAGACCTAGATCCAAATACCACGTGTCCATTTATCTAATCATGGTGTATTGCATTAATGAGTTTAGTACCCGTTTTACGTTTTTAAATGCATATTATTCATCGTCATAATTTTTGGTGATACATTTTACTTTGTTGTACACCAAAACAACTTCTGCTTAGGGCTGGAATCTGAGGTATAGAGGACATGTGTCTATTGTCCTAAAGTCGGTTTGTTTTCCTTGTAAGGATTTCTGTTCAGTACTTAGAGATGAAGTAGTACAGTTGAGCCAACTTGTGCTAACAGCATGTAGTAACCCACCCCTTAAGCCAAGCCATATTCCCCAACCGAGACCTTCAGGAACTGCCTCTTCTTCCTTAGAATTAGATGCAATGAGGCCAGAGACCAACAATTCTTTTTATGCATATCCCAGTACTGGGCAATACTATAAAGTTTTACAGATACTGCCAAAAGCCACACCCCTCGTGATTGTGCAAACAAATGGTCTCCAATTAAAACATAACGTTGTTCATTGGATGGGTAGAACACATCAGTTGCGAGTAACCTAAGACATTGTTACTAATTTCAGTGACCCTCAGTTGGTGGGGAATGACACAGAGTAGTATAAGGGCAAACCCTTTTGGCTATTTGTATAAGCCCACCAATGTTGCACCCCTCAGCTTCACTTAATCTGTAATACCAATGTGTAGGCCCTATACTATCCCAATTCACGTTCTGTTAGAAATGGGATTCCTGGTTGGCTGACGTATGCACCCAGGCCAAGCAGGAACCACCACTCTAGTCAGGGTAAGCTAGATACATACTAAAAGATGACCTGTGCTCACCTTGGCACAGAGCAGCCAGGCCTATCTGAAGAGGCAATTTGTAAAGTAGTTGTGCAACACACATACACATACAGTAACACAATGAATACACCACAAAAAGACTCCACACAGGGTTCGAAAAATGGAGAACATTTATTGGGGCAAAATGAGACCAAAACTACAAAAATCAAATTAGTAGAAGTTGAGATATACATTTTTAAAGATTAAGGCTTAGATGTAGGTAATTTTATTTTACCACTTCTTAAATACCGAATTTTACCGATTCGGTATTTAAGAAGTGGTAAAATGGAGGGGGGGGATATAGGTATTACAGATTCGGTAAATACCAAATCGTTAAGATTCGGTATTTACCGATTCTGAAAATACCGATTCGGTAATGCCCATTGATTCCTATGGGCATTGAAGCCCATAGGAATCAATAGGCATTACCGAATCGGTATTTACCGATTCGCTAAATACCGATTCAAGCAAGGGTGCAGGGGGTGTCTCTTTGACACCCTCTAGCACCCCAAATACAGGCATGTGTGCCATGTGGCACACAGACATGCCCTAAGGGCATGTCTGTCTGTCACATGGCATAGGTGTGCATGCACACCTGGATTCGGTATTTTACCACCCAATTGGATTGGGTGGTAAAATACCGAATCTGAAAGGCCTTTGGGACTCAGAAGAGTCCCACCTACAATTCGAAGTTACAGAATTGGTAAAAATACCGATTCTGTATTTTACCAATTCGGTAAATTTACCGATTCGGTAAATTTACCGAATCGGTAAAATTGGCCCCCTACATCCCAAATACCCATTTACCGGTCGGTAAATGGCCACCTACATCTGGCCCTAAATGCACAAACTGTGCTTAGATGTTACTAGCGGTCGGAAGGTTACATGAAGTCGCAAGTGATAGGTGGAGATCCAAAGTTAAGGCCAACCTTAATGGAGGGCAGGCTTGCTAAAGGACCCACGCAGGGCCCATTGAGAAAGTACCTTAGATGGAGGAAAGCGGCAACTTTTCCACGAAGTCGGGTCTCTACCTTGTCGTGGATTTTGCTGAAGTGAAGCTAATGCATCGTCTTCGAGCTGTGCCGAGGGTTGTCATCGGCCCATGCAAGCTGTAGAATCACTGTCGTTGAACAGCCTCTGCATCGGTCTCGAAGGGCGATCCATTGGTTCCGACCGGCGCAGTGGTGGTGATACTTCAGTTTTGTAGAAAACAGTTGCAGAACCCACTTCTGAAAGCCCATAACTTGGAGAGGGAAGTATTGTGTCCCATGAATTTTGAACTCTGCTTGTCGAACGGCAGTGGCTGGAGTCTGTCCATCACCTGTGGCCAAAATGAGAAACCTGGGAGTTGTCTGTGACACGCAGCTCAGTTACTCGGGACAGATTAGCCAAGTTACCTCAACCTGCTATTTCACGGTAGAGATACTGCAGAAGAATCTTCAGTTTCTCCCAATGGAACTGAGGAAAACTGGACTTGGACTAAACCCATTTGAGAGGCTCGTCATTAAGCAGTGCCCTATTATTCATCATTAAATAAACATAGACACAAATTCACCTTTCACAAACAATGAGAAATTGTTGGTCCTGAGGAGAATCCCAAAAATGTGGGAGATTCAAAACGTGTAGACCATTGCTTTGCTTAGGCCAATCTGAATATATTCAGTTGTGAAATTGAGGATTAATTTTGATTGGACAGATGGCCTTGTATTATAAATAATGTTTGCTGTGTATATAATATTTAATTGAAAGTGTGTTCACTGGAAAAAGGGTTGTGTTAGGTTACCCCAGGGTGGGCACTTTTGTATGTATGTGGTGTGATTGCACGGATGGATGTGAGGATTGGTGTAATAAATGTATGAGTCTGTCACGGTATATATGTTGTGAAAATAGTTTACATTTTAGAGAGTGAATGAGTAGTTCATTTTAGAGAGTGAGTAGAATGTGAGGATTGGTGTAATAAATGTATGAGTCTGTCACGGTATATATGTTGTGAAAATAGTTTACATTTTAGAGAGTGAATGAGTAGTTCAATTCAAAATGGAGCACCAAAAAATGAGAATTGATAGCGATTTTGTATATTTGAATTTGCAATTGTGAAGAGTTCTTACAAAAAGACACCAAAAAATGAAAAAGTGTTTTGAATATAATTGAAAAAGTTGATGATTAAAATCAAACTGAAAGAACGGTTTTGCAAGGGCAATTGTTTTGTTCATTGTGCCTTGAATTAATGTGCAAATAATTGTGCAGTGCTGGCAATTCGTTTTGTTTATTGATATTGTGGAGCGGCCTCACTGCGCTTTAGCCAAACCCTTGTTGATTTCTGCTGCAGACCCACTAGTAGCATTTAATTTACAGGCTCTGGGTATATGGTATACCACTTTACAAGGGACTTAAAAGTAAATCAAAAATGTCAAACAGGTGTAAACCACTTATACCATGGTTTAAGGAGAGGGCACATGCACGTTAGCACTGGTCAGCCGTGGTAAAGGGCTCAGAATCCTAAAGGCAACAAAAAGAAGATCGGAAAAATAGTAGGAAGAAGGCAAAAAGTTTGGGGTGACCATTCAGAGGGGGCATTTTGCAAAATGACTCCCCCCAGCATAAAGCCAGAGTAGACTAATCAATACCTTGATGGACTTCCCTGCTTAGGGCAAAAGAATCTGGTGATGGTACACGTATGCTAGGGGTACCTAACACTTTTACGCCGCTCTGGACTCATGTGATAACAGGGGCGACCAAGCTGATCCATAGGGAAACATTCTCCTCACCTGTGGACCACATCTTTGCAGCACCTAACCTTAACTTGCTCACAGATGCATCCCAGTAGGCAGACTGTACCACCAAGGCCAACAAAGTGGTCTGGCCCATTCCAGCCCTTGGGTCTGACTTCTTTTCCCGACTCAAGTAAAGCACTGTCCCCAGGGAAATTCTTGGATTGACCAAAAAGGCTGTAATCTCCAAATCTATTGGGTCTGTCACTAAGTAGTTTGAACAAATTAATTGTTATACCACAGAGAAAATGTATTCTTCTCTATACATCAGAGAGAGAAGAGAAGGACACAAATGCTTATTTTAAGAGCAAAAAGTGCCTTTATATTCTCTTTTTGAATAGCAAATAGGCAATACATATAAATACCAATCAAAGTACTCATGTGCAGAGTGAATAAGAGAAAGAACATTTTAGAGAAAAATATATTTCAACAACAATTTTATCATTTGTTTCACAAGGTCACTGGCTGATGTGACCTTAAGAGCAGTAAATTAATGTATGTTGGCCTGTTTATACAACAACTTGTTCTTTTTCATCAACATCCATATTGAAGGATAGTGCTCATGTAGTCAAAATGCACCATCCAAAAAGGGGACTAATACAATGCAATCCAAGCCATAAATCAAGTGGTGTTGACGTTTCGACCTGTGTTAGGCGTTGAGGGTACATTTTTTTTAGACCTCCGCATGCAGTTCTTCTTCAGGACACTAAGAATGTATATGGCAACCTAGATAAAGTGAAACAATCAATTAGAGCTAGTCTCCCTGGAGTACAGGCTTTTATTAAAAAACAGAAGAAAGTATTTTTTTTATATATATTTACTGATTGTATGTTACACCCAAAGTGGCTGACTAGGTCAGTCAACAGCTCTCAAGAATAAATCATCTGCAATGTATATATACAGCTGTAGATATGTATAGGTAGGCCTTTTACTACTTATATGCAATGGATGCAAAGAATCTGAACAGATCGACCAATAAGTTCAAATAAACTTACCACCGCAGTGATATGGAAAGGCTCAAGTAACTTAATGGGTCCTTGTAAAATGGATTAGGTATTCAATATTTAAGCATCCAGCGATGTGGGTACAATCCCCACGATTGCCAAGGCAAACGAATTGCTGAGATCCTCTATACAACAAGACAAAAAATCAAAGGGAAATTAATGTTTCGGTACGTGAGACACCAATCACTCCCTGTTGGGAACAGGGAAGAAAGGAAATTACACTCACTCGCTGCTGGTGCCATAGAAAGGGAAATTAGACTTACTCACTGGGCACACGTCAGTTACAGAACCATGCCTGTCAGAACATCATCTGTCTGAGAATGATGGGCGCCTGGGGAAAACTGATGTACATCAGCATAATTCCATCATGGCCATCACGTATACTCATTTGAGTTTGTAATTACAGTGCAATGCAGCAAGGAAATGGTGTATGTAAAACATTTCAGAAGACAGACTACAAATAGTTTTACAGTGACCAGTGTGCCGATATAAAATGAATGTTATAGAAAAGTCATCATAATGTAAAAAGTTACACTGTGATTGTTGGGAATACAATTATGGAAATAGATACCACATATTACAAAACAGATGGGTTATAGAAGAACGTTTAAAAATAAACACAAACCACAAACCAATAGACAATAAGATAAAAACAAATCAAAAATTCTTTCAGGTAACATACTATGGACATGTTTGTAGTTAACATAAAGTGTATAATACATGCTTTTGTGCCGACACAGACATATACACAGAGTAAATAACCTTTGCATAAGATCACACAACAGCTATGAACATTGTTTCTGGTCAACATAAGTGTGTTTACAGGTAGTTATGCTTAGCGTTCAATATGTGCATGAGTATATCCATGCGGAAATCAGACCTGAGAACAGTTAGAAGGACTGCGCATAGATTCAGATACAAATGCACAGTCTCAAAGAAAGATGGAATGGTGTTAGCCATTGTTAAGAGTGGCAACCTGATGTGTGATTTCTTTGCATTCATTTAACCTCTGGACAGTAATGTCAAAGTTATGTATCCATTTGCATTCTCTAAGGTTCAGTGTATTGGCAAAATTCCCAACTCTGGGGTCCACCTTGACTTTCTTTATGACCCACCACTTATGACTTTTGGCCAGATGGTCAAAGGTGGTGAAATGTTCTACCAGTAGTGCCACATGAACCTTGCATCTAATCCTACTACAATGTTGTAGTATATAAATTTTTACTTTTTGCATAGTCTGTCCAATATATATGAACTCACAGGGGCATGTTATGTCATAAACCACACCCATACTGTTACAGTTGGTGTGGTCCGTGAGTGTGTGCTTATATTTATTGAGTGTAAAGCTTTTGGTTCCTCTTGTAATGGAACATACTTTACAGCTACCACATTTAAAATATCCTTTGACTGTTGCTATCTGTCACAAGGTAGAGAGATTGGTCCTAGGTGGGTGGGAGAGTAATGATCCAACAGTGTGATCTTGTATGTTCTTCCCCTTCTTGAAGGCATGCATGGGCAGGTCAGATATATCTACCTCATCAGCCACAAAGGACCAGTGATGATTGTTAATTTTTCTGATTTCATTGCTCTGTGTGCAGAATGCGGTCACAAAAATCATTCTTTCATGTTCAGAGTTACCCTGTTGCTTGGGTTCAAGAAGAAATTCCCTATGACAGAACCATGCTCGTTTGCAATCTTTCTTCAAAAGACTCTTTGGGTACCCCCTATCTGCCAGCCGTGTAATGAGATCATCGGATTCCCTGAAGAAATCCAGTTTCTTATTGCAGTCTCTCTGTAACTTGAGCAACCGTCAGAACAGTAGATGACCCCCAAGGTTTCTAGGGTGATGACTTGAGTAGATTAACAGTGTGTTCTTCTTGCTCTCCTTTCTGTATAGCATGGTATGGAGGTGCCCCCCTTCCCCCTTGATCATGATATCTAAAGAATTGCTCTTACTATTGCTATACTCTAGTGAGAATTGAATATAACTATATATGTTTAACCAATCATGGAACACAAAGAGATTTTGCTCATTACTAGACCAGATTATAAGTACATCATACAATTTATTGGTGGAAATGAACTCCTGGTAAAATATATGAAATGGAACAAAAGATGCTGTGTTGCATTGAATGACAGAGAGAGGGTACCTATTTGCTTATCAGGTACCCAACTGCTCAAGCTGCCCTATCATTCTGGAAATGGGCAACAATTGCTGCAGATGCCAACATGGAAGCAATCTGCACGTGTTAATGCCCAGGAACATTTCATGGTGCCACAGTTCATGACCAAGTTACCAGTCAAGGAGCACCTAGTATAGACATGAAGTTGTATGTCAATAAACAGGACAGCACCTTAAATTTCTGCAACTGTGACAGTATTGGAAGAAGGACTGGTGGCACCTTCATTCAAAAGACTGTAAATTAGATGTCACCAAGGCACACACAAAACAAAAAGGTGAGCAGCAGCGATTCAAACCTATGTCATGGGAAGGAAACCACTAGGACTAGTGGCAGAGTGGGGGAAGAGACACATCAATTCTGACAATTGAATCACTTGTAATAAACCATCCCATGTTTGTAAATGGCCACCTTTTCACAGTGAGGCTTTCTTCATGCTTAAGGTAAGTATGCTGTGCCATAATCGAATACTTTCTATTTTCCATTTGGCGAGGAAGGATCATAAAAAGTACATATATCTACATCTAATTACAGTGGCAAAATAAGAGATGAATAGCACTGTTCGAACAGTGCAAAGGTTACGATATAAAAATTCAACCATGAGAAGCGTTACAGGTACAATGTGTTTGTTCTATATGATGTAATATTGATGCGGAAATATAATGTTGCATATGCTATAATGCTCCTCTTTGCAAACACATCCTTGGCCAACATTGACAAGAAACCAGAGACTTAGAGTTCCATCCTTCATGGAGCAGCTGGAGGAGAAAGTATGTTTAGGTGAATACTAAAGAGCATCACCTATCGTGCCATTTGGCCTTGTCTTAGCAAACAGTGATTCTGCATTGGTCAGGTTCAAGGTGCTCCACTGCTGCACATGTAAATAGTAGGGGTGGGTGAAGAGTTCCGAAAAACTCAGCAAGTGACGGAGAGAAATGTTTTCTCTCAAACAGCTCATGAGACAAAATGTGCATGCTAGACCTCCTCCTGGCATGATTTCTCAACATGAGGGTCGGTTCATGTTGAGAAATCTGCTGCTTGCGTTGAGGAAGCTGCCGCTTAAGTAGAATGTCTACTCGTGATGCAGAAAGCAGCGCCACCCTGTGGTGTGATGAATAGTGCAGTTTGTGCTGATTTTACAGCTCCAATGCCGCTGCAGGAGGAGACGGCAATGGCTCAGTTGCAGGGGGAGAAGTAGCAGCAGGGACAGGCACTGATACGTCACAAATTTCTTGCAATTTCTATGCTCACCAGCTATTGGCATGATGTCGATGGTCGTTGTCATAAAAAATGACTGTGAGGTCAACGCACCGCCCTCCCCCCAGCTTTACCAGCCACAATGGTGGTTGAGTTATTATGGACTCTCCTATCTGCATTGCAGCAACATCTCACATAAGGAGCTTTGATAGCTTGAGAGAGACATGAAATAACAGAAGGTAACTAAAAAGATAGGAAATTGTATTTGAGTGAAAGGGTAGGTGGGCCATTCTTGGCAGGTGCCACATTTTAAAATGCGATACCCACGTGAAGTGATTTTAGAAGATATATCTTCATTTCCCAAACTAGATTAATTTGCACTTGTTCAGATTTTTCCCTTGTGAATTAAACCGTGACTGAATAAGCCAAAAATGATAAATTGATGATCAGTGTAATGGCCCCCTCTCTCTGTTTAATCCCTCTACCCTACCCTCTGCAGTAGAGGGTTCCTTTCCTTGGTTCTTGCCCAACGATTAATTTGTTGGAAAACGTGATGGCGGGCAAGGCACAGAGTAAAGTAGGAGTAAGTGCATGATTTGATATCAAGTTTGGCATATAGGATACACAGTGACAAATGTGACAAATAAAATCCGTACCTTCACCTGTAGTGCAGTTTATTAGATTTATTTTCCTCGATGTCTACTTTACGGCAGACAGGATAATATATTAATATCCGCATTTTACACATGAGGTGTGTGACTACCCCGTATTGTATTTATTATCTTCTCTTTGGCAACAGGGTAGAACGAGAAATACATTTGGCCAAGAGCATGGCCATTGGAATTAGACAATTGTCAACTACAGCTGCATCCAGTAGCAAACTAGCAGAGGCACTGTGTAGCAATGAGCATGGCTTCATTATTTTAGCATCACTCACAACTCTAGGATAGTGAGTAATGGAGTGCTCATCAATGAAAAGTCATTTATGTTTCAACTCTAGGGGGTCGATTCCGATTCGGGAAAAAAACGTCCGTACGATTTGTATCCGGAGCCCTCTCCGTACGAATCATAACCGTCCGTCCGAGTCGCAAAGTACGATCTGTATTCCGTGAATCCGTCCGAATCGTCGCGATCTGTATGAATTGCAAGGCTGAAACCGTGACCCGTACGACTCGTACACATGCCGTACGACTCGTACACATGCCGTACGACCCGACGAGTATGATCAGGACCGGGGTATGAGGACGCGATTCGTACGGTCCACGTCAGGTAAGGGTGAGTCATACCGAAAAGCACACAATCACATACACACCGTACTTTCCGTACACCCCATGATCGCAGGGGTACCGTGTGTACCCCTGCGATCATGGGGTGTACGCACCGTTCCCCATGTACGCTGGGTGTACGCACTGTACACCATGTTCGCTAGGTGTACGGTGTGTACACCCAGCATACATGGGGTACGGTGCATACACCCAGCGTACATGGGGTCGATGCGTACCCCTGCGATCATGGGGTATGGTGCGTACCCCTGCGATCATGGAGTACGGTGCCTACCCCTGCGATCATGGGGTATGGTGCGTACCCCTGCGATCATGGGGTACGGTGCATACCCCTGCGATCATGGGGTACAGTGCGTACCCCTGCGATCATGGGGGGTACGCACTGTACCTGGGGGGGGCCGTTCCGTACCTGTTTCGGCACAAACTCTGCTTTTACGGCTGTTTTCAGCTCCCGTAGAAAAAGGGTCGTACGATGCGTACCCGACACGTATCGTACTTGCTGGGTCGTAAAAACCAGCCGCGAACCGTACAGATGTCACGTACAGCGGGTTCCGAGGGAGATTCGGATGGGGATTTGATTCGTACGGTCTCTGTACGACTCGTACGGAGTACGGCTCCTGGTACGAATCGTACTTCGTCGTACGTACGGGGGACGTTGCAGAGTACGATTCGTACGGTAAAAACGCTCCGAACGGCTATTCGGAGCGGATTTTCCCGAATCGTAATCGGCCCCTAGGTGTCAGACTCTGTTTATAGTTACTTGAAAAGCCTTTAGAAGAAAGAAATATTACAATCACTGTTTTTTTAATCCTGTGATGTTATTCTCTGACAGTCTGCCTGTTACTTTTCTACCAGACAGTAACTGCTTTTTTATGTTTGGCAACATGTGTGGGTAAAAGAAAACATAAAATTGGCTTTGTGATTCTCCTAATCACAATCATCACATCAAAGAAATTCCAATGGCCCTAGTGGACCAGTAATGTACTGCTGCTGTGCCACTGTGTTATTTAAAACAATTGTTTACACAGAGAATTATATACAATTTGTCTTTTTTGTTTTTCTCAATATAGCTGCTCCTGCTGGTCCAGCTGGACCACCCGACAGGCAGAAGAGAGTGGCCTATTTGCGGCAGCAGAGGCTGGATATATCCAGCAGGATTACCGGTGGCTTGTGCTCCTGGAAGAGGAGGAGGATGAAATCAATGTAGGGCTCACGGACAGCAGTGCAGCCAGTCCCCCTCAGCCTCTATCCTCCCAGCCATCCCATTGCCGGTGCCGCCCTCAGCAAACTGCTGCCACCCCCCACCAGAATGGCAAGAGGCGCTTGCTGTGCCACATCCCGCGGCGGCCGGACATTATCAAGGGCTGGCTCACCTCGATGGAGCAGAGCATGGACCAGCTCTAGATCAACATCCATAATGCCCTCTTCTAACCCTTTTTAAAAATATTTTGTTTTGGAGGGAGGGATTTTTTTGTTTGTTGGGCACATAGGGAGTTGGGAGTGGGACTCAAGAGACTTTCTTGAACAATTTGAGTTTTGGGGCTTGGGTCAGAATTTAATCTGGCCGGTCATTTGGGCTGGGATCCGATAGGCTCGAGAAGCCAGTCGGCCGGACAGACACCGCACCATAATCTCAATGGGATGGCGTTTCTACCATCGGGATTACGATGTTGGTTTCCATCAGCCTTTCCGTGCCGACCTTTCTGACATGGAAAGACTGTTTGAAAGTGACCCTTGCCACCACGGCCTACGGTTGAGGGCAAGGGGCCACATATGGAGCCCCCTTGAGGGTGCAAGATTTACACACACTCCCATTTCTCTATAAGAGCTTTTGCTACAGCTGTATTACGGCCATAGTACAAGCTTCCATAGAGAAATGGGAGTATGCAAGCTTACAGTGTGCAGTCTCAACATAATCATGCAGTCGGGAATGCCAACCGGAGGTCAGTCATCCCAAATCTGCGACGTGCCGATCGCAGGCAACTTCGACTGACATCATAATCGGGCCCTTAGTGTACTCTCCTCCCCAGTATTTAATGCCCAGCAAACTCACACCATTTCATTTAAAAAAGTGAAAAAACTGCCCAGAAAGTTTTTCTTAAAAAACATTTCTCTCTGATACTTGAAAGTGCATTTTTAATTTTTTCTAGCCCTATGCCTGGGTCTTCAGGCCATTGATTACCTTGTAAAGGAGAACTGCTCTTTGTGCATGAGGGGGAGCAGGGGCTCTGCAGCTGTCTGCTACAGGGGAAATAGGGATGCTGCACTTCTGCTGGCTGTGGCATTAAATGCAGGGGTCCCTTGGGCATGCCAGTGGGTGGCCATTGTTGGTGATGGTACTGCAGCTACCACCTGCTTCTCATACTCTAGCTACACCAGCCAACAATGGCCCTAGTCTTTTACCACCATATACTAGCATCTATATCCTGCCAACCTGGCATCTTGAGGCTTCAGCTTCATAGGCTTCAATGAGAGCATCAGTCTGTTGTGTACCTAAGGAGGAATAAAAATACTTTGAAGTAAGGAATATGAACTAGCAGATGCAGAATATTTCTGCTTTGTGCAGGTTCAGCACTCACTTCTGTCCACTTTGCCCAGGGGTATTGATGCCCCAGAGGCCTCTCCATTATCGGACAGAGTACAGGATGGTCACCTTCCCGAAAAAGACAATCTCATTAATTTATAAGAAACTAATTAACCATATGGCGGATCCCCTTCGGGCATTGAGGGACAGGTGGGCGCAGGATGGGATAGAGCTTGACGACGAAGATTGGCAGACAGTGGTGTCATCCCCCAGGGAGGTTGCAATCCCAGCTCGCCTGAAATGAGTCCAGTTTAAGATTCTACATAGGATCTATATCACGGGACCTCGATTGGTAAACATGGGGTTGGTGGACAGAGGGCTAATATTTTATTTATTTATTTTAGAAATGTATTAAGCGCACAGCTACCCCCGATGGGTGTGTCCCGGTGCTGCGGACTGCAGAAACATCGAGAGCATTAGAAAAAAAGCTAGAGGGTAGAAAACAGCCAGGGCTTTAAGCTGCGCCTAAACAGAGGCTCTGAGTCAATAAGACAAAGACTAAGGGGCATACCATTCCAGAGCCTTGCTGTAACCACCGCGAAAGCTCTGCGGCCTTTCCTGTGGCATTGGAACCTGGGGGGGAACATCAGACGGAGGTGATTAGATCTAAGAGTGCGAGCTGAGTGCACCAACTTGAGTCGACGTCGGAGATACCCGGCTCCCCTGCCGTTCAGTGCCCTGAAAGACAGGACCAGGGCCTTGAACTGGATGCGGGAGGCAACAGGCAGCCAGGTAGTCTCTTCAGATGCGGGGTAATTGAATGCCGGTACGGGTTGTTGCAGATTAGCCTAGCAGCCGCATTCTGTTTAGTCTGTAAACGATGGAGTAGATAGGCTGGGGCACCCACATAGAGGCTGTTGGAATAATCCAGGTGGGACGTAATGAGGGCGTGGACAACCGTCCTGCGCGAGTCCAGGGGGAGATATGGAAACATTTTTTTAATCATGCGCAGCTTGCAGAAGCACGCGGAGGTGACTTTATTTTATTTGGGCCTTGCACGACAATTCATTGTCTACTACAAAGCCCAGATTTCGAGCCGAATCAACTGGGAGAGGGGAAGGATTGAGCTCAGCCGGCCACCACACTGATGACAGGAATGGGGCCTTTTGATTAAAAAACAGCACTTCGGTCTTATCAGTGTTTAACTTAAGGGTATTATCAGTCATCCATGATACAATCTTAGTAAGGCACTGTCTAAAATTAAAGAGGCCTTTGTCAGAATGATCATTAAACGAGAAGATCAGCTGAGTATCATCAGCGTACGAGACCACTCTGACCCTATAGTCTTCTATGACCTCGGCTAGTGGTGCCAGGTACACATTGAAAAAGAGGGGGCTTAGAGCCGATCCCTGGGGTACTCCACAACTCAAGTTTTTTTTTTCTATGGAGACAAAAGGTCGACCCCAGACTTACTGTGTTCTTCCCGTAAAGAATGATCTTATCCAGGCCAGGGAAGTGCCTCTAATCCCTAGGTTGTGTAATATGTCCAGCAAGATGGAGTGTGAGACAGTATTGAACGCTGCGGACAGACCGAGGAGCACCAACATGGCCACCTCACCTCTGTCCACGCTCTCACGAATAGTCTCAGAGACTTCCAATAAGGCAGTTTCCGTACTATATCCGGCGCGAAATCCAGATTGTGAGTCATGAAGAAGACCTCTCGATTCCAAGTAGGCGGCTAGTTGTTCCTAGACAACTTTTTCCAATCTCTTAGCAGGGTTTGGGAGGAGTGAGATGGGCCGGTAATTACTAAAAACAGCTGGGTCAGCCTCAGCTTTCTTCAAAATGGGCAGCAGCATGACCTGCTTCCATGCCTTAGGGAACTGACCTGAGGATAGGGAGAAATTCCAAATAGAGACTAGAGGGGCTGTGACTGCAGGTGCAAGAATGGTGAAAATCTGGGCCGGAACTGAGTCTAATGGAGAGCCAAGTTTGCATTGTCGAACTTTTAACAGGGCAGTGTCCAAAAAGACTGGTTCAAAGCTAACTAACATTTTGCCCTGTGGGATGGTAGAATCGTGGGGAGGGCTATCTGACCTGCTGACAGCAGGTTGTCTAAAGCCAGTGAAGATGTCAATGATCTTGTTATGAAAAAAATCGGACAGGCCATCGAAAAGTTCTTGACTGGGTTCGATCTTGCTGGCAGCTGTCGTAGGGTTAGTGAATTCCTTGATAATTGAAAACAAAGATTTTGCAGAATTCTCTGCTGCCTTGATTTTATTCATAAAAAACTCTTTCATCGTGGCGTGTTTGAGCTTATGAAATTTTTTGGGTGCGGCTCTATAGGTGGCTTTGGCAAGGGGGTCATAGGAGACTCACCAGCGGCGTTCAAGCTTCCTGCAACCACTCCTCTCTTCCCGTAAGGCTTGAGAAAACCAAGGTGCAGTAGGCTGGCCACGCGCCGAGGACAGCGGTTGCAAAGGGGCAATGGTATCTATAACTGAAGATAGTTGTTCATTAAATTTAGTTACCATTGTATTCAAATCATCGGAGGGCAGCCAGTTCACCTTAGCAAGAGTATGCTCAAGGGCCTCACAGGTTACTTTGTACCATTTCCTGGCCAGGTCACCCGCCTTAGAGGGAAGGGTAGACATCCGAGGGAAGGTCAGGATGAAAGGAATTAGATAAGGATCTGACCAGATGAGGGGAAGTGGAGGCGAGGTAGACAGGCCTAACAGATTAGTAAATATGAGGTCCAAAGTAGGGCCGACTTTCTGATCGAAGTCCATGCCTGCCATAGTATCTACAAGAGAGCAGGCTTTTGCGCACGTGGTGTCATCTATTTGAAGATTAAAATCTCCCAGAATAATGAAGTGCGGATGCCTCAGCGCGAGATCTGCAATAATTGCTAAGAGCTCTGTGCGGTAAGAAGGAGGTGTGCCGGGGGGGGGGGGTTGTATACCAGCTCCCCAGCCACGATCAGGTGTCTTCGATCAGAAATACTAAAATACATGGCCTCAATAGGGCCAATGTTTTCTAGCTTCCTACACGTAAGAGTCTAATGTGAACGAAGGATGACAGCAATTCCGCCTCCTGCTTTGTCGCCTGAACAATTTTTCCTTGCAAATCTTTACTCCGGTGGAATAGCCAGGCTAATATCTGGATCTGAAGTATCCTTGACCCAAGTCTCAGTCAGGAACATCAACTCCCAGGCAAGAGAAAGCCAAATATCGTCTGCGTGTCGGGGAAAGGAGCGACAATTAAGCAGGCAAGCTTTAACTACCGCTGACGTTTTGGTAAGTGGAACTACTCTGGCCGCAGGCCGAATTCGTTGGGAGAGAGGGGGAGGGTAAAAGGGCAGTCTTTGCAGGTGAAATGGCTGGATAAAAGCAGGGCAGGATCACTACGCAGGCCCCTGCAGCAAGTCACTGTCCTAAGGGCTAATAATTGAGTCCTATACCAGCAGACACGGCGAAAGGGTTGGCCACTGACAGCATAACTGGCGCTGGTCGCGGAACCGACGTGGGCGGGTGCAGACGGGCTTGCCTTTGGCACGCCTTTGGCGCGCCAGCGGCACGCCCGCTGCGCGTACGAGATGGCTATGCAAACGACAATGTGGTCTCACGGGTACATTTATGCATACCATCTGGGAGGGCACACATATTACCACTTACTGACACAAAGTACATGTCACAATGAAAGAGGTGTTAGGGGTCTCCCTGTCCCCGGAAGCGAGGAGGTGCCTCTTGAATATATGGGAGCCCACCAACTTAAACACTTCTCGGACACAATGGCCCACCCTAGGGTTTATGTTGGCTAAAAGAAATAACGCTCAATTGTGGGGGGCAGTGCAACACCTTGGAAATATGGGAAAGCAATTTGGATTGGTGCATGTTTACAGAGAAAACTGTATATCTTGCAAGGGGATGCCCAGGAAGTGATCGCTTGTCTGAGTCTCTTGGAATCGCCACAGAGGAGAGATTTGTACTCCACCCAGGAATGCTGCTCAGGATGACCCCCTCTACCCGTGAAGTTCCTTTTCAGCATTATTTACTGAATATCTTGTAACCCCACGATTTAGTGTCTACAATTTTAAAAGATCCTCTGTATTGAGTTTTTGCTGATGTTTTATTTCAATAAAAAGAATTCTGAGAAAAAAATACTCTGAAGTGTCGAACGTATGACGTTACAACGAATTCCGTTGCAACGCATGCCTTTACCACGCATGCGTTACAACGGAATTCGTTTTCCACGCATAACCTTTTCCTCGACTACTTGCGTGGTGACGTCATACGTCGTTAAGAGGAAACGGAAGTTTTTTTTCCGATTTCTCTTAAACGACGCTGAATATTTGCAGATCCCGACGTGACTTCTGGTGAGTTTTTTTTATTTGGGGGGGAGACCCCCCAAGCCCCCCTTTTTTTACTTTTTACCTTTACCACATATGCCTTTACTACAAACCTCGTAGTAAAGGTATGCGTGGTAAAGGCTTTAGTGGTAACCACGCATGCGTTGTACTGCATGCGTGGTTAAAGATTTTGTGGAAACGGCTTCGTTGTAAAGGCCATTTCCCGAACTGTCATACCCACTGCAAGCACATGTTTGTTTAGTGACACACTGTTTCACATTGTCCTGCCCACAGCCACTGGAATACATTTATTCTGTGCCTACGGAACTTTTGTGTAAACATTTATTTTACCATACCTGCCCTAAATTAATCCCCCACCTCTTACAAAATTAAAAATATATCCCTGGCTCAAACTGAAGTGAGTGATTGCCATTGAGTTGCTGTTGTATTCAAATGTGAGTATTGAACAGGTGAATTGTTGGCACAGACAGCATTAAGTTGTGTTGAAATACCCAAACTGTACAGCTATTCCGCTAGTGAAAAATGTGATGCATTAATTAATGGCATGTTATACCACATAATTAATTTAGTTAACTCTGCTGCATATGTTTGTCAAGTATATCCTAACATTAATTAGAGTGATTCTGCCGCTTCTCTACCAGAGTCCAGAATCCTGACCCTGACCCTTAATCCTAATTTATTATTCTACCGATAGTACAGCATATATTATGTCTTGGTTGGGCAGTCATTGTGGGTTGCGTAAATTTAACTTTAGAACATGGGCTAGATTTAGGTTTTGTTGGGCACGGTTTAGGTCAATGGAAGGTAAAAGATAGAGCAGTGTAAGAAGTAGAATATAAGAACACATTTAGGAAGAAAGTTTGGGAGAAGCACAGCGCATGCTATTATGGGAGATGTTACAGGGTGCTAGGGGTGGGCAGTAAACCTCCACATCCATAAAATGGCACAGAGCAGAGACACACGTACTGAAAGATATAATAAGTGCTAGGGAATGGTCCTAGGGTCTATTACCAGTACCAGGGCTAGGGCTAACAAAGAAAGTTAATTTAGCAGTTGTCCTAGCAGCCAATTCCTGTCCCTCCTAATGTGACAGCTGTTCAACTTTTCTCTGTGTTGCTTCTAGTAAAAAGTACTGATTTAGTCATATCAATACACAAAGCAGTACCAGCAAATGTAGAAAAACTTTATTATACTATTAATGGTATATTACGTAACAAATTCAAAACTATAACTCAGGAACGCATTTTGAAAGTTTTACTTCTAAAAATTGCTAGAGTGGTAACAGTTTTTTTTTTGCTGCCAAGTCTTGATATTTTTTTTTAAACATTGCCGGTTTTGCAACTGTCTAACTTTCTGGTGACATTTTGAAAAACATATCTAAAGTTGCCAAATATGTGGCTTCTCATCTTCAACGGTAGGTAGAATGAATAGTAGAATGACTAATCAAGACTCATCACCAGAAGGCATGCCTGTAGCACTAAGGGCTGTCCTGTGGTGGGAACACAGCTGGACCATTCACCGGATGTGTTCCTGACCTTTGTCTGTGGCTCCCCTGAAAGGAGGTAAGAAAAAGAGGACACTGATCAGTAGTGCTAATCAAACTGAGTACATGTGAAAATAAGCAGCCACACACTTCAACTGTTTCAGCAACCATACCTACCTCCCTACTATTACAATGATCTTAACAAGAGTTCCTTGTTCTACAAATTCAAATATTAGTGCTCCTCCCCTTCCTTCATATTACTATCATCATACTAAAGGTATCTGAAAAGTCACAAAACGTCCATCTCATGAAAGTAGGGTGTTGTGCTCATGCATAGAAAGGGTGTGGGGACATGCAAACACCACTCCTAGGCCAACAATCTGCCCACTTCCAACTAGCATGACAACGGTTTCCACCTGGTAAAAATGTTGTTTTGAATCCCAAAACCTGGCATGACGTCCAAACCTGAATCCCGTACCTTCCCAATTACCCTCCAGATTGGACTAAACCTCCCCATCTAACTGCATACTTGTTGCTCTTAATTAGAGAGTACGTAAAACACACATCAATGCCCACATCTGTACTCTTTTCAGCCAACAGTCTGTGAGTACACAGACCCATCAGTGACAGCAGAAATCCTGTTTGCAGCATAAAAGTGGATGGCACATGTAGAGATCAGAGAAGGCTGCACAACATCAACAGCTATTCCACTGCTTCACTCGGGTCTTTGGAGCCCTCTGTGAGATCAGGGCCGGACTGGGAATGCAAACCAGCCCTGGCAATAGAGTTGGACTGGCCACAGGGGCAGTGGCATAACAAAGCCCCCGTGGCCCCCTTCAGTGCGCGGGGAGCCCCCGAGCTCCAAGGGGCCCATCAGCACATTACCCTGGCCCAAGAGCTCCCAAGCAAGTCCGGAAGGGGGCCCCCTTGCACTTTGCAGGGGGGGCCTCAAATGTCATTAGGCCACTGAGCCGTAGGGGTGCGTGTGGAAAACACTGCCGCTGCTTTTGTTACAGGGGACCGATATTCCAGCACCTGCTAACAAAAATTCCCCCCAGGGGTACAAAACCAGCCCCCACCCTGACAGCCCTCTAGCGAAACACCCGGTTGCCCCTACGGCCAGTCAGGTCCTTGTTAAGACACAAAAAAAACTGGGGAAGCAAGTACTTCCCTTGGTGATGCAGCAAACATGAAGAACAACATTGGTTTTTCAGTGCCTTGACAGAATAACATTCACTATATGGATTCACCAGTATTCACCAATTTATTAATTGGTTATAACAATTAGATAACTATATTATGACTTAGCTTGCATGCGTCCACCTCAATCCCATGGCGGGGATCCAGGTTCTGCTCCAGGTTAAGGATACTTCTCAGCAGAGCTGCACCTGCCACTAGAAGCCCATGATGTCAGTTCTGCAGCGCATGCTGGAACAGCAGACTTGGCTCACTTCTGTCAGTGATCTTCAGTTCGACATTGACACCTGGTTTGACTGATTCACTTATATCCTTGCTCTGCTGTTGGCGCTGTATATTGCCTCCATGTGCCATGCTACAAAAAGTACTCCATGTTATATTCTTTACTGAAAGATCCCACCTTACAGACTTCTTCTAAGTGATTTAGCGCTAATTACATTCATGTTCAGCTTAGTAGAGAGCCAGATTGGGACCGATTCCGGGCAAATCACTGAAGTAAAAAGACACCGGGCTCAATATGAAAAAACATTGAACGAAAGGACACTGGGGACAGAACTTAGGGGCATATTACCAACAACTAGTGATAATTATCGATATGTTGGCTTAGCGACAATATTTTTATCACCGAGCTGGGGCGATTTTTATCGCTTAGGAACCTTGCTATTATCAAGGTTTATCTCCTAAGCGATAAAAATCGGCCGAAATGCATGAATATCGCTGAAAAGTCAGCGATATTCATGCATTACTAAGCTAATGCTCTTAGCCATGTTATCCACCTACCATTGGATAACATGGCTAAGAACTGCTATGGGGCAGGTGTTAGCTTTTGGAGATATTCGCGCTTAGCGCGAATATCTCCAAAAGTTGGTAATAGGAGATAGCGATGTTAGCGACTGTTTCCAGTTGCTAGCATCTTGGCACGCCCACTTTGCATGTCATTAGTGATACATTTCACTGACATGCAAAGTGGGCCCCAAGATGAACGCTATCTCCTACTAGCTGTCGCTAACTGGTGTTAGCGACAGCTAGGTAATAGGGAGATCATTTTATCTCCGCTTTCTTGGCTTTTAAAACATAAGCAACTTCCTCTTTTGAAAATACTCCCAGTTAAGGAGGTTATTCATAGCATGCGGTCATCAACAGAGTTTACACCCCTCATGAACAAACGTGAGCTGTTTTTTCAGCTGTATACATCAAAGCAACATCTTATTGTCTGTAATGTATTATCTTGAAGCTGTTAGAGATTTCCTCTTTAACCTTTACATTATTGTTGCATCTCATGTATTACCTTATCTTGCAGAAGTGTAGGAACCATGCAAAGTCAGAGAGGACTCCGAGGGAGTTTCCCAAAGTCACTCTACCACTTGTGTTAATAGAAATTGACCTAATTTACCAAGACTTACATTTTATAATTCTTCTTCGTTGATTGCTTTCATTAAAGCAAACAGTTCGGACGTTAATGCCTGCTTTCCATGAAGCTGCCTTTGAATGTTTGATAAACAAGAGTAATTACTCCCGGGAAAGGAATTAACAAGCGGAGCAAAGGCCATATCCTTCTTTTGTACCATATATTAGAGGCGCACAAGTGTTTCTGATCTCCTGAGCGCACTACTTCCTTGATTTTTATGAGCTGTTTCCTCACTACCTGCACTACCCTGAGGCTTTTATTTGATAATTTAACTGGACATGGTTTACAAGAGACTTTTAGCAGAATACCTTTACATCAATACTTTGTTTCACTGTGAAGAAGAAAGTAATCATCTTTAAGAAATCGTCAATTAGCATTACAAACAAGCAAAATGAAAAACAGTGTTTCTCAGAGTTAAGAAATCATTGGGGCATTTGTACGACAAAATGTGGGAGCTGAACACCAAATTTGGCAGCGCCGTGCTCTGACATTTTCAAAACGCAGCGACGCGCCATCATTTCTACAATATGGCGCACCCCTGTGTTTTTCCTAGCGCGCTAAAATTAGCTGCCTAGTGCTAAGGCAGTTACCCCTGCACCATAGGGCAAGGGTGTCTGCATTGCAGGGAATAATTGTTTATGTGCAGGAAGGTGTCCTATTTCTGCACATAAACAATCCATATGGCTATTTGTTACTTCTATGTGTGCTGCATTCTGCAATCTGAAATATTTGTAAAACCATTACAACAACAGTGCACGTGGTAAATGAAAGCATTACAACTGCTTGCTCAAAAAGTGCAGGTAGCACTTCAATTTATATAACTGCCTACAATGGTAAAGCACCTACATTTAAAGTGCTCCATCAGAGAAAAATAGAACGAAAATTAACAGTGACAATTACCACAAACTTAATCCATTCATTATCTTTACCATGGTGCATAACATTTACAAACTAACCCTCAGGGCCGGACTGGCTACTGGGCAGTTGTGTGTGCTGCCGAGCTGGGGGCTGATTCGTTGATAGGGACCTGCGTGTGAAAAACGAAATCCGTTTTGCTTTTTTTATTTCAAATCGCCCGCAGGTCCCCATCAATGAAATAAGCCCCCACCACAGAGAAATTAGCCCCCAGCTCGGCAGCACACACAACTGCCCGGTAGCCAGTCCGGCCCTGCTAACCCTACATGAAAACAGATGCCTGAGTTAAGTATGTTGTAGTAACACAGGCCCAGGCCTCCCTGGAAAGAACTATAATGCTGCTATACTGGAGAAAAGGATGCAAGAATCTGCCACACAAGACTGATTCTATTAAATAGAAGTGACCATTTAAAGCTGAGCGTATCTCATTTTGACAGGGATATCATAGCAACATCTGAACAATTCCTTAAGTATAACGTCCAGCCAAACCTCAACATTTGGAACACAAACTCACCACTCCTGAAACTGATGACAGTCACACACTATTAGGTAACAGGCTTATATCAACAGCCAAACATGAATATTTGGAACTTGAGATGTGACACATTCAGAAAAAATGATCCAGGCCCTTTCAAGGTATGTAGTACGATAATGAATTCCTCATAAACAGACTGTCAGTGTTGTGAAAATTTGTTATTATCATACTGCTGTTTTTTTCAATGTTATGGGGCCGCATTCTTCACTCACGTCCAACTGGCATTACTAAAATCCAAGCACAGATCTTCTGCTACAGTAAGGCAACTATTTTTATCATTGCACAGGTAACCTGCAATGTCCAATTGTACCTTCCTTCTTGGTTTGAGGGATGTTCACATCTTCATCCAGTTAATGATGGCAGAGCTTACCAACTTTTCTTGTAAGAGAAGTATTTCACGTAAAATATAGCTCTTATTTCAGAATTCTCTCACTTGCTTAGGTCTTGCCTGCAACAGCTCATTCTCTGAATGCATTCTCGCTTACGAGAGATACTGTATACAGCAAGGGGCTTGCAATCCGCCCACAACTTAAAATTAATTGGTTTCATTGTGACTCTATGTTGCTGCCTTCTATTTGGCCAGTGCCTGCTGGCTTCACTTCCTCTTCTTTTTAGACTGGAGCATGGACCAAGTACTGATCGCTTAGGCTTGATTGCTGTCCTGTAGTTGATCCACTGTGATTGAGGGACTGCATTTATTTTTTCTTCTTCCCTGTTGTCTGTAGTCCTTGTTAAACCTCTTTCCATTTGTAGCTATGTTTTACTATACCATAGATGATTCAAAGAAGCCCTTTCCTCCTTTGAAATGGGTCTTTATTGTGACAAAAGATGTTATATGCTTTTGTTGTGACAACAGCTGTTGTCTGTTTCCAATTGAATATTCAGGAGGAAATCGATATAGGCACAACTGCTTTCTATATATGATAGGATTTTTGCCACATGCCATATTTGTTTTCTTTTTCACTTATGTGGAGACTAACTGATTTGCTCAGAAGCACAGGTGTTGTGCCAAAGCTGGAGAAGAATTGGCAAAGCAAATAGGTCTAGCCTTTGAGGCTATTGGCTTTACCATTGCCTTTTTTCCATGCTGCACAGCATAGGCAATAGTGAATTTGGCAATGATTTGTAGCCATGCTGTATAGTAGCGTGGCCTTTTTGCAGCATGGCTAAAAATAATAATAATAATAAAAAGGGATTATGATGCATCCAGTGCAATTGCACTTTTAAAAAAGAAAAGAGAAAGCACATTTGCACCGACGGCATCATAGCAATTTTTTAAATTAGTTTTAGCCACACTGCAAAGCATCTGCGCTGTTATACTGAATGTCTACAATGCATTGCCAAAGCCTTTATTGCTAAAAGGAGAGAGCAGTTGGTTTGTCCAATGACTTTCATGCACTTGCCTACTCTAGGTAGAGGAAATTCTTTACTATTTATTTCTTATACTATATAAGTAAAACATAAAGAAGAGGGGGCAGGGTAGGATTATCCTGCCCCCCCAGATATGGTGATAGGTTTCCACAGGGACCGCAACAGGGTTTAAAAGTGTTTGTTTTCTATTTTTTTTAAAGGACGTGCCTGAACCTTTATATGAAGCCCCAGGGTGGGTCAAAATCCTGGTGGCATGTTTTATAATAATATGGGTGGTTACATTGTGGCACCCCCGTGCCCCGGGGACCGCCACATTCCAAGGATCAAAAAGTAAAGTGATGCAAGGAAGCCCACATGACCCCCCCCAACCCCAGGAACCACCACCTCCCGAGGGCTATTGATACAAATGTGTGTGGGGTGGCCCATATGACCGTACCCCAGCCTCGGGTTCCACCTCCAACCCGTGTCTAATGCTGTATTAATGCAGGGGGCCCGCTAGCCCCCCACAGCCCCAGAGACCACCAGCTGTGTGTGGAAATAAATAAGAAATGCAGGGGGCCGCTAGGCCTCCTCGCAGCCCTGGGGACCACCACCTCCCTGAGAGAATGAATAACACAATGCAGGGGGTCCATTGGGGACCCCCAGGGTCCACCATCTCCCCAGGGCAGTGATCTGTATAGGAAAGAGGCCATGTGGCCTCTCTCCTGGAGCCAAAGATGGCCCTGGGGGCAGCCACTCCTCAGGGTCGGCTCCTGCAATGTCCCGGGGTGCCTACTTCTGGGACATTGCCGTTTGCTATGGCTTGGTGTAAGCATTACTACTCCCGCAAAGCCATAGCAAACTCTGCTTCACCTCTAGTATGCGAGAACAGACAAAATGCTCTTGCTTACTGGAAGTGGAGCAGTATTGCTTTTGGACAGAGGGTGCCGCATGTTCAGCAGCTTCAAAAACAATGCCAGATCTCACTGGACGGGAGGAGCTGGCAAGGACAGCGGAGGCCTTCATGCTCCCCGTGGTCCTCAACTAAGTATCTGGGTGCCCTAGGTGGTACCAGGGTACCCAGACTAGAGGCTGGGCCCTGGGAGATGGAGTTCCAAGGGCCATAAACAGCCTGTGAGGGGGCCACGAGACCAACTACTCCTCCTGTTACCTTCAATAAGTCCCTCACTGCAGAATTGCTGAGAAGTCTTTGTGGCCCTGCCTCCTTTCTCTACCACTCTGCAAACATGCCTCCTGACGCACTACTAGCTGGGGTATGAAGTCCCCTTGACTGCCGAGGGTCCTTGGGGGCAAGCAAACCCTCCTGTTACCTCCAGTAAGTCCCACACAGCAAGATTGCTAAGAGGTCTTCAGAGGCCAAGCCCCCGTTATCCACCACATTGCAAACTCTCCTTCTAACATACTACTGGTTGAGGAATTAAGTCCTCATGGATACAGCCAATTATTCACTGAGTCAGTCACCTATAGAGCTACTTAAGAATTCCATGATTTCGATGGGGGTCTGATCCAGCGCCCCTATAGAAAATATGTCATAACTACACTACCCAATTCCATAATACTCACCATTAATCATAAATCACTCACAAGGCCCATAAACTAATGTGACATATTTGAGCAACTGAATCATGTGACCTAATTAATAATTCTATTCACAAACTATATACACATTTATATACAACTGCAGTATATTGATTTTACCATGGTTTTTGTATACTATGCAATTAACTAAGTCACTTAGGCTAATGGATCTGCTGATGATAACATGACTTTGAAATAACAAAACCAGCTTGTCGTTTTCAAAAATCTTATTTATTAATTATTTATTCAAAGTAAATGCATTTTATTAGAAGAATAGCAAATCAGTTTGACAGTTCTATGTAAATCAATTAGCATTTTTAATGAAGAATAAACAGTTTTTCATCATCTAAGCCCTATTTTCCCTGTCTAAAACTCACTTCACCTAAAGGAATAAAGATGAAAGTCATTAAACCCTATTGATCCTTAGGTGCTCCAAAGAGTCCGTCAGCACGTCACGCCTAACTGGAATCAGGAGAAGATGAGCAGCAAGCGCACCCTCCCTCCCATGAGGACAGTTTTTATACCTTTCTAACTAACTAAAGTAACATTATCTGACTTTTTTTTGTCAATCCAAAGTTTTGATTGGCTTAGCCATGTCAGTCCACTGTCAGGTCACGCTCCCCTGACCAAGTCCAGAGCCTCATCATAGCCCTTATTGTTCTTAGTTTCACCATCCTCTTTGCTTCCTCAAAAAGTTACATTTCCCGAGGAGAATCTTTCACTTCCTAATATTGGCAGGCCTCACGAAATCCTGTCCTTGGAAATGTCACCAAGAACACATCAAACTCGACCAGGATTTCTTCTGCATTAAACATTGTCAGTTCAGCAAAGTCTTTAGTGCATGTGTGAAAATTTCACTCTGGTCAAGTCTCGAAGACTGCAGTTCTGGCAGCCATTTTCTCTAGGCCCACTCGCAAAACTAATGTATAAACAAACACAAAACATTGATTAATGTGAGAAATAAAGTTTGTTCTGTTACCCACCCACCTTTGCTAGTTGTTAACCCATTAATCTATGTTACCTAGCAGAAGCAAATGAAGCAACGAACATATTCGTGCAACATAAAAACGAAAAGACAAAACATGAGCATTACAGAAATAAGCACATGCCATTATTTAAAACAGCCGCATTTAATTCTGAGAAAACGACAGACAAGATTAATTTATTATTTTACACAAACATGCATCTGCAACACAAAGCACATATATGAGCACATATATTAGTTTCCCGCATGTAATGATCTGCAATTTACTCTATGTTGGTTAATAATTTTTCACTCCATTTACGTTTAGTATAATTATTTATTATGGAAGTTTAACTTTGCGAGTTGGAATAAATATATTTCTAAATCTCGCTCCATCAGGTCCAAGTCAAGTTTTCGTCTCCATACAGACGTGAGGGTAATAGTGTTGTGGAACGAATGAACCGAGATTTAAAGCAGTCTTTGACGGGTAGAGTTATAGGCACTGGCAGGAACTGGCTGGCCCACCTCAACAGCGTGCAACGTGCACTTAATAATCTCCCTAGAAGGTCGCTGGGTGGGCGGACCTCATAACAAATGCTCTTTGGTATCAAAATGTTCGTCCCGGACCTTGACGGTCTAGACCAGGCGGCGGTTGCTGCCTCCTTTGACTTAGATGAACATTATATTGTTTTACAGAATCTACAAGAGATGAGAGACAGTCTTGCAAAGGAACACTTGCCCTCCACATCTGATGCTGCGTTGCAGATTCCGGTAGTTGGCTGGCTACCCCAAGTTGGAGAACTGGTTCGAAAGAATATCGAAAACAAGAAAAAATGTGGTTCCTCATAAGAAGCTCCAGTTCCAGTGCTAGGCGTGAAGGGCACAAGAACAGTCATTGTACCACCACTTCCAGGCCGTAGAGAAAAAAGGTACATCTCCATTGACAATGTCAAACTACACAGAGTGGCCTATTCTTCTTAGTATGACACCTGCGGTCTCATGTCCATCGATTTTGAGAAATTCTGTTTTGGCCCCGGCTCCTAACCGTAGGCCTGTCGTTGCTCTTGAGATGCCTGCAGTTTCCAGTCCTTTGTTAAGTTCTCCACCTGATACTCACCTTGATGAGACTGAATATACTTACCCCACTGATTTATCGATGCCTGATTTGTAAACTTGTTTGGCTACGGAGTCCATATTTTCATTTGACACTGACTCTCACACATCGAAGACCCCTTCAAAGATTGCTGTTTTTGCATCATGGTTTAAAAAACATTTTTTGATTCCTCCTTGGACCTATATTTGGTTGGTGCTTTTTTCACTTTACTTTTCATGTCTATTTGATTTGTGGTGTATTTATTCCACCTTGTCAATGGACATTATATTGAGGAGAGAACATGCATTCTGAGTGATTGTAGGTCTAAGGAAAATATTGTTAAATTACGCCTGACTGTCAAAGAAAAATGTTTACACATGAAAGAAAAATCAATCAAGTGCCCAAGGATATCTCCACGGTTGTAAAGGTACCCATCAGTTGTTGATCGGTTCCGCCCTGTTCATCATTTGGGACTCCCCACACCAAGGAGAGTAACCTGCAACCACTTGATGTTGAAATAGTGGTTGCCCTAGTGTGTTATTGGGTATAAGGCTGTTGACCGTGACAGCTGAATAAAGCAGTGCATCGCCATGAAAGAGAACTTTTTTCGCTTTGAGGATACTGTTTTCCTCCAAACGTCTGGACTAGCATGGGAAGTGTTTTTGCTCCAAGTCTAGCTAATCTATATGTCCATAAATTCGAACAAGAGCACATTTTAACAACTGACAATCCATACCACGCGTCAGTGCGGGTATGGCGGAGATATATAGACGATATCCTAGTCATCTGGAGGGGCACTAATGATGAGTTGTCACAGTTCCATCAGTGGGTTAATTCAAGGAACACCTTTCTGCGGTTCACAATGGAGCATAGTAGGAAAGAGCTGGCCTTTTCGGACCTCCTAATAACAACAACTCCAGAAGGATTGAAATCAGAACTCTTCAGGAAGCCAATGGCTAGAAACTCTTTGCTATGTTATGATAGCTGCCACCCTAAGGCACTATGGGACAATCTCCGGTATTGGAAGTTTTTGCGAATCCAAGGCAACTGTTCTACTAGAGAAGCATTCCATGAACATGCGGGCATGCTTGAACACCAACTTCGCTCTAGAAAATATCCCAAGAAATTAGTGCATCGCTCTATGAAAAGAGCTGCTAATAACAACAGGGAAGCTTTATTGGAACCATCTGCGCCCAAAGAAAGAATACAGAGGATCACTTGTGTGAAGACCTTTAATACCCAGTCGAACAGCATCCAGAAAATTGTCAAAAAACATTGGTCAATTTTAAACACCGGATCAGACCAGTTACTTCCACCATTATTTGCATTTAAACAGGACACCAATCTAAGAGACAAACTGGTACACACTAGACCCAAGACTACCAACATGAGAACTGTGGGCACTCTGTGGGATATGCCAGCGGTTGAGGGACACCACCCATGTGGAAACTGCGCAGCATGCCTGCAAACATCCAAGTCTACAAGTATTGACATTGGGAGCAATCGTCCCTGGCAGCAGCGACGTCTTACGAATTGTAACAGTCACAATGTAATTTACCTCATCATCTGTCCATGTCAGTTAAAATATGTGGGGATGACCACAAGAAAAATAAAAGTGCGAATATCGGAGCACAAAAGCACCATCAGGTGCAGAAAACAAGCAACTCGCCTGACCAATCACTTTTTAAAGGAAGGTCATGATTTTACATGGACAGTGATTGAAAAGCAGATGATTCCAGCCCATGTTGCGGATATCAGCAAGTTTCTCTTTAAAATTGAACAAAAATGAGTTTATAAACTCAATACCGATAAGAGTGGCTTGAATGAAGATATTCCGTGGGTATCGTTGTTCGCTTTTAAATGCGGACGCAATGTGAAGGACCAGTTGGTCCATACTAAACCTGAGAACACAATTTCTCGCACTGTAGGGACTTTGTGGGATATGCCAGCAGTCACAGGCCACCATCCCTGTGGCAATTGTGTAGCTTGTCCACTAACAGCTAAGTCTACACAGATTGACATTGGCACACCCCGCCCCTGGGAACAACGACGTTTCACTAATTGCAACAGCCAAAATGTAATTTATCTCATTTCATGTCCCTGCAATAAACAGTATGTAGGGATGACTACACGCAAAGTTAAAACAAGAATTTCAGAGCACAAGAGTTCTATTAGATGTTGTAAACAAGCAACGAGACTGACCACACATTTCATCGAGGTAGGTCATTCACCCACAGATCTTAAATGGACGATCATTGAACAACCTATGATCCCACCCCATATAACTGACATCAGCAGTTTCCTATTCAAAAAAGAACAAAGATGGGTGTATAAACTGAAGTCTGATAAGGTAGGCCTTAATGAGGACATCCCATGGATGTCACTCTAAACAATGATAATGACAATGTCGGTCGACATGATCGGTATAAGGGATATTTGCGTCAGATTGATGATAGCCCAATTACATACTATTACACCAACTCCCAGGGCATCTACAACTTTTCCTTTCTAACAATTAGAAGTATGTATGTTGGACTGACAAGACAGTACATAACTAGATATAAACTTTAGAGAGATCTCTAATTGTGAGTGTGCTGTCTGCCATGCCCATCTCCTGTAAAATTGGACATTTAGACACAACATTTGATATTTTCTGTGCAACAATCTTTTATTATAGACCTAATTCCTATACCAAACCAAGGCATAGATACATGCATTTTGGTGTTAGGCTCTCTTTAAAGAAACACACCGGTTTAAGATCAAAATCTGATTCAGGGCCCTCTGGATGCATAAATTACCCGCGAAAATGGTGATTATAAAAATCGTTGCAATGTACGAGACACAAGAAACTGCTCGCAATGCCCTAAACAACTGTCGCACTGATCGCGCTTGATAAATGGGTGAATAGTGTCACGAACGAGTAGTTTTTTCTAAGAAACTACCTCTCCCATGATCAAACGCGCGTCGCGTGTCAATGACGTCATTCGGGCGCATGTGTACGCTGACAAACCGGAAATATAATGCGGGCTTGGGCGCGGCATCGGTACCTCCCACGACAGCCCAGAGGGACGCCGGGGGTACCGACGGAAAGGTAAGCACAAGCACGACCCGCTTAATCTTTTGTGTTCAAGAGCTCTTCCCATATGATTGAATGAGATATGAGAGATGCGTGAAGGAACATCGGCTGTGCATAACCGCTGGATACTTGCCTGTCTGTCTACTCTGGCTTTGTAGAGTGTGTCTGGTACGCCATAAATTCAGAGGCGGAAGGCTGTCATGCGGTCATGAGTTAAATATACGCTATCAACTATCCTCTAAAAATTGAAAATTCTAAACTCAACCCTTTTGACTGCGGTGCGATAACAGTCCCTGGCAGACACTAAGAAGGGTTTCATTAAATAGATGCATGTGAATCCATATACTTCAATGCCCGTACAAATATTTCGTTGGCAATTAGAATAAGGATGTCACACTATCATGCTAAGTTTCAATACAAAATGATAGCACTGTATTAATACCGAACAGTGCATTTTTCGAAATGGATTTCTGACTTGATGGCTGTGTTTTTAATGGATTGATACCTTGGGTGTCCTAATTTCCTGCTTATCTGTTTTTCGCTACTCAGAGCGGTGCCCTGTTTTACCTGCGCTGTAGCCAGGTGAGGTGGGTCTTTTCTCTCCTGCCAAATTGGTAAGTGAGCAGCTATAATATTTGTGCTGTTGACAGGAGTGTATGATGTGTATATGAAAAATACCACACTTTCGTCACCAATGAGATCACGCTGTGTTAGAAAGATTTGTTTCAATACAGTGGTTTACATTCAATTTTCTATGCACTTTGTTTTTTTCCCTATATGTGTGTTTTGTCGGCGATGGATTGACATCCTGTTTTGAACTATCAAGTCAGGAGAAGGATGCTATCACTAAATCTCAGGTGATATTTTATCTTTTTCACTAATTTCTTTATAAGCAGTAGCGTTAATGGTCCTGATGAAGCAGCTAGATACCACGTGGATCTTATTGGTCTGCAGAAACATGTTGACCTTGCATCTTCATTAGTGGTTATTTGTTTAGACCACTACGCACTTTCTTAATTTTAGGATCGAAGAGAATCCTAATAAATATATTTTTTCTCTTCTTTACCTAATTTTACAGTTTTTTTCACAACTTCACTTTGCACTTCACTTTTAGCACTGCTTTCAGTCACTTCACTATACATCATGTGTTCTCCTCACACTGGGCACCACATGTAGGATTAGGCTTTAACCACCTGCCAGTCCACAGTGGGTCTCTCAATTTACCTCCGAGAGGGAAAGATCCCAGATGATGAAGGGCGGATACGAGTGGTGACTGATGGGAATCTTTTCACAGAGACGAGAGACCTTTTGTGTGATTTTTATAACACATTATTAGTTTCACCCCTTTTCCCTCTTTTCACCTTATAGGAATTTAACTTAGTTTGCATTTTAGCTGACCCCTTGCTATTTTTTGTTGAATTAACTGCTCCTAGGGATAGTAGCATTGTTTGGGTCGTTAAACCGTCCCTTAGACCCTCTTCCTCCCTGTTTGTTAATATATCTCTATGATGTGCATGATCTGCTTTATCATATGAACAGGGGTCCATCATATATAATATTACTTGCCAGGACTAACACCCAATATATATGGCCCACGGTTCCATTTGGCTATTCTTTGAAGTGGTGTCTTTTACTCCACCAAGTCCATGAGAAGTAGGACAACACCAGAAAACAGGGGGACGGTAATCACATCCTCTATTATCCCCGCTTAGTATACGGGTTCAATGTAAGGTTAGGCTTGAGGATGCTGCTATTTTTGGGGCTGCATGTGAATCACGCAGACCTCGATTTTGTTCTAGTTGTCAAGTTAATACTGTTGGTTGGGTCACACGAACCACATCCCCCATCATGCCGTGAGGTAAAATTTATGATTGTCCTGGATGATGGGGACTGCAATGCGTGCCCGCACAAGAGATGTGTATATGTACGGAGGTTTTTCCGTGTACCATGGAGTTCCTTATCAAAAGTGCAAAAGTAGGAGACATGAAAGCGGAATTTATTTAGATATTCCCTGGTGACGCATGCCTGGCACATTGGCTGGATGGAAGGGCCAGACGTGATGATGCGTTCACTCATGTAACATATAACTAATACAAACCTTTGCCCAAGTCCCGTTGAGAACGAATTAGCACAGTACACGTGGCTCATACTACATCTCCCACCAGCACCGCGGCATAACACAGGATTTCCGCGAACGGCAGGTGTGATGACGTGTAGTTTTTCAGTATCACAAAAATGGCGCCTACCTTTACCGCGGTACCTCCCCAAACGGCACAGAGGACGCCTGGAGTTCCGACGGAAAGGTAAGCGTTTTCTGATACAGGGCTCGCGAAAGATATACTCAGCCTGTCTCGAGGTGTAATCGCTGGCGGGTCTGGCTTAAATATCGGCCCCGCGGGTTGGTTTTTAAACACTAAGCAAGGCGTGGCATTCAAGGTCCTAGCTTATCTTTTAAAACATGTGAGCGGCTGTTAAGGGCTAAGAAGGGGCAAGTAAAACATAATTAATAAATCACTCAGTACGAATGAGACATAGTAACTTGACTGCACTAAGAAATGTACCCTTTTTGAAAACTATAGACTGGATATATACAATGATGGCATAAACTTTATTGTCCGACAATGAGTGTGGTGACATTTATCTGTGTATGTATATGTTTTTTCTTTGTAGCGCGGGGCTCCACCTACCTGAGCCGTAGCCAGGTGAGGCGTAGAGCGTACCTCCTACCATTAAGGTAAGCTGGGGTTGTAAAAAAGTGTAAAAAAGACCAAAAAAAGACTGGGAGTGAAACTAAATGTCCACTCCATGGGGATATGTGATACACATACCTGGAGTGTGCTCTAGAAAATTAACTTGTTTCGGAGCCTAAGTTATCTCTATCTAATGTTATGTTATGCCTGTCTGTTATTTTTTTCTGTTTTAGTCAGGAGGACTTGAATCTGCCGAGGGGACACCCGGTTCACTTAGCAGTAAAGTAATGTAACCTTCTTTTTTACATTATTGTACCAAAACACACCTCCGATTTTTATTGTTGGGGCACAAGCAGTAGCAAAATAACGGTCCTGAAGAATGCAACAGGACACCTAGGTGGGTTAACAGTCTGCAGAAACATGTCGACCTTCTAAGAACATTATTAGTAGATATTTGTTGTTCTACTATATTTTGCACACTTTTTTAGCTTTGGAAAATTAGGGGATACTCAATAAAGTTTTTCTCTCCTTTTTCTCCAATTTTATATTCCTTCACTGTTTTCACACCACTATCTTCCTTCACATGCACTGCTTTATTCAGCTTTCACGGTCAACAGCCTTATACCCAATAACACACTAGGGCAACGACTATTTCAACATCAAGTGGATGCAGGTTACTCTCCTTGGTGTGGGGAGTCCCAAATGATGAACAGGGCGGAACCGATCGAACACTGATGGGTACCTTTACAACCGTGGAGATATCCTTGGGCACTTGATTGATTTTTCTTTCATGTGTAAACATTTTTCTTTGACAGTCATGCGTAATTTAACAATATTTTCCTCAGACCTACAATCACTCATTGTGTATTTACTGTTCACATGGGGAGTGTGATTGTACATGGTCTTTAAACTTTCCCTTGGACCCCCTCTTTAAAATGTTTGTAACACGAGAACATGCATTCAACATATTAATGGAACATTGGCTCCCCATTCCTCATCACACTGATTGAAGAGGGACCTGGCTTTTGTTAACATCACTGCTTGGCCCGTCTTAGATGGGATTGTGTGGGATACTATTAGATTTCAAATTCACGGACCCACATAGGTTATTAATGTCCCAAATGTCCTATGGGTTTCTATGGGGGATGTGATTAAACAAAATATATGTTCTGATGATTGGGATGTTCAGGCTGTAGAAGCTTTGTTTTCTGATTTGAAATATTATGCTGCCTTTGATGCTGAAGATTTGTATTTAGATACCGCAAATTATGGTTATTGGTTTTGTTACCAACACTTTAGCAATCATTACCTGCATAAGGCAAACACCAGGAGGAATATGGTTAATTACACACAATGGGAACATTGTCCCGCACCTGTACAAGGCAGTTCTACTTCTCTTTTAAAGAAGTTCACTTATTTTACTGATTTTAATCAGTCAAATCCCAATGCATTTTATTTTAAAATGACCGAAAATTCCACTTCGAAGGTTAGACTTACCCACACAAAATGATTGTGTTCCAAGTCCTTTTTAGACCTATTGGCTGTTGGGGGCTACAAGCTGTGGAAATATACTATTGATTTTAAATCTGTTTGGGGTTCTAAAGACTGGCAAGTGCAAGGCACAGAGGCTTTGCATCGTGCATGCCTCATCCCGAACCATATGTTGTTTTCGAATTCTACAATTTCACAAACAACTTGCTTTGGATATGGCGTCTACTATAAAATTAAATGCTCCTTCCTTTCCTGAATTAGAAGAATATTCCGGTTGGAATAATAATACCAATTTTTCAATCAAAGAATTACAGACTTTGTTGCTGAATTCTACCTTTAACATGTCTAGTTTGGATCCTAAGGGTTGGTTGCTGTGTGCAGCATCATTTTCTGGGTTTAGCTCCAGGCTATACACAGGTCAGGGTGGATCCACATTTTGAAAGTAGCCATTCTGTGACTACCTATTCTGTAGGCAAATGATGTCAGAGTTGGCTCAAACATTCCACTTTGGTATCGGTTAAGTTGCTTTTATCTAAATTGACTGACAATGTTGATCTAAATGATTTTGTCAAGGGCCCAGCTTACGGCAGATCTAAAAGATGGATATATGGTATTTACAATGAAGTTTGGGAACTGTCCCAAATTGAGACTGCTTCCCGCATTAGAGCTATAGATCAGGCAAACTTAAAAAAAGTGCTAGCAGTTTTAGATATCAGCATTAACACAGTTTCTTCCCGCATTTACACGTTAGATAATATTGTTTCATCTGTTGTTGATATTGTGCTAGAAGATGTGTCTGTTTTGTACCATGGCCAAAATCAATTGCGTTCTATTATGCAGTTTGCATGGACCTTGCAGACCTTGAAATCAGGAAAAGTGCCATGGCACTACATGAATACTTCATCATTATTTGCCCCTTTTAATTTGACTGAAAAACAACGTTTTATGTCAATGAAAGATGCAACTTTTTCTATGTTACACATTGAAAAGTTAGAACCGTTACCTTTTTCTGTGGCTGAAACAAATTCTGCAACGTGGCTTATCCACGGATTAATAACTTTACCTTTTCAAATTCGAGGCCTGTATGAAGTACTATGCAATAGGCATATATGAACCTCTAAGCACCGCTTATCTTCATGAAGCTTGGTCGTCACCGTTTACCTATAGGTGCTTTAGGGAGGGAAAAGAGGTTTATTTGAATGAAGAGGATTGTACTACAACACCAGATCACTCATTAATGTGTAGAAATATCCAATTGCAAGGCTCTTGTAACCAGAACGAGCCAAAATTAGCATGTATTTTGAAAGGTACACCGGCACCTGCTATCATACCCACTTTCACATTACTGGCAAACGGGTTATTTACTTTTATATGATGAAGATTGTTGTGGGATGGTAGCCGGAATTCCTTACGCGTTACGGTCAGTGAGCGTGTAGTCTGTTGTAAAAATGTAATGTTTCCTCCTCCGCATCGGAAGCTTGATGTTTCCATCTGGCCGATGATTCCGACCTTGAAAGCATAGTTCAACAAGATGATTAGTATAAGAGCTCTATTGTCTCAGTAAGAAGTCACCCTCACATCTGCTTGTGAAACATTTGACCTTCCGTGGCAAACACCCGCACAGAAGTGCATGCTTTACTAAATATGGATTTGCCCTTGCATTTTGGTGAGTTAATTCACACTATCTTTAATGCATCCTCCACCTCAGGGCTGGCTCACTTTTTTAAAGTTGTTAGCAGTGGCCTTGTGACTTCTTTTCAAACTATATTTGATGTGTTCCTGGCCTTTTTTCATTCAATTATTTCCAGCCTGTTTGGTGGATTTCCCTTAATGCTTGCTCTGATTGCAGGCATCTTTCTGTTGTTTTGTTTATTTCAAAATGGATGCACGTCCTGTGTTGCGAGAAGATCTGTCATAACTGTTGCTGCTCGGCAAACGAATACTTGAATATTATGGAGCGCTGCCTCTTGCTACATTGAGTGCAACGTATGGATTATCGTTTCGATTTTCCTTCTTTACATGCGTCCTGCCTGTCTTTCATTGCCTGAGTTGCGATTTCGACTGGGCCCTGGATATGTGTCTCTGCAATACGGTGTCTGCCAATGCGGATTATGATCCAATTATGAGCCCCTTAGCTGCTCATGAATTGCTTTGTTTTGACGGAGGGATTATGGCCTTTGCAGCGATGCACGGAGTCCTGGGACGTTGGAATGTTTTCGCAGCGGTGCAAGAATTCTTGGCACGCAGCTTCATTGAAGAAGCACCGAGTTGCCCTCTGATGGTGCTAGAGGCTCCGGTAATTGAGGAACATGTATGTTCTTTCCCATTGCTGAATTGGATGGCTGAACTGTTTTCAGATGAGGAAAGTGACTTCCTATTGGAGGCTTCTGCGATATACTTTGCATATACATTATTGGAGTGACATGTGTTATCTCTTCTCTCTCTCTTACATGGCCGAGGTCACATGTTGGACATCAGACTTCTTTATTTTTTTCTTCTTCCAGCTTTATTTTTTTCCACCCAGCCCCATTGGCTTCCAAATTTCCGTGGCAAAAATTGCTTGATTTAAAGTACTTTAAATTTATGGAGTTTGTTCCCATTTTTTTCACTGTGGCAATTTGAACTTGGTTCTGACTGTCAATCTTGAACTCTGCTTTCCAAAATTGCCCCTTTTTCTTATCCGTGCTCGGATCAAAGGAGGGTGTCATGGGGATGAGCCTTGCCTTTACACTGTGATAAGTTGACATGAGCTTATTAGAAGTTTAAAAGCCATTTTTCCTTTCTGCTGACATTGCAAACGGCACACATCATTACAAATGTTTAAAGTTAGCAGAATGTTTTGCTTCACAGGAGAATAATATGTTTTTCTATATAAGCATCCTTGCTTGGTAAGCTTTGTCTGAACAGTGAGTGCCGAGACCTTCAAGTAAGTATGGGCGAAATTTGCGAATTCGCGTTCCGCAAATTCGCGCAAAATAGAATTTGCAATCCGCAAAATCCGCGAATTCATGCGAATTTGAGGATTTTTGGGTTTTTTGCGTGTTCGCGGGGTTTTTTGCGTGTTCGCGGGGCTTTTTGCGTGTTCGCGGGCCGTTTGCATGGCGAAGTTACCCATGCGGTCGTGTATGGGCACAGCACCCTCTGGTTCATCACTGCCACCCTCTGGTTCATCACTGCCACCCTCTGGTTCACCACTGCCACTCTCTGGTTCACCCCTACCACCCTCTGGTTCACCCCTGCCACCCTCTGGTTCACCCCTGCCACCCTCTGGTTCACCACTGCCACCCTCTGGTTCAGCACTGCCACTCTCTGGTTCACCCCTGCCACCCTCTGGTTCAGCACTGTCGCCCTCTGGTTCACCACTGCCACCCTCTGGTTCACGACTGCCACCCTCTGGTTCATCACAGCACCTCTGGTTCACCACTGCCAACCTCTGGTTAACCACTGTCACCCTCTGGTTCAGCACTGCCACTCTCTGGTTCACCACTGCCACCCTCTGGTTCACCCCTGCCACCCTCTGGTTCACCACTGCCACCCTCTGGTTCATCACAGCACCCTCTGGTTCACCCCTGCCACCCTCTGGTTCACCACTGTCACCCTCTGGTTCACCACTGCCACCCTCTGGTTCATGACTGCCACCCTCTGGTTCATCACAGCACCTCTGGTTCACCACTGCTCCCTCTGGTTAACCACTGTCACTCTCTGGTTCAGCACTGCCACCCTCTGGTTCACCACTGCCACTCTCTGGTTCACCACTGCCACCCTCTGGTTCACCCATGCCACCCTCTGGTTCACCACTGCCACCCTCTGGTTCACCCCTGCCACCATCTGGTTCATCACTGCCACCCTCTGGTTCAACCCTGCCACCCTCTGGTTCACCCCTGCCACCCTCAGGTTCAGCTCTGCCACCCTCTGGTTCAGCACTGTCACCCTCTGGTTCACCCCTGCCACCCTCGGGTTCATCACTGTCACCCTCTGGTTCATCACTGCCACCCTCTGGTTCACCACTGCCAACCTCTACCGAGACCTTTTGTGATGCAGCGGTAGCACAAAAGATGCGCCATGGTGCTGGGTATTAACAACGTGACGCATCTGAGAGATGTGTCACGTTGTAAAGCCCTGCGCCATCAGGAGGTGTTCTGGCGCAGGGGAGGGCGTTCCAGCACAGGAACGCCTCCTAAAAGTGGCTGAGTGAAATCTACACTTTTAGGCCAATGCTGCGTCAAAACTCTGCGCCTGCTTGAAGCAGGAGTAAGGCTTGATGCAGCATTGGGGAGATTGGGCCCCCCAGAGCATTACTGGAGCTAGTTCGCAAGCACGACGCAGCTCCAGCAATGCGCTGCTTTTACGGCACAGATGCGTGACGCATCTGTGCCGTTTTTGCCACATGGTGCGCCGCTTTGTAAATGCGGCGCACCATGGGTGGCGGAGCTGCTGCGCACAATAACTGGCGCATCCCTGGGGATGCGACAGTTATTGTAAATCTGCCCCTATTCATTTAGCCAACGAGGGAGGACTTACTGATTAGACAGTAGAAAGTACTCCAGTTGAGTAGAGGTATTGCACAAAAAGGTGGCATCTTCGTGGACAAACACGCAGGGCGGGATTCATTCTGCCCCCTGTTAGACTCATTTTTTGTGCCCTTCTGCCCTCTGTTAGACTCGTTTTTCCCTTGTTTTTCTGCCCTTCTGCCCTCTGTTAGACTCGTTTTTCCCTTGTTTTTCTGCCCTTTTGTCCCCTGTTAGACTCATTTTTTGTTCCCTTGTGCCCTCTGTTAGACTCATTTTCCCTTGTTTTTCTGCCCTTCTGCCCTCTCTTAGACTCGTTTTTTGTGCCCTTCTGCCCTCTGTTATTCCCTTGTTTTTGTGCCCTTCTGCCCTCTGTTAGACTCATTTTTTGTGCCCTTCTGCCCTCTGTTAGACTCGTTTTTGTGCCTTTCTGCCCCATTAGACTCGTTTTTTGTGCCCTTCTGCCCTCTGTTAGACTAGTTTTTCGCTTGTTTTTCTGCCCTTTTGTCCTCTGTCAGACTGGTTTTTTATGCCCTTCTGCCCTCTGTTAGACTCCTTTTCCCCTTGTTTTTCTGCCCTTCTGCCCTTTGTTAGACTGCTTTTTGTGCCTTTCTGCCCTCTGCATCACCACATCATCACTCAGCGCTATCCCAGCATCACTCAGCACCACCACATTATCACTCAGCACCACCACATTATCACTCAGCACCACCACAGCACCACTCAGCATCACCACAGCATCACTCAGCACCACCAAAGCATCACTCAGCACCACCACAGCACCACTCACCACCACAGCATCACTCAGCACCACCACAGCATCACTTAGCACCACCACAGCACCACTCAGCACCACCACAGCATCACTCAGCACCACCACAGCACCACTCAGCACCACCACAGCACCACTCAGCACCACCACAGCACCACTCAGTGCCACCACAGCACCACTCAGCACCACCACAGCATCACTCAGCGCCACCACAGCATCACTCAGCGCCACCACATTATCACTCAGCACCACCACAGCACCACTCAGCACCACCACAGCATCACTCAGCACCACCACAGCATCACTCAGCACCATCACAGCACCAATCAGCACCACCACAGCACCACTCAGTGCCACCACAGCATCACTCAGCACCACCACAGCATCACTCAGCACCACCACATTATCACTCATCACCACCACAGCACCACTCAGCACCACCACAGTATCACTCAGCACCACCACAGCATCACTCAGCACCACCACAGAACCACTCAGCACCACCCCAGCATCACTCAGCACCATCCAAGTATCACTCAGCACCACCACAGCACCACTCAGCATCACCACAGCACCACTCAGCACCACCACAGCACCACTCAGCGCCACCCCAGCATCAATCTGCGCAACCATTCAAAAACAACTGGTTCAAATATTTTCTCTCAATGTTTCAAACTTTATTACAAATGTCACAAAAAGAGGTTAATATTTCACTTCTGTTCTTGGATTTTCGTCACAATAAAATACACTGAACATAATCTTCACAAAAGTTATTCACAAAAGTTTAAGCTATTGCCATTATGAATTAAAATCACTTTTATTTAAGTATTAATTATTCAAAAAAATTAAAAGCCATTGTAATTTGTAATATCAATACAGCTAAGTCACGTAGATACAAAACATGTTGCATTACAAATGCTATAGATGTCACATTTGCGAAAGTTATAACTATTGGCATTGAAAATGACAAAGCTATTAATTTAGCTATTTTCAAAACCAAAACATAAATAAAAAAAATTGTCATTTACAAGACCAATAGCTCAAACTTTCCTAATGCGAGACATATTGCATTGCAAATGCTTGTTTTTATATCTGTCAGTGCTTCCTGTTGAGGTTTAATTTTCGTGACAGGCGCCTCATTGCCTACTTGTAACTATTCTCTGACCCTGATTCAAGGGTCAGAGCAGGGTCAGAGAATAGTTGCAAGTAGGCAACGAGGCGCCAGGAAGCACTTACAGGCTTACAGCAGCAGGTGCCCAAGTTGAAGGTAATTTCTTTGTAACCCTTTTGTAAAAGGTTACAAAAAATTAGCTTCAACTTTTTCACCTGCTGCTGTAACCCTGTAAGTGCTTGGCTGAAAATTCGTCCCCGCTGATTCGCGGACTTTACCGCGATTTCGCGAGATTCGCGGATTGCAGAAAATCCGCAAATTCCACGAGCGGAACGAATTTTCAGCCCATGCTTACCTTCAAGGTTATTTCATTACAGTGGTTGTTGTTTGGACTGATCAGCGCACGTTCTAGACATAACATATATGCAGCTGTGGCCACCTCTGATTTTGGCATGTTTAATAATGCACTGCGTAGGCATGATCACACACACTTGGAGAACATTTGCATGCAGTGAGCTGGTGCAGAAATTGATGTGATCCATTTCTACTAGGACCAGAGGTATGGGGCCGCCCTTGTAATCCCAAGAGACCTTCTGTAGATATAAAATAACCTACAAGCAAGGGAGGTATATTCTAAACCTGTTTCATTTAGCATTGTAACATGCTTTCTCCCTTTGTATTTTATGGAATAGTAACTATGCTGATAATCTTGTTGCTTATAATATGTCTGCTTGTATTAGCTAAGATACTGCGAATGAGAACACGGCATTAGAAATAAATATTTCAAACATGCATGTGTCTTCATTTACTCGCTGTTTTAGACTGGTATGAGAGTATGAAGAAAGAGTGTTCATGTGTTCCACATTGCCTGAGGTAATCTAAGTTCCATGTTCTGGGTTGTCTAATCATTGGGGTTATGGAAGAACCAATGAGACACTGATTGCTAGTTTGGTAGGGGATTTGGGCTACTAAGGTGAGTTTTGGCACTCCCTAATTCACTGAGGTTCCAAGTCTCTATGCACAGTTCTGTGTAGGAGCAGACTCCCTGCTACAACTTGCAAACCTATTCACTCACACATACAGTCAACCACACAGCCACTTACTCATCCATACAGGTACAAACACACCCACTGATTTACTCATACAGATACTAACATATACTCACTCACCTATACAGTTATGTTATGTTATGTTACGCCCTTTTATATAGCGCTCGAATCACCGGGGGGCATCTCGGCGCTTTACTCAGAATACTCCGGTTAGGAGGGCAGCACAGGGTGAGAAAAAAGGGAGCCTAGTACAGGAAGGCCTTTAGCATTTTCCTAAAAATTAAGTAGGAGGGTATATCTCGTAAGTAAGCTGGGAGACTATTCCAGTACTTGGGAGCTAAGAAGGAAAAGGCCAGGCCCCCAGATCTGTGGAGCCTAATGCGGGGCACCTGGAGGAGCTGGAGTGTACTAGATCTCAAGGGACGACTAGGGGTATACGTTTTTAGTTTCCTTTGGAGATACCGGGGGCCCTGTCCCTGGAGAGCACAGTAAGTCAGGCAGCAGATTTTAAAAAAGGCTCTCTGTTTAATCGGAAGCCAGTGCAACTTTCTTAGTAAGGGACGTGATGATGATCCTGGCGGCATATTCAGGACCAACCTGGCCGCCGTATTCTGAACTACCTGAAGTTTTTTCAGTGAAGTGGTTCCGACCTCTGCCAGTAAGGCATTCCATAGTCCATACGGCTAAGGACTAAGGCTTGGGTCAGGGTTTTGCGGTGTTCCGTCGGGACAAAAGGTAGAATTTTCCTCAGTAGCCTAAACCTGTAGTAACAGGATCCAGAGACTGAGGCGACATGGTCTTGCATGGAAAGAGTGTGGTTTAGTTTAATGCCCAAGTTGTTCACACACTGTTTGGGTGTTGGTGACAGGCCTAGTTGTCGAGGCCACCAGTCCTCCGACCATACTGCTGCGGCTTTCCCTAGAAGCATGACTTCCGTTTTGCCCGGATTTAACTGGAGACGGTTGTCGGTCATCCAGTTAGATATTACGGTAATTCCTAAGACAAAACGGAGTCTATCTGCTTCCAGGTTCTGACCGATGTTAAATAGCAGCTGGGTGTCATCAGCATACGAGATGACTTCGAACCCCAGAGCTTCCACTACCCTCGCCAAAGGGGCCATATAGATATTAAACAAGGTGGGGCTAAGGCAGGAGCCCTGGGGAATGCCTTTGTCTAAGGATGTTTTTCTGCTTGGTGGGGGCCTATGATGACCGTTTGAGAGCGGTCAGTCAAAAAATGTTGGAGCCATTTGAGAGCTAGACCACCAATGCCGAAGGAGCTTAGCCTCTCCGCCAACCTAGTATGGGAGATGGTATCAAAGGCCGCGGAGAGGTCAAGCAAAACCAGGATGGCTGATCCTCCCATATCCACCGTAGTTCTCAGAGAGTCTATCACTGCTAGAAGGGCCGTTTCGGTGCTGTATCCTCACCGCAAACCTGACTGTGAGGGGTCCAGGATACCGTTTGTCTCCAAATAGCAGTTGAGCTGCTTATTGATCAGACCTTCAAGTATTTTTCCTAGTAAAGGGAGCAGGGATATCGGGCGGTAGTTGCCCAGTTCCAAGGGTTTGCCTTGAGCTTTTTCAGAATGGGAAGAACAAATGCTTCGTTCCAAGGCAAGGGGATGACCCCTTTTAAAATAGAGCAGTTGAAAAATGTTTGCACCATAGGGGCTAGAGAATGAGAAAGAAGTGCCATAATCTTCGGAGGGCAAAGATCTGCCGGTGAACCCGGTTTTGCAGACTCTAAGACCCTTTCGGTCTCAACTAAGGAGATGGGTCCCAAACTATCCAACGAACAGTCGGTCCTAGCCCTAGCAGTGGATGAATTCGTAATGCCAGGTGGAGCTGCCAGATTTACTTGGGGAAAATTAGCATACATTTTCTCAATCTTCTCCTGAAAGAATCCGGCCAGTGCATTACACAGGTCTTTGGATTCGGTTATAGGTTGCTTGCATACCTCCGGCTCAACTGACGTAAGCACATACTCACTCATACACCCACTCTCACATTCATTCACTCACCCCTGCAGTCACTTATATACTCCATCATTTACCTATACTGCCTTTCACATACCTAGTTACTCACCCAAATAACACTGACACATCCACTCACTCACCCACACAGCCATACACATACTCACTAACCCATACAGCCGCTCACACACACCCACTAACCATACAGCCACTGACTCACCCAAGCACTCATCCATGCAGTCAGTCAGCCACACACCCCATCAAGCACCCACACAAACAGTCAGACACCGATACAGGTACTCAGACAAACAATCACTTACCCATACAGCTACTTACATACCAACTCATACACCCATACAGCCACTTAGATCCCATACAGCCACTTATATACCAACTGACTGACTGATGCAAACATTTACACAACCAGTCACTCACCCATACATTTACTGAGACATCTAATCACTCACTTCTACAGTCAGTCATGCACCCACATATTTCGTACTGTCAGTCGCGAGTAGGTAGTTATAGTTAGAACACCTAGTGTCCATAGGAAAAACATTTTTTGACTCAGCTATAATGTTACCGTTGTTTGACCAATCTGCCTGAAAATCTTTTTTAAAAGTGTCAAAGTAGGTTGTGTATGTCATGGAAAGTTTGGGGGTGATCCATGCAGTGGGGAATGAGAAATAGGGGTGCAAAATAAGGGTGCATTTGTAATGTTAAAATATATCTGGACACTCGCAAAGATTTGAAAAAAATTTAAATACAAACCAAACTATGAGAAACGGTAAGAGTGGACACAATCTATATTTCAAGAACAGGAAAGAATGTAACAAAAAAGACACACCTTAGCCAGGAGACAGTAGCAGTTTAAGGAAATCAGAGACCAGATGTTTCAAGGTAGAGTGGTTATAAATGTATTAATAAATGTGGAGAAGTATAGACACACTAAAACAGAACTAACAAGTTGAGTGAGTAGTTGATAAGGCTTTTGCTTTGAAGAGGAAGCTTTTCATTTTGATTATAAATAGAAGGACGACTCTTGACAAAATAGTGTTGTAAATAAGGAGACAAAACCAAAAGATTAGTCAATAGAAGTAACCTTTGTACAGTTTTTAGTGGAGAGTGGATACATATTTCTACTACAGAGCCTTTCTTTAATGAAAAAAGCTATCTCCAGGATAGCACATTAGTTCATGCAATGGATAAAAGAGGAAGATGTTATAAAATGAAGAATGGCACTCCTACAGCGAAAGAGGGGTAGATATCTAGAAATGTAGAATAAGTTATTGCAGAAAGATACAGGGAAGGCACAGTCAGGGCCTGTATACAAATGGTATTGTAGTAGTGTTTGTAGTATTTAAGAGTAATCCATTAATGTTCTAAGAAATTTTCTGCATATCTTTCGAAGGTGAAGTTTTAAATACAAAGTAAGTACTTTACAAGGATTGGATTCTTGCAAGGTCAGAAAGCATACACATTTGGAGGGACACTCAGTACCTTGTTTATCAAAGATAGTGTGGCAAAGCACCTCTCATAATTTCAGGATGTAAGCTGTACACCACCCAGCAATGCTAAGTTTAGGTAGGAGTTTATACTATGTGAATCTTCCTGCTTTATTTTTAGAAGAAATGAAAAGAACACTTTTCTATGGTATTGTGGCAGAGGTACAAAAGGTTTGTGAAGATGTGCAGTTCAATTTATTTTGTCCAGAACAGCATGTTTATAAATGTTGTTGACACACTCACTACAAGATTACAACACAGACTGTTGGCCTGTATGGAAAAAATGAAAAAGAAAATAAGGATAACTGGCAAAGGTTTGCTGTGTATTTATTTGGAGAGGAGTGCTTTGTCTTGTCCACACAGTAAGTTATAAGTAAGTACTGTTACAATAAATTAGTGGATAATAAAATACCAGCTACAACTGTGCATAACAAATCAATACTGATTCCTATTCCAAAACCACTTCAAGGTTTTAAATGTTTATGAGGCAATTCTTATCCAAAGTATACATCCATTACAGGCAACAGTCTGTATGGAGCCAAAGACAGCCAAGTTAACACCAGCACAGCTGATGAAAGGTCTGAAAGGTAGAGTATTGTACTGGATTAGTAGTGTTTTCTCAAAATGTGCAGCAGGATGCTGAAAAATGTACAATGCTAGGACTATTAGCGGAACAATATTTGAATTGCAATTAATTATTTGGTGTAAGTTATAAATGGAACAATAATTGTGAGCATTGTAAATTCACCTGTAGCACTAAAATTAATTTGGAACGATTCCTCTATTTGGCGTAAGAAGATTGTACATTTTGGCCTTTGAAAATTTAACCAAAAACGTCCATCAAGATTTAACCTGTCCAAATTGCAGATTAGAACTTAGGTGTACATTGCTATTACAAATGTATGGGAAATATGTCATAGTCATGCAACAATGATGCATTGTGGATAGTAGTAAATTAGAAATTGAAATTACAAACTTTGCAGCTGGATACATTTCCATTTCAAAAAGAAGTTTTGTTACTATTTCAAACATATTTTATGAAGCAGTTAATGTAACCTCTACACGCTACACAGCATATTAAGGATGTCAAACAGGATGGACACACTGCAATGACATAGAGATGTCATTAAAATCAAGATAATGTAAAAAGCCAACAAACTTATATCTGCTATTTCTTGAACCGAAGTTGTTAGGATAACTTACAGTAAGAAAATGTGTTATTGTGTTGAAATGTCTTTGAATTATGAGTTTCTGAGACATTATTCAGCCTATTAGGGGTATTGTCTACAGTATGTTGTTAGAGATGAAAGACTATTTTTAACTTAAGGAAATTAATTTATAAAACATTACAGGACTATATACTGTTACTACAGATAAAAACTAAACAGAGGTACTATAATACCCGCAACTTCACTATTGTAACATGCTTTGGTTGCCAAATGTTGAAAATTAAATCCTACAAAATGTTTCTTTATTTACATTTTTTCACAGTACTTGAACTGCTACAATTAAAGAAGACTACAAACTAACAACAATAGTTTTTCACATTCTGGAAAATTAGATCCACAGACAGCTTGCCCGCTATGGTTATACAGTTCTTGCAGAAAGTAGCAAAACACATTTGTTCTGGTGACTTGTCAGTGCATCTTCTTCTCTCCACTTAAACTGGAACTTTGTTGTCAGGATTAGCAGCTGGAGGTCTGGAGTCTGATGAATTCTTTCATTTTTTTCTCTGCATAATTTTTTTAAGTTGCTTATTGGGGTATATTACTTGTAACACATCAATATTGTTTTGCTAGACCCCAAGAAAAAGTGTTCTCACATCAATCAATCAATTAATCAATCAGGGGATTTTTAAAGTGCGCTACTCACCTGCGAGGGTCTCAAGGTGCAGTGGGGGGGATGCAACTACAGGTCAGCTGAAAAGCCAGGTCCTGAGGGTCTTCCTGAACATGTGCAGGGTAGGGGAGCATCTGATGACGATTGGGAGCTCGGTCCAGGCTTTGGCTGCGACGTAGGAGAAGGCTCTTCCTCCTGCTCTGATTCTGCGGATGTGCCGGGTCACTGCCAGGGCGAGATCAGCGGAGCGGAGGCTTCTTTAAGGTGCATGGAAAGACATTCTTTTGTTGAGGTATTTGAGCCTGATGTTATAGAGGGATTTGTAGGCGTGGGCAAGTAGCTTGAAAGTTACCCTCCCCTCGACGGGGAGCTAATGGAGGTCTCTCAGGTGTTGGGTCATGTGCCCATGTCATGGGGTGCCAAGGACTAGTCTGGCTTCAGTGTTCTGGATGGTCTGGAGTTTGTGTAGCAGAGATTTGTTGAATCCCGCGTAGCAGCTGTTTCCGTAGTCCAGTCTGCTAATAATGAGTGCGTGGGTGACAGTCTTTCTGGCCTTGAGGGGGGGTCTACTTGATGGTCTTGTGGAGGACACAGAGGGAGTTGAAACAAGTTGAAACAGGTGGAGGCGACGGCATTGATCTGGCGAGTCATGGTGAGGGAGAAATCTAGAATGATGCCAAGGTTCCAGGCGTGGTCCGTTGAGGTGTGTGGGTTTCCAAGGTTAGAGGGCCACCAAGAGCTGTTTGCAGGTCCTTTGGGTCAGCTGACGGTTTCTGGAGGAGGGCTTGACCGCCACCCGCTTCCAGTCGTCTGGAAGATGCCGGATTCAAAAGTGACGTCGATGGTGCGGCGCAGTTCGGGTGCAAAGGCAGCAGTGCATTTATGCTACACTTTAACAAGTTAGGTGTAAAACTGTGTAAACTAATTACATTTTTTTGATTGGTAGTTATGTTCTATTTGTGAGTTCCGATGTTGAAAGTTATTTTTAGAATTTGTTGTTTTTTCAAAGTGAGTTGATAAAATACAATTAAACTATTGTGTTACTAAGCAGCTAGACTCAAACTTTCTTTCTGTAAAATATTTCTATTTGTTGTTCACTTTGTCATTTGTGTTTGTGACTACTGACGTCATTGCGACCTCCGGTTTTGCTGTGAAGAAGGAAAATTCATTTTTGATGTAGTTATTTCCACAGAATACAAAGGGGAAAGTTAAATTAGTATCTTACTAAATAGCTACACTGAAACTTTATGTAAAATATGTCTATATATGTGTTTTACAATTTGTCAAAAACACTTGCCATTCGCTGTGTGTCCTTGGCAATTGAACTCATAGAATCCCAGAGGCAATACTATTTACTCATATAACCACCCAGGTACTACTAATGCACTTACATAATTACCCAGACATTACACACTCACTCACAGACCCATACAGCCATTCACACACCCAGTTACTGACCTATACAGCCACTTACACACCCACTTTCAAAGTTTACAGGTAACAGGAAATAAGATTAAAATACATTCAACATTCACTGACAAAATATTATTGGGACGTTATATTTAGGCTGACATATCACTCATACAAAGCCAGTGAAATTCTGCAGTTATAGTTAGCTAATCTAACTCTAACTTGCGCACCTGCAATGAACTGCTTATGACCTCATATATTACATCACTCATGACATGGTCAGTGATATCACTGATGATATCTCAAATTACAACCCTGATGACATCATCCAGAAAATCTCTGATGCACCCACTCACACCCCAATGTAACCATTTTTATACCCACTCAAACCTCTAAACTTCCATTGTCAAAACCATTGACACACCCATACTAGTACGTACATGCCCACTCAATGGGTGTACAGTCTTAATATCGAGTCATTTATTTCGACTGGACATAATATCGACTAGAGAATATCGAGATGGCATTAATATCGAGGTAAGTAATATCGATTTTTTTTTATCGATTGTTATGTATGTAAAAAATATCGACATAAAAAATATCGAGTAAGTAATATCGTCAGTAAAAAATATCGATATGTTTATTAGTTTAAAAATATCGAAAGTTGTGTTATCGACTGTTACAATATCGACTCTCATGATATCGAATTTTAATATGTATATATATAATATGTAATAGTTCAATGTACATTGTTTTAATGTTTTATAATAGCATTTTGTGTTAAAATGTATTAATTTTATTTATTTATTTATATAGAATTAATGTTAAAAATAATTAATAAATTAAAAAAAAATTATATTACTATAATATATATATAACTATAATAATTTCTAGGAGCGGGTAGTGGGTTTTTAGGGGAATAGGGTGGGAAGTATTTTAAATATAATTAATTAATTATGTAAATATATTAATTGGTATTAATTAATTAATTATGTAAATATATTAATTGGTATTAATTAATTAAATATGTAAATATATTAATTGGTATTAATTAATTAAATATGTAAATATATTAATTGGTATTAATTAATTAAATATGTAAATATAATTATTAGTATTAATATGTAATTAATTGTTAAATTACTATTTAATTAAATATATAATATGTAATTGGTAAATATGTTATTTTAATAGCTTATTTGAGAATTATGCTTATTTAAATAATTTTTTTCATGTAGCCGGTTGTGGGATTATAGGGGATTAGGGTGGGAAGTAATTTAATAGTAAGTAATTAAATCTGTTAATTAATTAATTGGTAAGAATAAGTAAATACTTGTTATTTATCAAAAATATGTTAATTATATATAATTTAATTGTTAATTTATTTAAATAAATGGAATTATTGTTGAATATGTAAAATCAAACTTTTTTAGGATATGTAGTGGGTTGTGGGATTATAGGGGAATAGGGTGGGAAGTAATTTAATTGTAAGTAATTAATTATGTTAATTAGTTAATTGTTATGAATAATTAAATATTTGTAAAATAAATTAAATATGTAAATTATATTTTATGTAATTGTAAATTTATTAACATTAATGCTATTATAGTAAATTATGTTACATATCACATTTTTATGTTATGTAGTGGGTTGTGTGTTAATAGGGGTATAGGGTGGGAAGTTAATTAATTATAAGTAATGACATATGTTAATTAATTAATTGGTATTCATAATGAAATAATTGTTAAAGACTTAAAATATGTTAATTATATAGATATAAATAGATATAACTAATATTATAATAATTAAATATAAAATATATATATATGAAATATAATTGTCTAATTACATTTAATTACATATATATAATATATTTATAATTAGATATATAAAGATATATATAACATATATATATATAATTATAGATATTCTCATATATATATTATTTTGTATTTGGGGAAAGAGGTTGGTTTAGTCTTCTGGGTTACTTTTCTGTTTGGTTATTAAGGGGTATATGTTGTGTGCAGAGTCAGTTGTAAAGGGGTATTTTTAGGGGTCAGGGTCAGTTTTCAGTTAGTGGGTAAAGGGGTATTTGTAGGGTTCAGGGTCAGTTTTCAGTATTTGGGTCAAGGGTAATTTTTTTCTTTCAGAGTCAGTTTTCAGTTTGTGGATAAAGGTGTTTTTAGGGGTCAGGGTCAGTTTTCAGTTTTTGGGTAAAGGGGTATTTGTAGGGGTGAGGGTCAGTTTTCAGTTAGTGGGTAAAGGGGTATTTGTAGGGGTCAGGGTCAGTTTTCAGTTAGTGGGTAAAGGGGTATTTTTAGGGGTCAGGGTCAGTTTTCAGTTAGTGGGTAAAGGGGTATTTTTAGGGTTAAGGGTCAGTTTTCAGTATTTGGGTAAAGGGTATTTTTTTGGTTGCAGGGTCAGTTTTCAGTTTGTGGGTAAAGGGGTATTTTTAGAGGTCAGGGTCAGTTTTCAGTTTTTGGGTAAAGGGGTATTTTTAGGGGTTAGGGTCAGTTTTCAGTTAGTGGGTAAAGGGGTATTAGTAGGGGTCAGTGTCAGTTTTCAGTTAGTGGGTAAAGGGGTATTTTTAGGGGTTAGGGTCAGTTTTCAGTTAGTGGGTAAAGGGTTATTTTTAGGGTTAAGGGTCAGTTTTCAGTATTTGGGTAAAGGGTCTTTCTTTGGTTGCAGGGTTAGTTTTCAGTTTGTGGGTAAAGGGGTATTTTTAGAGGTCAGGGTCAGTTTTTAGTTAGTGGGTAAGGGGTATTTGTAGGGGTCAGGGTCAGTTTTCAGTTAGTGGGTAAAGGGGTATTTTTAGGGGTCAGGGTCAGTTTTCAGTTAGTGGGTAAAGGGCTATTTTTAGGGTTAAGGGTCAGTTTTCAGTATTTGGGTAAAGGGTATTTTTTTGGTTGCAGGGTTAGTTTTCAGTTTGTGGGAAAAGGGGTATTTTTAGAGGTCAGGGTCAGTTTTCAGTTTTTGGGTAAAGGGGTATTTTTAGGGGTCAGGGTCAGTTTTCAGTTAGTGGGTAAAGGGGTATTTTTAGGGGTCAGGGTCAGTTTTCAGTTAGTGGGTAAAGGGTTATTGTTAGGGGTCAGGGTCAGTTTTCAGTTAGTGGGTAAAGGGGTATTTTGTGGGTTCTGGGTCAGTTTTTAGTTTGTGGGTAAAGGGGTGTTTTTAGGGCTTTGGGTCAGTTTAGGGTTTTAGGTTAGAGGGATACAGGGTAAAAATATGGTCAATTTAAATGTCTATTAAATTAGTTACTTTTTCATATATTTTATATAAAATATTTGAATTAATATACATTAAAACAATTATTGGTATTGTAGGACTTTAAATATTAATACATTTTTAAACATATTTAAATGTATAAGGTATTTTTTAATAGATTATTTAATATGCAAATAATATTTATATACAATAATAAAGAAGGAAACATAGACAGGGTTAAATGCCATAAATGAAAAATTGTTTATTCACATATACAAATTTATTTGTAAGTAGAGAATCATTTTTTATTTATAATCAAAAAATTTCATTCAATGTTTTTATTAACATAACAAAAATATGAAGTACATGTATATGTTTTTAACACATAAATTATATTAACATAATTTTTTTATCTTTTACATATATTAACATTTAAATAGTTTCTGAAACAAATTGGTAATATGTACTTTTTATTTAATAACAAAATATTTATTCAGATACACATTGAATTTATTGTGATTGCAAATTATGTACATTTTTTTGTAATTGTAACATTTTTGTTTATTACCAAGTCATGTTATATTTTTGGAAATAATTATTATGAATATTGAACATATTTATAATATTCATTTTTAAATACATAAACACCAAAAACATTTATTATATACATACATAATGTTTTACATAATATTTGCAAATTTAAAAAAAACATTTCTTGTAACAAACTTATATATGCAATTTATTTTTACATTAACATTATTTACTAAATGTATTTATAAATCAAAAATTAATTTTTTAACTATAACATAACAGTTGAATAATTATTTCAAACTTATGAATATTTATGAAATAATTTTATACACTTTAAAAAAATATTTACACTTAATATAATACTCTGTGTATTTTTTAAAGTGTTGGAATATAGAAATTAAATAGCATTTAGCTGTATACAGGGACTACTTTTTAACCGCGTAATGTTACTTAGGCGTATTTGGTGCTTCAACAGATCGCGGTTGGGTGCTGCTTCGCGTTAGAGAGGGTAAGTTTGTTTTAATTGTGTTTTATAAGTTTCTGAACTTATTGCTAGTGTATGTGTGCTGTGTTTATGTTTATGTAGGTAGAGTTAATTAGAGAAGATTGTGTGTTCGGTGTTAGGTAGAGTGTACGATATTGGATTTTTACCGCGTTTTTGTTGTAGGTGTGTGAGGTGAGGTAATATGTTTAAATGTTACTAAGATAATATGTTTGATGTATAAATATGTGTTTTTATATATGTATGGGTGTTTTTATGTGGGTGGGTATGTTATTTATTTTTTCTAGGTTATCGTCGCGTTTCGCTGTTTTGGAGGACTCCCTTCTTTTTTGATCACAGCTGTGTAACGAGTATTATATACTCTTATTTTTGCACACTATTTTTGGGGTTTTTACATTTTCTTGGAGCGTTTATTTTTCGCCATTACGGATTTTTGGGTTTTCTATGGTATCTGGTGTCTACTGAAGTGGAAAGGAGTCGCTATGCATTTGCTTGTATTTTTGCATTTTTTTTGGGCTTTCATGGATTGTATGGGTTTTTGGAATGGTGTCCTATGGATTGCTTGGAATTGGATTACGTTTGAAGCTGCATCAGAAATATAAGTATTTTCTGGATTTTTAATGGGTGGGAAAACTGTTTTTAATTTTGCTTTACTTACGTTGTATGTAACATTTTGTAAATACATTATCTAAATACATTTTATATATGTTAATATTATGTATTTGATAATTTAATTGCAATTTGTTACATATTATAATGAAGAATTTTAGGAAAAATATGTTTAGTTTTACGTGTATAGTTATGTAATGTTTTAAAGAATAGTTTTGGCAATCATTGATAGATATTCTAGTCCTTTGCTAGTTGGATAGAGGGTAACTTGACTTTGGAGTGTGTTATACATTTTTTTAGTTTCTTTGGTGAGTTTAGGTCCAATCAAAGTTACTGATTGCTCCATTCGGAGCTCCTGGTAACTTTGTTCTTTTTGTAAGGATTGTATTAATTTGTGAAGGGTAGGCGTTCCTCGGCCTGTAGTTGCTTGGAAGGCATTGTGCCATCCTTCAACTGCATTGTTTGTTTTTGCTTCCTTATTTAGTGTGCTAAGGTAGACATTCCACCAAGCTATTTGGTATTTGGGTTGTCTTCTGTGGCCTGATCTGTGTAGCCTTCCTACCCATGTGTCTTCGAAGTAGTCAAGCATAGGGCTTAGTTTATCTTCGTTTCTTTTATAGTAGGGGCTGTCTATTAATAAGTTATAGTGCTCAGTTACATCTGTTAGTGGAACATAGGCTAGGGCGATGAGTTTTTTGATTTGATAAGCAAATGTGCTATCAGTGGCGTATTGGATACTCAAGGTTGATTTTTGTAGATGTCGCCAGATACATTGATTAAAGTGGTAATAGCAACCTTGTATTGCTGTGTGTGGGTATGTTTTAAGGATGCTGTTTATCATAGCTTTTTCAAAGTCAATGATAATTTTTTGTGGAAAATAGTTGTTAGTATGTTGCTTGACTTCAGTTAGTATTTCTTGATAGGTAGTTTGCTGTTTGTTTGGTAGAAGGGCATAAAGGAATGGAATATTTGCATTTTGGAAATGACCATGGATGGTGTATAATTGATAAAAAGGTTTGGGGCATACAGAAAAAGTACCGTCCATCATCCAAGTTTGGCATTGGGTAAGTTTTGTCATGTTGTTTGCTGTGGCAAACAGTATAATTCTTTTATCTTTAGATTTGTTGTCATAGAGTATAAAATTTTCTTTATTGTGAGTTACAGAGAGTTCAGGTGGAATTTGGACTTCTTCTAAAGTTTTTGGTGTGGGAGGAGTAGTGCATGTTGCTCTTTTTTGTCTAGCTACTGTTCTTTTAAGGGATTCTATAGATGGTAATTGGCTAGAAGCATGTTGGGGAAGTACACTTAAATGGTGTTTCAGAATAGCAGTTGTTGGTTGATCAGTGCTAGTACTAGCTTCTTTAAGGGAATCTAGCATTTGTCTAATCTCTATTTCTGTTACATTGGGTGGGTGATTATGTTCTTTAGTATAAGTAACAGTAGTTTCCTGAGTTATAGCTCTACCATAACATTTGTTGGCATAATATTTCGTACACTTCCAAAACACTTTCAAATCTTTTTGTTTCTCTTGAGTGTAGACATATCCCATGTAACAAAGAAGCATTTTCCCTTTTTGTGAATAAATGAATTTAGCTCCTTCAGTCATGATAGTATTGTAGTGCTAGGAGGTAATTAAAAGAGAATGTAAATATTTTTTAAGGAAAAAAAATGTTCTAATCACATTATACAGTTTCACACATTTGTATTTTACCTGTAAATGTTTTGATGCTTTCAAGTCGTTATTTTCAGCTGTTGATGTTCTTCAAACTGTTATTTTCTGTGTATATCTTTTTGTACCTGTGGAAGTTGAGAAAATGTGTAGATATATTTTATTATTATTTATGATAATTTGTTCGACGTTTTTTGCTAGTTTAGATTTAGTTACCTATCTATTAATTCTCGATTTTACATTTCTAATATATACTTACTTTTTTATATGTAACTTTTGATGTCCAGGTGTTGTGTAGGTCTTCTGTTTTTTTTTTTCATCTGTAGGATGAGTGCTAAAAAAAAAAGATATATTTGATGTATTTTGCTTTAAAATATAGGTGTGAGCTTTGAGAGTTACATTTTCGCTGACTAATAATGTAGTAGTACTTACTTTAGATATGTGTAGGTCTCTTTCTGTTGAAGTCCATCAGTTTTCTTCCAGAAATCCAGCAGAGTTTCGTCTTCCTTTACTTAGGAGATGTATACTGCGTTTTTAGTTACTTATTATTTCATTTATATAGTATTAGGTTAATTGTTTCAGAAATAGGATTGGTTGTTTAAATGGATAGTCTGTTTTTATTTGTTGATTTGAATTTTTTTTTCTGTTATGCTAATTGTTTTCCTTATATGGGTGACGCCAATTAACGTTTATTGAATGTGTAAGGATTTATTTTGTATAGGTAATGTTCTAGGTAATGTTATTTTGATATTTGTAAAGTGGAGGAATATATATAATTAGTTGTAAAAAATGTGTAGAAGGTCGAAACATTGTTTATGTATTATAAAATGTATGTTAGTATTTATTGTGTATTGTAAATGTTATGAAAATAAATAATATATGTCATCTATTTATATTAACTAAATCTGGTTTTTTATGATCAGTATGACTTAATTATTAAATAATAAAGTCATTTATTTTAGGATCTATTAATGTCGATTTTTTTACAATCGATAATTTTGCTATCTATGTTTGTGTAATCGATATTTTGACTGTTGTTATATAAATATTTAATAATCGGTGTTTTAGAAATCGATAATGTTGTGAGTCGATATTGTTGTAGTCGTTGTTTTTAGTAGTCGATATTGTGTAGTCGATATTTTTGATGTTTGTTGTGTAAGTATAGTAAATCGATAATTTTGTTGTCGATAATTAGTCATCGATATTTTGTCCAGTCGATATTCGGTCTGTCGAGGTTATGTCAGTGATCCCACTCAATGATTCAGAGGTCTACACACACATCCACTCACTCACCCATACATCCACTCATACACCCATACAGCCACTGACACACTGTCAGTCACTCATAGAGCTACTCACATACCTAATCACTCACCCACACAGCCAATCACACAGCCACTTAACCATACAGATACACACACACCCTCTCATTTGCTCATACAGATACTAGGACATACCCACAGTGGCGGCTCATCGAGGGAGTGCTGCGGGCGGTGAGGAGGGGGAGGGGCAGGGTAGGCGGCAGTAAACTCTGGCATAGGGCCGAAGGAAGTTAAGTAAAGAAATAAATAAATACAACGAATAAAAAACAAACAATATTAGGGCCCCAGGGAGGTGGTGCTCCCTGGATCAGTGTGGGGGGCTCAAGCACACCCACACTTTATTTTTGAATGTAGCCCCAGGAAGGTGGTGGTCCCCAGGGCCAATTTTCCTATTATGATCACAAAAAAATCGGACCTACCAAGGACTCGGACGTTCTTATGGTATCTCCTGCTTGTCATCTTAATCACTTCGAGACTATTCCACTGAAGGAGATAAACAGTTTACTGTCTGCCGCTTAATCTGGCTCACCAGGTGACATATGTTCACCTAAAATTATGACCTTTCTTTCCCCTGTGTGTGTTCCGGAATTAATTTGATTTTTTAACTGTTCTATCTCATCCAGCTCAATTCCCGCTGTCTGGAAAGATGCCTATGTCCAACCTATCCTTAAGAAACCGACGGCCGACCCTCAAGTCCTCAGCAATTATAGACTGATATCCCTGCTGCCCTTGCTTGGTAAAATATTGGAAACCGCAATAAATAAGCAACTCAGCCAATACTTAGAATCCAATAGGATCCTTGACCCTTCACAGTCAGGCTTCCGCCTGGGTTTCAGCACGAAGACAGCCATTTTGACTGTCATCGACTCTATAAGACAAACTCTCGACGCTGGAGGTTCAACGATACTGATCCTCTTGGATCTCTCAGCAGCATTCGATACCATTTCTCATCGATTGCTAGTGGAGAGATTGCATGAGTGTGGTATTAGGGGTCTAGCTTTAAAATGGCTTACGAATTTTCTATCAGATAGATGGCAAACCATAACTCTGGGTCCGTTCATGTCCCAAAAATGTTTGCTTGACAAGGGGGTACCTCAGGGCTCATGTCTTAGCCCCACACTTTTTAACATGTATATGGCTCCCTTGGCCAAGATTGTTCAACCATATGGTTTTGAAATATTATCGTATGTTGACGATACTCAGCTGTTATTCCCAGTGGACTCCAATCCCATAGATGAGAAACTGAATTTCTCGGCAGGAATGCTTGCCATCTCAAAGTGGATGACAGAATGCTGCCTCCACCTTAATCCCGGAAAAATCAAGCTCATGCTCCTTGGCAAAGCTTTTAACATCTGGACGGTCGACTGGTGACCATCTCAGCCAGGAGAGGCCCCCAGTCCTACCTCCTCAGTAAAAAGCCTGGGATTACAATTGGATCAAAGGCTTACAAAGAAGGACCATATTAAAAACATCAGAGGTTCTTGTTATTACAGCCTTCGCCTCCTACGTAGGATACTCCCCTACCTGCCGCTAGAACATCGCAGAATGGTGGTCCAGGTGATGGTTATGAGTTGCCTTGACTACGGGAACGTGCTACTGGCAGAAGTAGGTGAGACCCTACTAGCTAAGCTTCAAGTGATCCAAAATATTGCAGCGAGGATGGTATTAAACCGTCCCACTGGGTCCCCTCACTTCCCCTGCTCTGAGAGCTTCACTGGCTCCCAGTGAAAAAAAAATCTTTTTCAAGATCTGCTACCTTACTTTTAAAGCAATGAAAGGAATGGGTCCCTGTTATTTGCATAGGAAGCTTTGTAAGCTGGTGTCTGGCCGCAATCTAAGGTCGAATTCCTTAGCCCTTTTGAAGACCCCCCGTATATGTCTTATCTGCACAGGAAGCAGAGCTTTTTCATACGTTGCCCCAAAATATTGGAATTCTCTATCAGAGGCCTTACGTAAATCCACCTTCTATCTGGTCTTTAAGAAACAACGTAAGGCCTTTCTGTTCTAATCTGTCTCTTCTACATGTCTTTCTATCCTGACCGCCTCCTTGTTATCTTCTAGGTAAGCGCCGAGATGCCCTGGGTGAGTCGCGCGCTATACAAGAGCCCTCTAACATACCATAACATAACAAGCAATGTGTGGCCCCTACATTTAACATAATTAGCCCTGGGGCCAGGTTGGGGGTTCAAGAGCCCCCTACTAATTTATTTAAAAATTTAAGCCCTAGGGAGGTGGTGGTCCTCGGGCTGTGGGGGCCTGCTTGGCCCCCCGCATTTATTAAACATAGCCCTTGGAAGGTGGCGGTCCCCTGGTGGTGAAAGGGCCTGCGCAGGCCCTACATTTTGCGGATCCAATGCGAATCCCACCAAAAATACATTTAAAAAATACTTTTTGGGGCCCTGAGCATGCCTAGGTGGTCAGAGTTTTTCTGCCCTGCCTCCTTTTCCTATTTTGTAACATTTCTTGACGTCTTTTCATGTGACTCAATTCAACCGAGTCACAAGATGGCTATTACATCATTCATGACATAGTCAGTGACATCACTGATGACATCATCCAGTGATAGTGTTTTTCTTTAAAGTTTAAATATACCTTATAAATATGCCAAGCTGTATTGAAGAATGAGTGGCTGTATAAGTGTCTAAATGGAGGATTTAGTAGGTGTGTGACTGACTATTTAAATGAGTGATTAAACGTGTTTTACTGAATGCATGAGTTATTGACTGAACTGTGTGAATGTCTGTATCTGTATGTCTGTTGTTGTATAAGCTACTGCATGGGCTGGTCAGTAGGTATATGAGTGTCTATATGAGTTATCAGTTGGTTGCCTGAGTAGTTGTATAGGTGCCTGGGTATGTGTGTGGGTGGGTGGGAGGTGTGTGGCTCTGTGCATAAATGTTTGAGTGTTTGATTCACTGTGTGTATGGGTTGAAGAGTGCATGTGGGAATAGTCAGTATGGGTGGGTGTGTGAATGTGTGTATGGGTGTGTTGGTGAGTGAATGGAGGTCTCAATGGTACATGTCCAAGTAACTAGATATGTAAAAGGCAGTGTATGTGTGAGTTGAAGTATATAAATGACTATACGTCAGAGTCAGTGATTGTGAGAGTGGCTGTATGGATGAGTGTACTAAGCATGGGCAGATTTTGCGGATCCACGATTCACGAATTTGCGGATTCACGGATCGTGGATCCGCAAAATCCGCGGATTATGCGGATCGGCGGATTTGGGGGCGGGCTTCCTCGAGTGTGTGGGCGGGGCCAAACGGACGGGGCTTCCATGCGAGCGCGCATGCCGCTTGTGTGTATAAAAGGTCAGAGACCGATCAGAGCAGCAGATTAAGAGACAGAAGCTCGGGCGGGGCCAAACGGACGGGGCTTCCATGCGAGCGCACATGGCGCTTGTGTGTATAAAAGGTCAGAGACCGATCAGAGCAGCAGATTAAGAGACAGACTCGTGCTCGACACACCTGCCCAGCCTCCACAACGCTCACGATTATTTTTGGGCTGATGAATGAGTCACTGAATTTAAGCTTCAACTAGGGCACATGCGTTATTGATATCTGCAAGTGTTTCCTGTTGAGGTTTATTTTTTGTGCCAGGACCGTCGTGCCAGAATGAACCCTGCCCTTCATATTTATTCAAGAAGACACCACCGTTTTTCCCCATGTAAATAATTTACGATGGCGCCGGCAAGCTGCCAGCGCCATCCTGCAAAAGTTACTTAATTAGCTTCAACAGGAAGCTCCAACTGATAAAATAAAGCAGGCGCTCGAGCCCCTGCTTTATCTTATCTGTTAGAGCTTCCTGTTGAAGCTAATTAAGTAACCATTTGAGGATGGCGCTGGCAGCTTGCCGGCGCCATCGTAAATTAGGCATTAGGCTTGAACTTTTGACCGCAAAATCCGCTCCGATCGCGGATTGCGGATTTTCGGTGAATTCGCGAGAGTTCGCGGACCGCGGATTCACCGAAAATCCGCAAAATCCGCCATCGGAGCGGATTTTGCGCTCATGCTTAGAGTGTACTTGTATCAGTGATTGCATAAGAGAGTAAGTATGCATTTGTTTCTGTTTGAATAAGTGATGAGGTGTGTTTATAACTGTCAGTAAATGGAAGTGTGATTAATTCTTTGCCTGACTGACTAGGTGTGTGAGTAACTCTGGATGAGTGGTGGTGTGTGAGTGGCTTACGATAGTGTTGTATTAATGAGTGACTGCATGTATGAGTGATTGTATGGGTGAATGAGTGGATTTGTTTATGTAGACCTACGAATCAGTGAGTGTGTATATAGTAACTGGTATTGGTGTGTCGATGGTTTCGAAAATGGTAGTGTGTATTTTACAGTGGGTGTATCAAAGGGTATATAAAAGTGTGAGGAGGTGGATCAGATTTTCACTTGGATGATATCATCAGTGATGTCATCCGTGATGGAATTTGAGATGTCATCAGTTATGTCACTGACAATGTCATGAATGATGTAATATGTGACGTCATCAACAGTTAATTGCGGGGGCACGAGTTATAAATAGGTGAACTAACTATACCGGGGGAATTTCTATGGTTTGGACGAGAGAAATGTCCAACTACCTATAACATCCCTGAAACCTATGGTTTTTTCAGTGAATTTCTAAGATTTTTTAAATGCTAATTTCGAACTATTGTTCATTAAACCTATGGTTTTTTCAGTAATTTTGAATAATTTTTGGTGATATTTTGTAACTTTAATATCCTAAAAATAGTTTTTGTAATTGTTTCTCTTTGTTATTAAAATAATGTAATGTCTTCTCTTTTCTTAAATATTAATATATATAATTTTTTTGGTTGAGGAAAAAGTGGAGTCACGCACCCATTGCGTACCTATCCCGGTGGGTGTGCGGATTCAAACCGCCATATTGGTAAAGACGTGAAGGATGCGCGTTTCAGGCAGCCCACTCCGCTTACACTCACAGGGAGGAAACTACAACGCTACATGTCCCAAATCTTCCCTGTAGTGATCTGCTGTTCACAGGTCTAGTTGTCAGCAAGCCACAACCAGTCCCTCACGGCTGGTTTACACACACACCATACCCATGAAGCACAAGCATCACAGGACATGTGACCCTGCCAATAAAAAGGGGCGGACGCACGTGCTCAATGCCATTTCCACTCTCTATCTGGGTATATGTGTGTGCTTATTATGTTGGTGGGAGCCGAGGCACTTTCGCCGACATGGGCCTCCTGCCACGTAGCGATGACTTGAGATGTACAGAGTTGGTGGCAGCCGAGGCATTTTGGCCGACACGAGCCATGTGGCGATGACTTGAGTTTCACTGAGTTAGTGCCACCTGATCTGAGCGGGTGTGCAGTCTGCGATGATGCGTAGGCCTCGTTACATCATTCTGCCAATAAAGACCCAATTTGAATTGTGAGCTCGGCTGGACCGCATGTATGTCAAAGGCAGCTGGCTGTACAGACATGACTCCTTGGCGTGGTGCAGCAGGATACGCTGGGGGCCTGTGTAGCGGTGGTGTGCTGGGCAGACCTCACTATGCAGAGCACAACCCTCTCCATGTCCACATATATTGCTGGAGTTTGTAGTGGTGTGGACAGTGGACGCAACCATGTTACCTCAGGCAGTGGGGAAGATCTCTGTCATGTAGCTGTGTCATCCCCCCTGTAAGTTGAAGCAGAAGCAGAGTGGGCTGGTCTCCAGAGTAGGATTGTGAATAAATAGGCTAGGGCTCTGGGCGTGGTTCACTTCTAGGAAGGCCAACGCGTCTGCCAGAGCTGCGGCCCTATCCCTACCTCCTCGACACAGGCCCCCTGTGAACCCAGAGGCACTGCACCGCAGAGTTATGTCTGTACAGACTACTGCCTTCGATGTACACTGCGGACAGCAGGGTTCACAATTCAGATTGAGTCGCAATTGCAGATGACGCAGTCCAGTAGGCAACAGACATTGCCGGACCATGCATCATCACTGGCTGTGCACACGCTGAGTACTTCAGGTGCCAGTAACTCAGTGCACCACAAGTCACTGCCATATAGCCTTATTAAGGCAGAATTCATTAGTCAAAAGACATTGCTCTCAGTGCGGCACGCCCTGACCACGCATCATCGCAGGCTGCGCACACGCTGAGTGCTTCAGGTGCCACTAACTCAGTGCACCACAAGTCATCGCCATGTAGCCTTAATAAGGCAGAATTCATTAGGCAAAAGACATTGCTCGCAGAGCGGCCCACCCGGACCACACATCATCGCTGGCTACGCACACCTGAGTGTTTCAGGCGCCATTAACTGTGCAGCTCAACTCAACGCCATGTGGCTGAGGGCCCTTGCTGACCACTGCCTCCGGCCTACTATGTGGACAACAGGGAGGGCTCACAATTCAGATCGAGTTGCAATTGCAGATGCAACAGTCTAGTAGGCAACATACATTGCTACCAGTGCTTCCCACCCAGACCATGCATCATCGCTGGCTGCGTACAAGCTGAGTGCCTCAGGTGGCACTAACTCTGTGCAGCTCAAGTCAATGCCACATGCCTGTGTACCTTTGCTTACCGCTGCCTCCAGCCTACACTGCGGTCAGCAGGGCTCACAATGAAAAATGGAGTATTCATTTATTAATTGCAGAGTCCAGTAGTCAACAGACATTGGATCCAGTGCGGCCTGTCCCCGGACCACGCATCATCGCTGGCTGGGCACACGCTGAGTGCTTCAGGTGCCACTAACTCTGTGCAGCTCAAGTCAACACCACATGGCTGTGGGCCCTTGATGACCGCTGCCTATGGCCTACACTGTGGTCAGCAGGGCTCACGATTCAGATCGAGTCGTGATTGCAGATGATGCAGTGCAGTAGGCAAAAGACATTGCTCCCAGTGCGGCCCGTTCAGACCACGCATCATTGCTGACTGCACACACACTGAGTACTTCAAGTGCCACTAACTCAGTGCACCACAAGTCACCACCATGTGGCCTTATTGAGGCAGAATTAATTAGGCAAAAGTACACCCGTTTCAGGCTATTGTTGGTTTGGAGCCTAAAACAGGTAAGCTGCCTCCATCAGATTTACAAAGAGGCTTAAAAGGAAGAGTAGTGTATGTACCTTTAGATTTAAAAAAAAGTCTTGAAACTATTGCTGTAGAGAAAGAGGAAACTGAACCTGTAGTTATTCTAGTTAATGGTGTTCGTACAAAGAGTCAAAAATATGGCAAGAGTTAGCAGATGTCAGCAAAGTGCAAAAGACTATGTTATATCTCACAAAAAAAATGTTTACTACAAAAATGTGTATATGGAAGAAGAAGAAATCGCTTGAGTTGATGATAGTGAAATTTCAAGTGGCCAAATTGAAAAAGTGGGGAAATGTATGAACATTATGGTGTACATCATTTACATTCAAAGGAAGTGATTGGAAATACTTTGAATTATTCAAAATCAAGAAAGCAAAGGGAACTCCCATGAGTGTTTGGGAAAGAAGTTTGGAAGCTTGTTGTTTTCCATAGATCTTTCCCACTGGGAAAGGTGGACGATATGACAAATGACCAGTACAGATTCCAGCATCAGAATATCGTACAACATGATTGTATTCAGAAGATCGAATATTTTGACAGTGTATTCCATATTTAGTTCATCTTTTGTTCCTTACGCCTACAATGCGGTCAGCAGGGCTCATAATTCAAATTCAGTCTTGATTCATTAATTGCAGAGTCGCTGCCTGGGCACAACCTGAGTGCTTCAGGTGCCACTAACTCTGTGCTGCTCAAGTGAATGCCATGTGGCTGTGTACCCTTGCTGACTGCTGCCTCCATAATACACTGCTGTCAGCAGGGCTCACAATTAAAATGGTGTCTTAATTTATTAATTGCAGAGTCCAAAAGGCAACAGACACTAAATCCAGTGCGGCCCACCCGGACGACGCATCATCACTGGCTGCGCACACGCTGAGCTCTTCAGGTGCCACTAATTCTGTGCATCACAACTCATGGACCCTTTATGATTGACTTTCGTGGTGTAGACACTGGATGCAACAATGGCACCTCAGGCAGCAGGAATATCCTGAAGGGACATTAACAATTTCTTCACATGAGCACGCTCATCTCTGGTGCCCCTACCTTAGTGCACCACACGTCATGGACCCTTTATGATTGAATCTCTGTGTGTGATCCGATGATCACTGTTGTAGTTGTTGCCAGCACCAACCATTCCATGAGGGCTGGCTTACACTCACCACACACCCATCCAGCACAGGGGTCACTGGACATGTGACCCTGTTAATAAAAAGGGGCCGGGCGCACGTGCCCGTAGCAAGTTTCACTATCACAATCACAAACATGCCTTTCCACAAAACGAATGTGCAACCTACTTTTAAAAACCAATGTTTTTCATCTCCAAATCAGGAATCGTTTTGTATGGCAAAAAAAGTAGTTCCCCATCTTTAAACATATCTCCTATTCTACGAAGGAACTGCATGAGCTACAGACATCTTTCCATACCTTCAAAATGCTAGTGTAGATCACTGGATATAGCTTTGTTTTCTGGTGCAAGAGGTATGCAGAACAACGACGTATTGACTTAGACCTAGATTTACAAATTGTGGACATTAACTGGTTTGCACAGAGAGAATTGAAGTGGCACCAATTGCTACCTTTGGTTAAAACCTCTTTGCATCTTCCACACCCTGACCTCATGATTGTGCATTGTGGTGGAAATGAACTTATCACATTGACTGGTGTAGGTTTGGAAATGCTTATGAAGAACACCTTTAGACAATTGATGTTATTTTTCCCTCAAACTGTCTTTGTATTTTTCAATATATGCCAAAGACAGAAGTGGAAATGGTCAAAACAATGTGTCCTCAGATTGAAAAATCTAGGAAGATTGTCAACAAAGCTGTGTCTGCATATCTCAGAGACCATAGAATGGGGCCAATCTACAACAACAACATACGTTTTGATATGGCTGATATCTTCAGAAGTGATGGAGTACACTTCACAGATCAAGGAAACAGAGTTTTTCTGATTAACTTGAAGTTGTGAATCCACACCTACATGTAGCTCCAACTAATGAACACAAGAGCTCTTTTTAAAGCCGCTCCTATAACTGACAACTTAGGCCCGCTATTTTAGGGCCAGATAACGGCAACTCCTGGACCCTCACCAAAAGTTATTCTCCAGCACATCTGTGGCGCAGTGGCCAGGCCATCTGACTTTGGAGCACAGTGCTCTAGCTTTGATCACTGGCTCTAGCGACAGCTCAGGATAGCACCATGTGACTCTGGGCAATAGCTCACTTAATTTCCATTCCGGCCCCCAGCGCCTGCAGAACCAAACGAGTGAGTAGTTTGCACTTTACAAATATCGGATTAATTTGAAATGGCAGAATTGAACTTCACGCTCCCTCTGTAGCACCCCTCAATTACTATACAGATGTCACACTATTTAAAACAAAAGTTACTTCTAGCGCGAATGCACACATGCTGACACTACTTAGACAGGTGTGCCGCAGCGGCCAGAAAACATGAGTTCAGAGGACAGGGTTCACGGTTTAATCCCCTGCTCCAGCAGTAGCTCAGCTCACCACCATGTGACTGTGGGCAATAGCTCACTTAAAAGCTCACATAATTTCCACGCTGGCCTCCAAGGGCCTTCAAACCCATAGGGGTGAGTAGTTTGCGCTTTACAAATAAGGTATTGATTTACCTTTGCACTCCCTGTATAACATCACCTAAGCACCGTATACAAGTTACCGTGTTCCAAACAAAACGTCCTCCTACTACGTATAAAATATTACTGACACTACCAGCAGTGGTACAGCGTCCAGAGCAAATGACTTCAAACCATAGGGCACATACCTTGGGCTCACGGTGTCATCCTCGAGTCCATCAGCAGCTCAATTTAGCAGCATGACACTCTAGGCAATACCTCACTTAATTTCTGTACCCCACACTTTCAGACCGGTAGCGGTCAGTAGTTCAGCTACTTTATCCCGAGTCCGGAAGCAGCTCAAAGTACGCCCCCAGGGCCATCACACCCATAGGAGTGAGTAGTTTGCACTTTACAAATACCGAATTGATTTGATACGTGCAAATTTACCTATGCACTCCCAGTATAACATCCCTAAGCACCATAAAGAAGTTACAATGTTCGAAAAAAAGTTTCTCCAAGTAGGTATAACTACATGATGACACTACTTGGACAGATGTGGCACAGCAGCCAGAGCACAGGACTTCACAGCATATGACACAAAGTTTGGACTCACGCTTTCATCCCCGAGTCCGGCAGCAGCTCAGCTTAGCACCATGAGACTCTAGACAATACCTCACATATTTTCCGTACCCCGGGACTTTCAGACCAGTAGGGGTCAGTAGTTTGTCGTACTAGGTATAAACACATGCTGACACTACTTCCACAGGTGTGCTGCAGCGGCCAGGGCACATGACTTCACAGCATAAGACACACAGTTTGGGCTCATGTTTCAATCCCCGAGTCCCGCAGCAGCTCACCTTGCAGCATCAGACTCTAGGCAATACCTCACTTTTTTTTCCCCCAAAGACCTTTATTAAAGACCAACATTAAGTGTACAGTTACGCTTACTGCCTACAACCGTATATTGGCAGGCATAGCGACATTGTAAGAGCATATGAATGATTAGCTATGAGGGCAGTAGAATACACAGCAAACCGCCTACAACCGTGGCGGGCCGGCCACATTAGCAGGAGTGTCAGGCTATGAAGGCAGGATCAGTATTACATATATGTGATAGCATAAACAATAACAAACAACTGAGGCATCTGAGAGATGAGAAAGAAACCATATACTAAGAGGGAAGCAAGTTCCATTGTTGTGCTTTGTCCTAAAGGAATATGGCCACAAGAGAGGGGTGTTGCATTCTAGGAATAGTATGACAGAGACACCTGTCGTCCTGAGTCGGCTCATTGTGTGGAATGTGTGGAATCAGCTGGGGAGTATTGTCGGAGGGCAAATGATATTTCTCATGAGGTTTCTACGTTATCATCTGTGGCATGTGCCAATAGATACGTTTGCAACGGACTCCAGATATCTTTGGGGCGCGATGAGGGGGGTTGGAGCTCTGTGTATACCAGTAACTGCTCTTGGCAATGCGTTAGGTCCTGGAGCCATCTTTGAATTTTAGTGGCCTCCCCCTCGCCCATCGACAGGCAATTTTCCGTTTGCCGAGAAGTAGCGCTATGGAGGTGTATTTCCGCATCTTGGCAGGAATGGGTTCAGTGTAACCCAGCAAGGCTGTAAGTGGATCCGTAGGGACATGCAAGCCTGTCATGAGGTCTAGTGCAGCAAGGACCTCCACCCAGTAGTGTTGTATCGGTGGACAATCCCAGGCTAAGTGCCTAAAGTCAGCTTCCACCCTCCCGCAACGGTTGCAGTGATCGTTGTCTCACAGTTTTAACCTGTACAGACGCGCTGGAGTGTAATATAAACGGTGCAGGTATTTGTAATGAATTATCCTGAATCTGCTGCTAGTTTAGATTTCCCCAGTTTGTGTATAACTGTTCCTCGGTTATGGGGTGGCCGAGTTCCTCCTCCCACTTAACCTGGGCTGATGGTGGGTTGTATTCTCTTGTGCTTTGGACAGTGTGGTGCAGTTTCAATAGTACATGTGTAGGGGCGTCTTGTTGCATCAATGTGTGTAACGGGGGCATCACTAGGGGTTCCATAGGAAAGGTGGGTGTGGCAGCTTTCACGTCATGTAGGAGCCTGATGTAATAGAAAAGGTCTAAAGGGGTAAGGTCGACATCTTTAAAAAAGTCGTCACTTGTGCTGAACTTCCCATTAGTATACAGGTGTCCCCATGTGTGTATGGAGAGTTTACGGAGAAGCAGTTTACAGCCACCCTCCTTCATGACTGGGAGATCCTGTCGCCCGTGCAGGGGAAGAAGAGGAGAGTATAATGGTGTGCAGTTGGTTAACTTGGCTAGGTCGTGCCATGCGCTGACGGTACATTGCACGGTGCTAGAAGACATGTGCCTGGAGATCGCAGGGGCACTGAAATAGGCGGGGCTAGGGATGGGGGACATGTAACTATCTTCAATCACCAGGTGTGGCATGTAGGGGGGGCTTCATCCAGTACAGAGCATAATGTGCCTGCGCATAGCTGAAATATAATTTAATGTCCGGCACTGAGAACCCACCCACATTAAAGGGGTGTGTAAGTGTGTCCCATCTGAGTCTGGCTTGTTTCCCTCCCCATAGTAGTCGTATTAGTTGAGTTTTTATGGCAGAGAAGAAATGTCGACTGGAGGCATATGGAATGTTGACGAATAAATACAGGAGTTTGGGTAGAATGACCATTTTGATTAATGATGCTCTGCCAGCCATGGATAGAGTTAGCGCTATCCAATTTGGGATTTTGTCAGTGATGGAGTCCAGAGTGCGTCCGTAATTGGCTGTCAGATGTCAGCTTGTGTAGCGTGTTTCTTATGTCTTTCAGTACTCCACCACTTTTTGCCATGCACATGCCCCGTATGGTGACTTTAAAAAAAGTATAAGGTGATGGAGCCAAGGTTGCGAAGGAAGAATTCCGAAATTTCTTGCTCCACCTCATCTTTAAAAACAGGGTCAAGTAGTGATTGTGGATTAAGGCGCCATGCTACATAAGGGGGCTCCTCCTGCGGCGGTGTGAGAGTCAGCACTACTGGAGAATGGTCTGAATATGTACGTGGTAAATAAGTTGTGTGTGATGTCCAAGTCACCAGTCCCCTATCTACCAACCAGTAATCTAGGCGCCGACGGGTGGTGAGTTCTCCAGGGGTCTACAAGGCCATGTTCCTCCATGATGTCTCTGAGGGCTCGCTGAGCAGCTGTTTAATGATGTCGTTGCGGGTGTGACCTGTTGAGGCCGGGGTCGAGCGTGACAATAAAGTCGTCCCCAATATCAGATGTGTATTGTCTGCATCTTTAACTTTTCCCCATAGCACCCGGAAAAACTGTTGGTCGTCCAAGTTTGGGCCATAACATGACACCATGGTTATGGATTGTCCTGATAGTCTGCCCCACATTATGTATTATCTCCGTTGTGGGTCTGCATATGAACCTATATGGGTGTATGGAAGTGTGTGTTTCACCAGTATTGAAGTGCCTCGGGCATACGAAGAATAGCAGGAGAAGCCCCTGTGAGGAGCCCGGCGGGTAGCGAAGATAGGGGACGAGGTAGGGGATAGGTGTGTTTCCTGCAGCATGGCGCAGTGGATGTTATGGCGTTCCAAATAAGCTAGGATATGACGCCATATCCTGGGATCTCCTAATCCCTGCACATTCCAGGATATAAAATTGAACTAGCTGTTGTGGGACGGGTCTCTGTCATGAGCGCAATAGTGTATATCCCAATGGGCCATATTGTGTGGTGCTATATGGAAATACAAGAAGCAGTGGAGTCATGTCAGATGCCAAATAAAAACCAACATATAAAACAATCCCTAACCTCCCCTCCTCCCACAACAGCAACCCCAATCTGCTGTGCTATGCAACCCCCTCTCTCCAAGAACCCCAGAAACCTCAGTCCCAACCGGGGACAATAGGAAAGACATTGCAACCATGTTGCTCCAAGTCACGTGGGAGGGTTCACCTGTTGGGCGGCAACCAGAGGGCAGTCCAGGTAATCCTCGCAGTGGCGAGGGCGTTCGGGCTTAGAGATTTCGGTCCATTCAGGCAGGCAAAATATAAGGATTCGATTGCCCAAGCAGGCCCAAGTAGGCAGTGGAATCACGGTGTGAAGGTCAGTGTGAGTATGTCAGGTCAGGATCGGGATTCATCGACTCTCGTATGGGTCAAGGATTTCGTGTCCAGGCTCCCTGGCGTGGGTTTCCACTGATTTAAGGTTAATATCTTTGTGGCAGGGGAATCACGATCGCCATGTTCAGTTTACGAGTGGCCATCGCCACTACCCCAGTCACATTTACAACCGATCCAGAAGGTGAGTCCAGTCAGGGCAGGTGTCTGTACACTTGTCATAGTTGGGTCAGTTATTTAATATCTGACGCACCTCTGTTCTCCTCATCCTGCCAACTAGGGGAGGGGCGTCCCCCCGATGGCCCGGACAGGGTCTTGATGAAATCCTGAGCGTGTTGTGGATTTGTAAAGAAGTGCTGTTCCCCTGAGCTGTGACCTTCAAGCGGGCCAGGAATAACATAGCATAGAGGATGCCGAGTTGCTGGAGCTTCCTTTTAACCAGAAGGAATTTACGCCTCTGCTCCTGTACAGCCATGGTAAAGTCCGGATATATGGAGATCTCCGATCCGTAATGGTTGAGGTGACCCTTCTCTCTGGACAGGCGAAGGACAGTATCTCTATCGCGGTAGTTTAGCATTTTAGCTAATATAGGGCAAGGAGGAGTGCCAGGGGGAGGACGGCCCGCCAGTGAACAATGTGCCCTTTCAACCACAAAGACCGACAAGAACTTCTCCCTGCCAAACAGTATTATAAGTAGGCGCTCCACGTAGGTCTCCATTTTCCCGATATTGGTGTACTCCAGAAGCCCCAAAATGCGGAGGTTGTTCCTCCTTGAACGCGATTCCAACTCCTCGTTCTTAGTGGCTATCACCCTCAGCACTTTATCCATTTCAAGTGTGCGAGTGTTTGTGGCAGTAGTCGTGTCTTCTAGATCTGATATCCGCCTCTCCGCTTCTGTTAATCAGTCATCATGTTTTTCCACCCTATGCATGAGAACATCTATTCTGGCCGACATGGGGTCCATTTTGGATTCGACAGAAGTCAGGCTTTATTGCATTGCAAGCAGCAATTCCTTCAAGTCCGCCGTTGATGTGGTCACGGTTGCAGCTTGCACGTCGTCCGGTTCCTCCTGGGATCGGGGATTCTTCCTGGTGTCGAAGGTGAGCTTTGGTTGCCTGTTGTCCAGCTTCCCCATCGTGGCCAGGCGGGTGGACCTGTGATGCAGTGGGGCGATGGGGGGGTCCAAATTGTCAGCTCCCAGCAAGCCGCTATGGGCACAGGATAGTTGACTTTGTAGTTTTGCCCTTTCTACACAGCCGGCAGAGACGTCCAGCTCCTCTTGCTCCGCACCACGGGCCGCCGCCCAACTCGTCTGCCCCTCTAGCGGGTCCCGCCAAGTCCCCTGCACTAGTTCAGCAGGTGTGGAGCGTGGGCTACACCTACCAGGGGCAGGGGCAGCTTGGCTTCCACAGGAGTTCCCAATGTCCAAGCGCCTCACCACCACGGGGCGCTGCCCCCCCCAGGAGCGCAGGTGCGTGGGGCTGGTATACCAAGGAGGTCCAAGAGTGCGTAAGTGCGATTGTGTAGGCCTTAGGTGAGGGTCAGTTAATGCAAGGGTCCAGACAGGTAAGTATTACAATGTGGCTAGATTCCAGCAGGCTGCTCTATTAGGTCAAAGCTCCATTCAGTAGCAAGTCCACGAGGTGGAAGCCCCCCGTCGCGCTGCTCACCCGGCAGTAGCAGTTTCAAAAAGCAGGTATTATCTCCCCAGATCCAGTAGACGGCGGTGTCAGGAGGGGATCGGAGGCCACAGGGAGTGTAATTCAAAGCCGCTTATCTTAAGGGCGAGGACTATGAAGTGATGTCTGGCAAAATGGCAAGATGTAGTTCTCCCGTGTGGCAGATGAACACCACAGCCGCCGCCGATTAGGGAAGAACCAGCGGGCCGTGCCTCCAGGCCCGTCCTCCCCGCAGCCAGCAGCAGCCGCCCCTCCGCTCGCAATGCAGGTCAGCCCCCACAGGCAGCCGGGAGCATGTCAGGCAAAGAAAAGCCGCAGCAGCGAAAGGGAGTGGCCTGCCGTGGGCGCGAGCTCTCTCCCCCAAGCTCCACGGCCCGGGTCACTCCCCCACCTCACCTTCTCAGCAGCGGCTAGGCCTCCAGTGCAGTGCTCCTCCTCTAGGCCTGCAAGAAGCAGTCCCCACTCCGGCACCCGACCCGCGCCGCAGGCAGTCTCCAGAGCCGCCTAGCAGGCCACGTGGGAGCAGCGCGGCAGGTCGGAAGACAGCAGGGCCAGCTCCCGCTCAGCAGCGGAGGAGTAGTTCACCACGGCAGCACCACAGCGTGCAGCAGGTGTCAGTGCAACAGCGGGACCAAGATCAGACGCCGATCACAGAGAACGTCATTCGCCTCATCAGTCTCACTCAAACATCCCACTCCATCGCCATCTTTATGTCCGCAGCCTCCGCAAACATCGCCGCAGAATTCGCCTGTTCAGGTAGGGATTTATCATTTTTGGGGCCCAGGCAATCTCAGTGGGGTCCCCCGTGCATGTGTGGCCAATTATGTTGGGTTTAAGTACCAGGATGGCAGGATAATAGATGCATTTGGGCCCGAACTGCAAGAGCCTCACATGAGTGCGACCATCTTGCTTGGCGCCCTCTAGTGCCCCCCTAGGCAATACCTCACTTAATTCCCGTACCCCAGCACTTTTAGACCAGTAGGTATGAATAGTTTGCTTTGCACCTCCTGTTTAGCACACCTTAAACACTCCACAGAGGTTACAGTGCTCTTACCCTCCTCTTTCCTACTTTTTTCACCCTTTTTCCCCTTACTCGCTTCAACTGAATCACAAAATGGCTGCCAACACTTCCTAGTTGCAACCGCTCACACCGCTCGCAGCCAATAAGCAGCAAGCTTGTGCTCGTATCACCTCAGCCAATCAGATGGCAGAATTCAGAAATATCAATATCTGTAAATTAAAAAATGTCTCCAAAACTACTGAATGAATTTAAACTAAATAAACAAAAGCGTACTTTCTAGACCAAGGCCCCTCTCCCTGCCAAATTTTTCATTTCTTGGCCCCTCTTGACGAATCACCCCCTAACTTTCAACATTCGAGCTGATATGAACAAATAATTAGCTTGGACATTTTCATGAAGATTCATCAAACGACGCCAAAGTTATAAGCAAAACAAAAAATGCTCTTCCTATGGAAACTTGGTCCTTACTATAACTACCTACTGTCGACCGCCAGTAGGTAATATATATATATGTATATATGTATCTGCTCGTGTTATCCCAGTCACTCTCCTGCACTCCAGCCGGAAATGCTGAAAAAAACTGAAAAACGGACACCAAAGCTTTGTGGTTTGTAGCAGGTCTTTAGTTTATTTATGGCACCATCACATGCGTTTCGAGTACCGAAGTACCCTTGTTCACTAGCGGAAACGCAGTCCGCTTTCTATTTTTATGCTGTGTTTTTTTCTGTGATGCTTTCAAACCCCTCCACATGATGTTATAGACATAAAGAAAACACTTAAGGCAAATCCATATAGCGTAGTCGGTATACCCACATGATCACATTTCAGTATGAATTCTATTTTGTACCAGCGACCTGTTTGTAAGTTATTTTGAAATGCTTGAATGCACACCGTGGTATTATGAGTGAGTCAATAAATGTATACATGACTCCAACTGAAGCATTAAACTGATTTGACATTAAAATCAGTAATGGAATACATATATAAATATACATCAATATATAAATATGATAATATTTAAATAATTAGCAATTTCATATGTATAAAAACAATAATTACAAAATTGTTTTTCATCAGTTCACTTATATACCATCAAACCAAGATAGCGGAATAAATTCCTATATCCTATTGATCCCGTGAGGGTATCAGTTATGGATGTGCAAAACATAGCATAATGTGCAAAAAGTTACACCAGGGTCCTAGGGCTACGGATGGTATCAGCTATAAAGTGCTATAAATACAGTACCTAGAATTAGTGCAAAATGTGCAGATAATATAGTCATAAGTGTGGAAGATTAAAAGTTATACATATTAGTTTATATGTATAATAAAGTTTGATGTTAAAAAACAGATTCATGGAAGAATGGGACAATTAAATTGCAGGGAGGAATATTTGAATTTTTACTTTTTCACATTACTCTACTTGAATAAGATTAGGTTTTAGTAGGACCTATTAAAGAAAGTTGTGGAGATCCTCCGTATTATTTAGCCCCCTGGGGTGCTTATTGTCCAGTTCGAGAATGAACTTGGACTCCAATGTTCTTAATGCCTTCTCCCTGTTGCCACCTCTTAAATACTCTGGGATTGCAGCAATCACGAAGTACTGCAGGCATTTCAGGTCATTACTATGCACTGCTTTAAAGTGCCTGGCTACTGGGTACGTTGTGTCGTTGTTGACAATAGCTCTCAGATGCTGGAGAATTCTGATATGTACCTGTAGCTTCGTGTTGCCCACATATTGGAGGTCACAGGTACATGTCAGAACATACACGGCATACTCAGTTTTGCAATTGTATGAGCCATGGGTTTTATTCTCATAAGGGCTGAACGGAGTTTTGTATTTGATTGTCGAGGTACCAAATTTACAGGCCCTGCATGATGTGCATTTGAGAAATCCTTCTCTGGGCTCTTTTTGACATTTTCAGGATTGCTGCGCACTATTTGGGATCTCATAGAGATTCCTCTACGGTATGTGATAGTAGGAATCTTAGGCATTTCTGGAGCTATGACAGCATCTGTCAAAATTATAGGCCAATTGCGGTTGATGATGGATCTTATTTGGCGGTGTTGTTTGTTAAACGTGAGAACAAGCCTAGGTGTATTGTTAGCATCTGTAGGCTCTGTGATGACAACAGGGGGGTCTAAAAGAGTTTCTCTGGATCTCATGTTGACTTTGGTTAGTGCTTTACTAAGAGTAGATGTTTTGTATCCTCTTTTACAAAATCTCTCAAGTGCTGCCCTTGTGCATATCTGTTGTTGTTCTACGGTGCAACATATATGCTTGATTCTAAGCAATTCACCGTAAGGTATGCTTTGAATTAGGTGTTGGGGGTGGGCACTCGTCGCATGTAGCGTTGAGTTGCCAGCTATTGTTTTTCTGTGAAGCGTGGTATTAATGTTTCCTGCTTCTACATACACTTTGACATCATGAAACTCCACCTCCTGACTACTTAGTTGTGAGGTGAATTTCAGATTGACCTGATTGTCATTGAGATCATTAATAAACATTAATAATAAACATTTTTGCACTATCATCATTACCACACCACACAATGAAAACATCATCAATAAATCGTAGCCAACATTTGACATGATTGTTGTACCTCTCCAAATGTGCTATTTTGAGAACATGCTCCTCCCACCAGCCTACCATCAAACAGGCATAACTGGGGGAGGAGCAGGAACCAATTGCCACTCCCCTCTCTTGTTTGTACAGTTGTGTGTTGAACATGAAGTAATTATTGTTTAGACACCATTCAATACTTTTCATTAAGATTTTGTTGTGCTCATAGGATTCCACTGGTTTGTTGTTAAGGAAGTGCTTGGTTGCCTGGAGCCCCACATCAAGTTCAATACATGTGTATAAAGATTCGATGTCGAAAGTTATTAATTTCATGCTGGCATCCCACTCAATGTTTCTAATTTTCTTTAAGAAGTCTCCAGTGTCTTTGACATAACTTGGAAGGTCTTTAACCAAGTCCTGTAGGTAATAGTCGACATATTGTGATAGATGTTCTGCAACACTATCAATTGCTGCTATGATTGGTCGACCCGAAATAGGGCTGACTTCTTTGTGGGTCTTTGGCACAAAATAGATAGAGGGACTGGTTGGGTTGGTATTCCATAAAAAAATCAAATTCTTCTTTTGAAATCATACCGTCACGTTTGAATTGTTGTAAATGTTTTCTTAGTGTCTCAGTGTCATTGGTATATTCTTTGATATTTGTCTTTTTGTAGCACGCTTTGTCCGAAAGTTGTCTGTGCGCCTCTTTTAAGTAATCACTGTTTGGCCAGAGGACAATGTTGCTGCCCTTATCAGATGGCTTGATAATTACTTCCGTGTTTTTGCTGAGTCTGTCCATCAGTTTGGCATATTCCATCTCATTGTGGCATACCTTTTGTTGTTTGTGGTTTAGGCGATAATATAACTGTTTGATGTCATCTGTTACATATATATAGGTATATATATATATATATATATATATATATATATATATATATATATATATATATATATATATATATATATATATATATATATATATATATATATATATATATATATATATATATATATATATATATATATAAATATATTACCTACTGGCGGTCGCCAGTAGGTATATATAGTTAGGATTTTTTCCCTATGGGATTTTTGAAAATTCTATGTTAATAACTTTGGCGTTTGTGGACGGAATTGGCTGATATTTTCTGGAAAATGGAACATTTTGTTTCTGAGCAGCCCCTGGAAAATGGGGGGGGGTTCGTCAAGGGGGGGCCGAGAAAAAAGGGGGGTCCCAAAACGTGTTTTTAAGATTGAGTTTTCCATAGGGCGGTTGGCCTCACTTTTAGCCCGAACGGCTGAATGGATTTGCACGAAACTTGGCAAAATTGTAGGGACTGGTAGCCCGATGTGCCTTTGCTAGGTCTCAATATATGTGCTTCAGTGGATTTTGAGAAATTAATGTTCAAAAAAAGATATATATCTGTAACAGCGGACCGGGCAGCGCTCCGGTTCGCGGACTTTACGCGTACCGGAACTTCGCGTAGCGAAGCTGATTGGCTCTCCGGTGTCTGTCAACATTCTAAACAGTCCGGAGCGGCCGCCATCTTGTCTCTCGGTAGGATTGAGAGACAAGAGGAGGCCAAAACAAAGGGGGAAATGACCATAAGGGGGCATAGTATATCCTCCCTGACCCCCTAGGTTTAATGTGGAGGCTTTAAAAGGGCCCCGCGGGATAGCGTGGGTAGCGCCCGGTTCGCGAACCGGGAAGCGTTCTGGGCAGCGTACTATAATGAAAAATGAATGATAGACTTTTCAAATACTGTATGTTAATTGATTGTTGGTTTTGTTGATTATTTTTTAATTTTTTTATTTTTTAAGCAATTATTTATTATTGTGATTGTGTTTCAAAATTTAATAACATTTCTAACATTTAACTAGTTTATGAATTACATATAAAAATGATTAAAGACTCAAACAATTTTTTAATATTACATACAATTTTATTTTTCAGATTGTTTTTCAAAATTTAATAGAACGTCTAGCATTTGACTGTCCGATATGTCCTCTTGTTGAGTGAACATAAGTTCCCACATTTGACCGTCATCATAATGGAGTAAATGATCGACAGATTCTACACATTGAAGTAATTCATAGTCCCGTGACTCATCCATGAATTCTAAGTCATCAATGGGTTCCATAACTTGTTCATTGTTGCTGTCCAGAACAATTTCGAAGGAAACATTCTGCTCACCTTCCATTTTATTGCTGTAATTTGCATAAAAAATAAATATATCAGTAGTGATAGGGCACTGTTGGGTTTAAGTTCAGACAGGTACTTGTGAGTTTATAACAGAGAAGTAATCTATGGGCACTGTATGGTTTCAGGCGTGAAGTAGTACTATTAAAAAGTGCCTGTGAAGAAGCCTAAGTAAATTCATAATTATACCACAGAAACCTAAATCAATCCATAATTATAATAAAGAAGCCTTTATTCTAAATCATGGAGATACAGCGACAGGTTGTTTATTTGCTTCTAGGTTGCCAAAGGCGCGGAGATACTCCTTCGGGAGGTGATCCTAGCGCGTTACAAACTCGCAAATAAATAAATAAATTTCTCAATGTCTAACTCTTACAGAGGGATAGTAGAAGAAGCCTAAGTAAATTCATAATTATACCACAGAAACCTAAATCAATCCATAATTATAATAAAGAAGCCTTTCTCAATGTCTAACTCGTACAGAGGGATGGTATATAACTATCTGAAAATGTTTTCAAATTTATAAAATAATATCTCACCTTCTAAAAACAAGTTTAAGTTGTGAGTGAAAATGATCTTGCAATGTAATTCAGGAAGTAGTAGTCAAAATGGCTGTGTTTCTCTCT